>NC_083357.1:82323106-82945450 GCF_030254825.1 Meriones unguiculatus | reverse complement strand
CTCTCTAGAACAAACAATATGAATTCTTTTTCTTCATTAATAATTTATTTACTTTATATTACATTCTTCTCCCTTTCTCCTCAGAGAAGAGGGTCCCTCCCCCCTATGGATAGCCACCCACCTTTCCATATCAGGTTGTCGTAGGGCTAAGCTCATCTTCTTCTATGGAGGCTAGACAAGGTAGCCCATTTAGGGGAAAGGATCCAGAGGCGGGCAACAGTCAGAGACAGCCCCTGCTCCAGCTATTAGGGGGTCCCACCAAGCTGCTTCTGTTACATATGTGTGGGGGCTTAGGTCTGTCCAATGCTTGTTCTCTCACTGGTGGTTCAGGCTCTATGAGCTCCAATAGTGCAGGTTAGTTGATTCTGTAGTTTTTCTTATGGTGTCCTTGACCTCTCTAGCTCCTTCAATACATCCTTCCCTTTTTCCACAAGGTTCTCTGAGCGCCGCCTGATGGCCTAATATTTGGCTGTGGGTCTCTGCATCTGTTTTCATCACCTGCTGGATGAAACCTCTCAGATGACAGTTATGCTAGGTTCCTGTCTGCAAGCATAGCAGAGTATCATTAATAGCGTCAGGGGTGGGCTCTTGGGAATTGGTCTCAAGTTGGGCCAGTCCTCAATTTCTGCTTCCCCCATCATCATGCACATCATATAAGCAGGAAAACTTGTTGGTCAAAGGTTTGGGGGCTGGGTTGGTATCCCTACCCCTCCTTTGGAAGTCTTTCCTGGTTACAGGAGGGGGCCATTTCAGGTTTCATATCCCCTATTGTTAGGAGTCTTAGGGTTTTACTCATAGATTGCTAGGAGTTTCCATTGTCCACGGTTTCTAGCTTGGCCCAGAAATGCCCTCCCCCAAGTTTATTCCAGTTCTTTCTCCATCAGTCTGCTGTATAATTGATCACTTCTGTTCTCCTCCTCTTCCCTACTCCCATCCATTTTTGTCCCTCAGCCTACTTTAAGATGTCTATTTTATTTCCCTGAGTGAGATTCAAGCCACCTCCCTTGGGCCCTCCTTCTTACTTAATTTCTTTGGGTATGTGGATTGTAGCATGGTTATCGTGTACTTTATGGCTAATATGCACTTATAAGTGAGTACATATCATACATGTGTTTCTGAGTCTTTCAGTTTGTTTATATGATGGATTACATTGATGAATTTTTGAATATTGAACCATCCCTGTATCCCTGGGATGAAGCCTTCTTGGTCATGATAAATGATGGTTTTGATGTATTCTTGGATTTGAGTATTGAGTATTTTTGTATCAATGTTCATAAGGGAAATTGTTCTAAAATCTCTTTCTTTGTTGAATCTTTGTGTTTACATATCACATTGACTGTAGCCTCATAGAAGGAGTTTGGCAATGTCCTTTTTGTTTCTTTTCTGTGGAACAGTTTGAGGAGTATTAATATTACCTTTTCTTTGAAAGTCTGGTAGAATTCCATGCTAAAACCATCTGGTTCTGAGCCCTTTTTTGGTTGGGAGACTTTTAATGACTGCTTCTATTTCCTTAGGGGACATAGGTCTATTTAAAATGTTTACTTGATCTTGATTTAACTTTGGTAAGTGGTATCTCTATCAAGAAAATTGTCCATTTCGTGTAAAGTTTCCAGTGTTGTGGAGTACAGGCTTTCGAGGTAAGACCTAGTGAGTTTGTGGACTGCCTCCATCTCTGTTGTTATGCCTCCATTTCCATTTCTGATTTTGTTAATTTGATTACAGTGTCTCTGCTAGTTTGGCTAAGAGTTTGTCTATCTTGTTGATTTTTCTCAAACCAAAAAATTGATTGTTCTCTTAGTTTCTAATTTATTGATTTGAGCCCTGAGTTTGATTTTGTTTCCTGCCATCTACTCTCTTGGTTGTTTTTTGTTTGTTTGTTTGTTTGTTTGTTTGTTTTGTTATTAGAGCTTTCCAGTGAGCTCTCAAGTTGCTAGTATGAGCTCTTTCCAGCTTCTGTACGAAGGCACTTAGTGCTGTGACCTTTCCTATTAGCACTGCTTTCATTGTGTCCCATAAATTTAGGTATGTTGTGCCTTCGTTTTCAATGAATTTAAAAAGTCTTTAATTTCTTTCTTCCTTGACCTAGTGATCATTGAGTAGAGTGTTGTTCAGTTTCCATGAGTTTGTAGGCTTTCTATTGTTGAAGTCTGGCTTTAATACATGGTGGGTCCGATTAGATAGATACAAGGGATTATTTCAGTTTTCTTCCATATATTGAGACATGCTTTGTGACTGAAGTATATGAAGTATATGGTCAGTTTTGGAGAAGGTTTCTGTGAGATGCTGAGGAGAAGGTAACAATATTTTGTATGGGGGTGAAATGCTCTGATAGGTCCATTTGATTCATAATGCCTTTTAGTTTCATTATCTCTCTTCAGTTTCTATCTGAATGACCTGTCCATTGGTGAGAGGGAGATGTTGAAGTTTCCCACTATTAATGTATGGGGTTCAATAGTGATTTAAGTCTTAGCAATGTTTCTATTACAACGATGAGTGCCCTTGCATTAGGGGCATAGATATTTAGAATTGAGAAGTCATCTTTGTGGATTTTTTTTTCTTTGATGAGTATAAAGTATCCTTCCCCATCTCTATTTTCTTAGATACTAGAATGATGGTTTCAGATTACTTCTTGGGTCTGTTTACCAGCCCTTTACTCTGACATATTGTCTGTCTTTGTTGCTAAGCTGTGTTTCTTCAATGCAACAGAATGATGAATCTCATTTTCACATCCATTCCGATCTTTATGTGTTTTTATTGGGAAATGAATCTATTAATGTTAAGAGATACTACTGATCAATGATTGTTAATTCTTGTGATTTTAGTGTTGTTGGTAGTAGAGTGTGTGTGTGTTGTGTGCCTGTGCACACGTGTACGTGCACACACACCCGTGCTTGTGTCCTTTTTGATTTTGATGGTGTGGTATTCTATTTATTTCCTGTGTTTTCTTGGGTGTAGTTAATCCCCTTGGGTTGGAGTTTTCCTTCTACTATCTTCTGTAGGGCTGGATTTGTGGGTAGATATTGTTTAAATGTGGTATTGTCATGGAATATCTTGTTGTCTCCATCTATGGTGATTGAAAGATATGCTGGTTATAGTAGTCTGGGCTGGTACCTGTGGTCTCTTAGATACTGTAAGACATCTGCCCAGGCCCTTTTGACTTTTAGAGTCTCCATTGAGAAGTCAGGTATAATTCTAATAGGTCTGCCTTTATATGTTAGTTGTCCTTTTTCCATTGCGGCTTTTAATATTTTTCTTTGTTATGTACATTTAACGTTTTGATTATTTTGTGGTGGATTTTCTTTTTTGGTCCAATCTACTTGATGTTCTGTAAGGTTCTTATGGGCTTATCAGCATCTCTTTCTTCAGTGTTGAAAATATTTTTTTGAGCTTTTGAGCTGGGAATCTTCTTTTTCTTCTAGTCATATTATTCTTAGGTTTGGTATTTTCATACTTTCCCAAATGTTCTAGAGGTTTTGTGTCAGAATCTTCTTCATTTAACATTTAATTTAATGTATAGATTTCTCCTATTGTATCTTCTTTTTTTTCTATTGTATCTTCTATGCCTTTTAATTCTCTCTTCCATCTCTTGTATTCTGCTGGTAATGTCCGCATCTATAGCTTCTGTTCTCTTACATAGGTTTTCCATCTCCAGAATTCTCTCCATTTGTGTTTTCTTTATTGATTCTATTTCTATTTTCAAGTCTTGAACAGTTTTATTTATTCCCTTCATCTGTTTGTATTTTCCTGTATTTTTTAAGGGATTTATTTATTTTCTCTTTAACAGTCTCTATCATCTTCTTAAGATTGGATTTTAGGTCATTTTCTTGTGGTTCAGCAGTTTTAGGATATCAGGGCTTGCTGTAGTAGCATAGCTGGGCCTTGGTGTTGCCATATTTTCCTGGTTCATGTTGATTGTGTTCTTATGCTGATCTTTAGCCACCTGGTTGTCCTTGGTGCTGTCAGAACTTCAGGAAGGCAGACATGAGTTGTGTTTGGGAAAATGGAGCAGGGGAACAGGTATGGCTTGTGCTTTAGAGTAATTCAGCAGGGAGGGGTCTCACCTGGTTTTTCCTGATGCCACCATGCCTTCCTTAGGTAAAGTGGGCAGAGCTGTGGGCCCAGAGATGGAGCGCAGATGGCACAGAGTGCAGCTTACCACTGCTGGTCTTGGGGTTGAGGGAAAGGTAGGCAGGAGATTGGGGATGGGGGCTCTCACATAGTTGTCCCTGGTGCCAACAGACCTTCAGAAATGCAGACAGAGCTGTGGCCCTGGTGATGTGATGCACAGGGAACAGGTCTCAGCTCACTGCTGCTGGGCTTGCCCTAGGGAACTGGCAGGAAGTGGTGACAATGTGAATTCTTAACCTCAGTTATAGTGGTTTGTTGTACAGGTATACTAATAAGATTAAAGCTAATTCTTTTTACTATAAATATTTCCTGTACCTTGTTTAAACACATGAAGTAATATGAACTGTTTGATAGAAAAAAAAATATTTATCTGCAAATGAAAATATTATAGCAGCGAAGGCCTCAGAGCATAGGCATGAAAACCTATATTCAAATTGTACCTGTATTCCCAATACTTGGGGTAAGGATGAAGGAAGAACTTTGAAATAAGGGGATTCCTGTGAGTCTTGGTCAGGCAGCCTAACAAAGTCAATGAGCTTCTGGTTCTTTGAGAGACCCTGCCTGTAAACAAACAAACAAATAAATAAATGATAGAAAGCAGTTAAAGAAAAACACCTGCTAGCAGCCCCTGGTTTCAACATGCATGCATACTTCTGCATAGTCCACACACAAACAAACACAACACACACATACAAAAGCTATACAACTTTTCTGTTTCAAATAGAATAATAAAGAAACTCTTAACTTTCCCCATGGGAATCACAACAGGAAAAACTGAAGAAAAAAATAAAACAACTCATGATACTGGTGTTAACTCGAAACCATAATATATTACAATGGAATGAATAGAGATGGTGACACAGCAAGGAATATTGCATGTCACTAAGGAGATTATACTGCAGAGATGACTTGGCCCAGCTTTTCCCTCTTACTTCACTCTGGAGAGCCCCAGGTTTAAAGACTCTTGCTTGCTTTCACTGTTGAGCTCCTAGGTTTATCCCTTTTGAAGTGTAGCTAGGAGATTGGATTGGAGCTGTTGGTAGAGAGCTTGCCCAACAAGCAGGGAGCCTTTGGGGTCCATCCCTAACACCATGTAACCCCACCAGTCAGGAGAGGAAGGGGATCAGACATCTAAGCTATCTTCAGCTACAAGGTGAGTTCAAAGTCAGTGTATGCTACATGAGGCCCTGTCTCAAGGGGAAAGGGCAGCAATGAAAACAGTTGCCCAGACCTTCTTTTCATTAGGTATCTGCCTCCCTTCTTCCTAATGGACACTATTGTAGTTTTGTTTTATTTTCCCTTCGTTTTCTCTTTCCCAGTACTCTTTAAGAACCTAAAGAGACCTCCTTTTAGCGCTAGCCCTCAGATTACTATTTGTGTGTGATCTCAAAGCTAAATTGCTCTTCAAAGTGCATTCCTGAGGAGTGATGGGGATGATAAGAGTGCAGTAATGGTACTGTCTCTTGCTCAAGACAAAAAAAAATATGCTATAAAGTAGTCTTACTTCCAACCTTGGTGTGTATTGTGTAGATAACATTGGTGATTGATTTTGCAGCACACTTCTGAGTTCTTTTTCTCTTGTCACTCTTAATATGAAAGAAAATAATGATAGAAACGAGCCAAGGGAAAACTCAAGTACCACTTTACTGTTTTTGCCTTTTAGAGCAAAAGTAGCCTTCCAGGGGTGCATAAGAACTTGATGGCAATCTCTAGCCACTGAATCCCAGTAAGAAAGCAAATGGAATGAAATTAGCATTTGAAACATTGATGTTAGCTATACAATCATTGACTCTTTTGTAGAGCAAAGTGACTTTTCATATATCACATTGATCTCATGAAAGCCAGGGATATAGCTGGTATTAGCTGGGCTGTGGTTTAGAGGGGAATGCCAGCATGACTGCTTGTTATGTACTCTAAATAAGGAATAAATACTAAATATTGTCTCTCTTTTAAAAGTCTATAAATTGAAGCAAGCATTGACATGCATTAAGGAAAAGCTACAATGTCTCATTGATTCCCACTTAAATTAGGAATTATAACTGTTAGCCATGATGCACTTGTGTGAAGTGACAGCATTTAGCTTAAACAGTTTTACCATTTATTAGCAATGATATTAGAATAAATGATAATGATCATTAAGTGCTATATACATGATCATTTAAGTAATTATGCCTGTAATCTTCTTCTATTAGTCAAACCTCTTTGGGTTAATTAGTCAAAGGAGCTGCCTCATCCCAGTTTCTAGAGGAAAAGGAAAATGGAAAAACACTGAAAATGCTAGAAAGCAAGAAGGCCATTCCTCCATTTACCCTTCATCTAGTCTGATAGAGCAATCACAAGGATAAAAATTCTGGCAATGTTTTCATCTTGAGATATGATGACTTGGACCTATCAAGTTATATGTATATCTTTTTTCCATGAAAGCATTTATGAAGCAGAAAAACTAATACAGCATGCAGATAAAAACATAATCTTCATTTACTAACATTCCCACATTTAAGCAAGAGCTACTGAATACTGTTTAGAGTTAGCATTAAAAAAATGTTAATACTATCTTAGTGTGTTTAGTCCTAACCAGCCAGTAACTCAGGATCTATTCAACCTCAAGGATACAACTATAAAAATAGCTTTTTATTTTAGTTAGCATCGGCATCATTTCACTGTCTGTTAGCAGTCTTTTTACTCACAACTTATCATGGAGCTGCTTAAGGAGTTCTTTCATGGTGATTGGTAAGCCATGAAGATACCTTTACTTAATGCAAGTGTCATTTCATACCTTTTGGCTGGGTCCTCCTGGGATCCTAAAGGACAAGGAATGATCAAGAGAAAGCATTCCACGTGATTTGGCATTTGGCATGTTCAGCGATGCAGCTGCCTTTTTCCTTTCCTTTCTTTTCTTTCTTTAATAAGCTAACAGAAATAACTGAAGGGCAGCACATTAGGGAAGGTCTGGTCTAGCTGTGCAGAACAGGGGCAAGCTCTGCCAGACCTGTCGCCACACTGTGGCCTTTGGCAGTGACTTCCTCTTTGGTGTGTGTCCAGGCCATCATCACTTCTTAAGCACTGGGTTTTTTGTTTGCTGCTCACTTACAGGAAACTGGACACAGCCTGCTAGTCTCCATTCTATTAACCTACTTGTTCTTTGTCCACTGATCTCAATTCTCTTCCCCTTGCCTAAATACCCAGGGTGAGTAATGGAAGAAAATAATAGAAGTCAGTGAGACCAGGGACTGTTGTAGAAACTTGGAATGTTTCCTAGAAATGAGCTCTATCTTCTATACATCTGTTTGTTTTAATTATCAGAAAGGGCTTTGAGAATAACTTTTTAACCTGCAATATTTTGGTCACATTCCATAGCCTGCTGACAGCTTTCTCCCGACTTGGCAGTTTTCATGCCCCTGAGCCCCTGCTTATCTGTTCTAAAAGTTTGGTTTTGGCAGGCTTGATGGTGTATGCCTCTAATCTGCACATTCAGAAGACAGAAGGAGAATCTCTGTGAGCTAGAGGCAGGCCTGGACTACATAGCTAGTTTCAGGCCAGCCAGGGCTACATAAGACCCTGTTTGAGAAAGAAGAAGAAAAAAAAGGCTTGGTTTTGCCTCAGCTGTAGTCCCATATGGTGTAGTCACATGTTCTCTTTTTCCAGAGACCTCCAATCCTACCTCTAATCTCATCCAGCTTACATGAAGCTGCTCTTAAGCCCTGTTATTATCACTCGAGAAATGCTGTCTTAATTCTCAAATGAGTGATGGAAGACAAGTATACAAACTCTTGCAGAGTAAAACTCCCTCTGTTTCACTGGATTGCTTGGCAGTGTGTATTTGATTGCCTTGCAGGTGTTTGGTTTGCTTTAAATTCTCCATATAGTCTCTAGCTTCTTCCCTCAATGGTGTGCATATACTTTAAAGGAAGAAAACATACATATGGAAAAGTGCATAATTCCTAAGTATGAGGCATGATTAAGGTTTGTAAAATGGACTTAACCATGGAACCAGCATACAGATCGAAAACTAAAATAGAACTACAGTAGCTCCTTCCAGCTCCTCTCAGTCAGGGTTTCACATTCCAAATATACCTGATTGTGCTAGCATAATCTACTTTTAGCTTTTTTATAAATAAAACAATACACTGCATATCCATGTTGCTATATGAAGTTGCAGTTCATTCACTCTTCTGTGTAGTATTCTGCTATACAGAACTATTTATGCTATGTTTCTTGCTGTTGGCTATTACAAATGCTGCTACTAAAATCGCTGTGACTAGATGTGTCCTTTGGTCTGTCAGGCATAAACATGGAAGTGTAATCACTGTGCAGTTGGGTTTGTATACATTGAGCATTTGTAAATACCGCCTACCAGTTTCCCACAAAATTACACCAGTGTGTACATTCAAGATCCGTGTATGAGATTTAAACATTCCATGCAGGATATTGCATTGTAGTTTTGATCTGCATTTACCTTGCAAGTGAAACGAGCATCATTTCATAATTTGACCAGCTTTGATAGAAATACTATCTTCCCATTTTTCTGGAAAATTCCTCTGCCACTAAGCTATATATAGCTCTATACTCCTATTGAGAATAAGATACTCATGCCAAACCTGTAGTTAAATATAAGTCTCTGTGTCACTGTATGTTAATATTTTATTCCACATAGCTGTACTTCAGTGAAGGACTTAAGAATGGTCAGTCTACAATGGTACACATTAAAAAGAAAGTATGTTATAAAATACCTCACCTGCTTATCCTGTTCTCTTAAAGTCCCCTCAGTTCACCTGTTTATTATCTTTTCCTTCTTGGGCTAAAAGAGTAGTCATATCATAGCTATCTCATGCTTCTCTGGGGGGGGGCACATTGACTCTCCAGGAATATTCTAGAAAAGCTAACTGTGCCATGGTAAGATATTAGAAAAACTTTCATTTTTTAGTGAATTAATATGAATATATAAAAGAAGGAATAAACAAATTACTACATAATTATGCTTGAAGATTGAGCCTTCTAATTCTAAATCTGATATACATTTGTTACACTGAATAGTTGCTGTTAATCAAGAATTATTCTTTGAATATAATGCAATATTTTCTCAGAATCTTCTTGTAGCTCATAAACACAAATCAGATACAGGCAAGATAACTAACTGAAGATATGTGGGTTTAATTTTATGGTAAGATTGAATTACTTTTTTCCTGCTTAATCTCTTTTAGGTACATGGTCCATTAACAGGAGTGTCCTTTATACGTACTAGTAAAACATGGTTCTGTTATATCATGAGGCTGATCCAGAACAGAGTTCATAGTTTCCTGTACTTGATTGCTTTCCATTTTTTTGTCACACACACAAAAAAAAATGTTTTATATTATCTTCCAATAACAATTTTGCAAAACTGTACTAATTATAGTTGTTTTAAATTAAGAAAGAATTAATATAAAGTAGAAGCTAAACTAGCCTTTAAAATGCTGATTCTCTAGAAATACAGCTAAGGGTGTGGCTCTCTGAGTATGTATCTTTGTGTCCCTCACTTTATGTATTTCTTCCTCAGGGTACAGAAGTAGACTACATAACACTATTCTGTCATATTTAGAGTTTTTTTTTCTTTAATGCTTTTGTGGACTGTGTATCCATATTTGATTAACACTTAAAATGAAGACTAATAGGCACATTCAACCTAAGGCATCCCCAGGAAGTAGAACATGAGTGTGGCTCAACACAAAATCATAAACTTAAAATATTGTGATATTCTTTATTTTTTTATAACACAGTTGCATGGTTTTTAAGAATCGGTACAAAGTCCCAATTTATTTCTAATATCAGAGATCAGACCTCTACTCTTGCCTGATGCGTCTAAAACAAAAAGGGGGAACTGTAGAGAGCTGCGGAATGCTATGCCTTAAAGATGGAACTGGTTTCCGCCTTCCACCTTCCCGATGGTGAGTGCTCTCTGTCATGAACAATTCCACATTTGGCTAAGGCTGAGGATCTGGCTTGCTTCCATGTATGTGGACCTATCTGCATTGCCCACGTGGCACGCCTGGGTTGACTACCCAGAGGCTATTTAAGCTGTGGGCTGGCTTTCCCCAGGGTCCGAGGATTGTTCAAGGTTCCTGAATAAACTGCATTGAAAAAAAAAAAAAAAAGAATCAACTTTGTAGATAACAACACTGTGTCTCAATGTCAAATGTTGAGCCTGCCCCTGAAACATCTCATTCTGTTTCTGGGCTTTTTAGATTGCTATATTTAAACTATTTATGCTGTCATTTGTGAACAAGTATGTCCAATAAAAGTAAAGCATATATTGAATTTGTTTAGAAACTACCGTATTTGAGTCCCCTTACCGTAGAAACATCTGTTAAGAGTAGACTATTTTAAAGCCATAAGAAAGTATAAAGGAGAAGACATAGTTTACTGTGAACTCATTTATAAACTTTGCTTTCATTTTAAAAGTCAGACATGCTAAGTTATCTGTGTTTTCCACAGAGCCTGAAATTCCTTGTTTAACAGTGTTTGAATATTACATAGTGTATTAGAGTAAGGATGACTAAGCATTCTTTAGCTAGCTTTCCTAGCCCTTGACTTCTATACACCTTTAAAATGTTTACCATAGTAAGCTACCACATAGAAGAAACTTTGTTTTATATAAATTGTCAACCACAATATATATATATAACAATATAGTTTGGATGATACTACATTGTACCCCTACCAGCAGCCTGCAATAGTACATGTACATTAGATCCTCAACCATACAGGATAACTATCAGAATTTTTACTGATCTGACAAAATGTTCTCAACTAGCAAAGAAATTAAATATTTCTCCATCTCTATTCATAGCTGGTAAAATATGAAGTTAAAAAAAAGACTAGAAATGAAGGGGACAGAAATCTTGGTGCTTCTTTTTGAACTGTGTAATCCATTCCAAAACAAACAAAATCCGAAACTTAACTGTTATTACTCCTTCATCTTACTACTCCACTAGAGTAAATTGGTGTTATCATTGCTACTTGTGATGATTTTTGATGTTACCACTCCAAAAGTAAGTTTAGTTTATATATTTTGACCAGTAATAATAAAATTATATGCTATTGACTTGGGGTGCACTGGAGTGAGGGAGTGGAGCTGGGTAAAGGGAAGAGGAAGTGGATAGCTGAAAATGCACATGGACTTGCTTCTTTCCCCAGAGGTTCTGGGTAATTACGCAGCAGCATTACATACCTCTGTAGATCCTCAGTCAACTGCACATCACCTAGCAAATCAAAGAGTAAGAACTGAAGCTACAAACTAAGGCTGCCTTCCAGACGGTCTTAACAGTAATTTTAGTGTATTTTTCACTGAAATTAACATATGAATCTTTTTAAATGAAGAGCGTTAAAAGCTATCATATTCTGATTTTTAAAAATTGGATATGTACCCCTCTGACTTTTAGGAAGGCTTCTAAATTCCCACAGAAAATAAGCACTGTATAAATGCTTAGCTGAGAGCCTTGCTTCTCAATCTTTAGCATACAGACTTATCTAGGGGTGGGGACACAGAGATCACAGATTTCCACAGGTTCAGTAGGCTTGTAGAGGGAGTGATAATTAGCTGTCTTAAATACTCTGAAGTGGTGCTTGTCTGGGAAACATGCTTTGAGAACTGCCAATCTAGATCCTCCTATTTCTGCTTTAAGTATTCTGAAACATCATTGCAATTTTTATTAAATAGGATTTTATTTGTTTGTTTGTGTGAACTGTATATCCACTTGTCTGATCATATACAGTAACAGTTCTCCAGTGTGTGTGTGTGTCTGTGTGTGTGTGATTCTTCATATGGATAAAAAGTATTTGATTTGGAGATTGGAGTATGGCTCAGTGGGTTACATGAATGAGAACTTACATTTTGATTCTCAGCACTGATCCAAAAGCCTGAAGCACACACATATATCTATAATCTCAGCAGAGACAGGTAGATCCCAGGAGCTCACTGCCTATATTGCCTAGCCCCGCAGTTCTCAATTGGTGGATCACAACTCCTTTGGGGGTCAAACAAATCTTTCACAGGGGTCACGACCTAGGACCATCTGAAAACAGAGGTATTTACATTACGTTTTATAATAGTAGCAAAATAAAGTAGCAACAAAAATAATTTTTATGGTTGGGGTCACCACAACATTAGGAATTGTATTAAAGGGTCACAACATTAGGAAGGCTGAGAACCACTGGCCTCTCCAGTTATTTAATTCTGGGTTCACTGAAAAACTGAATTCATTGAAAAACAGGAGCTCCAAAAGGAGACCAGCAGTGTCAATAAAACACCTAGGCATGCATTTACCACACACACAAAGGATTTATTGTATTCCCTTACTGTATAACTTGTGATCCCTGTCCATGTTAGAATATCCGAGAGAGGTTTTATAGCTTTATGTTTGCTTTACACTTAATTTGTGTGTACTCGTGCATGTGCCTGTACGGGTATATGTGCCCTGGCCTGAACATGGATATCAGAGGTCTTGCAGGTGTTGGTGGGGGGAGTCAGGGAAGGAACTCAGGTTGTCTGGCTTTGCAGCACACACCTTACCCACTAAGTCACATCCTGGCTTCTGACCTAGGGGACTTTTTTAATAACGCCAATATGGGTCTTTTGATTTAACTACTCTATGATATAGCCTGGACACTGTGGTTTTGAACTCTTATGTGTTTTGTTTTGTCTTGTTTTGTTTTTTAATGTCTGGTAGATTTATAAATCGCTGATAAAGAAAGTGAACAACCACATTATCAACAGGTAATCGGATTATTTCATTTGTGGCTGCTTTCACCTCCCTCCAGTAACGCTCCAAGCCTCCCTTCTCTGTGTGGTCTAGGTGCTGCTTGTGCTTCTTGTGTGTTCTGCTTCACCATTTTGTTCCTCATTTTGTTCAGTTAAGAACTGAACTTCATCCTGATTTTGATGAACCATTTCTCTAATCTATCAAGGTCGCTTTAAATTCGATTTATTTCTTCTAAAGCATTTAACCCTTGCCCAACTAAGTATCATCTGCAAGTTTAATGAACAGATTTTCACTCTCCTAATTGAGACTGTGCTCATTAAGTTTTAACATTTAATAATTTTATTGAAAATTATTTCTACCATATGAATGATGCTGTCTTGACCGTGCCCTCGCTATGAACATTTTCTTCATTATCAATGAGCACTTAGTACATAGAAGCTGTGTCCTTTTGAGCGAATTCTGTGACTTCCAAGTAATTGAAAATGAGTGTAGAATCTGACTCCAAGTCGTATTAATTCTAATGAGACTGCGTGACATATACAACACAGTATATATGCTCTTAAAGACAAGAATTTAAGCTCGGGATCATGGCTCACCTGGATATAGCGATCGTAATCGTAGCTGTGTACAATGGAGATATAGCGTAGAGCCTCCGCTTTCCTACTCGTACATCCTTATGAGCGCTGTTTGTTTCTCATGCTCAGTCCTGTCATCTGTGAAGTGGAACTATGAAATGTCATAAAGGTTAAAATCAGGTAACGCACGTAACCTCAATCAAACCTAACACACGGGAAGAGTTCATATGAATAGTAATTGAGGAATTGATAGTAAAAGATATTTGGGGGATTGTTTTAACATATCCCCAAGTGGCACGGAATAATTGTCCTCAAACCTGCCTGCTGGAGCTAACCCCAGAACCTTTTTATAATTTAGAGTTCGTCTTTCTAAATGCAAAGTGATGTTGAAGCTTTATTCTCTTATGTTCTATTTCCTATGAAAATGGGCTTTACAATTAATCACAGCTACTAAGTGGCAGAGAAAATTCAAGCATTGAATTGGGCCTATAGTTGATAACTGAGAAGAGGTAGGGCCGTGGTAGCTCACACCTGGCATCACAACAAAGAGCAGAGTTCCTTTTAGAAGAGCTTTCAAGGAGAATACACCTGACTACTGACCACACTGGACATGCTGAGTGCTGCATGTACATTGTTCAAGCCCAAAACTCTGGAAAGGCCAAGTACTTGTTAAAATCATAAAGGTGACAAATGACAGAAATTGAACTCAAATTTGTGATAGCAAGTTCTACTCTAAGTCACTTCAATAAATCACCCACCTCTAACTACAATCATCAGATTCTGTTTTCTGGGGGGAAAGATAACACTCAAATTATCAGAAGGCAAGAGGACAGTGAGGAGGCATTAGCTGTGTTCCCTCCCTGCTTTGTAAGAGAAATAGGAAAAGATGGCTTCAAGACATTCCTTAAGTTTGGCATATACTGGGATTAGTCAGATAGCTAAAAAATGTGAAAATGTCTGAAGACAAAGACTGGCCAGTTCCCTTGTACAGGCTATTGGAAACAGAGCTAGAAAGGAAAAGGTCAGTGAGAAATGTGTGTGATGTATATACTTTATCTTCCTTTCTCCTTTGATTTATTTAAAATAAGTAAATGCCAGGAGTGATCTGTTGGAGCCCATAAGAGCTGACAAGCTTTTTGTTGTTGTTATTTTGGGAAGGGGGTAAAACCCATTTTCCTAACACTCTGTTTTTGAGAACACTTTCCAGTTATTTTATTTGACCCTTATGCTCTCATGGACACTTTTATAATTCCACTTCTATTATCCTGAAACGTCCATAAGTATAACAAAATGGATGGCAGGCGCAACTCTCCTGGAGTTTGTTTCCATGCAGTTTCTGAACTGTGTTTATTTCATTACAAATGACAAGGTTCATTATGATTAAAAATAAAAATGTAGATATTTGGAAACTACTGGACATCAGGCAGTGTTGTGGAAAGATATTTGTGTTGCTTTGCTTGCATTCTACACTTTCTGTTTCTGTCTCAAATTCTCAGTACTGCCACTGCTCAAACATGCTCGACGATTAAAAATAAATATATTCCCTTATAATCTAACTACAGTTCCCAAATAATGTTATGACAACTCGGTGGGTTTTGGCATCATGTTAGTTTAGCATTTTGGAGTCATAAGAAACTTTGCTTACAATTTTGCCCAAAGTTCATCAATCTCTACCCTCCGGCAGGGGAAAACTCTTGATTTTGTACATTAGAACTGTGTATGTAATATCCAGCACTTTGTGAGAATAGAAATTTCACAGACTGGGCTTACTAGGAAATCAGGTGTTTGTACTTCACCTGTAGATTGCACTAAAAGTAATTGAAAGTGTGTATTTTTTTAAAGATGAGTTTTTAATCCTAAAATTGTTTCTACCTTTGTCTTCAACACAGAAAATAGTAGCACAGTGTTATCTGAGCTGTCGAGATAGCACTTAAACATAAACTCATTTCTGCCAGACAAATATCTGTAACTTTCATTTATAGCTACTTACCACTAGTAAAATGAATACTTTTTTTTACATAATCTTGTGTTCGTGAAAACAAGTGCTTATTAAATGCAGGCTTCTGTTTGCATGTATGTTTCCAGGCGTTCTGATCAAAAGTAACATGTTCAGTAGAGTTCGTTTTTCTCTTTTCAACCTCTACTCACCTGCATACCTAGATGAACATTGAAGAAATTTGAAGGGTCCAGTTTTTGGAGACCCATTAAGTTTTTTTTTACCCATTATAAAGTTTGTACTAAAGTTCTCAAAAGAGACAAGCTTTAGAATTACAGCACTACTTAACGAGGCATCAGAGAAGCAGAACCTTACACAGCTGACTTGGCTTTGAATCCCAGCTTTGCTGCTTGGTGATCACAGATCCTGACTCGTTCTGCTCCTCAGTTTCCTCGTCTTGTCAGTGGGCATAAATTATACCTGCTTTATATGGAATCTGTGAGAAGAACTGTGAGAGCCACGTGAAGCACTGTGTACTCATTATACATGAGCTGTTTTTAGTGATACTGTTGAGTCTCATGTTTGACAGGGACATTGGCTGAGAAAAAGACTGTATCCAGGAAATACCTAAGTTTTACATATTTCAGAAAGATAACTGGCATGTGCCAAAAATAATCCAAGTAGCCTTATTCTGTTTTATGAGACATATCTTCTCCCTCAGTTCCTTAAATATGCTTCTGAGGTTGAAGAGAGTAGGCTCCCCTTTTCTGAAGAGTAGGGCAAGAGGGATGGGGGGAAAGGGAAGGACGGAGGGTTCGGCCATGAGGAGAGGAGAGAGGGGACCAGGATCAGGATATAAAGTGAATAAGTAAATAAATACTTGAAAAAAAAAAAAAAGAATGCTTCTTGATGGGATCCATAGACTGGTACACACGCCTGTAAGAAGCAGTGATCCACGTACATAGATAGCTGCACTGCAGAGGCATATAATAATGGCCAACATAAGTCATTTTTATGCTATTTATATGACTTTTTCATCTTACTTTTGCTATTACCACTCAATGGATTTCAAGGACTTTTCACTCTGCTACTTTGAAAGTTTACTTCAAAAAGAGTCTGATAGATATTCTCGTGTTTGATGTTACATGATTTAGTAGCCCTCAATATGTAGCTTTTACTGTAAGTTGCCTAGATACATTGCTCATTCTTGCTGCAACTACAGCCTTCTGGAAGCCTTTTGAATATCCAGATGTAAGGAAATACATATTAATTAGTCATAGGTTACATACATTTATGTCATGGAACTGACAGAACGGAAAGGGGTATTTGTAAGCAGCAGTGGGACAGCAAAACAGTCTTGGCTGCCTTTTAGGATGTTTCGAAATAGAAGACAATATGAGCAGGATCTAATTTGATCATTAATTATTTTGTGAAATTTCAAAACAATAGATCAATAATATTTTGCCTCAGGCAGTTAACAGCAAGTACCAGGGTGAGTTCTGCAAATTAAGGAGTCACTTCTTGTTAGTTACACTTAAATATGATGGCAGAGATCTCTGGGCCACGAAGCAAGCGCCTGATCCATGGCTATTTTGTTCCATGCATGGTACAATTCCATACACTGTTCTAAGCCAAAGCCCTGTGTTGTCTGGGCAACTCCTGTTGCCATAGCAATGAAATTCTTTTGCAGGAGCAGGGCGAATGCTAATTGTAGCCATTTGTTGTTCCTTCTGTCGATCCCTTAACTAGCACAGTTGTAGAGCAGCCAGAGACTCTGGGTGAACAGCACGGAGTGCCCCTAAAAGCATCGCTGCTGAAGGCAACCGGCTGCTCTGCTTAAAAAATCATTTGAGCAGCCTACAGTGCTGACAGTGCCACTATGTGGGCAGAAGCACAGCTTGACTCAGACCCTGACAACTGTTGATCTGGGACTTAGAGGGAGAGAGAAGACTGTTTAAGACCTGTTGCGAAGGTACTGATGACATGAAGATTAATTTGACACCAGTCCCTCAGAGGTAGGTGCTGGGCAAATCATAACTGTTTATCCAGGCCTACATTCAATATCAGAATGCCCAGAGGCTGCAGGAGAGATCAATGGTTATTCTTATTTCCATCTGAAACTGCATTACTATGGCCTAAGGTAAAAATATTTATTTGATCAGAACCAGCCAGTTGTAATTCACACAGATATTAGATTCAGCTTGTATTGGGAACTCCTCCTCTCATTATAAGCCCTTATTTATAGAGACTTATTATTTAACTGCCAGAAATGAGCTGAAACTAAAAATCAGCAGAAATAAGAACTCAGTTTTTTTGAACAATAAAAGATGTAGTGATGTCTACCAATTGCTTGGTCTTTCAAGCTAGCTCAATTTGAGAAAATGTGCTTAAACCTGGCAAGTAGTAATTCATCATGAAACCTAATTGCTACAAGCACTTGGGGAAGAAAAAAATCATCATAATTTTAAAGAAATAATGTCAGGTGTGATTATGCTATTATATCTTCCCTTTAAAGTTGTATTGACCCATAAAAATGGTTAGTTCCTGGGATTTTTAAATTTTACTCTACCAGATACTGTGTAAACACGGTCATAAATTTTGAGGTAGTTTTTAAGGCACAAATGTAACCTATCTGCCTTCTAATTGAACAGACTGATGGTACATCCTGCCTAAAATCCCATTAGAATTCAGTAGAACTAATATTGTAGGCCTCTTACACCAAGCTGATTCCTGCGATCAGCTTAATGTTTGTTTCCTTTCAGAGAAAATTGGTATGACGATTACCAAATCATAACTGAAGATAAAATGAAGTGCAAGGGAAGAAATCCTAAATGTGATGGTTTTGTTGTTGTTGTGTTCTCGAAAGAATGCCTGTATAATATTTTTGTTGCTCTTGTGGAGAGTTAACTACCAGAATAAAATTTGAGGCCACCAAAGAAATTAGCTTTAACGAGCGTTAACATAATAAACTATTTGTGTACTTCTCATATGAAGCCACTTATTTCCATTCATCCAGGAAAGTAGACACCATTCCATAAATTATCTGGGAAGATGCTTGAAATGGAATTGTTGCGAATTCTAAGAATCATGTATTCTCCATTCCTAGTGTTTGAGATAATCTTTACAGACAATATAACAAGCACTATTTTAAAATATATTTATTCTTTGTAAAACATATATGTAAATATTTTAGATGCGCCTTAATCTCTATATAAGATAAAGGTATATTTTCTTTTTAATACGATTTTATTTATGTATTTATTTATTAAAATGTATTCACTTTGTATCCCCACTGCAGCCTTCTCCCTCATCTCCTCCCAGTCCCACCTACCCTCCCTCTTCTCCCACTATGCCCTTTCAATAGTCCCCTGATGGGGAGGACCGCCTCCCCTTCTATCTGACCCTAGCTTATCAGGTCTCATCAAGGCTGGCTGTATCATCTTCCTCTGTGGCATGGCAAGGCTAAACCACCCAGGAGGAGGTGATCAAAGAGCCAGCCACTGAGTTCATGTCAGAGACAGCCCCTGCCCCCCTTACTAGGGAACCCACTTGGAAACTGAGCAGCCAGTGGGCTTCCTTTGAACAGGGGGTCTAGGTCCTCTTCCTGCATGGTCCTTAGTTGGAGTGTGGGTTTCTGCAGGACCCCCTTGGGCCAAGTTTTTGGGCTCTGTTGTTCTTCTTGTGAAGCTCCTGTGCCCTCCAAGTCGTTCTATCTCCCCCTTCTTTCATAAGGTTACCTGAACTTTGCCCAAAGTTTGGCTATGAGTCTCAGCATCTGCTTTGATACCGTGTTGGGTAAAGTCTTTCGGAGGTCCTCTGAGGAAGGCTCCCATCCTGGTCCCTCTCTTCTACTGCTTCCATTGTCTATCCTAGTTCCCTTCTGAATGAGAATTAAGCATCTTTCCTAGGGTCCTCCTTGTTGTTTAGCTTCTTTCAGGTCTGTAGATGTTAATGTGTGTTGTCCTATATTATATGACTAACAGCCACTTATAACTGAGTATATACCATGCATCTCTTTCTGCTTCTGGGTTACCTCACTCAGGATGATATTTTCTAGCTCCCACCATCTGCCTGCAAATTTTAGGATTTCCTTGCTTTTAATTGGTGAGTAGTATTCCATTATGTAAATGTACAATACTTTGTGTATCCATTCCTCCGTTGAGGGACATCTGGGTTGTTTTCGGATTCTGGCTATTACCAATAGAGCTGCTACGAACGTGGTTCAGCAGATGCCTTTATTGAATGGTGTGGCATGGGTATAAAAGGCATATTTTCTTAAGTCATCTACTTCAAAACATTTGTCTGTAGTTCCCAAACACTGAGTTCTCGTGACAAATGAAAACAACCTCAGAATGTGAGAAAGATTCTTCATACCTCAGTCAGTGCATTGGATGGAGATGCTGTCAGGTTTGTCACCTGTAGCTGTTGGCCTCCTTATCAAATGTTCAGCATCATGAACAGGTGAAGCTTAGAAAGTTTAGCATCCTAGGTGGAGAGAATGTCTGTCAACAAAACTTCACAGTACACCAGATGATTCCTGGCAGAACAGATGCACAGCATAGGCTAGCCAAAGCAGATTACCCTTGAGCTGATAAAAGCCCTTGGCCTTATATCCAGTGACATGAAAGACCTGAATCTTGAATATAATAGGGCGTATTTGGTCATAGACTACGTGACCAATCCAATGTCAAAGGGGAGTCATTCTGCAGGGAAGTAGAACTCCTAACAACTTTATTCTGGGGCTAGCACTGTAGGCACACCTGATAACTATTTTCCAGACCCTATACTGTAGAACTATGCAGCACTTCATCCTGTTAGTTTCTGTCTGGTAAAATAGCTAAAACATGGTATCATTACCAGATAATGTCTAGTAGAAGACATGAGCCTCTGCTTTTTGGTTTTTTTGCAATACATCCTGACCACAGTTTCTCTACCCTCCATTCCTCCCAATTCCCCACACTTTTCCTCTCCCCCAGTTCTACTCCCATGCCCTGTCTCTCTGCCAAGAAAAGAGCAGTACTCCTAGGGACATCAACCAAACATGAAAAACAAGATACAATAAGACCAGGCACAAACCCTCACATCAAGGCTATGTGAAGCAACCCAGTAGGAGGAAAAATGTCCCAAGACCAGGCAAGAGAGCCTGATAGTGGAAGTAGATATATATATTCCACTATCAGGAATACCCCCAAAACGCCAAGCCAACAACCATAACACATAGAGAACCTAGCATAGACCCATGGAGGCTCTGTGGTTGCCCCTTGAGTCTCTCCGAGCCCCCATGAGCTCTACTTAGTTGATTCCACAGGCTGTGTTCTTCTAGTGTCCTTGAACCCTCTGGCTCCCTCAATTTCCTTATTTTCCATGGGGTTCCCCCAAGCTCCAAGGGGAGGGTCCTGATGGTGACCTCAGCTGGATTTGCTCTCTGCCTAATGCTTGGCTGCGGGTCTTAGTTCGAGCTTCTTGACCTAGACAGAAAGAAAACTCAGGATCCAAAATGCTTTCCCTCCCCTCCCCTGTGTAAGGAGCCTGTCTGTCAGGCTTGTACAGAAAGAAACCTGTAGTCCTAGATAGCATTTGAATGTAAGATCCTTGCCCTCTTGAGGAAACAATGTGTGGAGTTAGAACATAGCTGAGAAGCCTTGATGGTAAGGATCTGTGCCTCTCTTTCACTCAAGATCCCTCCTTATGTAAGTCCCCACAGCCAAGACAGATTAGATCACTCTAAAGTACCACTGGGTTGGGGAGTGAGAGGATGGATAATCTGAATTTTAAAAGTCTACTTTAGCTGACATTCAAGCAAATCTTTCTCATTGGCCTTCTTTTAAGTAAAGAAAGTTTGAAAAAATAGAATGATGATCTTGTTATCCTGCTCCCAGAAAGGCTGCTGGGCCATTCTAGCAAGCACCTTACTGTGGGTGGAGATAGTACAGTTTAAACACACACCTACAAAGGGAATATTTGTAGATTTCTCACTTAATATCAAAGTCAAACACCACTAGGGAAAATGCTCTGTGTTTGTGTGCACAGCATGTGTGTGTGTGTTGAACTATATTGATGACTTATTCCCACATGCTGGTAATTGACAACCTGGTGGTATTTCTTTACTTGTTTGGAATGCTTTTTTTTTGTTTTGTTGTTTTAATTGTTGTTTCAGTCATTTTCTCATTAAGTTCCAGACAAATATGTCAAACTTCACAGCTTAAAAATTTATCTGAACTATGTCTGATATCCCAATATTAAGCAATTTGCTCCTAAGTAAATTAGACAAAAATGAATAGTTTCCAAGTACTAATTAAATATCTTTTTTGGCATCTCAGCATGACTTTATAACTTTTGGGATGATAGTTCATGTTTGATTTTTTTTAAATATAATTCATTTTTCTCCTTGCCAGTTATTACATGAAAATAAACCACTATTTAAATTATAACTTACATAATTGACAAATACTCTGTTGGTGGTTATGAGCCTTCCCACTGACATAGCTGGATGGGCAGCACTGGCTACTGTGGCAGCGGCTTCTCCTCCTTCCTTCCTTCCTTCCTTCCTTCCTTTCTTCCTTCCTCTATCATTATTATTGTTAGTATTTTATTCAAGTTAATATGAGCACATCCATCGGTTACCTTTAAATTTGCTTTAATGCACTTCACTACAGAGCTTCTGGAACTTCTGAACTTCTGGTAGTGTTGAATAGCAATTGTTTTGAAACAAATTTATTATGCTCTTTCTATAAAGGTAAGAGTCCCTTTCTGAGAAAAGGATGATTTGTGGTAAAATTGTCTGAAATAATATTTCTCACTATTTTGCATTAAGTTTTAACAAAAAAATGACTTAAAACCTTAAGAATTGTAGGGCTTTTAAAAGTCAGGCAGAACTGTGTGTGTGTGTGTGTGTGTGTGTGTGTGTGTGTGTGTGTCTGTGTGTCTGTGTGTTTGGTCTTCATTTGACATTTGTTTTTCTCAAACAAAAACTATTGAAATTATTTCAAAGTAAAAGATACAATAAAAATGATACTAAACTGGTAACATCTTCTTGATTGAAAATGAATTTAAAGGAAGAAAAGTGATGTAGAACTTGGACAAAATTACCATCTACTAGATACTTTAAAAAAAATAATAATGCACAAGAGTACAGAAAGAAAGATTATCATTCCAAAGCTAGTAGCTGGAAATGCCCCCGTTAGCCAATATTCTTCCTGCTTGTTCAGAGCTTAGAACATGCTTTCAACATTGAAGACTGATAAACAAGCAAAAGAGATTTCATTTGATAAAGTATTTAGAAACATTTTCATTTAATAAAGTTCTTATATGTGCCTGAACTATGAATTGCTGGTTTAGATTCACCTTGTATCAGTTTGTTAGAAACAGTTCCCAGCACTGAGAGGAACAGTGCTAGATGGCTGCTTCTCTGTCTGCCTCCTGTGCTGAACGAGTAGTAGCATGCTGTTGATTATATATGAAGGCTGCATTGCTCAGTACCTGATTGTCTGTGCTGCATTGCTCTGCCTCGTCTGTTACTTGTGCATGGAATGGAGTCATCACTGCCCTGCAGCTAGTTCTCACTTGTCCAAGAGTGTCTCTAAAGCCACTAGACATCCTCTCCTCACCTAGATCATAAAAGAACCCAACCTCCCTGACACACTCCTAAAAATCTCAACACTTGTTCACCTCCTGTTTTGTAAAAATATTATCTCCAGATATAACAGAAGAGATTGCTAAATATTTAGAATTCTATTTCTGAAAGATAATTAACCACTAAATGGCACAATTCTGTAATTACAGTTCAAGGACCCTAGGGAGGTTGCTTAATTCTCATTCAGAAGGGCAAATAGACACCAGAAGCAGCTGAAGACAGGAACAAGATGGGAGCCTACCATAGATGTCCTCTGAAAGACTACCTAACAGGATGTTGAAGCAGATGCTGAGACTCATACCCAAACTTTGGGCAGAGCTCTGGGAGTCTTATAGAATAATGGGAGATTAGAAGGACCTGAAGGGGACAGGAGCTCCACAAGGAGACCAACAAAGCCAACAAATCTGGACCCAGATGTACCAACCAAGGACCATACATGACGAGGACCTAGACCCCCTGCTCAGATATAGCTGATAGGCAGCTCAGTCTTCATGTGGATTCCCTAGTAAGGGGAGCAAGAGTTATCTCTGACATGGACTCTGTTACCTGTTCTTTGATCACTTCCCCCTGGTGGGCTGGCCTTGCCAAGCCACAGAGGAAGAAGATCCAGGCAGTCCTGATGAGACTTGATAGGCAAGGAGTCAGAGGGTAGGAGAGGAGGAGGCCTTCCTGTTCTGTGGTCTAGGGAACAGGGATAGGGAGGGAATAGGAGGTAGGGTGGGACCAAGAGGAGACGAGAGAGGGGGCTACAATCAGGATATAAAGTGAATAAATTATAAAATTAAAAAGTGAAAAAATACTTTGGTCTCTGCCGTGTTGTGTCTTAGTCCCATATCCCTTCTTTTTGCTTTATCTTTCACTTTCATGGCTTTTGTGACACATAGTGACAAGCCTCTAGCTCTGCTGTAAAGCTATAAGAAAAAAAGAAAGACAAAGAGCTACGTTTTAACATCCTTCTTCCTTGCTGGCTAATGTTATCAGTGCCTGTGAAAGCAGCCATTTTAATAAACCATGCCAGTTCAGAAAGGGTTCCAGCCTTCTGAGTTCCCTGTGATGTCTACTCTAACCATTTCTACCCATATCCCTTTTCTTTCCTTTCAGTCAGTCTCTATGGCTGTGGTTTCTCACCTGTCCAGGAGCATACTCAGTTTCAGAGCCGCCTCTTAGATGACACCTTCCAGGCTCTGTATCTGCCTTGCTCCTGTTGCTGAGCTGTGCCTCTTTAAACCCCCTGTTGCTTGTTGGTGTGGCCATGTCACCTACTAAGCTATATTCTCCATCTCTGATTCCCTAGTTTAACTGAGTGCCCAAAGGATAAGCTGTACTTACTAACAGAGCTTGGAGTGACTATTATTTTTTCTATTCATAAAGTCTGCTGTTCCTAGATCATAGTTTTTTAAGATAACTGACTGATACCATCTGACCGATTATGCTATCATCTAGTTTAAGACTTACTGACATTGCTAAAAGTTGGTTGTTACTATAATTTTTATAAAGAGTTCCATACATGAGAAAATGCACAGTGTATTTCCACAAAATGAACACATTATATAACTAGTACCCGTACAGTTTTAGCGGTTTAGAGTTTTATCAGAGGGGAGAAAGCTTTTGGTCTTAACCCATAATATGATCATATTTACCGGGGCTTCAGTTAAGTGTGTGTCTGCATGTGCTTGTGCGTGTAAGTGTGTGTGTGTGTGTGTGTGTGTGTGTGTGTGTGTGTGTGTATTGAGGCTGGAAAGTGACAATGATGCCTGTGGGATGCATAAGAAATTTTTTTCTTGTTACAGTGGGTTTTTTCTTTTTTTTTTTTTTTTTTATTTTATCTGTTGTTGTCCCTTGGTAATTCAAGGGAAATTGAATTTAAACATGCTTTTCTTACTGCATTTAAATATATGGAAATGGATTATAAATTAAAAAAAAAACTTTAAAGGAAATGAAAATGCTTTACAAATATCCCATTAATTCCCAAATATCTCCATATACCTCTGAATGGGGTGGTTGTTAGATTCCAACAGCGAGAAAAAGCCTTTTTCTTAGTATATCTTGAATGGCTATTACTAAAAAAAGAATAGGCTACCTTTCCTTTCAATTGTTCAGAAAACAGAACTTCAAACTTTTTCTGGGCTTTCCCTTACGTGGGCTGTCTTGAACACATGACTCTAAGAGGTGATTAAAGGGTCAAAGCACCCTCCCATGCCCTCTCTAATACACCCCAAGGGTCTTCCCCAAAGCACCACAGCAGGGTGTGTCTTGATCCTTATTATCCAAATCCAACCCATCCTTACTCTTATTTCCACCCCCTTTCTGAAAAACACCTCCCCTGCTGTCCAAGTCAGACTTACACCACATTTTCCCCCACACTTCCTATCTTTAAATCTGTGGGTTAACTGCAGCTACCATGTTCTTCCTCACATTCAGTACGTTTCCTGTCTTCAGAGACACTCAAATCTGTTCCTGTCTGGCTGTGAATACGGCTGCCTTGTTTTAGTCCCATGTTGTATTGCACTGTTGAATTGTAGTAGTATCCCTGTAACTCTCTTCTTTCAGTTTTCTCTCTTCTAATTCATTTGTTCACCATTCTGCCCAAGGTATTGGTGAGATCATCCTGAACCGCAATATTTGCATGCTGTGTAAGTTTCCATAGCTTGGAAACATAATGCTCTAAATGTCTTTCCAAGTACATCTCTTTATTCTTTCAGCAGATTGTACTGCTTGGCCACAATGGAGCCATTCCAAGTTCCTTGTGTAATCTACACTTTTCAACTCTACATGTAACTCCTTCAATTTCTATAAATAGGGTGTCTTTACTCTGCATTCTAGCATATTACCATTGGAAATATAGTGGTATCTTTGAAAATGGCTACCTACAAATCTGTCATTTTTTTCCGTGTTATGATCTATGAAGATGAATTGTCAGAATTACTCAATATCAACATAATATACGAACATTAAAGTAAAACTATTATAAACTACTGTGAAACAATGTCTTAATCTGTCCTCATGCATTCTCTTTTCCAAATCCCCCATTTTCTCTGTGCTTAATTAAAGGCTGTCCATTTTAGATAACACTATTTAGCTCTGGGTTACTGAAAATAGTAAAGGATTGAAGTAGTGGCTGATGAGAGTAAAATTACATGGCCTAAAACTGAGACATTCTTCGTATATTTCCCTTGCTCTGGGTCATCTCTTTTTTTTCCCTCTAGGTGACCATGTTGGTAGTGGAAATATTTAGCAGATCTTGTGGCTTTTGCATTGAAGCCCAGTGGCCACACATTTTTCCTTTGGGCAAAGACGATAACTTTAATTTATTTCTCATTCAATTTTGATATTTGCTGTCTCCATGCCTCTGTTTCCTCATCTTTAAGAGCCATAAAATAAAAATGCTTCATAGATTTCTGTGTGCATGAATTATAGTCCGTTTTAAAAGGCATTTTTTGCAAAATGTCCTGCTCAGAGTAATTCTCAGAATGGCATGAACAGCCACTGACACTTTTACTCCTGTTGCTACTGACATCATCCTTGATACTAAGGTCAGCACAATGATGGCCCATGTTGGTGTTCATAGTTCTGACCAACAAATGGTAACATGAACACACAGAAGGGTTGAGTGACTTGTTTACACTGTACATATGGAATAAAAAAGTCCTGACTTTTTTTTTTTAATGTGGTTTTTCTGCTAAGTCATGAAGCATCCAACAGTTCAGTATTAAGATGCCAAATGCATTCAACACTCGCATTGAAATTCAGTAGATGGAATGTATTTCGTTTATTTTCTACAGCACATTATTCTACAGAATCACTTCTTAACTCTATGCAAATTCAAACTTTCAAATCCTTTTACTAATCCTTCTACTAACAGTTGTTAATTTTGATACTTTGGATTTAAGCACGAGGAATAGTTCTTCAGAGAATGATCAGAAGAGACTGAGAGGCTGGTAAGAAAGGAGCTTAAATGTCAATACAAGGATATTCCTAATGCATGCAGTTGTATTGCTTCACTCTTTAAAATAATGGGAAAGCAAAGCCTTCTGAAATTGAGAAAGCCATTGATAGTACACACAGCGGCATGAAGGAAATGTAGATAGTGGTCAAGCCTACACTCAAGTGGACTCAGTAGCTCAGTGGTGCTCAACCTGTGGGTCACAACCTCTGTGGCAAACCAAAAGACCTTTCACAGGGGTCACATATCAGATATTTATATTACAATTGATAACAATAGCAAAATTACAGTTATGAAGTAGCAACAAGAATGACAGTTGGGGTCACCACAACCTGAGGAACTATATTAAAGGGTCGAAGCATTAGAAGGTTGAGAAGCACCATTATAGTTGTTTCTAGAACAGATGAGTACTGATTTGATCTAAAGAATCCCACTATTTGGGCAGGAAAGAAGGCCCAGTGATTGAGAGCACATGCTGCCCAGGTCTTCCAGAGGATCTGTGTCTGGTTCCCATCATCCACACTAGGCAGTTGATAACTGCCTATAACTCCAGCACATTCTAGCCTCCATAAGCACATCACACATTTGGTGCACATAAATAAATGCAGATACATACAGTAATAAATAAATCTTTTTAAATTATTTTTATGAATGCTGCAAGCTATTATAGAAGGGTAGCTTGCTCAAGAGATGCCACTTAGCCAGGCATGGTGGCACATGCCTATAATCCCAGTACTCTGGGAGGCTAAGGCAGGCAGATTTCTGTCAGTTCAAGGCCAGCCTTTCTACAGAGTGAGTCCAAGTCAACCAATGCTACACAGAGATGCTCTTTCTAAAAAAGAAAAAAGAGAGAGAGATGCCACTTAAAGATACCTTTGGGGATGGCTGATTATAGATTTTAATCATATACAGTTGAGAAATATGTCCTCTTGTGTATATTCTACTTTTGGTGGTGTTAGTGTTTGGTATCAGGTCATATCTTAACTAGAACCTGCTTAGCGTAACAGCATCAGTGCAGGAGAATAATGGCTCTTAAGCTAGCCACTAATCACTAGTTGTTAGGTCTATCTCACTACCCCCTAGGATACACATGTATCCTATGGCTGCTACAGTCCTGTCACCTTGGGAAGCCACTTTTTTTATTTTTTTTCCTCTGCTTTTTATTATTATTATTTTATTTTATTTTTAAAAAAATATATCCCAATTGAAACCCCCTTTCTCAACCTCTTCCCACCTTCCCTTCCTCTTCCCCCTTCCCAAACTCTTCCCCTAGTCCACTGAAAGGGGGAGTTCTCCTCCTCTGCCATCTGCCCCTACCTTATCTAGTCTCATCAGGACTACCTAGATCCTCTTTCTCTGTGGCCTGGCAAAGGCACATGTCCAGGGGCAAGTGATCAAAGAGCAGTCAACTAAGTTCATGATAGAGGCAACCCCTGCTCCTCTTACTCAGGAACCCACATGGAGACTGAGCTGCCAATCAGCTACATCCACAGGTGGTCTAGGTCCTCTCCAAGCAGAGTCCTTGGTTGGTGCAACAGTGGGCAGGACCCCCTGGGCTCAGTTTTTTTTTTTTGTTTGTTTGTTTGTTTGTTTGTTTTTGTTTTTTGTTTTTGTTTTGTTTTGTTTTTAGCTATGTTGACTTCCTTGTGGGGATCCTGTCCCCTCCATGTCCTTTTAGCCGCCCCCATCCCCACCCCACCGCCCTTCTTCCATTAGACTCCCTATGCTCTGCCCAAAGTTTGGCTGTCTCAGCATCTGCTTACATCCCCTGTTGTGTGGACCCTTTCAGAGGACCCTCTATAAAAGGCTCCCATCCTGTTCCCTCTCTTC
This sequence comes from Meriones unguiculatus, assembly GCF_030254825.1. Taxonomy (NCBI): domain Eukaryota; kingdom Metazoa; phylum Chordata; class Mammalia; order Rodentia; family Muridae; genus Meriones; species Meriones unguiculatus. Next base: position 82,916,667 of record NC_083357.1, on the reverse strand, counting down.
CACCACTTCTGATATTTATCCTGTTATACACTCACAGAGATTAGCTGTATAATATAGAATACTAAAATTTTTATTTTAGTATTTAGAAATTTAGTATTTAGTAAAATTTTTATTTTAGTATTTAGTATTTAGATTTTAGCCATACTAAAATCTACAGACCTAAAGAAACTAAACAACAAGGAGGGCCTTAGGAAGGATGCTTAAATCTCATTCAGAATGGAAAGCCACTTTATATATATATATATCTTTTAATATATGATTACAGATAAAATTCCATTTATTTTAGTATAGTGCAGACTTTTTACAGATGTGAAATTATTATATAGTCATGCCTGAAGTTATTCATTATGTTTTAAAAGTTAACAACATGTTTTGTTATCCTTACAAACCTAGAAATACATTTTACCTCATTTTTCTAGTTTCAAAATATGCTATTATTTGAGTATACTTTTTTATTTATTTATTTTTTTAATATTAGTTACAGTTTGTTAACTTTGTATCCCTGCTGTATCACACTCCCTCTTTCCCTCCCACCCTCATCTCCTCCCTGTCCTTTGCCAAGTATACTGATAGGGGAGAACCTCCTCCCCTTTTATCTGATACTGGTTTGTCAGGTATCTTCAGGACTGGCTACAAAGTCCTCCTCTGTGGCCTAGCAGGGCTGCTCCTCCCTCAAGGGGGAGGGGGGAGGAGGTCAAAGAGTCTGCCAATGAGTTCATGTCAGAAATAGTCCCTGTTCCCCATATTAGGGTACACCCTTGAATACTGAGCTACCAAGGGCTACATCTGAGCAGAGGTTCTTATACACAATGGAATACTACTCAGTAATTAAAAACGAGGAAATCATGAAATTTACAGGCAAATGTTGGGACCTAGAAACGATCATCCTGAGTGAGGTATCCCAAAAGCAGAAAGACACACATGGTACATACTCACTTATATAGACCTATAAGATAGGATAAACTTACTGAAATCTATATACCTAAAGAAGACCCAGGGTATGATGATCAATCCTCTCTTAGAAAGACAAATGGGATGGACATTGGATATAGGAGCAAACAAGTAACAGGACAGGAGCCTACCACAGAGGGCCTCTGAAAGATTCTACCTAGCAGTGTATCAAAGCAGATACTAAGACTCATTACCAAACCTTCGGCAGAGTACAGGGAATCATAAAAAAAGGGGGGGGGGCGGTTAATAAGACCTGGAGAGGACAGGAGCTCCACAAGGACCAAATATATCTGTGCACAGGGGTCTTTTATGAGACTGTTTCTCCAAACAAGGGAAGCCACTTTCTTAACCAGAATCTTTACTAAAGTGACCTCAGGTCATTGTTGACACAGGCACCAGTACTGGTCAGTGATTCTCTAAATCTGGCACTAATATTGTTTAATGAAGTTAGCTGTGCTTCCTATATTTCAGAATGACAGCTAACCTCAGAAAGAGTTGTGTGCATAAAGGAAACAAAATGACTTTTGAAAGGCAAGTATCAAATGCCATGTTCTGGTGTCTCGGTTAGTTTATTCACAACTAAAAGCACTGTTTGGAGGTAAATATTTTCAAGGATAAGAAAAAGACTAAGTTAAGAAAATAGTTTGTTAAACAAAGATACATCTTGCTTATACAATGCACACATGGCTGGGATTTGAAAAGATAAAACTGTACTGTATCTCTTCTTTTTTAGGGGATATTACATGATTTTATGCTCAGTTTTTATGCTTGATTTTATGCTAGTTTTTGTTTTGTTTTGTTTTTACCAATTATGTTGGTACCAGCATTTTTTTCTGTGCTTTATAGTGTAGCATAGAACCTACATTAATTTCTTAGGAAATGATGAATTCTAAATAAATACATGTAGAATATGTGTGTTGGGAAACTAGAAAGAAATTGTTTCAAGTTTGGTTTCTCTGGAATGTGCCTTTGCATTTTAGGTAAATTGGAAATAATACTGACTTTAGAAATTTGAATAGTCAATGAAACATATGCAACAGCTGTCTCATCATTAAAATGCTGTATAATATATTATACATCTCTGTCTCTTACTAGTGTTGTCTATCAATACCTCAATAGCATTATCTTCCAGGTTTTTTTTGTTCAGAGTGATTGTAAGAATCGTTCTCATTTCAATTCAAATACTGACTAATATGATGTCAAGTATATACATATTTTAATAACGTATTTTAGATGGTGAAAACTTTATACTAATACATTGACCAACTTTCGAAGTAGTCTACAAATTCTTAGATTATATCACGTTGCTTTCTTACAAAAAGCAAAGTGGATTTTTTTGTGCTTGTTTGTTTTTGTTTCAGGGAACCAAATGCTTTAAGTGCACTGGTTACAGTCTATAAGAAACTTGTGCTGCAATTATTATATTTTTATATCGACAAAGTACAGTTTTATATGTATGAGTACTATTCAGTACTCATTGCTAATTGTTAAGACATATAAGTTCTTAAGTTTTGTAATGACACGCTGAATTGCACTCAAAACATCGATTTTTCATTACGTAGTTTTAAACACTGAATCAGAAATATTACATGTACATGGGCGCAGTGGCACATACCTGTAATTCCAGCACTTGGGGAGGCTGAGGCAGGTGTATCTCTTTGATTTCAAGGCCAGCTGAGTTTATAAAGCAAGTCTAGGACAGCCAAAGCTACAGAGTAAACCTGTCTTGAAAAACAAGAACAAAAAAATGACATGTAATCTGAAATAAACTGAAATGTCATTTTCTGTCATATACAATTTCTGAATATAAAATCTTTTAAAATTTTAGTGATTCACTTTTAAAGTTGAATTTAAGCTGAATTTAAAAATTAGTTGAACTCTATATGCTAAATTCTTATTTGAAGTGGATATTTTATTTTTACATTACTTACAAGCAATATTAGACAATTTAAAAAGTAACCCCTTGACATTTAATCCTAATATATACATTTAATTTTGAGAACAGAATGAGCAGCTGGAGTGAGAGAGCCCAGCACCTTTCTGCGTGGTAGAATTGCTATTGATTTATGACAAACGCCTGTGCGAGCAGCCAGGGGTGGGTTGTTGCTGTCAGATGAGAAGTGAAAGCAGGCAGGTTTTGTTATCAATCACTCGGTGTCGGTGTAAGACAGCAGCGCCTGTTATAATTGATTTGATGGCTCTGAATGGCTTGAGCTCCAGTGGCCGAGGCGGATTGTGGCAACTCAGCCATGCATGACATTGACATGAAGAGGAAGTGACACGACTCCTCAGAGGCAAAGTTAGACAATTTAAAGGGGCAAATTACTCACCAATTCAATAATTCATAAATGTGCACTTCTGATATGAGATGATATGGGAGAAGGAAAAGAAAGTAAGTTTTTATTTTTTGTGGCTCGTCTTGGGATGGTGTTTGCTGAGTTAGACCAGCTTTCATACTTAGTTCTTTCATCCACTACCCTCTCTTATCTATAAGTAACTTCTTTAATTATAAAGAGCACATATCATTTATTACTTCCATTGCTGAGCCATTTGACAGTGATGTGAGTTTATGCAGAGCAAAGAAATCACATAGCTACCCTCTGTGTGTTACTTTAATTACTGAATCTGAAGATTACAAATGAATTGAGCTTTGTTATCAAGAAATATAAGAAATATTAAGTGAAAGTGTAGAGTTGCCAACTCTATAATGGTGAATTACGGTCCAGGTCAATGGCCCCAAATTCCTGGCTGTGCTAGCAGGATGGACGTGCAGGAGTATTTAGGGCAATGCAGGAAGAGGAGATGGGGCAGCAATTTTGTTGCTGTGCTAACTATGTGCTGATGTTCTGATGTAGAGAGATTGTGGTGGGAGCCAGGCAAGGATCCACATCTTCTCTCAACCACACACCAAATGGGACTCACTTCCTTGAGCACTGCGAGAGGAAGGGCTTGATTGGAAGTAATATAGTGCTCATTTACTTCCGCTTGTCATGAACAGACATTTGCCTTCACTAACAGTACTTGAACCTGTTGAGAATAATCCTAAAGAGAAACTTGGGTGATAGTTGCTTGGGATTTTCCAAGTAAATCAAGAGCCAGTGGTATAAACCCTCTGAACTTAGAAATTCTTCCTATTTTATCTATAGCAACTGCTTCATGTTTAGATATATTTTTTACAAGGGTTTTTTATAGAAATCTAAATTCAATTATTTTAAATAAATATTGTTATTTGTTCTTTGAGAATGTCTCGGGGTGTATTTTGATCATATTCACCCCAACTCCCACCCTTAACTCCTCCTAGATCCACCCCACTTCTCTAGTCTCATCCCCCTAACTTTTTCTCATTTTTTTGAAGTCAATAACCTATCAACTTTCATTTGTGGGTATGGAACAACCCACTGCAGTGTAGTTGACCTACTAAGAGCCATACACCTAAAGAAAACTGACGCCTTCTCCTTCAGAATACATCAGCTCTCTATAGTTCCTCAGTTAAGAGCAAAGGCTCATGAATCCCTTCTCATTCAGTGCTGGAATACAGACCGCCTTGGTCTTAGGCAGGCAGCCCCAGCCTCTGTGCGTTCACGGATATGATACTCCCTAACCTCTCCCTTTCTTACAGTGTTTCCTCACTGTCTCCTTTGTGGTCCCTGAATGTTTGGGAGGGGATTGATATCCATGTCCCATTTTTGGCTGAGTTCCCCTTCATCTATTCTCTCTACACTGACCAGTTAGTTGTTATATTCTGTGTTAGCTTCCATCTAGTGCACAAAGAACCTTCCTTGAAGTCAGAGAACTGCATTCTTCTGTGGATAAAGGGGTAAGAATTTAAAGGGCACTTCGATTCTGTGTCCATTAGCACTACATTAGTAGTAGGAGGTTTACCCCTTAGAACTGTGAGCTCCCAAATATGCATTTTTGGCCATATTTTCAATACCTGTTTGTTTCTTTCTATCGAAAGAACCTTAAATCCAACCAGAAAGTGGTCCATTACGGCTCACAGTATTTTGCCACTGTTCCATCCACGGGCTGATCTTGTCCCACTTGGTCATTATTGCACTGGGCAAGACTGTTGATGCCCTCCACACGCAGCAGCCTGCATAACAGTTTTCAGTACTAGTACATCTAGTCATCGGGGAGGAAGCTTCCTGATTAATACTGACTTAGTACATGTCATTAGTACATGTCATGTGACTAATGTGTACAGTGTCTTCTAAACACAGATTTTTTTTTTTTTTGCTTTAAACTTTATATGTAAAATGATGTGGCAAGGTTACAGACTAGCTTTTCAAAAACACTTTTTAATTTTTTTATCTGTGGGTATTTTCAGTTGGAAAGTTTTATAGTAATTAATTTGTAACTTTATTTTAGAAAACCTGCTAGAGATCTGTTTCTTGGGAGTATCTCTTAGAAATGAACATTTTATATTTAGTAATGAGATAACTCCTTAATAGTCTCATTTGGATAAAATTGTCTAAAACTCAGTAATACTTCTTAATGAGCAATGATATAAGAAGAAAAATTAGCATCTAGAATGAAAGCCCTAAGAACTAGATATTCTAACTATCAGAGGAATCTAAAGGTTATTCTCTGTGGCCTGGTAGGGAGGTGATCAAAGAGCCAGCCACTGAGTTCATGTCAGAGACAGTCCCTGTTCCCCTTACCAGGGCACTCACTTGGAGGCTGAGCTGCCATGGGCTACATCTATGCAGGGGTTCTAGGTTATCTCCATGCATGGTTCCTTAGTTGGAGTATCAGTCTCAAAAACAGACCCCTGGACCCAGATATTTTGGTTCTGTTGCTCTCCTTGTGGAGCTCCTCTCTCCTGGTCTCCCCTTCTTTCATAAGATTCCCTGTACTCTACCCAAAGTTTCGCTATGCCCAAAGTCTCAGCATCTGCTTCGATACCTTGCTGGGTAGAGTCTTTCAGAGGCCCTCTGTGGTAGGCTTCTGTCCTGTTCCCCTCTTCCAATGTCCATCTCGTTTGCCTTTCTGAATTATGATTGATCATCTTACCCAGGGACCTCCTTCTTGATTAGTTTCTTTAGATGTACAGATTTTAGTATGTTTATCCTATATTATATGTTTAATATCCACTTTAAGTGAGTATGTACCATGTGTGTCTTTCTGCTTCTGGGATACCTCACTCAAGATGATCTTTTCTAGTTCCCACCATTTGCCTGCAGATTTCATGATTTCCTTGTTTTTAATTGCTGAGTAATATTCCATTGTGTATATGTATAACAATTTCTGTATCCATTCCTCAGTTGAGGGACATCTGGGTTGCAGAGAAAGACAATGAGCCATTCCTGATGAGACCTGATAGGCTAGGGTCAGATGGAAGGGGAGGAGGACCTCACCTATCAGGGGACTTGGGGAGGGACATGGGAGGAGAAGAGGGAGAGTGGCATTGGGAGGGGTCCAGAAAGGGGGCTACAGCTGGGATACAAAGCGAATAAACTGTAATAATCAAATCAAAAATTAAAAGAAAAAACGGTACAAGAACAATTAATATATAACAATCCCTAATACCAACATTTTAAAAATTGCAAAGCTGGATGTAGTGGTGTATCCCTTTAATCCCAACACAGGAGACAGAGGCAGGCAGTGAGTTCAAGCCAATTTAAAGTGCAAGTCATACACTGTCTCAAAAAAAAAATGAGAAAAAGAAAACAGGACAAATAAAACCTTACAGAACAATAAGGATCAGAGTTGAAGATTGCTAACTCAGTCAGAGTTATTTCAACATCCTACAAAGGTCTGGCTTTGTTTAACCTAGTGGATCATCTATTGTAATAAAAGATTTTTAAATATTTTCAATGGTATAATCACCTGGATTATGTTATTAATCTGCAAAGAACACCTAGATGTTTTTTTAAAAATCTCCAAATTCAGGTGGTGAAACCAAGGAAAAGATAAAAAAAAAAAAAACTTCCTGGATTTTAGGTATAAACCTTGTTTATGTAAGCTGGGAACAAGCTAAGCAGCCTGACTTTGATTCTTCTTGCTGCTTCCCCGCCGCCCCCCCCCTCAACCCCCAACAACCATATTGGACTGCAGATAACAAGCAGCCTCATATGATCTTTGAATATGGCAATTAAGTCTTTTATGTTGATTTACTGGCTTGTTCTGTTTCTAAGCATTTTAGCTGTGGTGATTGGTATAATTACAGAGCTGCCTTCATGGTGTGGAGGTACAATTTGCAGGTCAAAAACGTTATACAGAAGTCGGTATGGTAGCAGTCTAATTAGATTGCTTAATATTTATCAAAATGGCATTAGTTTTTGTTGTGCTGTGGCTTGTCTTTATAGCTCAAATATTCTTTCTTAATGTAATTTTATGATTGGATTTTCTTGTGAACTTTATGGGATATTAATCAGAATTAAACGTTTAAGCTCAAAATGTTACTTGCTGTTGGACATAAAGTCCGTTTCTTCCTGATCATGGTCGTATTACACTGTGAAATCCATCCAATCATTGTTGATTCTGTGGAACCCAGGAGTATCCATTTTGGATGCTAGGCCTCTATTTCTGGTTTGGGGCAGCTAGTGAAGTCCACACCTTCTCCTTCACCAGCAAGTCAATAAGCACAAGATATCTTAGAGTTGATAAAATAGAATAAACAGAAGAAGACTTTCTTAAGTAGTGACATTTGAGCTACAGTGCAAAAAGAAGGTCTCCCAAGTAAAAGAGCTTTAACATAGGACAGATTTTGGCTTGTTAAGGAACCATTAAGACAGTGTTGGTGTTAGGTGAAGGCATGGAAACCACAAGAGGATTTGGGGGTGTAAGCTGGGACCATACCATATGATCTTTATGACTGAGGTATGGAGTCTGGATTTTTGCTAATAACGTTGAACGCTTACTAAGTGCTGAATTGTGTCCTGTAGTATAAAAGATAAGGTGATACTGAGTGGCCCTGGATTCCAATGGTGATATTGCTGACCTCATGCTCTCAACGACAATGCTAAACTTTCCATACTGACGTTATTGTATGTTTAACTGGTTTTACATTTACACTGTTGTTGTTTTTTTCTAAAATGAATTATTTTCTTAGAAGAGCAGAGTGTATGAGCAACGAAAGAATAGCAGACTCTGCCTTGTTGCATTTTCCACCCTACAATTTCTCCTTTTATAATAAAAACAGTTTAAAAGCTATTAGCTCTTCCCAGGTCATTGCATTTCTTTTTATTCTTTTGCTCTTATATAATCAAAGTCATCACATTTTCCTTTATAATTTTTAAGCACTTTCAAAATTTTATAGCATGAGGTTACATAGTTATCCCACCGCTAGAGTGGGGCTAAAACACAAAATACTGCTGGAGGCTGGGCACTTAATGGAAATGGGCTTGGCCAACAAGGGTCCAAGAGACCCTGAGGACACATGCTGTGTTGGGAGAGTGGGCTTGCTGTTCCCTACAGCCACATAATGCCTGTGGTGCCTTTTTTCCATTTTCTATAAAAATGGAGTGGATATTTCTCTGTAAAACACCACATTTGTTTCTTTTAAAAGTACTATGACCAAAAAACCATATAACACTTCTCAAGAGCCCAACAGAATTTTCCTCTGAACTAAAACTTGTCCTTTCATTTTTTACGACTATATTTAACTCTACAATCCATCTGGATTATTTTTAGATTCATGGTATTAAGTATAGATTTAATTTTTTACTTTTAATTATTAAATAATTATATTTAGAGGACGCTACAAAACTTCCTGAGAGAGAGCCCACGGACCCAGTTTCCTCCAGTGGCAATATCTGGTGTGTAACAAGGAATCAGCAGTTTGAAATTGACATATTCTACCCATTTGTATATGTATGTTGGATATATATTGGTGTGTAAAACTCACCATACCTGTTTGGAAGCACAACCACAGCCAGTAGACTCTATTACCACTTGCTTACTCTTCATGGTAAATTATTTTTCATAGTAAGTCAAGTACCACCTAACACAGACACAATTGCCAAGGCCCATCCTAGTAAGTGCTATCATGTCATCCTCTTTGAATGTATTCAATCATTAGTTCATTGTATATTAAAACTCTTCCTGGTCTTCCAGGAACTCTTCCAATTCTTAGCCCTCTACCTACTCCATTATCATAATCTTAAACATACCAGAAAGAGATGATATACATTCTCAAAGCAGTTATGTGAGTGTTCTAAGTAACTGACTGGATTTTACGTATTCCTGCTCATTCTCTGAGTCCTGCACGTGTGTGTTCTTTGAGCCAGTTCACTGGCTATAATTAAGACTCCCTGATTGTCTTCATGGAACTTTCAAAGCCGAGACCCTACGGGGAGTGCTGATAGCTCCTCAGCACATTCGTATCGTGGCCACGCTCTTCTGCCGTAGCTCACATGATCACCCTGAGCATCTTGCAACTGGAGAAGTCATTCTGGAATTCTGTCTCCCCAGAACTGGAAGGCTCACCCACTGTCTCACAGTCCTGCTACAGAGGGTCCACTTCCCAAAATAAGCTAACCTTTGTGAAACCATTTTCTGGCCTTATATTTCCAGACATAAACCCTCTTCTACAAATACTGAAAATTCTATCTCCAGTAAGTACATTGGGTTTTTTTCATTCCCTCTTATAAAATTGGTATAATTAAGTATATTTTACTGTATTCACCAGTTTTTACAATACCTCATATAATAACTTTCCCATGACACAATTCCTAGCATTTATTCATCTTTGCCTTATTCCAATTCAATATGATCTTTTATAATTCATTAACAGATAACACATGTTTATGGTTTAAAAGCTAAATAAATCTGCATATTGTAGCACAAAACTGTAATCCCACTACTTGTAAGACAAAGGCAGGATAATCTGGAATTCAAAGCCTACCTCTGCTACCAGTTCAAAGCCACCTGAGTTACATGGGAATCTATCTCAAAACAGACATTGAAAATTAACAGAGTTTCATTTATGCTCCACTTTTGAACACACAGTTCCAATTCAGAGTCAGTGTTCCAATCATTCTCCTTTTTGGGGGTGTGAGGTGAAAAAGTTTACTTTGGTTCCTATTTTCATGTAGTTTGTGATGATGGGGAAGTCATGGCAGCAGGAGGCCGCTGGTCACACTGTGTCCACAGTCAGAAAGCAAGGAAAGACGAACACTGGCACTACACCAAATTCTGTCTCATGTAGTCCAGCCAGCGAAATTATGATGCCCACATAGGGCATCTTCACATCCCATCCCAATCTAATGTTTCACCTTTTATATTTTGTCTTCTGTGACCGAATTAATTTCCTTTTTTTTTTATTTGTGAAATGATAACCAAGACCTTTTTTTTTGTAAGAGGTCTTTAAGTATTAGTTCATATAGATGCCAATCAATATTATGTTTCTTTTAATAAATTACCTACATAGAAAGATATACACTAATCCTAATTCTAAAATTCAGATGGAAAATTGAAGAAGCAAAAAGGTAAAGAAATTTAAAAGTAAAGTAAGGTAACCATTGGGGAGGACTCAACCTTGCAATATTTCAATACCTGTTGCAACAGCAAGAAACTAAGAGAATGTTTGAAATCACTTCTCTTTCATTTTCTTCATGATGCCCAGACTGTCAGGCATGTCTAGTAAGGTGAATTGCAGATGGGTGGGTTTGCCTAAAGTTAAATAGCAGAGATGAAAACTCAAACCCGCAAACCTGTCCTTCTTTACGTGAGAAAGAAAGCTCAATGGTGATCAGGATAACTACTTGGCTGTCCAAAAGTTCTGGCTTGTTTTAGAGTTTATGTGGGAAAGGGTACCACTGGATGAGCCCTAAGTTTTAAAGTCTTCTTGCTTGGATATCTTCCTTAGATGTCTGTTTCTTTCTATCTGGCTTTGTAGATATTGGACCTGATTACTATATCAGCCTTGTGAGCATCCACGTGCACCCTCTCAGTTATCCTGGCCTGGACTGAGCACCAGCTGTGGCCAGGGCAGAGTAAATACCCTCTTTGTTACTGCAGCGCACAATGAACTTGCAAAATTCTATAGACGTTTGCTTTGTTTTTTGAAGAGGCTTCTTCAGACAGAACTAATTCACTACCCCCGTTGAGAAATATGGAAAGGAACAAAACATTTAGTGTAGAAGAGACTGTGTGTGTTTCTTTGAAGTTCTTTAATCTCTTTATAGAAAAGATAACATATGAAAGAGCTTTGTAACTGAGTACTTTCTATTATCATCATTGATTTCTAACCTCTCATCTCTATTCCATTCACTGGGAGCTCTTAGCCAAAGTCTTAAACACTTTTATTTTTAATGTTAGTATGTGCTGTCTTGTTCCTAAGGTTAATTTTTCTTATTCTATTGAATTTTAACACCATTTGCCTATTTCTTTTAAACATTGAGTGAGAAGTTCAACTACTAATTGGAAATTAAAACATCATGACAGGAAGAGTCTTAACATGTCAACCCTCTTGTAAATGAAGTGTCTGTAGGTCAGGCATCTGAGCCTTCATGTGGCTAGTCTGGGAGGAGCGAGTTTCACAATGGATCCACATAAAAAGAAAGGCATGTAAATGGAATATGAAAACTACTTAACTGAGCCTAGTGGCTTAGGCGTCTTATGAAAGGCCTGGGGTGGGTAAGAAACTGGTCACAGTATGAAGCCTAGAGAGGAAAAGGTCAGGATAATAAGAGCACATGTATGGACCCGGCCATTGCCTAGGGCTGGTGAAACCCTTCCCAGACTTGTTAGAGTCGCAGTGAATAATTTTATTCCTGCACTCCATTCACACAGTTCAGAATTATTTGATTCAATGACTTCCTGATTTATTATAGGTACATGTAGGAGAAAGCATCACTTAACATATTAAAGAACTGCAAATGTGAGCTATTGGCAACACCCTTTTTACCCAGCTTGCTGCTTCTTGCAATGTGATAAACTTTTCCTTTTATTAAAAAATTATAAATGTACATATATATATACCATATGTATATATATGTATACCACATACATATATATGGTTTCATATGCATTACTTATCTAAAATGGGAATAGCTATTTTTGTACCAAATGCTTTCAGTAAGTTTTGATACATATATATAAATATATATGTGTATAGCTCTAGATATTGAATATACATATTCAACAATAATACTCATGTAATGTGAAATTCGAATTTATCTGAAAGAAGAGAGTTTACAATTTGTGAAATATAGACTGTGTTTTCAAGAGTTCTTACCAAGTTAATCATCAAGTTTAAATCTTTGTAACCAATTATAAAGTTTTGGCAGAAAAAAAAAGACATCAGTCATCAAAGTAGATGATGCTGTTTTTCTTTTTACTTTTGTAGTAAAGCTTTTCCCTTAAGTTGCTTTCTGCTATTTAAAATGGTAGCATTCAAGTTCTAGCAATAATTGTAGAGATTTGAGCTATTAGAAACTTTGAATATCAGTTCCTCCCTATCTATGACAGTTCTACCACTAGGGCAGTCAGGCTTGAGAACTCTAATTACTGCAGCATTTTTATATCTCTGGCTCCAACATTGGCAGGAATTTAAGCCATAGTAGAACTCATTGGTGACACTGTTGTAACTAAAGGCACAGAATGTGGAATTGTGTATTGGATGGTGTCAAATAGTCTTCCTGTGAGTTCAGAAGTGCCTTGGATGTTTCTAATATGAAATGCTAATTATTTGCAATAGAATGTAAATAAGGTGGCACTAAGTTCTATTTACAGTGACTAATGAAAGCTGTTGTACTATAATCACTGAGATGCAGAGCAGCAGGGCAATTCATTAGGAAAACCATAGCTGACAAGCAGCTAATGCACGCCAGTCCGGACCTTCCCTCTTGCTTCTGCTCATTTCTTCTTGTTGATAAGTCCCATATGGAAACATATAAAAAGAAACTAGCAGCTAGGTTTTGCCAAGCTGTGCCGAATAGCTGCAGACTCTCTGTCTTCTTTAGCTTTTCCTTGCCTATGAAAAACAACTGCCATATTAGGCTCTTTGAAAATACAGTGGTTTCCTAGTCAGCAAATTGCCAGTCTGAGAATTTTTCATGTTCTCTCTCCAGACTTGAGCAAAACATAGCTATGCTACAGATTATTTTGCTTTCAGTACTGTATTATATTTCAAAGTTTAGCCACATTTTCACTTTGCACACTTTAGCAGAAGAATTCCTTTAACAAATAAAAAACATTAAATTGCGTGGTAGTACTCTTCCTGTGTGTTACAGTGTACATGCTTTGGTAAATAAAAGTTGAAAGCCTACAATAGCTTTGACTGCTTAGGGGCATTCATTCATCACAGCATCAACAGTGTAAGCTATACTCTTGCTCTAAACACATAGAGCCAAATCCTTAGCTTAAAGTTAAATAGTAAAGCCAATGCCACCAGTGCTCCTGGTCCCGAGAGATGCAAAACCAATTCGACAGCCACAAGTGTGACTTTCGGTGGCTTTGACAACTCAAGGCCAGGTCTTTTGGTAACTTATGACCCACTTAAAAGGGGTTTTAAATGAATTGTGTATATGAAAAGGATAAAATAGAAATTTAAGATTCAGTACTGTGACTTTGTTTTCCTTGTTCCTGGTGGCCCCAGGGCAGAAAAAAGCAGAGTTGGTTATAGAGTGCCAAAAATTGGCAAGTCTGCACTTGAATCTGTGTTCAAAGAAATAAATCCAACGAGCACTGTGATTCTAAGGCCAAGTAAGTGCTTGTGTACTTTTGATTGCCCACCCACTAAACATGTTCCTTCTGTGTGAATTTTGCTATCTTTAACCCGTTAGCGTGAGGCTCTGAAATGGGAGCTGACCATCCGCTGTACCATACCATCACATCTGAAGACTCTGCTACCACATAGAATGAAGGACACTGCTGGAGCTACATTTTCCAAAATCAATGAATTGCTTTTAGGGTAAATGTATCACATCTGAAGACAACTAAATTAACAAAGTAATGTGTTTTTTATCTGAGATTCAAACTTCAGTCACTTCATTTTTCCTTTTGTTTTATTTTTGCTAAATCTGGCAGTACAACCCTAGCTTGCCAGTCAACCTTATGGAGTATCATGGAGGTCTGAAGGACCTATAGATACCAACCTATAGATACGCAGGAATGCCAGTGTTTTCTGATGAAGCGAAGTTTAAAAAAAAAAAAAGATTTAGATAGATAGTACATAATCCCCAAACAGAAATATCTTTTATTTCTATATGTGAATATTTCAAATGAGTGAGTGTTGGTGCGAAAATTTCACAGTACCTACACATGCCATTCAGACATGGACACGCACTGAATAGCTTCAGTTTCCATATTAACTAAGGGCATGATATTTTGTGGCAAGTTAGTTGGCTTGCTGGCGGGAATGGATATAGCACGCTTCACAAACCTGATAATCAGAGAGTCTGCAGCTGCTGGGACAGGTCTTACCAACTCTCTGAAGGTTAATTCTTTCAGAACTCATGCCATTGGTATGTGGAGTTTTAATATTAAATGCTATTTTGGAAGTACCAAATCTAAGAGTCTGGATACTTGAGAGGTTATGTTTAATGAGGGACGCTTTTAAGCCCTGAAATATATTCTAATGTCATCAAAGACACATGTTCATTCGCAGGCAAAGACAGCTGAGGTAGCCTGCTGAGTTGGGTGGCTTTGCTTAGTGCTATGCAGGATTTCTGGAATAAACAAGGAAAGGTTTATTTTGCTCATAGCTTCACAGATACCAATGCAGTCACTGGCCCCATTGCTTGGGCAGGACATTATGGCTGAGGGGACATATTAAAGCTGTGTTTCACTTCTCAGTGGTAGATAGCAGCTGGAAGAGTAGGGAAGGACATACAAGAAAAGTAAGAACATGCCTCTGACCTCTTTCCTCCAAAGACTCTGCCTCCAAAAGGCTCTCCCAATGCCTTCATATTATCAACCCATCAAAAAATTAATCCGTTGATCTCAGTGTCTCTGGCAATTCTCTCATACATACACCCAGTAGTGTTCTTTACTAATCTCCCACGTGTTTCCGTCTGATGTAGTTGACAGCTAGCATGAACAATCATGTGTTCCTACTCCCTAAACACTCTGGTATACCCTTCCCTCTAGTTCTTAGAATCTGCATTGGCCCCTCCTCACCAATGAGAAACATAAAATTCATTTCTTAGAGATGTGCATATATGCTGATATATTGCATAGGTCACGGTTCTGCTGCATAGACCAAGATGTAGGATAAACAGAGAAATTTATATGGACGTATTAAATATATTCCATTATAATTGTAAGGCTGGCAGTGAGATTAAAATTTTATGAGCTATAGCCAAAGCTGTAATATAAGCCAGCAAAGTCATTGCATCCTCTTCTGCTATAGAAAAATAGCTAAATTGCCCATCTGCTTGCCAAAATTGCAGCCCTATCCCTTGACATGAAGTCTTCATGATGAGAAAGCTACTGTTGCTACAGCTAACTACAGGCTATGAGTACCTGTAACAGCACATACCAGTATTGCTTACCACTGTCTCCCTTTATTAGTGTCCTCACAAAGCTAGTAGCCCATATCAGGTACTCTGTTGATACTGTGACAGAGAAAAACACTTGCAAGCACCAATCAGCAAAACCATGGTCTCTGCTTCACTGTTTGCTTCTCCACTCTGGAGCAGTTTGGAGACTTCAATAAAATCACATCCAAACTGCAAGCGAGTTTTGGTGTGTTTTCTATGTTCCAGCTACTACTGTAGTGAGTTTCAATTGGACATTTGAGTGTCTGTCTGTCATAACCAGGATATATTATCATGTTCACACAAATAGTGATGAATTTTCATTAATTCTTCTGAACCCAGGGGGAGGGAAAATTTAAGGAGGCACATGTCATGAGGACCTCACATGTATTTTGTTTTGTTGTGTTGTGTTGTGTTGTGAAATGTTTCCTGAGGACTTTCAAGTTAGATCATTATCCTTCTGTATAGACACTTATCAGTTCTTGATGAATGACGAGCTATTTTCTAGCTTTGAGTTCCAAAGGATTTTGGATGCAGAACTTTTGACAGGGGTAATAGATGTCTTATGAACATAGTTATAGGAGCAATTTTGAATCAGCTACAAAAGTTTCTGCATGGAGTGTAAGTTGATTTTAAGACAAAAAGTTTGCATTACTTTTGCTGTCATATAGAGCCCATCTACTAAAAGCACGGCAGTTGCTCCTTCATGGCCATCACTTTCATGGTGCTAATGTCAGAACTCCTGATATCTACCTTGAGTCTCTCTGCTCTGATCCTGTACACACAAGCAAGCCACCCACTAGAACTGGAATGCCTTTTCACCTGTTGACACTACAGTATTAACAACCAACAGAGGCATACTCAAATCCACCACAAGATATAGTATTTCTTTCCCAATATCATCATCATCATTTTATAAGGTAGCTTTAAAGTAAAAGGTTCCTTGGGAAAATGAGAGAATTAGTGGCATTCCAGGAGTATTTATAATGTATTTACACTGATTTTCCCCCTCTGAGATTTGCTTGCATAGAACATGAGAAAACCCACATCATCAATTTACCTATTTCTCATACAGATACACAGATGTTGACAAATAACTCTAAAAGAAGCATGAATTAACAGCTTGAGTACTTCTCATATTACTTGAAGAATCGTTATTGTATAAAAGTCATAGCACAATAAACACAATAAAAATCATCTTTATTTATCAAAATAACATTTATTACCAAGACATGAAAAATGAAACTGACAAAGTAAGTTACATGTTCCTATCAATCTTTTCAAAGTTCCATACATTTATCTAGTAAAAAGGCCTCACTTGCAAATTCTATTTGTGCTATTCTAATCAAATTTTCACATAAGTTTGTTATAATTATTAACAATCCCTTTTGGAAAAAGTTTGTGGTTTTCATATAACAAAACTGTGGTATAGTGAATATGGAAAACAAAAACCAAAGTTGTTGCTTTGTGTAACATACACAAAATTTTAGCAGAAATTTTCAGTGTGAATATTTAAGTTAGGTGGGCATGTAGTAAGGTATATTCTTCTAAACTGCTAACTTAGTACAGTATTACATAAAAAGAATCGAGAAATTAAGGGTAACTTCCCACAATGTATAATTCTATAGTGCCCTATGTGCTGTAGTTTGGATTTGGCTTGTGCCCCAGAGGTGCCCCATATGCGAGAGATGTGGTGTCTCCATCCCTCCCCCCCTTCCTCTTGCCCCATTGTCTTTCCCCCTCTCCCTTCCCTTCTCTCATGTTCCTATACATGTAATGCCATTAGTGAAGTGATCCATCATGAGCACCCTTAGCCTATATGATGCTCTGTGGATGTTCAGGGTACAAAGAGTGGGCCAATAAAATTTTGAAGAACTGATCCCAAGTATTTCCTAACTTATCACAGAAAGTAGAATAATACACTATCTAGATAATTTAACTGTCACTTGAGGAATGTTGCATATGTTACTCACTTGCAAAGGAAAACAAGGTACAGGAAAGATGGGTAAATGGTTTATAATTTTTTCAGAAATTCTAATGTTATTCCCTAGAATCATCCTCACACATTTAGTTTTGTAAGTAACTGTCAAGCACACAGAGACAAGCTCTTTGCAGTGGTGGTGTGTTGTATTTACCCACACAGCATTTGCAAGCACAAGCCACATGCTGAACACTCAACTAGACACTTGGGCTATAATGAACTGTACTTTTTAAACTTTGTTAGAATTTGATTTATGAATATTAAATACAGAGAGATTGGAGTTTAAATTTTCAAAAAAAATCTAGGGGAAAGTCCTTTCTCTTTTGGTTTCTGATCTTCCAATTTACACTCTCCTATAAAAATATATATTGCTTAGGATTCAGGTTCAAAGGTAAGAGATAACTCACATCGAGTTTATATTCTTTTCTTCAGTAGAGAAATTCAGAGGCAATCAATCCTAATATTTATGATAAGATTATACAGTGTTTACCCATACACACACACACACACACACACACACACACTTTGCTGTTTTTTTTTTATTGGGAAATGTGCATTTTTATTATTATTAATTACACTTTATTCATTTTGTATCCCCCCATAAGCCCCTCCCTCTTCCCCTCCCGATCCCACCCTCCCTCCCCCTTCTTCACACATGCCCCTCCCAAGTCCACTGATAGGGGAGGTTCTCCTCTCCTTTCTGATCTTAGTCTATCAGTTCTCATCAAAAGTGGCTGCATTGTCCTCTTCTGTGGCCTGGTAAGGCTGCTCCCCCCTCAGGGGGAGGTGATCAAAGAGCAGGCCAATCAGATTATGTCAGAGGCAGTCCCTCTTCCCATTATTAGGTAACCCACTTGGACACTGAACTGCACACTTTGCTGTTGTAAACCATTTTAAGATACCATAGTGGAATACCACAAAGTGAGTGATTAATATGGACCAAAATTCTGTTGCTCATATTTCTGTGGGATGAGAGCCTAAAGTCAAGGTGTGTAGGTCCAAACAAGGGCCTTCCATAGGCAAGGCAGCACTCCCAAAGGACAATGTCTAACTTAGAACCACAGTAAGGGTACGACCTAACGGTTCCACCGTCATAAGTAGCGGACCTCTCATTCCCATTGCACCGAGACTAAGTGCTCAACACATAAATTTGGGGGCAAACATTTAAACCACAACACTGTCATAATTCTTCAACCTCTAATTTTTAAGCTGCCTCCAGGTTCGTGCTGGTTACTGGAGTGCCACCATCTGTCATTTTTTAGTTTACTGGGTAAAAACAAGGCTAGATGACCCAAAAGGCATGGCTCTTTAGAGACAAAAAAAAACAAACAAACAAACAAAAAAAAAAAAAAAACAACATATCACATGAAAGGGCTGGCCTGAGTGCACAAGCCACGAGGCTTGCAGTGCAGTCTCTGGGAACAACAGCCGCCAGTGGCAAGCTTCATTTGTTTCACTGTGTTGCCCAGAAACATGGCATGGGCTATGTTAATCCTTCATTAAATCACAGTGTTTGATTTGTTAACCAAAACTACCTGGAGGTAGAGAACAGAACTAAGAGTAAGGATTTTGTTTGATAGCTATCTCCTCACAGTGCAAATGCAGCTCTTAATTTCATATGCTTTGATGCAATTCAGATCACCTGAGCGCATTTGTCCCACTTCACCAATACACTGTTTTTCAAGGAAGGCACCTTGCTTTATGGCTTCATTTCAAGAGGAAAAAATATTCTGAGAAGAAACCATTGTGTGCTGTGTCACAAGAAAAAGGGCAGTCTCCTGATTTTTATGCTAAAGGGAAGTGTGTGCTTTTTAGAATGATGCATTTTCTTATCAGAGGCAGACCGTGAGCTAAATGTCAAGGAAAGAAATAGACCATCAGTCGTCATTACTTCTGCTTATTTCCGGGTTCTATTCTGAATACATTTTCTTTTAAGTTATCAGTGAATTAGTGCAGGGGGGGAAAAACTTATAGCTGACATCGTCATTAAAATACCCAAATGGGAAGCAGCTATTACTTCTTACACAAGCCTTACTAAAATACACAGAAAGTTGTTTTGTAATCTTTGTGATGATTAGAAACCAGCTCAAAATATTACTCCTGGAATACAGCCTCCCAAAATAATTTAGCAAATAATGGTTACTTTTTCTTTTTCATTTTAATGGTTTTGCTCTCCCTACCCTTTTCAAAACCCTACCATTGAAGCTGTCTCAATTACACCTATTGGGTAGTACATGTATTTTATCAGTGTTTTTTCTAAGATGTGTTATTAGAAGACATTACACTGTGGCTTGAGAAGCTTGCTTTTTGGTAGTATCCTTCCTGTCTAATATCTTAATAGGCACATTATTCGGAATTCATTAGGCCCTTCATATTCAGGAGCTCTGAATGGGATTAGAGAATATGTTTTATTTAGGCCAGTAACATTTTGTAGTTTGTAATTTACAGTGGTTTGCCTTAAATGAAACATCATCACTATTTCTGAAAATGTGAATGGACTGTGAAGTGCTTAACATCTGATTATCTTTTTTAGCTATTCAGGAACATTTTAGAACAAGAAAACCATAGCCTGGTAATCCCATGGCACCTGCTCTAAATGATTAGGACCTTATTTTGGTATTTGTGTTCTGTGGTAGTCCTTTTGAAAGGAGAAAGTTAAGCATAAGCATGTCGTTTTTACTAACTGGAGGTGACATGTTATCACAGAGGTAACCCAAAATATGGTGCTGGACTTTTAGCACTGTGTCCTTACCTGCAAAACTGGATAAGTAAACCAACCATGAAAAGCTCTTGTAAATCTGGAAATGAATTAATCTGAAAAAAAAAAAAAAGCTATACTGGGTAGTTCTGCTATGAGCTGATTCAGGAAGCGTTCATTTTTCTTTCTGTCTGCCTATTGTTAGACTTATATTGTTCTTTGTGGAGATATCCAAAATAGAAACTTCAGTACAGTTGATGACACTTGAGTTTGTACTCAGTGCTGGAATTTAGGCATGGTCCACCATGGCTGGCTGGCTGGTTGGGTTCAGGGTGGGTGATTAACTCCAAGGGACCCACTTTCAAATGTTCATTTTCCTGTACTAGAGTTCTCTTGTTTGCCACTAAATCAATGTGGCAGTGTTGTGGTTGTATAAAAGTCAACTAGTGTTTGGAATGGTTAAAAGAATAATCATTTTTAGTTATCGTGTCATCATCTGTAATCTAGTAGCAGGCATGGGGTTAGCAAGCATGATTTTCTGATCATTATGTGTAGATATTTATATGTTTAAAATTAAAAATGTGGGATTGGAAAGATGGCTCAGGAGTTAAGAGCACTGGCTGCTCTTCTAATGTACCTTCATTCATTGCTCGGCACACATGTGTCAGCTCATAACCATTTCTAACTCTAGTCCCATAGGATTTGACACACTCTTCTGGCCTGCACTTGCACCAGGTCACACATCGTGCACACACATACATGCATGCAAAATTTCCATGTAAATAAAAATAAACCAGTAAGGTTTTAACATTTAACACTGACAGGAATTTATTATTATCATTATTACTATATTATTAATTACAATTCATTCCCAGCTATAGCCACCTCCCTCTTCCCCCTATTCCTCTCCCCTAGTCCACTGATAGGGAAGGATTTCCTCCCCTTCCATCTGACTCTGACTTATGAGGTGTCATCAGGACTGTCTGAATCCTCTTTCTCTGTGGCCTAGTAAAGCCACCTCGCCAGGCAGAGGTGATCAAAGAGCAGGCAACCAAGTCCATGTCAGAGACAGCACCTGATCCCCTTACTAGGGAGCAGGCAACCAAGTCCATGTCAGAGACAGCACCTGATCCCCTTACTAGGGAACCCATATGGAGACAGAGCTACCCACTGGTAAGTTCAGTATGGATATAACTAAGTTCAATTCTTTTTCAAGCTTATCAATACTTTTATTTAAAGTTTTATAATCCAGATTGTGAGTGTGTATGTGTGCGTGCGCACGTGTAACCTGTGTAGGCCAGTAGAGAGAACATCACATATTCTGGAACTGGGGCAAAAAACAGCTGTCAGCTGCCCCATGTAGGTTCTGAGAACCAAATCTGTGTCATCTGAAAGAGCCACAAGTGTTTTTAACTGCTGAACTATTGCTTCAGCCCAGAGAAGATATTTTTAATATATTTTTTCAGTGTCTTGAAGTTTGCAGGTCCATATTTTATTCTCTACTAATCTGGGTTTCTATTATGATAGTTGCTATGGTATATGAAACTTAAATAAAAATTAAAGGAGAATATTTTACTATTCTTAGTAATATATATGCATATTTATATATGTATATATGTGTGTGTGTGTGTGTGTGTGTATACTTACATCTGTCACTGTAGTCACAAAAGTACTGTAAAGACGAGCTGATTGAATAATGTGTACTGCCAAAGACGCGGGTCTGCCTTGATTGATAATCACTTTTGAAGTAGAATTCATTGAGAAAATTCATTCCACAATAGATCTGTCAGACCTATTCATTATATGTGTTGAGGAAAACAGTGACATCACAGGCTAGGCTTCAAGTCCATATTCAACTACCTTCACTGTGGCCATATTTTTATTTTTATTTTTATTTTTATTTTTTAATGATTTAAGCAACCTAAAGTTCAGTTTCTTGTTTTCAAGGTATACATGATGATACTGCCTACTTGGGAAGGGCCTGATGAGCATTCCACATGGGAGGGCTTTTCTTGCAGTAGCAAGCGTTCACCAATACAGGACCCTGGGCTTTTGTTGCTGTTGACATTCTCGCTGACATCTCTCTTATGTTCACTGGATATTCAAGTCCAGCATCATGTCTATGAGTATTAGAAACCTAGAGCCATTGTTTTAATTTAAAAATTACTGTCAGCAATTTGGTGTCCATAACCAATTGCTTATAATGTATAGCCAAGTTTATGTGTTCAATTATATATTTATGCATTAAGATCTGAACTGTTATGTCTCTAATGTCACTGATCTTCAGAATGTTCTTTCTGTGAACTTATTCTCACCACTGCAAGGTACTCACCATCTTTTCCTCACATATCTCATTTACACTCACAAGGCAGCAGATGAATCGTATCTTCCTCTTAGAAAAGCTAAAGGGACTCTCAGCACCTACTGAGATTCAGTTGCACTGTGCAAATGGAATAAACTGGGATTTTTCTGTTTCCTTTAACAACCAGGTAATGAGCCTATAACTATTCTCAGAGTTGAATGGTTACACACTAGTCATCCTTTTCCTCATCTTTCATTAAATGACACAGCCTAAAGAGTTTTTCACAAGGTTTCTATAGAACCATACAAAAAAATTATACATATATAATATGTAATATTATGTAATATATAATATGTAATGTGTAATGATATATGTATTATATATTATTATATTGAATTATATTATATTACATTATAGTATATGTAAAATGTTCCAAGTTAGGTGAACCAATCAGATATGTAATTACCTACATGAGGTAATTTATTACATCATCTTGAGGGGAGAGCTGAATGGTTCCTTGAGGAAGAGGCAATGGTGTGCCCACACTCACATCTAGGTAATGATGACAAATATTAGATGAATGAGAAACAGTAACAGCCATATTCTTCATGTATAGGCAGATCAAAAGAAAGGGAGGTATTTCCAACTTGCAAGCACATAATCAACTCAGTTTAGTAGAAGCTTTAGCTCAGTGGTTCTCAACCTTCCTAATGCTACACCCTTTAATAAATCCTCGTGTTGTGGTGACCCCAGCCATCAAATTATTTTGTTGCTATTTCATAAGTAATTTTGCTACCGTTGTGAATGATAATGCAAATCTGATGTGCAGGATATCTAATATGTGACCTCTTTGGGAGCTGTGACCCACAGGTTAAGAACAGCTGCTGTAGTTAGTAGTTGTTTTCTTTTTATTTTATTTTATTTTATTTTATTTTATTTTATCTCTTTTATAATTGATTCATTATATATCCCAGTTGAAGCCCTCCCTCAATTCCTCCCAGTGGCACCTTCTCCCACTCTTCCGCCCCTAACCTCTTCTCCTAGTCCACTGAAAGGGAAGTTCTCCTCCTCTCCATCTGCCATAGCTTATGAAGTCTCTCTGCCTGGGTCCTCTTCCTCTGTGGCTGGTAAGGCCATATCACCAAGGGTGAGTGATCAAAGAGCAGGCGATCAAGTTCATGTAGAGACCCTGTTCTCCTTACTCGGGGATCCACATGGAGATTGAGCTGCCATGAGCTACATCTGAGCAGGGGCTCTAGGTTCTTTCCATGCTTGGTCCTAGGTTGGTGCATCAGTCTCTGCAGGACTTCCTGGGCTCAGATTTTGTGTTCTAAAGAGAGGGAAGGTGTGGAGTTGGGTAGATGTGCTGGATCTGGAAGGATTTGAGGGAAAGGAAACTGATCAGAATATATTACATGAAAAAATGTAATATGCATACATATGAGATTGGCAATTTCAATACTACTCAATTTTCTTCAGAGGGAAGGAGGATGTTATGTAGTTATATTGTAATCTCAAAATATGAAGTAATTAAAAATGCTAGATTTTAAGATACAAATTTTACAGTAAAATGCATCACATTTTGTTTGTAATTGTTAGAAGAAAATTTAAAAGCCAGGTGTCAGCTAACTCTTAACCATCATTAATGGTGGGGTTATGAGAAGTGTTGGTGATGGTAATGATGATGAAGGTCCTGGTAGTTTTGGTAGTGGCAGTGATGCAATACTGTCGGGAGTCAGTGAGGCCAGGGGAAAGGTTGTACAAGTCCTTGCTGTGACGGTCGTTATGTGGTATAAGTATATTACATATACAAAGGCTCTTGCCTGCTTTTCTGGGCAGAATTGTGGATAAGATTGTCCCTCAGAACTTCAAGGACTGTCCAGTACAAAGGAGTTTTTAAATTAAGTTAGACTCCATTGTTAGGAAACAAATCACTCTGAGCACTTAAACTCAGACCTTGGAGACTGTTTTATGAGTTTAACATTGAATTACTTTCACAGTTCAAGATCACTGACAAAGGGACTTGAGTGTACAGCAATTAACTATTTCAGAAAATCAGCTTGGGAATGGGAAGTTTATATTGAAATCCAAAAGCAATGTTCCACTTGTATGTACAGTAAAGACCAAGATAAACCTCACATCTTGGCCAGGGTACGTAATGGTCATTCTCCAAGTTACATTCTCCAAGTGGTTTTCTTTTCTGAGGAAACAAAACTGATTTCAAAGTATACCTTCACTCTGTAATCAATTATCTTATTTTAAAACTTTCAGGTAGAATTTAGAGCTTGGTATCATTTTTCTCTTGGTTTTAATTTTTTTATTTACTTGCACATTTGAAGAGTTTTTATGGAAAAACATGAAAAAAAGATATTAGTCAAAAGGCATAAGCAACTAATATTATAATAGCCAGCATTTATTAAGCCCTTAGTTTATTGGGCAGGTGCTGTCCTTCTGATATTTACATATGGCTTTGCACTTAACTAATCACAACAGTCATGGGATAGAAGCCAATGTTTACTTTGTAGAGATGAAATTAAGGCTTCAGCTCCCTCTTTCACGTATATTATAAACCACTCTGTTACCAGAAACCTGTTTTTACCAGCATTATTAACTGAACAAGTTGTTTTAAGTGTCTTTTAAAAGAAAGTGTCTTTTCTCCTGGATCTCTTGAGCAGTAAGTTATTTGAAAGACCATTTTATTAATATTAGTAATGTACCATCTATTTTAATTTTTTAAAGCTCATGCCTTCTTCAGCTTGCAAGAGTGGTGATTTTGGTTTGTTTTGTATACTGTTTGGGTTTGGTTTACTGTTTAGATTTTTGAGACTTACTGACTACATAGCCAAATCTGGCTTTTGATTTATTATCCTCCCACCGCAGCCTCGTGAGTGCTGAGATCACAGATATACCAAACTTTAAAGTGTGTTTTTCACTATCTTTTTTTTTCTCTTTTAAACTACCATTAAATTCTGGGAATGTATTTGAAATAACAGTACAAACTGAGCGTCTGCTATCCAAGAATCTTTGATCCATAATAATGCAAAATTCAAACCTGTTGAACACTAACATAACACCAAGAGAAGGCACAATTCACAGCAAAGCTCATGTAACACATTTCAGTGAAATCACACACACTGAAACCACCATAATTACCTTGGGTTTGTGTAAGTGAATCATTATGGTTAGTTTTCACATGCTGTATGGTTACAGCTCATCAGAGAATCACAGATCACATGAGTCACTGAGGCCTGCTTGTCTAGGTGATCTCAGTTCACCGCAGTGTTGAAACATCACAGGCTGCATTCTGTGAGACACAGCCTACATATCAGAAAAGGAGAGAATCTGCATTTGCATCTTGAACCAATAGGAGTGTAAATTGAGGAAGGAGGTACTACTAGACAGTGGAAAGGTTTTACTTCTCTGAAGAACTCCCAGGGAGGGATTCTGGGGGCAAAGAAATGTGATTTAGTATGTAAAAACCATTCCACCACTGCACTCCAGCCTTAACCAAATCAGTGCACCCCGCCACCAGCACTTTTCTCTAAGCTGGTGCCTGACCTTGCAAAGTTGTAGAATCAGGTGCTTTGTGTTAGCATCTCTGAGTCTCCAGGTTATTGTTTCTCATGTGTGTGTGAGAGGTGTAAGAAATGGAAAGGAATTTTGTATTTGGATTTGGTCATCCCCATGAAACAGCACTTTATATAAGCAAAAACTCCAACATCCTGGTAAGAGAATTCTAAGTTCTACAGAATGTTTCAGATAAGTGATAGTCAACCAACACATAGTGAAACATTTTCTATTATAGTGTTTTCTACCTAATGTTTGGTATAAAAAAAAAATATGTTTGTAAACATATCTTGGCATTTTTAGCACAAATTTTGTACCTTAGTTTTTACCAATCTGTTATTTTGCAAGATTGAATTCGTAAGAGTAAATTCTGTTAATCATGTGATTCTACAGGCTTGCTCAAAACTGAATATTAATAACACATGCGTGTTTAAACATTTTTTCCCAGGTGTGGATTTCTTTCAGTGCACATAAGTTTGTATTTTCTCTTAGATTTTGATGAGCATATGTGTGTCAAGTAGTTACCTCTTGGAAACTGCTGAAAATTAGACATCAAAGTTTGTGTGTTTGGTAATTATAATTTTAAAATAGTTTTTCTTGTCTTGAAGGATATGGTTTTGTGTGTGTGTGTGTTTATAAGATCTTTTTGTTGAAAACAGTTTTTTCATACAATATATTATGATTACAGTTTCCCTTTCCTCAACAATTCCCAGATGCTTCCCACTTCCCCACCCACCCAAATTTACACCCTTTCTTTTTCTAATTAGAATACACATAAGCACATCTTCAAAAATAATAATAAAAACAAACCAGACTAGAACCACCCCCTAAAAAAAAAAGAGGAAAAAAAAAAGAGCCAAAGAAATAGCACGGGAATCACATACGCAGAGACATGCAAATTTACATACCAGAAAGACCACAAAAAAAAAAAATCCGAAACCATATTATCTAAGGAAAATATCTGTAAGGGTTTTTTGTTTTGTTTGCCCAAAGAAAAACAGTGAGAAAAAAAAAAAAAACAGTAAATTAGTAACTTTCTGGGCATATCCTTAAGTGTGGCTTGCTGGAAACAATTTTTCCTTTGCAAGTGGTTATCGATTGGAAATAGGTTCTGCCTCAAGGCTGTGGACTTAGTCTACGTCCCCCTCAGCACGGGGACACAGTCTGCCCTAGACCTGTGCAGGCCCTCTACCGGCTACCTTGAGTTTCTGTGTATTTCAATCTGGTTGTGTTTAGAAGTCCTTTTTCCCTTGCTGTCCTCTCTCCCCCGGCTCTTAAAAGTTTTTCTGCTTCGTCTTCCATAGAGTTCCCTGAGACCTGAGAGAAGGGATTTGATGGGAACATCCATCCCATTTAGGGCTGAGTGTTCTGAGCTCTCTGAATCTCTGTATACTGTCTGGCTGTGGATCTGTGTATTGTTCACGTCTGACAAGAGGAAGCGTCTCTGATGATGGCCGAGTGTGGCACTGATCTATGAGTATAGCAGAATGTTGTTAGGAGTCATTTTATTGCTACATCCTTTGACAAACCGTGGTAGTGCATGTTCCCCGAGGTCCCTAGCCCGTCTAGTTTCAAGTCCTTGGCAGCCGAGCAGTGTTATGAATGGAGTGGGCCTACAATTCAGTGAGGTATTGGCTGGTCACTCCCACAGCTTTGTGTGACTATTGCACCAACATATCTTGTGGGCTAGTATAAAGCGTTTATGGCTGGATTGGTAATTACCTTCTTCCTCTGTTACAGGATTGTTGGATTTAGTGATGCTGTGGCTGCTTGTAACTTAGAAAAATTTCAGTGCAGTGGAAGGGACAAATACCATATTGTAACGAACTCAAAAGAGAATAAAAAATTAAAATAAATTCTAAATTCAGGCTTCAATGCATGGAAAGAGAGAGATGAATTAGCACTTTGACCTGGAATTAAAGTCAAGGATAAGAAAAGAAAGGATGTTTAGAATGAGAGAGATGCTGATATGTCTGTTAAGCAAAATCATCCAGTGAAGTGGGAACTATTGGTGATATTAGAAAGATATCAGCTTGGGAACTTCCTCTGCAGCAGTGGAAGTCTGAGGGCCATAGCTTTGGAGTATAGATATCTCAGCAGTGGAGGCAACAGAACAAGAAAATGAACACAGGGAACTTCCCAGAGACTCATGCTGCAACCAAGAACTATTCATGGAGATAACCTAGAACCCCTGCACAGATGTAGCCCATGGCAGTTTAGCATCCAAGTGGGTTACATAGTAATGGGAAGAGGGACTGCCTCTGACATAATCTGATTGGCCTGTTCTTTGATCACCTCCCCATGAGGGAGGAGCAGCCTTACCAGGCCACAGAAGATGACAATGCAGTCACTTCTGGTGAGAACTGATAGACTAAGATCAGAAGGAAGGAGAGGGGGACCTCCCCTATCAGTGGACTTGGGGAGGGGCATGCGTGAAGAAGGGGGAGGGAGGGTGGGATCGGGAGGGGAGGAGGGAGGGGCTTATGGGGGGGATACAAAGTGAATAAAGTGTAATTAATAAAAGTTAAATAAAAAATTTAAAAAATAGAACCTCTATTCTCAATGTTAGTAATTATTTCTTCTCTTCCAGCTGAAGCATTCAATTACAGTTCTTACAAATTGTAGAGATTATTTAACTCACCTTGGTAGAAACATTAAACCTTGATAGAAAATGTGTCATCAGCTGTTCTGAGTTAGAAACTTTGAGGAATTTAAACTTGCCAGAAATGCCAGATTTTCTACTTCAATCCTTTCGATTCCAATTGTCTTTAAAACGTTCACCCAATTTTAACTTTACAGAAGTTTATTGTACAGTTTTCTCCTGAAGGATTGTAACTCTGAGGAAGTCCATTTTATGTCCCAAAGCACTCACACTTAACTGGAGAAGACCTTGTTTTCCAGATCTTTACCCAGCTTCTAAGTCATGTAGCCAGGTGCACCCTACCACATTTAATGTACCAAGTAATGATTACTGATTGCTGGTCACTCTGCATTCTAATTGCCTTTCTCGTCAAGGTACTGCTCTCTTGGGGAAAATTGTCAGCCATTCAATGTTTTGAGACCAAAAACATTTAAAAATGGTTGAAAACTTAAGCTTGAAGCTTCATTGCACAGTCGGCTGGCTTTACCACTGCGGTCTAATCGCCTCTTTCATGTAATGAATATGACTTCATTGGGTGTTAAAAGTCTGTTTCTTCAGACAGGTGGATATAACCATTCTCCAAAATTATTGCCACAATAACTGCTAATAATATAATCATAATTACTTCCTTCACTTTCTGTGCATGTGTCATTTCTAACAAAATATTTCCATGGAAAACATTATTATGAATGTCAATGTAGTATGCTAGTTGCTTCAATTTGAAGAAATCAATTTGTCTTTATTGTTCAAAAATGCTAAAGTAATTCATCTGAGTTATAAAAAGCAATCTGTGGATGGCTAACAGGAAGAAATTAAGGGTAACAGGAAAGGAAACAGACTTATTTTGTTCATATCTGAAGCTATTTTGTTCAGGAAAGAAAGAGAGAGGAAGGAAGGAAGGAAGGAAGGAAGGAAGGAAGGAAGGAAGGAAGGAAGGAAGGAAGGAAGGAAGGAAGGAAGATAAGAAAAGAAAAGAAAAGAAAGAGACAGAAAGACTAAGGGAGAAGAGTGTAGAAAGCATTGGCTAGTGGGTTATAAATATTTTTTAAATACTTTTTATTTTTTTAATTTATGATTTTTTATTGATTACAGTTTATTCACTTTATATCCCCCATGTACATCCCTCTCTCATCCCCTCCCAACCCAACCTTCCCTCTTCCCCACCCATGTCCCTCTCCCAGTCCACTGATAAGGGCGGTCCTCCTCCTCTCCCCTCTGATCCTAGTCTATCAGGTCTCATTATAAGTGGCTTCATTGTCTTCTTCTGTGGCCTGGTAAGGCTGCTCCCCCCTCACGGGGAGGTGATCAAAGAGCAGGCCAATCAGTTCATGTCAGAGACAGTCCCTGTCCCCATTACTAGGGAGGTCACTTGGACACTGAACTGCCATAGACAACCTCTGTGCAGGGGTTTCAGGCAATCTCCAAGAGTGGTCTTTGGCTGGAGTATCAGTTTCAGAAAAGTCAGTGCCCAGACTTTTTAGATCTGTTACCCTCCTTGTGGAGCTCCTGTCCTCTTCAGGTCTTCCTATCTCCCACTTCTTTTATAAGACTTCCTGTATTCTTCCCAAAGTTTGGCTATGATATCCTGCAGGGTAGAGCCTTTCAGAGGTCCTCTTTGTTAGGCTCCTGTCCTGTTCCCTGTTTTCTCCCTCCTCCGATGTCTGTCTTCTTTGCCTTTCTGAGTGGGGATTGAGCATCTTAGTCAGAGTCCTCCTTCTTGATTAGCTTCCTTAGGTGTACAGATTTTAGTATGTTTATCCTATGTTATATGTCCAATATTCACTTACAAATGAGTATATACCCTGGGTGTCTTTCTGCTTCCAGGACACTCCACTCTCCACTGCTGGTAGGAATGTAAACTTATACAACCACTTTGGAAATCATTCTGGTGCTATCTC
Source organism: Meriones unguiculatus (assembly GCF_030254825.1). Lineage (NCBI taxonomy): Eukaryota > Metazoa > Chordata > Mammalia > Rodentia > Muridae > Meriones > Meriones unguiculatus. The sequence goes on along the minus strand of NC_083357.1, from coordinate 82,886,203 downwards.
AGACAATTAGGAATAGCCCCTCCTCAAGATCCAGCTATACCACTCCTAGACATATATCCAAAAGATGCTCAAGTATACAACAAGGACATCTGTTCAACCATGTTTGTAGCAGCTTTATTTGTAATAGCGAGAAGCTGAAAACAGCCCAGATGCCCCTCAGTTGAGGAATGGATACAGAAATCGTGGTACATCTACACAGTGGAATAAATATTTTAAAGTTTCTGATTTGGAATCTTAAGGTAGCTTATGAAAATACAACTTCATTAAATCTTTATTAAGAAATAGCAACTTAATCAGCATTATCAGCTTTCACTTGGAATTGATTATATTTATATTCTTAAACTTTTTCTTTCTTTTTGGCCTAGTTCCCCTCAAATGAAAATGGGGGGAAAGTTGATTGATTTTTTTTTTTTTACCTTCTGTATCTTATTGTATGTGTTCTTCCTTCACACTTGATAGTGATTCAAATTATACAGTGACAGAGAGTGGTGCCACACACCTTTAACCCAAACACACAAAAAGATGGCAGCAAGATGGTTAAGAATTCCAGACCAACCAGACTGCATAAAGGCTTGATTTAAACAATTAAACTAAAGCTATATAATATATAGATAACAACAGTGAGGAAAAAGACAGACCTTTTATGGACATGATTTACCCTTGTGAAACACAAGATAGCATGGATAAATGGTAAAGTAATGCTTGTGGAACAGGAGAGATGGCTCAGCAGTTAAGAGCACTGGCTTTTCCTCCAGAGGACCTGCATTCAACTCCTAGCACCCACATGCCCACTCTGGCTCCCATGGGCACTCTGCCCATGTGGCTGTAAAGCAGGGAAATGACCCATACACACAAAATAAAAGATAAAGGAATTTTTTAAAGAACTGCTTTTAACATTAACAAAGGGAAATGGTGTCAGCTGTGAAAAAGAGGATCTGAGAAACTTGATGTTACTTATCATAACAATTACTATTATATTTCCCAGTAAACTGGCTGTTCTTCCCTGACTTCTTTTTTTAATCATTCTCTCCTTCCCTCCCTTCCTCCTTCCGTTCCTCTCTCTCTCTCTCTCTCTCTCTCTCTCTCTCTCTCTCTCTCTCTCTCTCTCTCTCCCCGGGTCAGAGGACAACCTTTGGTGTTCATGTTCTTTTCCTAGTTGCCATATGTGCTTGTGGGGACTCCCCTGTTTCTCGCTTCTCATTTGAGCACTAGGATTACAGCTGTGTACCACCACATTTGACTTTCTGTTCCACAGCCTTCCCTGTATTCTTTAGTTGATATCTTTTGATGGGTTTTATATACTCTGAACATTACTCATTCTACCACAGGAAGGAAATACTGGAAAAAAATATACGTTATTTTCACAACATTTTCATACTTAAAAAATTGAACGTAACTTCAAGCTGCCATGGGAATAACTCTACTAAACATGCAAATATCCCAGTCAATTTCCCCTCCCTGATTTAAATAACTTTTACTAATTTGTCAAACCACTCTATAGACCACATGATTATTTCTCAAGCTTTTGAAGGGAAAGTCCTCAGCACTGTTAGAATATGGATGCTGCAGGACAGGCAGGATGTTACAGAACATGAGTAGTTCCATTAGCAGATTTGGGAGAAAGAAACCTGGGGTTAGGAATATTGCTTCCCTTAGAAGAGGCATTTGTTATTAGTTAGGGTCCTGATGTTTTGAATCCCCCATCACTGTTCTCATAGTGAGTCAGGAAAATAGATGGCATTTTTGTTTGTTTGTGTCCTGCTTGGTTTTGCTTAGGTTTTCATCTCTATTTTACTAGTCTCCCTCTTTAGGGTAGAGAATATGCTGCACTTATTCCTTTGTGCCCACCCGTTAGCATGTAAGAGGACCTGGACAATTCTAGCAGACTGAGTCTCCATCTTGGAAACAAGAGTCAGAAGACATATCTGTTTGTTTAGATTTAAAGGTCATATTTGTTCAGTTTTCTCTTTTCTTGACAGTTGCATAGTGCAATGGGCTCATTCTTCTTTGCATATGTTTTACAGGCCAAGCCCCCACTACTTCTGGAAGTTACATTCTCCAGAAGGAACATGATAACACTTAATAAATAAAATACGTGGTGTTCTAGATGGTTGAAAAGTGCTGAAAGACTCTTCTGTCTGTAAATGGGGGTGGAATTGATGGCAGATCAACTTTCCTGCCAAGAACAAGTAGTACGCCAGACAAAACACATCATCATCTAGTGTTTTGGAAGCAACAACGAGAAGGAAATGAAGTTTTAATGGCACTGCAGCCGGCAGATCAAGTGTTTGAAATCTGGGTGTCTGCAGATCAAGAAGAAGAAACAAACCAAGTTTGGACAGTTATGTGAGGCTACCCTGCTAAAAGTGGAGTCTTGAAGGACTTCAGCATAGACCTGAGGTTACTCTCAATGAAATGATAGCCTGCCAGGCATTGATACTGAAAAACCCAGAGGGCTGTGAGCTAGGAAACAGCACAGCTCAAAGACGTATGAGTCCTATAAAAGCTTTGCTTTAGCCCAAGGTTACCCCACTCCCTGCTTGAGTGTTTCACCAAAGACCTAGAATCCATTAAATGAAGCAAATGGAAACTAATAAAATGAGAGTGTGGGATATGAAAATTGAAACTTACTACTAAATAAGAAAACTGGCATTTCAGCCAAGTAAAAGACCAGAGTCTGAAGTAGAAGGTCATTAGAAACTATCTGGTCAGAAGTACAAAGAGAGTTTAAGGGAACTTACAGGGGGAAAATAGAGAATATATGAATTGTAACATAACAGAATTATGTGGGGACTAGTAAAGTTAGAGAGAAAAGTTGTATTATGTATGTGTGTGGGGTGGTTGGGTATGTGGGTTTTCAAGGAAACACATAGAAGGAAGAGCTTCTAGTTCTAAAGGGTTAAGAGTTTGTCCTGGCAAGGAGGCATAGCAGCAAGCCTCAGGCTTGACAGCAGGGACAGGAAGCTGAGGGCTTGCTTCTTTAACCACAAGCATGAAGGAGAGAGCACAGACACATATGGGTGCAATGGCGCACACGTGGAATTTAGAAGGCAACATTCAAATGTCCCTTCTCTTCTTCCCTTTGCTGAAGCAGGGCCTCTCTTCTTTCTGCAGCTGCATATATGAGCTGCAGCTCAATTCTCCTGTCTCGGCCTCTGTCTTTTTCCCTTAGAATTGCGGGGAGTACGGGGGCACGCCAATGTATCTGGCTTTTTTAGTGTAGGTTCTAGGTTATCATATTTCTGCAGTAAGTGGTCTGTTCACTGATCCATCTTACCTTCCTAATTTAAGGAAGTAAAGCACAAGCTGTCTTGTAAATGAAACTTGGGAAGATCCTCCTGCCTCTGTCTACCAAGTGCCAGTGTCAGAATCATAGGCATACAAAACCACCTGAGCAGAAGAATGCCCCCCTTTCCTTACCTAGCTTTCTTAGCATAAAATAGCTTAAATAGCAGCTCTTTAACACCAAGTATAATATCTAGCAAGATTAATACAATTATTCATTTCTAAATTTTTTACATTGTCTTTTTTTCTTTAAAAATTGAAAATAACCACATTCATGTACTTGTTATTTTAGTGACAAGTACTTGAGTATTTGTGACAACATGTGCTGGGCAATTAAGGTGATAGCATTTCTTCATATGACAAACGATGACCTTAAAAGTTGGGGATGCATAGGCATTGTATAATCCTATTTCTGTTCTCAAAGATGTGAAAACCACAGTTCCTATAGCCAACTTTGAGAAAAATAAATAGTAAATCCTCATTCTTTGAGGTTGGATGAAAGTTTGATCACGGTAAAAGAACTGTCTTAGAAAAGGAAAACAAACGATGAGGAGAAAAGGTTGAGAAGTTTAAGGAATAGGTTTCTTTAGGGATTGACATTAGCTCTAGGCTTACTTAACACTTCTACAAATAATCTGGAGAAAGGCAGTACTCTGTCAAATATCAGAGGTCTTAGAGAACGCTAAACTTTCTAGTAGGAAAGAATAAATTGGTGAGCGTCCGCAGGGAAGAGCTTGCAGTTATGTGCAGACCAGCAGACTACAACTGTTAAGGTGGGAGAGGGGAGGGGGGGAAATGCTTCATACCTGTAGGACTTCAAAGCAATGGCTTTTAAACATTTTAAAGGATATACAGATCTATAAGAATTTAACATCCTGAGCTCCTTTCCTAGGAAAAGTTATTATAAGCCCCACCAAAGGAACTGTTTCCACACTTCAGAACAGTCTCAAATTGCAAATAAAAATTCTAATTATGTATGTTCTTTCCTCCATCTGTTCATTCAGTAAAAAAACAAATATTGAGTATTAGCTGTAATCTTGGGCCTATGTTAGCTACAGGGAAAATACAAAGAAACCAAGACAAACTTGACCTCTGACTTGAAACTGACCTAGACTACATTGGGGAAAAAGATGACCGACATTTATGCTATGATATTTTAACTGTTCTGGTTCCCATCCTAAGGTGTTATAAATGTGTCTGATGGCTATCCATCTATTCCAGCTGCAAATAGAAAGAATACCATGGATATCTCTAGGGAGACATCTAACTGATGTCAGTGTAGATCATCTTCAGTTAAGTTACAAAAATGGCAGACATGCTATTGTGTGCTACAGTTCAGACATTTGCTTTCTGTGGGTTTGATGTGCATCAGGATAGGTATAATGGAACTGGAAGGAAACAACCAGATCGAACACTTAGATAAGAGCATGTTCTAAATGTATATCTTGGACTTGCAGATGAGAGCTTAGAGAACACTATAAATTATACATATATACATATTACTATATATGTCAATACACAGAGTCATTTTTGTGAGTAAAGTTCTATTTACCAAATTTCAAATACTGAAAGTCAAATACCTTTGAAACTTGATCTGACCAACTTTCTTTTTTGCCAAGTAAATAAATTTCTGAACACATTATAGCAAATATGGTACTTATAAATATTAATGGAAATAGGAGTTTCTAAGAATTCTAGGAATACTAAAATAATCTCCTAGCCAACACTTATTGTTGTTGTTGTTGTTTTGTTTTTTGTATTTTTTTTTTTTTTAGCAGCAATAACAAAGTAGTCTTTATCGGCTGTTGGGGGTGAGGCTTCCTCTCATAGAAGACAAGTCCTGGAATGTCTGCTTTAACGTGATAGAAGTCCATGTCTCTGTAATGTATACACACACGTGCACACTTACACGTGCACATATATACACATATGTATAAATTGAAGCATCAGTTGAGGGTCCTCTAGCAGAGTAAATTCCAACAGAGAAATATTTGACTGCCATTATCACCAAGGTTTCTGGCTGAGTAATTGCTGGGTAAAGGAGAATAATTAGGTGTTATATTGTAGGATGGTGAGCTAATATTAGAATTACTATTCCTTCCCCATGATAAAAATAATGAGATAAATCAGAAGATGATGGTACCACTAATTAAAACAGTGGAAGTAAAGGAAAGAAGGGCAGTATTTTTTTCTTGCAAAGAAAGAAGCATGTGTATTCATTTCTGAAGAATTTTAAGGGAATGCATGAAAAAATAAGATTTTTAGATTTTGAGCTTCAGGTAAAAAAAAAAAATCTCAAGGTTGAAGCCATAGAGAGTGATAATTCCTTGGGGTAAAGACCTCGCTTGGAATTAAAAGAGATTATGTGCTTGGAACAACATGAATATCATAGGACCAAGTAAATGCACAGCACCGTCTTAGGGCCATTAAGGATATTGGGAAGAAAATATCCTTAATTTGGAAGAAATTTGGAAGAAAAGCAGTCACTCTAACAGCCCAACTCACAGAAAGCCGGTCATTGCTGATTTAACTCGTGATCTCATGATTTCAGCAGGTGTCAGGTCACCACCTGTGAGCCCAGGGTCCCAGTGGGCTCTGATTTCACACCTTTCTAAATTCCTGCACTGAAAAAAAAAAAAAAGAGCTGTCCAGATCTTACTGTTTCCCACTTCTTTCATAAGATTCCCTGCACTCTGCCCAAAGGTTGCCCATAAGTCTCAGCATCTGCATTGATAGTCTGCAGGGCAGAGCCTTTCAGAGGTCCTCTGTGTCAGACTGCTGACTTGTTCCCTCTTTTCTCCTTCTGATGTCCAGCCTCTTTGCCTTTCTGGATAGGAATTGAGCATTTTAGCAAGAGTCCTCCCTCTTGATTAGGAACTCCACAAGGAGAGCAACAGAACCAAAACATCTGAGCACAGGGGTCTTTCGTGAGACTGTTACTCCAACCAAGGACTATGCATGGAGATAACCTAAGACCCCTGCACAGATGTAGCCCACGGCAGTTCAGTATCCAAGTGGGTTCCATTGTAAGAGGAACAGGGACTGTCTCTGACATGAACTCATTGGCCTGCTTTTCAATTATCTCCCCCTGAGGGGGAAGCAGCATTACCAGGCCACAGAAGAAGACAATGCAGCCATTCCTGATGAGACCTAATTGACTAGGATCAGAAGGAAGGGAAAGAAGACCTCCCCTATCAGTGGACTTGGGGAGGGGCATGCATGCAGAGGGTGGAGGAAGGGAGGGATTGGGATGGGAGGAGGGAGAGAACCACAGGGGGGATACAGAGTGAATAAAGTGTAATTAATAAAGAAAAAAAGAAAAGGAAAAAAAAAGACCTGAAGCAAATCCAACTATAAAACAGAGTGAATTACTGAAATTCCTTCCAAAAGAAGATGGGAAGAACAAGGACCTGTCAGAAGTGTTGCTAGAAAAATATGTCATGGGGAGATATATCCAGAAGTCTTCATTACTGACTGAGCACTGTTGAGTCAACATCTCACATGTTCTCTGGATCCCCTAAATAAAACAATCCTGGTAGCACCATCTCATCTACACTGTGCAATTCCTATCTGGACACTTCCTCCCATCTATTTTAAGCGTGGTTAGGGTATATCTGATTGGGTAATTCTTCTAAAAACCCGGTGGGATTAGACACCTGCAAGGCCAAACAGCTGTCACCTCAGGTGACCATGTTTCTGCCATTCTCACCTTGTCTTACTCTCTAGCCACCACCTGAAAAAACATGGTCCTTAGTCTGTGTTCCTTCTTCCTTTTCCTCTCTGAAATACATGCATATTCATTTGTTCAGTCCCTCACATCTTTGCCTCCTCTTCACCTGAGAAGACAGACTTGGTTTTGGCCATCCTTTTAAAACTTCCTGCCTCAACCTTCAACACTGTTTCACAACTCCTTTTACCCTAATATACTGCCCCTCTCATTGATTGTATATTTACAGTAGTTGACCCTTGTCAATTGTCTCCTGCTTTATTCTCATCATCTGACCTTCTAGGAGCAGGGGCCTTATCAGTGTATATTTTCCTAGACCCAAGCTTGATACATGCGTAGATCAGCAACTACAAATGAATGAATAGGTGTTAAAGATTGGCCCTGTGGCATCACTTTATCTTTTTTAAGCAGCTCACTTTCACATACAAACACACACATTCAAAAAAAAAAAAATGGTAGGGCAGATAATATTAAAAATTTGTAAAATTTTAACATTCAGAATAATTTTTCCATTTTGCCTCAGTGAACACTTGAGCAGCTGTTTGATAGCACTATGCCATCCTAAGTATTTTAGGCCTTATTAATTATTGCCATATAGAATTTCTGTTAGGTCGAGAAAATAAATTGCTATGCTGATTTAAGAAAATAAGAATATTGCTTATCTCCTATATTTTCAGTGGCAGAGGTGTAGATTACTGGGCTATTTCTTTTCTAGATATATAGTTACTGTACTGTTTTGCACATTAATTTTGCATATTCCTGCTTCTCTTTGTTTGCTCGTTAATAACTTTAAAACCAAGATTTTTAAAAGTTAAGTGAAAGTTGTTCCTGGTGTTTGTTATATTTTGTAACATTAGAGATGATTTTCATAGTTGAGATCTTCCAGCCGCTGCTGTTGAGCAGTGCCAGTGTCCAAGTAGATCAGCGTGACAGGAAAGGTCATTGTCAGTACACTGACTTATTTACTTCTTGCTCCTTTGAGACAATAAAATCACCGTATTTCCTTTTCCAGAGTGACTTCATCTTACCTCCCTGAAAAGACCACACTTTATCACAGAGAATCAGAGAAAGACTTTGAAACCCTCTATTAGACTCAGAGTGTGACTGTAATCAGATAACCAATTATTTAATTTTCTTAATGATGCACTTTATAGATGTCAGTGTAATAACCTGAAGAGAGAAAAATCAAAAAAAGCATGAAATATATTGATAAGCATCGGAAGAAAGCCCAATTTGAAAGGATTTGATACAAAATAAGGAATCATTCTGTTCACATATTTGGGCATTAGCATTTTGTTGGGCTGCATATTTTATTCTTTCCAATATATAACTTTGACTATTAGAGTTTCAAATAATGTTAAAGAATAAAATCCAGAAACACCATTTGCCCCTGAACAAAATTTTAGAAATAACTAACACAAGTATCCACAGTCTCTAACTTTCTTCTGGGACATCTAAACTGAGCAGCACAAAGAAAGAGTAGCCAGGAATAGTATGAATTTCAGGTTGTTGTGAGTTGAAGTGAACCCCGCTGGTTACTTACTTGGTAGCCATTTTTTATGACTGTATAGAAGGGAACACCCAACTCCAGCCCGTAGGCCCCAGCTTGTTGGCAAGCCTGAAACAGGCACGGTATTCAATGACGCTGAAGGGCTAATTCTTAGATCTGTTGCTCACTGTTATAGTCACAAGTAGGCTGGAGACAGAAAAGCAACTCAGAATCCAGCTGTGGTGGCCACTGGTATAAATTAAATTTACTGCAGCTATCCATATGTGAGCCCCAGTCCCCCTTTTATAATTTTTTTTTTCTTCTCTCATATCCATCTCACTGTCAGTGTGTGCAGTAGTTTGAGATCAAATTTCGGTCAGTCAAATGATACGGAGGTTTTAAGCAGCTACCCCAAGTCTGTAAGGAATGATCATTTAATTCATTTCAGATACAATTATGCTTATTTTTCTTTTAAAGTAATTAATACAGAATTACATGTTGATGATTTTTCTGAAAGTGAAAACAAATTTTATGGTAATAAAATGAGGTATTTGGCTATTTTTTATTAATTGTTTACATGAAATTGGTAACCTACTTAATCACATTCGAATAGGGAAAACAGCACTGTAAAAAATTCAATTTAGCATTACAGAGATTACTTCAGCACAACGCTTTATCTGTACTACTGTATAAAAACACTCCTAACCGTGCATCAATTTTCACAGCCATTTAGTAGATTAGAAGGCAATTGTAAACAGTGTAAAGCCCACATTAACTCCTGTCAGCATCCTGCCTTTTGCTCAGTTATGGATTTGTTTGAAATAACAGTGAGATCCAAAGTGATTGCGTCGACATCACAGATCATATCATAAATATGAATGAAGCCAATGTAATAGGATGCATAGCACTGTATAGCAAGCAATTTCCCTCCCTCTCATGGTAACAGGTCTACACCATAAGGAAGAATGTTGCTCTCTCGAAGAATTAACTCCACATGTTCTCATATGACAGTCATAGCAACTGACAGGTTTTCAGATTGCCCAAAATTTTATATTCTAATATTGAACCATTAATAACCATCTGTTCTTTAATGTTCAAAAATAATTCTAGATAATATGAAATCCATTGAGCTATTTTAAAGTGATTATTAATTTTAATAGCATGCCTTTTGATTTTTAGTATATTATCTTGATTGATAGCTGCCTAAAAGCATAGCATGGTAGCAACTGTCTCATCCGAGTCGAATATAGTGAATTTGATTGGGAGCAGTTAGCATGGAAATTCTTCTGAATGAATGAGACTTGTCTTATTCAAGTTTCTTCAGTAAGGACTCAGGAAGCTGCAGATGCCCTTTGTTTGGAAGATGAGATCTTATGTTTGAGTTTGGTTTGAGTGGTGGCTGTGGTATTTATAATGCTGACTACACTGAGAAGATTTCATGCTAGAACAAAGAAATTTTGAAAAGACCTTTTTCATACTGTTACATTAGAAGAAAGGGTACCAGTGCATATCTTTTTAATTGCCAGCCTCAGCTGCAATTGTCATTCTTTCTTAGATAAGGGTCATTTTATTTTACTACTTAGTGTCCTTTGTGGGAAAACACTTCACACTGCTAAAACCTGTAGTACCCAATCCATATGTATCTCTTAGTCTTCAGAAAGAGAGTATACATTTCCGTATCCAACATGGGAATATAGTTGGTTGTGCATAAGTCACTTATCAGCAGAACATTTACCTGTCTGCAGATGGCTCCTTAGCAGCTGCTGTCTTAGCTTTGAAGAGAAAAATAGTACCAGTGAAATTAGTGCTAATGGGTTTTGACTGATTGTTTGTTTGCATGTGGTACATCGTGCTTTGTGTTTTACATACTATTTTTCATCTTATTTAATACATCTTCCTCTTGTCTTGTAAATGCTCGCTTTATTTATTTATTTACTTACTTACTTATTTTTGTTTTATTCAAGACAGAGTTTCCCTGTGTAGCCTTGATTGTCCTGGACTCTTTAGATCAGGCTGGCCTCAAATTCTCCCTGAGTACTGGAATTACAGGCATGTGCCACCATGCCTTTTTTTCTTGAAAAGCTTGAGTTAGTTAAGTTCTGAGAAAATATATGTTTATTTTCATTCAGTTCCAAAAACTTTTTAATTCTCATGATTTTTTTCTGTAGCCTATTCATCATTCATTAAGAAGTTTTTAAATTTCCAGGTATTTATGTAGGTTCTTTAGTTTCTTTTTCTGTTATTTCTTGGTTTATTCTATCCAATTATCTTGGAAGATATGCTTGTATTCTAATACGTGGTCTATTTTAGAAAAGTTTCATAGGCTGCTGACAAGATTGTGTACTGTGCCAAGTTTGCATAGAATAATTTGTAGATATTAAGTTCATTTGTTCTGTAATGTCATTTACCACTGCTTATTGAAGGGTATCTGTATGACCTGGCTGTTGTTGAGGGTAGAGTACTCAGATCATCTGCTTGTATAGTGTTGAGGTCTGCCTGAATCTTTATATACAATAGTGGGGAGGGGGGAGGTTAATTTTGGTGTTGGTGTTTATGGAGTTGGGTATGCCAGTGTTCAGTGAATATTTGTTTCACGTGCTTGGAATATCTGTTGCTGTCCTTTCACCCTGAGGCTGTATTTGCTATTGCTGGTAAGGAATGTGTATCCTCCATGCAAATAAATTGGTACTATTTTTTAATCCAATCTGCTAATCTTCGCCTTTTGACTAAAGGATGGAGACAGGTGAGATTTGTAATTACTACTTAAATATAATTCATTTAAGTACGTGAATCATTACAAATATATATGAATCCCTGTCATTTTATTATTCTATAATATTTTCTACTCTTCTGTTCCTCATTTGTTTCTTTATTTTTTAATGTACCAAATGCTTTCGTGTGTTCTTATAGATGTGTTTAGATTTCTTATCAGTGTATAAGATTTCAAGTATCTCCAATTATCCTTCAGTTATCTTTAGTGCTGGCTTAGTGGTCATGTATTCTTTTAGTTTGTGTTTACCATGGAAAGCTTTTCTTTCTTTCACCAATATGATGGATGGCTTTGATGAATATTGTAATCTGGTCAGCATTTATTATCTTTCAGAACTTGAAATACATTTTTGTGCCATCTTAGCTCTTAAGAGTTGATGTTGAAATATCTACTGCTATGTGGATTTGCTTCTATATGTAATTTGATTCTTCTGTCTTGCAACTTTCAATATTCTTCTTTTTGCTTAGTCTATTAATGATATTATTATATAGACAATTTCTTTTCTGATCTTATCTATTTGACATTTTGAATCTCTCCTAATCTGATTTTTTTTCTTTTTGTGTTTACGTATCCTCCCTCCACCTCCTCCTCTTCTTTTTTTTAATTTCATTTATTTATTTATCTATTTATTTATTCATCTATTTATCTATTTCTTTTTGAGGCATGGTCTCACTATGTAGTCCCAGCTGGCAAGAAATTTATTATGTAGACCAGGTAGGCCTTTAACTCACATCTGACTTGGAATTAAAACAGTTTTGTGTTTTGTATCACCACATTCAGTTTTAAAGGATTCCATTTCCTGAATTGTTTGTTTCGTTAGTTTTGTTAGTTGTTTTCCAGCTCTAGAGGCCTTGTAATTTCGAGGCAAGTGCTATACCAATGAATCTTCTTCCCATTTCCTTCCCTAGATTTAGGAAATTATCTACTGCGGTTTTGTTGACTATATTTTCTATGCTTGAACTTGAACATCTCTTTTCTCTGTGTGTTTAATTCACAGACTTGGCCTTTTCAAAATATTCCACAGGTGTTGTGGATTCTGCCTGTACTTCATTTTATTTTTGTCATTGCCTGGCTGCTCCAATTCATCTCCCCTGTCTTCAAGCACTGATAATGTGTCTTCCATTTGATCCATGCTATTCTTGATTGTTTCTACTGAGTTTTTGTTTTGTTTTGTTTTGTTTTGTTTTATTGGGCCTTTCAACTCCAAAGTTCCTTTTTGATTTTTTTTCCAGTATTTCTGTGTTGAACTTTTTCTTGTTAGCCTATATTAACTTGCATATTTCATTGAACTATTTGTTCCTCTTCCTTTTAATTCACTCATAAGTGTCTTTTTCTCTTTTTATTCTTAATCGTATTTATTTATTTGTTTGTTTGTTTATTTATTGCAGTTTATTCACTTTGTGCCCTGTACCCCCTCTTCTCCTCCTGTGCCCACCCATCCTCTCTCTTCTCCTCCTTGTGCCCACCTACCCTCCCTCTTCTCCTCCTGTGCCCTTTCCCTAGTCCACAGATAGGAGGAACTCCTCTCCTTTCATCAGGGCTGGCTGCATCATCTTTCTCTGTGGCTTGACAAGGATGCTCTCACCCTTAGGGAGAGGTGATCAAAGAGCCAGCCACTGAGTTCCTGTCAGAGACAGGCCCCCATCCACTTACTAGGAAACCCACTTGGAATCTGAGTAGCCTATGGGCTTCCTCTAAGCAGGGGGTCTAAGTCCTCTCCATGCATGGTTCTTGATTGATTCCTCACTCTTTGCAGGTATCCCTGGGCCAAGGGATTTTTTGGTTTCTTGTTTGTTTGTTTGTTTGTTTGTTTGTTTTTGGCTCTGTTGGTCCCCTTGTAGAACATCTGTCCTCTCCAGTTCTTTCTATCTCCCCCTTCTTCCATAAGGTTCCCTGTACTCTTCCCAAAGTTCACCTGTGAGTCTCATCATCTACTTCAATAGCCTGATAGGTAGAGTCTTTCAGAAGCCCCCTGTGGAAGGCTCCTGTCCTGTTCCCTGTCTTCTACTTAAGATGTCTGTCCTGTTTGCCCTTCTGAATGAGGATTAAGCCTCTTCCCTAGGATTAAGTCCTCCTTGTTGTTTACCTTTTTTAATTAAATTTTTATTATTTTTATATTAATTACAGTTTATTTACTTTGTATCCCAGCTGTAGCCTCCTCCCTCATCCCTCCCTCCCTCATCTCCTTCCTGCCCCTCTCTAAATCCACTGATGGGGGAGGTCCTCCTCCCCATCCATCTGATCCTAGCTTATCAGGTGTCTTCAGGACTGGCTACAATGTCCTCCTCTGTGGCCTAGCAAGGCTGCTCCTCCCTCGGGGATGGGGGGAGGTCAAAGAGCCTTCTTTAGGACTATTGATTTTAATATGTTTATCCTGTATTAGATGTCTAATACCACTTATATGTACGCATTTACCGTATGTGTCTTTCCACTTCTAGGTTACCTCACTCAAGATGATCTTTTCTAGTTCCATCCATTTGCCTGAAATTCCATGATTTTCTTGTTTTAATTACTTGGTAGTATTCCACTGTGTAAATATACTGCAATTTCTGTATCCATTTCTCGGTTGAGGGACATCAAGGTTGTTTCCAGATTCTGGCTTACTTACACTGAACTATCTTATAATCATACTTTTTTAAAAGTCCACTTAGCTCTCATTATGTTGCTGTGGAATTAGAAAATTTGATAGAGTCCTCTTTAGTTGCTTTTTTGTTTGTTTTTGTTTTACTTCCACACTGGCATTCATTTGGATTTAAATTCTTTGTTGTGTTTTTTAACCTCCTTTATTCTTTCCGTGCACATGCTTGCAGTAGTCTTGCAGTATTAGGTTGGGGTAGAGTTAAGACCAGTTCTTTCCTATGGACTAGAGGTATATCTAAGCTAAACCCTCAGCCCTGCATCTCTTCTCCAAGAGTAGAAGAGTAACTTCTGAAGAAAACATAATTAAAAACTTTAACTTCAGTCTTGAGGGAGTAATGCATAGAGGATTAGACAGTTTAAAATGAGTGTATGATTGGAAAGAAAGCAGAGAGAGACTGGCAGTTGTGTCAGAACATCAAAAGAAAATGAAAAGGCAAATAAAAAAGGAGCAAAGTGGAGGGGAGGAATAAAACAGCTTTTGATGAACGTGAGTGTAAGTGGAAGTTAAGGAAATGCAATCAGCCAGCCGAGGACAGTCCCAGCAATCTGGAGGCTGAGGCACAGAGGACCTCAACCACGCAACTGCAAGCCAATGTGCTCCCTGTGGAAGTCTACCCAAAAAACTAAAGATGAGAATCAGATATTAAATGTGCGTAGTATAAGACTGAAGGCAAGCTAGATGGGGGTTTCATATTCCGTGATCAGGCCCCCGTGTACATACCCTGTGTGGTCTAGCCGCTGTGTGCTTCCTCGTTTGTGCACAGATTCTGGCCTGCCTCTGTCCAGTACCTGGCCCAAGCATAGTGCTGAGTTTGCATCTATGTATCCATGTAGTCCCAGTCAAGCATGCAAATGCTAGCCTAACTGCAGGCCACATTAGTCTATAGGCCAGACCTAATTATATCCTCCTCACAAAGCATTGCATTTTAAGGCTTTTTTTAATGCTAATGCTATTGCCATGACAGTTGTTCTGGACACCCAGAATGAGTTACGCACAGAGTGGCTTCTCTAGTTAACTGCAGAGAAAAAGCATTTTTTGAGCACCGCTCCTTCCGGTGTAGCTGCTGTGTGAGGCCTGTCTCTGTCTCTCCCCTTCTTAACACTATTTGCTGCTGATATGAAGTACAACTTATCCAAGGCTCTCTCTGCCTTAACCTGCAATTACAGCCTTCTGCAGTTGCACGCACACTAGGCAAGCACTCTGTATATGGCTGATCCTTCTGCAACAGACTGGACATTCTCTCTTGTTCAGTTTTCCTGTTTCCTTCTTTCTTTACTACTGAAACCAGTGTGTATCCGCTGTTACCCACCTTGTAGAATGGCTGACCCACTTTCCAGTAACCACTGCTTTGCTCCTTCGAAGTTCTAGCAACCCATGTTGAGTGCTGGCCTCTATCTTCCACAGTCTGCTTAAACACCTGAGAGAAGGGATCATCTGCATCTGCTTTCAAAAACCCACAAATTCTGGGAGAGAATGGAGATTTAGCATTATTCCCCCAGTGTTCCCCATCTCGACTCTGTCCATCACTGGAGTTCCAGTGTAGGAAATGATGAGGAGGCCAATATGGTACCATCTCTGGGGGAGAGTCCTGTATGTGTGCCTTTGAGTAAACATACCAGAACAGTCCGTCTCACTCCTTTGTTCCTAAAAGTGGGCAAGTGAAGTGACCTCATTATATCTGCAGGAATCTAGTTTTTCAAGTACAATATAGCTGACTAGTAACCCACAGAATATATTCACTGGAAGCCGTGGCTGAGGTTCAAAGTTAGAGATGATTAGTGTATTCATTTTTATCGGCTGCAGCACTTTATGATGCTTATGGAAATATTCTTAGTAAATTATTCAATCAAATAAATTTTACATGAGGGTTTTACTAACAAGTCTAAAAAATTATTTTCAACTAAATTCAGTCAGACAGATGGATTTTGTTCTCCAGGTGGTTGCGTATTTTTTGCTTGATAACCTATTTGGCAGCACTGTTTTGAACCTGTGAATATTTATACTTCAGGCCCTCTCAATAATTAAGAAATCCACATTCTGTACCAGATGTTTCTGATGACTAAACAACTTTGTTCCATTCCAGAACTGTAACACTTTTTTAAACTTTGTTTTTGTTTTCAGTAATGTTTTCGTAAGAATAAAGAACAAAGCAAGCATTTGCTAAAGTCATGTGATCCCTACAAAGCCGTGGCTAATTTACTTTATTAAGCAGAAATGTAGACATCCCTGGAGCCTTATTTATTTTGGCCATCAAGGATTTTAGAAGCAATAAAAATTAGCTAGTTTACAATGCTTTCTGCTACTTTTCTTAGATGGTTAAAGAACCAAAAAACAAACAAACAAACAAACAAACAAATTGGACTTTGGAAACTAGGAAATTATGCTGTCTGAATAAGCTATTAGCTTTACATTTTTCTACCAAGACATGTAAAAACTTATATCCCTGTTCAGAAAGCCATGCCAAAACCAGGTAAACCTCATTCACTTGTTCTTTAGTTAGCACTGCCATGGTAAAAGTTTGCCTTTTCTGCCACCAGTCTCAGACATTGGGAGAGAGTCATCTACATGTAGATGAGTTTTCATCTACACCCTTGATTCAGGCCACTCACAGAGCCATCCTCTTGGCATTATTGACTTACTAAGATTAATTTAAAGCCTAAAATAATATTTAATGACATCCCACTGTGTTCCCTTTCCATAATGGTAGGCAAATAAAGTAGGACTATTTGGTGACTCCATTTTACATGGAGGGCCACAAGAATTAACTCAGAGCGACAAACACAAAGCACAAATGTAAGTCACATTTCAAGCTGTTGCTAAGGAACTTATCTTTGTGTGCTATGTACCAGACAGATTTCTAGTTCATTTGTTTAAAGAACTGTTTCATGGAAAATTTACTTTTGTTTCAAATACAACTCATAGGAATGTTTACATTTCAATTAAAAATGTAAATTAAGGTTCAGACTTGATTCTCCAAGTTATGAGCTAAAATCTGTTTTAATTTTGTGGTCATTCCCCTTTGTTATATGTATTTTAAAAAGCTTCTCTATCATCTTTTAAAGATATCTTGATCAAATGGACACAAATGTTAGAAAAACTTTGTGACAGGTAAATTTAGGATATTATGTAAAGACCCTCCTGATAGCCTTTGGTTTCACTTGTCTCTATGAATAGGAAAGAACAGTAGACACTCCATTTCTTAAAAGACTCGTATACCATCTAGCTGTGTTATGTTCTAAATATCATCCACCAGCCATGGAGAAGCACACCTGGCAGGCTGTCCAGCTGAACTTTTTATGACTTCCCATCCGTGGTTCTTGGAATGAAATTTCAAGTTTCATTATGTCCCAGAACTTGCTTACTTACAATCCCCAAGAAACCCTTCCTTTGTCAGTCTAATGTCTCACCCTGTGGCCCTCACTTCTGTAAGGGCCCCACAGAGACGACCTCATGCCCGTCTGTCTGACTGAATGCTGTTCTCTGGCTAGATCCATCTTAGTAACACTTTCTGTGATTCAGATTTCAAATACAATTTTCTCAGAAACTTTCCTGAAATTATTTACTAAAACCTTCCCTCTTATATTTTATAATTGCATCCTTCAACTTTTCCTTCACTGCATTTACAAGTAATAATTATATATTTGATTATTTGTGTAATGCCTGCCTCTCCCAATAGAATGTAAGGTTTGTGGGCTTTCAAAGTTGAAGTCAGAGGAAAGACTTTATTGTAATCAGTATTTCACACTGTTGACAGGTAAATTAGAGTTAAAATAGCTCCCAACAAGCAATGCATAGCCTGAAACCTGAGATCAAGGCGAGGCTATGGGGCATGATAGAGAAATTACACCAACATGAGTGTCAAGGGCCTGAAGAGCAGGCAGTGGTGGTGGTAGAAGGCTGGCTTCTACGTGGAGGGAATGCTCACTACTTCATCACTTCATTCTGGGACTGTCTGTCAGCTCTTGTGAGCTTCAGTCTTCCTTGTATATGACAGGCCCCTTTAAAGCCCATGACCACATTATAAGTTCAGATGGAAGATACAAATGAGCTTGGCCTGCAGTGTCCTTCAGTGTTCTCGGGCTCCAGAGAACAGACTAGTTGGAAACTTTGACAGGAAGTCTAGACACAGACAAGAATGAGACAGGGAGGGAGAGGTAAGGGCTAAAGGTGGGTACAAGAAGAACAGTTTACTTCAGTGACCTCTTTAACTAAATTCACCATATTATTAATGACTGATATCTTGAATTAACTATCTGGTCCTATATTTTATTCTCTCTTTATTTTTTAACCTAATTTCTGAATTTTTTAGGTTTGTAAAAAGAATATTCAAAAATTTAAGTAGTCTTTTCTTTAATAATAAAAAAATAGGCAAAAAGTTTGTCAAAACATTGAGGAATCAGTACCCAATAATACTGAGGGAAAAGAAATTTCATCTTCTCTTAGTTAGGATAACTGTTAAACATAGGGTGCTATAATGTCAAATATATCTGGATTATGCTACAATCTACATTTTACACTTGGCTTTTCAATATCTTTTTGATTTATGTTACAATAAGAGTATTTAGACTTAATATAGACACTGAATAAATTCAGTGCTAAAGGGTCAGGATTAATTATTACTAATGTTTACAAGGGATTAGGAAACTATCATTTTGTTTTTGTTATATGTACATGAGGGAAATACAGTCTGTTTAATCCTAAACACTCTCATCAGCTGTTTCCAAATGGATGCATACTCAGATACAAAAGGCATCTTTACAATTTTTTTCATTTTTCTTATTAATTAATTTATTTTACATCTCCCATTCCCTCCTCCTTCCTACATTCCCCCTCCCCTATTCCTCAGATACCCCAGCTCATCTATTCACATGAGGACTGAGTCTGTCTTTCTCCCTGTGGCCTGGTAGGATTGTCCAGTTTGGGGAAGTGACCAAAAAGCAGGAAAAATATTCCATGTCAGAGATATCCCCTCTTCATTAATTGTGGGCCCACATGAAGCCTAAGATGCCCATGGCTACAATGCCCATGCATTGGCCTTGGTTGGTGCTTCAGACTCCATAGGTCCCTCTGTGGTTACTTGGCTCTGATGGTCTTCTTGTAGAGCTTTTGTCACCTCTAGGTCCACTTATCCTTCTTCCCCTCTTTTCCAATAGACTGCCTATGCTTTGCCCAATGTTTGGCTGTGAGTCTCAGTATCTGTGTCCAACCATTGCAGGGTGGATCCTGTCTGCAAACATATCAGAGTATCTTTAGTAATGATATGGGTTGGCTCTCTTCGTGGGGTGGGTCGTAGGGTTAACATTCCCTCAATCTCTGCTCTATCTATTCTATGTTTGTCCCTGCGGGCCTTTTGCCCTTCCACCCCTACTCTGATCAATCCAGGTCTGATCTCTACCCTTATTTTTCTCTGCATTCCTTCTTCTGCCTTGCATTCTTCAGCCAGCACTCTGTCTATTCTATTTCCCCTTCTGAGTGAGATTTACACATCCTCTCCTCTTTACAAATTTAAAATGTGTTGGAACTAAACTGTTTTCCACCTTGCTTCCTTCTCTTCCATTTTTTAGCATTGCTGCTTCTTTTACTTGCCTGTTTTATTACTTCTACAGGATTAAAGAATACTTGCTAACATATGAAATGTCAAGTAAGCTTTCATTCTGAATATCCCTGAGTCAGTTTAAATGACCATTTCTTATAGTAAAATATATATATATATATATATATATATATATATATATTGCTAATATGAAGAAAGTTAGCTTTATGAAAGCAATCAAACGGAATGGCTGATATGTTCCAATTTCTATTTTTACTTTTACTAACACTATATTAGATAAACTTCTATAATCCTTGACATGGTATCATAGTTCAGCAAAAGACTGCTGAAAATTGACAATATATCACCCAGGTAGAAAAACAAGATGAATGAAATGACTGAACAGACATTGTGTATTTGGTATAAAGCAAGGACTGTATAATTTCCTCAGTCTAGAGCCGGGGACAGTGGATCCCTGGAAGAGCATGAGCTGTACGTAGGGTGAGAGTTGGAGAATCTCATTCTAGTTACCTTCTTTGAAAAATCCAACAAGTAGTTAAAATAATTGAAGGGGTTCTTCATGTGGAATAGCTCCTTATACATTAGGTTTTTTTTTTTTATTATTTCCTCAGACATTAATTTTTTGGAGAGAGTGTCCATCATGCTTTGCAGGCTCACTATCAATCCATTCTTTATCCCAGCTTTCCCTTGAACATGTGGTTGTCCTCCTGCCTCAATCTCACTGTAAGTAGCTGGAGTTACTGGCCTCGCTCCTTTTTTTTTTCATGATTAAAAAACAACTAAAAGTTGATGATCCTCTTTCATCATACTGTATTTCAACTTCCGTTTCCCAGAAAGCATTGCACCCACTGTCAAATCAGTCTGTACCTTCCTCTACCTCAGGTACCTCTGCCTTTCCCTGTTTGATAGAGCCTCCTATGTATAAAACAAGATACAAGTTGTTGCTTTCATAGTGAATCCTTGGGAAGCGTAGTCCAGTGTCCTCTTTGTTCCTGCATCATGTTTTTAAATGTCTGCTTTACATTTAGTATTTTGATTATATGACAGGAGAGTTTTCTTTTCTGATCCAATCTATTTGGTGTTCTGTAAGCATGTTGTATGTTTCTAGGCCTCTCTTTCTTTAGGGTAGGGATGTTTTCTTCTATGATTTTGTGGGGGAAAACGTTCTGGGCCTTGGAGCGGGGAGTCTTCTCCTTCTTCTATTCCTATTATTCTTAGGTTTGGTCTTTTCATAGTGTCCCAGATTTTTTGGATGTTCTGTGTCAGGAGCATTTAGATTTAACAGTTTCTTTGACGGATGTATTGATTTCTTCAATCTTGTCTTCTACCCCTGAGATTCTCTCTTCCATCTCTTGTGTTCTGTTGGTGATGTTGTGTCTGTAGTTCCTGTCTTCTTCCCTTGCTTTGACTGAAGCATCAACCAAGAACCATACAGGAAGTGTACCTAGGCCAAAGATGTAGCAGATGGGCAGCTTAGGCTTCATGTGGGTCCTCTCTTAGGGGAGTGGGGACTGTATTGGACACAGACTCACTTCCCCCCTGGTGGGGGCTGTGGAAGAGGATATGCTCAGGGGAAGAGGATATGCTCAGTCCTGATGAGCTGGGGTTGATGGGAAAGGGAGCTCCCCTTTTCTAAGGAAGAGGTGGGGAGAGAAGGGGGAGGCAGGAAGAATGGAACTGGGAGAGGAGGAGGGATGTAAAATGAATAAAAATAATTAATTAAAAAATAAAATGAAAAATAAATGTCTGCTTTAGATTGCTTAAAATCTATTTGCTTTAATAAGACTCTTCTCTTTTCTAGACATGAGTGCCTCAAGGTTTAAGATCTCACTCATATTTATGTTCGCTGTCACAACATGAATGTTTGGCCCATGCAAGTTGGGCTTCCCATTGTCGTTGCTTCAGTGTATGAATTAAACAACCAATTACATGCAGTGTCTAGCAGGCGGGGCTTGACTTTGAAAGTATTTGTATTCCCAAAGTTGATTTTTAAATCAGTTGTTTTGGAACTCACCAAGCAATTTCCCATGGAAACAATGTTATAAGTGGTGGTTAGGTTCCCAGGCTAGCCCCCAAGAGTCTATTTAACCCATAATGTAGCTGAAACACTATGCAGTTGTAATGAAAAATGACCACAAATGGTGCTGTTACTCGTGTGTAGTGTTTTCATTACATTAAATAAATACAGTTCTTCTGTTGTGCAGAAAGTACAAGTGGGACAGATTTGACCAAACCACCAGCAGTGTAACGTGATCTAGGGACAAGAATAGCCACATGGCTCAGTGCCACAAAAGCTCCTTCACTGAGCTCTTGAATGTTGCTTCTCTGTGCATCTGCCTCACCACCTTGGTGATTCTTCCCTGCTTCCCCAGAAGAAATAGCACCTAGTGCTATATATTAAAGCACAGTGAAACAGAGTTGTTTATAAACACAACAGAATGCATCGTGACACAAAGGAGTGGCAAATGATATTACACTAAACTGAGAGCTTTTGGGGGAGGCAAATTTATGTGTTATATATACATATGTATGTATATACATATTTAAAACAACACCATGTGTATATGTGCTTTTGTAAAAGGTATTGCTTCCCTAATTATTTTCTCATTCTATTTGTCATTTGTATGTAGGAAAGCTACTAATTTTTATATATTAATTTTATGTCCTGTTACTTTGCTAAAAGTGCTTAACAGCTGTAGGAGTTCCCTGGTAGAATTTTAGGGTCACTAATGTATAAAATCATGTCATCTGTAAATAAACATACTCAACTTCTTCCTGCGCCCCCCCAAAAGAAAAGCACAATTAAAAAGTTGCTGAGTAGAGGTTTAAACCTCATGTGCTAAGCCCCAGTGCTGTGAGCTGAGTCATGCAGTTACCCTGTTCCTCTGCAGGCCACTCTAGCATGTAGAGGTCTGACTCTTTCTTCCTAGATAAAGGGATACTGTTCAGGCTAATGGCATTCTGTGTTTTGTTTTGTTTTGTTTTGTTTTTTGTTTTTTCTCTAAGTTTTTTTTTGAGGGAAGTGGGAAGTTTTGAGGCATCCAAACTGTTTTAGGTGATTATGGTGGTCACATTTCTAAAATGAGATGCATCAAACTCCTCTTGTGTGCCTCATAGCTGCTCTAACAGTGTTTGTTTTGTTTCAGGCTGTTGGAAGTGCTTAAAACCAATTTGTTCCTGTGTCTGCCTTTAAACTCTGCATAACAGCCACCTCCATCATATATCTCCCCGTCCCAATCTGAATAACAGCAACCCTAGAACTCTGCTTTCTCCCATGGCAGGGGAAGTGTTTCTTCATGAGTGGCCTAAGAATTTTTCATTTGATTCTGATGCAGCAAATAATATGCTTCAGCAAACTATCTAATCATATTTTATTTCCTTTTAGGAGCCACCTGTGGGCCGGTAACTACTCTGTTGGTCTTTCTTTTTTTCTTTTTTAGTACAATTCATTTTAGTTCGTTCATCTCTTGACTATGCCACAGCACTTCCCATTTCTCCTGCTCATTCCTTCCATCCTCCCTCTCCTGTGTGAGGGGGAAGACAAGCTGTAGATCTGGGAAGCCGACTGTTCTCGCTCCAGGTTTTGTGGCTCAAAACCTTCTCCCTGACACTGTTGTCCTATCTGTCTGTCAAAGTCCTGTATTCTCCACCCATTTGAAACTTCTCCACCTGCCTTAGATCAAAAGAAAGAAATTTCTGAGTTCTTATAATCTTTGACTTCTCTAGCAGGAGGTTCCCACTGGTTTCTTCCTCAGTCATTGCTTTCCTCCTGAGCCTGTAAAACAAGCAACCCTAGTCATCTCCATCACTGCTCTGCACAAAAGAATGTGTGTGAAGTTTCCAACACAGCTTAATACCTACAAAAGTGTTAATATTCAGCCACCAGCTTATATTACATGATTTTTTCCATTGTCTATATTTGCTCATTTGCATAAAGTGCTGAATTTGTCTGTATCACAGCTGGCTATTGAGATCTTTCCAGCCTTCTTAGTAGATTTCCCCTCCGGTAGAGTTCCCTGAAAACTGCCTATCTCATTACTTCAGAGCTCAAATGAACGCTTGCCATGATGAAGCCTGCCTTACATCTTTGGGTGGACCTCACTGCTCTGAAATTCTATTCTCTGTCTTACCTGTGCATTTGGCAAGCTACTGAAACTAAAACTAACCCAGTCTAAGTTCCTCTCACATCTCTGGTTCCTTTCAGAACCACAGCATTCTAAATGCTTAGTGGTTCCTAGCTCTGTGACTTACACATATAGACAAGTATTGATTCATTTTCAGTTATGTATGAACTTACTGTTTTAGGTTGAATTTTCCAATCGATCCATGTTTTCACCTTTTCAGTTACTATTTTCTTTTTGTCAGTGGTTTTAATTGCCTAGATGCACTTTTACCATCAATGCATTATGTGTCTAAACCAAAAAGTGCAGGCATTTTCAAAGTGTTTGGGGAAAAAAAATTGGATAAAGTAGTTCATATTTTAAAATTGCAAATGAATATTGTACTAGCGATTAACTGTAGCAAACATATTTTGAAACCATTTATCTAGCTAAGAAAAAGACAACAACAATACAGCTCTCCCTTGTGACTGTACTTTCAATGGCTTCCTTCAAAAATAGTCATTTGAAGTTTTGTTTCCTTCTTCTTTTAATCTCTCATGTGATGAATATTTAGTTGGACTCCCAAAGCAACTGGGGGAAGAAAATCTTTCGTGTTTATTTTTGATAAAATGTGAGACATTTGCTTTTGTAAATGTTAGTCACAGAAGGTGTCAATGCAGTCTTTTGTTCTCTGGATTCTGGTGTCAGATATGGAAATTTCAACACTGGTGTGCTCTTGGTCACCAGAAAACCCTATGCAACACCCACATGTGTAAGTTTTATTTTAATATCTGTAGCATTCCATTATCTTAATTTCCATAAAAATGGCATATTTGTCCTAGCTATGGGCAGTTTGTAGAAGAATTTATTGCTTTGCAGCTCATTCTTTAAACTTTTTTTTTATTTTATCTATATTTGTTTAAACATTAAGTTGGAATTTTTTTTTTAATTATTCTGATTACTCTATGCACCAAGTCCTTTCAGGTCATAATATCAAAGTGCCAAATGGAGGTATCAGGTTTTATCCTGACTTCAAAATAGTTACTCAGTTTCCTGTATGTTTGACTTCATAAAGTTCCTTCAGTAAAGTTTGCTGATCACTAAGGTAACTAATAGAGCTGAAATGTGTGTGTGTGTGCGCGCGCATGCGCATGTGTGATAGTTATATATATTTAGAACAAATGCATATATGAGAGTTTTATCAGCTATACTTCCTTTGAAGTCTGATCTGAATTACTTCTCTTTGGTTTAAGCATGTTGGCTGATTTTCAGACTTGGATGAGTTTCACTGTAAATTGCTGTCGATGTGACTGGAGCACCCAGGAGCTGTCAGGATGGCTCAGTGATTTAACACTGGTGTCCTGCAGCTTTGACTGTAATCAGCAGATGCTGCAGTATTACCATAAATGTTTTCCTAACTGCTTCTGTCAAAAAGAGAAAATTCTTCCTGCCCTGAGTCTGCCGCTTCTGATTAAATTCAGTTTGCCTTCTTTTGCATAATTAATGTCCCATGATGATCTCTAACCTTTTGTTTTTAATATTGCCTCTTGGTCTAGACTCACTCTTCACGGGGAAGCTTTACCAAGAGAAGACAGAGAAATGGCTAGTTCTTTTACGAGGACGCATCTCCTTGCTCTAAAACTGATACTGTTGTATACACAATCACTTGTTCTTGATCATGAAAGGTTTGGTCTTTGCTGCGTTTGTCACTTCTGTGCTGGTGCCTGCTCTACTTCAGAAGGCTGTTTCTGCAGCTCTTTAGGGCTCATGATTTTCCCTGACAATGTGTGATGATAAGATCTGCTTTAGGCTATGCTTACCCTGTCTGTGTAAAGTAAACTCTCGGGCATGAGCCAGGCGAAAGGCTTCCTGATCATCTGCAAACCTTTTTATACTTCTGGCCCAAAGAAACTCGGAGATTATCTTTATTACAACAAAGTAAATGTGCGTATAAGATGAATACATTAAAAAGTGAAGACCCTGTTTGTCAGTGAGCATATTTTTATACATTATCTCAGTGGGAAAAGAGTTGTGAATTTATTAAATACTATTAAATCATAAAAACCCTAAAGTGCTTCCCTTCCTATTCCTTTAGAGTCCAGATCTCATCTGGCAGCCACCTTTGGGCTTTTCTTCTTTTTTTTTTTTCTTTTTTTTTTTTTATGTGCATTAGTGTGAAGGTGTCAGATTCCTTGGAATTGAGGTTACAGACAGTTGTGAGCTGCCATGTGGGTGCTGGGAATTGAACCCCGGTCCTTTGGAAGAACAGACAGTGCTCTTAACCATTGAGCCATCTCTCCAGTCCCTGGGCTTTCCTTCTTAAGTGGAGTGTGGATACAAATAGATACAGTTGGTGTTGTTATTCTTACACTGTAAGTCTTTTTTTAAGCTATATCATATCTCTCAGATCGTAAATAAAGCCTACAGTTTAGGAAGAACTGCCCTGCAACCATAATTGTATGAAATTAGAAATGGGACATTTTCCAGTGTTCAAAAGAAAGGTCTAATGATTGAGCTTCATGTTTGGAGGACAATACTACATCTACTATGAAAGTGTTTTACCACTAAATGTTTATCTCTTTATTTTTATTATTATTTTCTTTTTGTAGACAATCAGAACTTCAGACCCAAAAAGATTTTAGACATCACAAAGTCATTCATTCACACACACACACACACACACACACACACATCCCCCTGACAAATGGCTCAGCAACCATGGCATAAAGCCATAGTTTCATCTATAGTTTGGAAATTTTCAACTTTTGGCTATTGAAGTATTAACTTTGAACATAAGTTTGAGTTTATCACACAATAAGAGCAAAGGAGACACTTAATTTGGCATTTCTATGTTTATCACCCATCAAGCAGGTTCCATATAAAAGTGAGATTTATAATCACCAAAACTCATTTATTAACCCTTCTTTACACTTAAACTACAAACTCACTAAATCTAGTGCTACTTAGGGCTCCTGTAGCTCTAGGACATTGTTCTTTATCCACTCAGCCAACAACAATGCCATCTCTGTGTCACAGTTGACAATCACATTGTATTAACCAGCTACTTCTACAAGAGTCATAACACCTTTGAATAGAACAGCTGTCCATCACTCAGGAGACAATGGCAAGATGCCACTTGAAATTGAGACTATGAATTTTCAGTGGTCTTGCTATTTCCCTCTGCCGTCACTAGAGCAATCCACTTAAGTTGATGAACTCAGTTTTTGGGTGGTGGTGGTCACCCCTCTCCCAGAAGGAATCACCTGACACTACATGTGCTGTTGCATCCTCACATCTCCCGTGAGACCTGTATTTAGTAAGGAGCAAAACTGAGGAAACGCTTGGAAATGGCAAAAATAGGAACAAGAGGGCTACAGTTTACTCACGCAAAAGCTGTCAATGGCTCATTTTTGTCAGTTTCTTCGTTTCTCATTTATTCATAAATGTAATGTGTTCATTAACACTCCGAAAAAAAAATTTTAAATGAAAGAAAGAAAAGGAAGGCAAAAAAAAAAAAAAAAGTCCCAGATGTGTCTTCCTCGCTCAAGATATTTGAAGGCGAGAGTAGAATGAAGTTGCTTATAGATCACCAACGTTTTAGGAAAATGTCAACTGTGCCTCTCTCTAAGAAAAGAAGATCTCATTCCCTTCTTACAGGCCCCGAAAAAGCTTCCACAGTTCTTTCTTGTCTTAGTAATTCTAGACCCTTGAAATTTTTCAAGCTCTATATTTCTGTAATTGTGCTTTACCACGAAGCTGTCAGATAACTTTAAATGATGATAAGCTGTAATTCATAAGCATTACAGCTGCCATTGCCACCATCTCTGTCATTCAGAATTTGGATATCCACCCACCTTATTCCCATCAAATTAGCACATAAATACATATCACAGGATTTATCACTGCAGCTATGAATCTAATGATAATACATGTAAGCATACACCAGTTTCCTGAAGAAATATTGCACTGAAAGACTTGGAAATGAAATTCTCTTCTTTTTTTAAAAATTTTAGTGCACTTAGAGATACAGCTTGAGTGAATGTTCTCAAGGAGTAGGTAGTTCTCCTTTCCTTCAGTGTACCTCTAAAGTCTGACTGTTGTAACCATCAGAAGAGGCCCAAGGGTGTGGCTCTTCAAGTTTGCATGGAGATGCTAGCAGTACTTTATATTCACATGGTGGGTGGTCTATGAGTTTCAAAAAGCTTGCATGAAGAAACCGTTTGAATTACTTGACCAGGTGTTTGGTTTGGTTTGGTTTGGTTTGGTTTGGTTGTTTGTTTGTTTGTTTGTCCTAAGAGGAGAAGAAGCTAAGGAGGAGTCTGAGGGGAGTAAGGGAATTCCTGAAGGACATACAAAGTAAATGGCAGGGCTGAGAGAAGCGGAAAGGCTGGCTTACAGTGTCTCCTGGACTTTTGCATGGAACCTATGCTTCTGATCTCGTCACAGGTGCACAGTTTGCAACTCAGCAGATGAGCCAGAGGAAATGGTTTTTTGGTTCTTTCATGTAAAACCAAAGAACAAACAAATCAATAAGCATTCTGCTTGATAAATGAAAAGGTTGTTCCATGGTAGTAAGCTCAGTTAAAACCAAATCTGTAGAGACAGCAGGGGGTGAGCAAAAGCTAATCTTGCCTCCAGTGAAAGGCTTTCAATTTGCAGAGGGAGATGCTGAGCCCAGAGACTCCGAAGCAAGTCATTCCCAGCAGCAAAGCAAGAACACTGTCCACGCTCTCACAAAGAATAGCTAGGCTCCTGGTCTTGGTTTTTGTTGTTGTTTTGGTTTTGGTTTGTTTTGTTTTAAGGGGGTTGTTTGTTTTTATTGCATCATAAGGATGTTAACACCTCATGTAGTCTCTAAAACCAACTGGGAAGTGTAATAGAAGACCCGTGCAGTGCCTAGCACACAAAGCATAGCCAGGGGATAGCATTATTACCATCAAACTGAGAGTATGGTAGAGGAGTTGGTTTGGGGTTTGTTAGGAAAGAAAAGAAGGGGACTCTTGGGAATGAAGAGAGAAAGACTAGAGGTAAGGAGGCTCTTTCAGTTATGAATTGTGCTAAAGCACTTCTTCCCTGTTCCTAGCTGTGAAGTGGTGGGCAACTGAGCCCCTGTCTATGGAGAAGAGAGTCAAGATAAATGATAAGTTTGAGAATTTTGGTTTTACTATTTGTGTGGTACTAGGTACAGAAGAGTAAGAAGAGGACCTCAGTGAGACATGATTCTCACCTAGACCTGGAGTCTCAGAGTCAAGATGTTGAAGCATACATTCAGCTCACTGCATATTCTTCCTGTCCTGTCCAGTCCACCCTGTATAAACTGGTCTAGATTTGGATACTTCATACCAGCATGTTTTTTCTGCCTCTGTGTTTCAATGAGGGGTATGCTAATTCATTATTTCCTAGATTCCTGTAATTAATCCTCACCATTCACTCCCTTCACCCACCACTTACCTCTGTAAATGCCTCCACTCTTAGCATTTCTTGTATACTCTAGCATACTCTCAGTACTTAAACATCTAACTTTATTATTTAAGAGATGTGAAACCTGACTTCTGTCAAAAGGGATAGCAAATCACACTTAGTAAAGCATTTTTATAATCAGAAGCATAGAGCCATAGATGGTGGCACATACCTGAAATACCACTCACTACTCAGGAGGCAGAGGCAGAGAGGTTCATATGGACGTTGGGGCAGGCTAGGTTAAGTAGAAAGCTCCTGCCTCAGAAAAGAAAGAGGCATAATCAACACTTAAACACTATTCTAGTCTAGTTGTTCCTCCGCTATAAGCTGCCAGCCATAAGCAAGTCTCTCAGTTGGTATGCCATGCAGATGTGGTTAGACACAGCTTGCTGAAGGCAAGGACCATACCTGTTCATTATGCACTGTGCTCTGACACCAGGCTCAGCCAGCTCAGTAAGCACTGTACAGTCTGATAAATGAGCAAAGGCATATTGCCCACATTGTATTCATAACCATAACATAGAACAATGAAAACTTAGGATGAAATAGACACTTCTGTGTTTAATATTACAAAGGATAGAAAGAACACAGACTCTAAATAGCCTATGTTCTTGTTACTAGGTAAGCATATTGGCAAACAGATCAGGACATGAATGTGAGGAAGAAATCCAGTGGCAGCTCAGTGGCAGGTGACATGATGGCCATGAGGAGGGAATGTTGATGAGATTTCAGAGATATTAAATTATCAGAAGCAAAAAAAAAAAACCCACTAAATTAATATACATAATATGATTTAAGAAATTGCTTGGGTCAGATGAAAGAAGAAGAGGACCTCCCCTATCAGGGGCATGGAAGGAGATGAGGGAGGGAGGGTAGGATTGGGAGGGAATGAGAGGGGGGGCTACAGCTGGGATACACAGTAAATAAACTGTAATTAATATAAAAAATTAAAAGTTAATTAATTAAAAAAAAAGAAATTGCATCATCTCCTAAAGGCACTTCATCTAGCACTGCTATTAAAAAAAAAAAAAATCAAGGCTTTTGTAATTATCTCACTTCATTTGAAAACTCAGAAAGTAACTTTGAAACTGAACCTTCCCTTTGACACAAGTAGTACTTTCTAAGATGTAAAATGTTACGTGCTCTAATGTGACTACCCGAGTATTTTCTCAGGCATTAGCAAATGTGAACCATGGGTTTGCTGCTTCTCTGAATAACTAGTTACATAGCAGCAGGTATAGGAGCAGACAGGACTCCACACAAGCACAAGTCCCTGAAGATAGATCCTCCTGGCTGCCTCTCACTCAATGGATTTGGAAGGCATTTGTCAGAAAGCATGTGGGTAACAATGAAGAATCCCATAGTTCTCTCTTGGTTGTCAGCACTGATACAGTGGCGCTTCATGCCTCCCCTTCTGCATTCACTGTTGTAAATGCTGTTTAAACAGCAGCACCGTGCTTTGGAGCCAGGTACCTAGTCTTCCCCAAGCCTGGGAAAGTTTCTACACTCTGAAACCTCCTTCCTCAGCCTCTGTTCTTCTCTGTGGGAATCCACATAAGGCACCATGCACACATATACCAACCTGGCACTGAATGCATACTCAGGTTAGTGAACATCTTTTTATTGCCAGCATTTTTCAGAACAGCCTACAATGGGGAAGTGTTTACAGTTGTTTTACTGATGACCCATTGTGAAACTGGACAAAATTGTGTTAGAAGTGTACTTTGTTAAATCTAATCTCTCTGTGGATTGCGTTACAGTTCATAATCATGTTATTAACTTGTGTCTGTCTTATCATGTGGATCTCACTAGACTGATGAATGACCTGTTATAATTAATCTTTAATAACTTGGCCCGTAAATCCTAAGATTTGCATATATCAGTAGAAAATGCATATGATTTTCCAGGAGGAAATTAGACCAAATGGGGAGGTTCACTAATGTCCCATCGCCAAAACGAACTAGGTAAAACGGCAGACTTTGCTTCTCTGTTCAATTCTTGAAGCCTTCTTACATCATGAGATTCCATTAATTGCAAAAACCTACTCATCACAATGGATTCTTTCCTGTTCCAGATAAAATGAGAGCCAATATAGGAAGGAAGTACCATTTAAAAAAAAAAGCTTTAAAAATGAAATAGTCATCAAGCATGCTACTATGTGTAATGGTTGTGAAGAATTGTTAGTTCCATGTTTTTAAAATCACTGAAAATTATTCAGGATACAATAATGCCCATTGAAATCCATTAGTGACAGGTGTAAATGGCTGACCTCTGGTGGCTATAAGTGTAGCTACATCCTGGGTGTATAAAGAGAAAGACTGAGGAAGGAAATTTGAGTTTCTAAAGTAAGAGTTCTACAAATAAGATTATCTGTCCCGAAGTTCCAACAGTCTAGTGTTAGAGGGTGGTCTCAGAAGATAGGCTCCTATTCCACTGTGAGGGCATATGCTGGAAATGGAGCAGCAGGCCCTGTGCTAGTATTCCATAACACAAGTCTCCATGCGTCTTTAGGAGACCTGCTCATAGCCCGCTAGCTGTGCAGCGTTACAAACACTTGCATGAAATATTCTGAAAGTGTTTAGTGTGTACTTATTAGGTCAATGTGGTTGCCTCTCATAATGTGTAAATGTGGGGGCTTCTTGAATATTTTCAAGTTGGTTTTATTATTTCTCCTCATATATATTGTCATGTTTCAGAGACAAACTTTAAAGATGCTGTCTTTGGCCAGGAAAGAGATTGGCATTACACAGTAATTTAAGGATCTGAACCTTCTGGTTATTTTGGGCCGATGAATTAATAGACAGGCATTTATTACAGTGCCCTACTCCCAAAGACTAAAAGAGATGTTATACTGTAGCCAAAAAAAAAAAGAAAAGAAAGAAAGAAAGTATTTTTGCCATGTGATATTTATTTTTTGCCTTATCTTTAAAGTACATCATACAGGAATATTCTGTATAGTTTTCTTATTTGTATATTGTCTCCTGACTCTGTAACAAGACTTGGAATGATATTTTAAGCAAAAACAGTAACAGGTATGAAATAGCGGATGTATAAAGAGAAAGACTGGGGAAGGAAATTTGAGTTTCTAAAGTAAGAGTTCTACAAATAAGATTGTCTGTCCCGAAGTTCCACTAGCCTAGTGTTAGAGGGTGGTCTAACACTAGAC
This sequence comes from Meriones unguiculatus, assembly GCF_030254825.1. NCBI lineage: Eukaryota > Metazoa > Chordata > Mammalia > Rodentia > Muridae > Meriones > Meriones unguiculatus. Next base: position 82,854,011 of record NC_083357.1, on the reverse strand, counting down.
TAATTAATGTAAAAAATACAATCATTAAATCCAGAAAAATGTTCAACAGCCTTAAGTCATGTGAAATATGAAGGGAGAAAATAACTTAGGGCAAGCGTATGGTCATTTCTAAAACTATTCTTTATAGATCAGTGACCTTTGGTGCTGGCTGCAGTATATTTGACAGTATTTAGACTGTATTTACCAGATGTAAATGTGAATGTCTTTCATCATATGTAAATGTAGGGGCTGGTTTGGCAGAGAACTTATTTCTCTGAGTGGTTAAACGAACTGTGAATTCCTAGACACCTATGGCTTTTGTGTCCCTCCAGCACATTCTTCTTAATTTTAAATACCACATGGATCATGCAGTTCCATAGACTCCATGGTCTCTTCTGTGCTGACACATGTAGCTCTTCTGAGAGACCGTACGACGAATGGAACAAGGGACAATTACCCATCCTTCCTCCTTGTCTGTTCGCCTGCTGTCAGCACCTTCTTCAGCTTCAACAAGAGCATTGTACTCTGATTTTTTTCTTTCCTGCCCACTGTATGGTACATTTCTAGTGCTTTGTGTTTTGTGTTACCATAGAGACAGGAGGTGTTCCAAAGCCCCAGGAAGAGAGTGGAAGCAAGTCTTTGAGTTAACAGTCCCTGCTGGCAAGAAAAGCCTGAGGCAGGAATCTATAGCAGTAAACGGAAGGAGGGAATTGTGTGGTCCGATCTGTTTGTGTGTCCGCAGAGTCTTAGAAAGCACAGGCTCTGCCAAGGCAGCATTAAAAACGAGCTGTTTACAGAAAACAATTTTTCAGAGATCCCAGTGCAGCCTGAGGTTTCATAGAAGCCAAACTAGGTATTTTATTTGCAAGAAAATAACTGAAGTGACATTGACTTATTCCTTTTGCTGTTTTCCTCATTAAAAAGGACTGGCTTCTAAGAGAGGTCCTGCCTCAGTTATTTTTTTGATCTAAAATCTCACCTTTAAAATGAAGGTCAATATTTTTAATTCAGCTAAAACAATGAGAAATAAGATTGTAGCTTAAGCACCAGGGACAGTGCAGCCAGAACCCAGAGCCATGGACCTATATGTTAGTTCTAGAAATGAGCATCCCAGAGCCATGAACCTATATGTTAGTTCTAGAAATGAGCATAAGTTACCCTCAGTTATCTGCCTACATATTACGTGGCTTAAAGGTGTTGAGCATTTCTCTGGATTTAGTGATTATACTTTCTACTTTATGACCTCTTATTTCATACCTGTTAATGTTCTTGCTTAAAGATGTCACACAAGGCCTTGTTAAGGGGAGATAACGATGAGAACTTTAACAGCAAAAAAAGCATGAAGTGAAATTTTAGAAGAATGGCTATCATCAAAGTTACCTTTAAAAAACAGTCTCCTCGGAGCAGGATATAACTTATGCTCAAAGTGTTTGCTAGGTTTAATTGTGTGTGTGTGTGTGTGTGTGTGTGTGTGTGTGTTTTGTTTTATTTTGTTTTTTTGTTTTGGGGGGGGGTTTGTTTTGTTTTGTTTTTTCCTTTTTGGTCACAGATAGGGCAGTCTATGCGATGTGTGAGCTCAGAGAAACTCAGAGCGTATCAGCACCTCTTCCGAGATTACCTGTGCAAAGTTGTCTTTGGGGAGAAGACAACTACCTGTCCTCTGTAGTAGCGGAGTTGAGGATGTCCACTGAGGGACATAACTGTTTTCTTGCTGGCACTAGAGATGGCAGCAGACTAGCCTGAGCTGTTCCCTCAGGCTACAAATCAAGTCAGGTTCTGTATTCCATCCCTTTTATAGAAGTAGAGGAGTCTGAAGTCTCAGAAACAAGTGCCAGATTTTATAATCAAACCTGGTACCATCAATCCATTGCAAGGTAACACTACTAAGCCGTGATGGGGACAATCAAAGCAGGCCAGCCTTTACCAACAGCAACTGATCTTTACCCTGACATAGATCCTGCTCTGACAATGGGTTATCAAGCAAGAAAAGCCAACTTCATTTGCAAATGAAGAGAATCGTGCTTCCTAAATTAGATACTTCTGGCTTTCGTGGTATGTACATCTGTGAAGTAAAACAAAAATCCCTAAATGGGAACCTTGTCTTCCTATACATAGGAGCTAGATTTAAAAAAAAAAAGTCACATCATGGGGCAGTAGCAGCAGCCGACATGCCAGTATTAGAATTCACGTCTTATGCGTATGATTCCAAATTCTGGCTGTTTTCCGTTTTCCCATTCACATAGTCCAAGTTTCCAAGAATGTGTACCTGTTCGTCTGTACACAAGACGAGATCACAGCAATGTGCCACACACTGGAGCTCTGCTTTCTTTCACCCCATTGGTTTTCCTTTCATAATGTGTGTTATAGATAATTTAAAAACAAAAAAAAAAAGCACATTAAAAATTGTTTCAGAGGCCCCGAAATGCATTGGCGTGTCCCATTGAGGAATGGAAGCCAAGTTCTTCCTCTTGAATTGAGGTGATCAAGAGCAACCCCAGTTTTCGATGTGAATGTTGCACTTCTCTCACTGTTCCCCATCAGTCTGTAGTTAGAGTTACTGACCTGTGTGCGACCTACCTGTTGTACGTGTCAGTCTGAAGTTTGACTATCTGTCCCTATATAAAGGGCTTTGCTCTGTTTATTGAACACAGAAAGCATTCTATGAGAATGAAATGAAACATACATTACAGAAATTTTAACAGAGGTTTTTTTCAAGGAAAGAAGTTATTTTCCTGACCCAGACCGACGTTGAAGAGTAGACAGAAACTGAGGATAGACACCATCAACTTGCACCTACATGTTGTTTGCAATATTCATGGTGGATATTTATTGTGTAAGATTCTTTTTCAACCTGTTGCCTATTTACACCAAGTGGCTGCCACAGCACACTTACATTACTCTGCGTTAGTGGCATGGAAGAGTGTATAATTTAAGATTAAAGCTGCACTTTACCTTAGGGTGTAAGAACTGATTGCATGGAAAATCCAAAGTAGAGTAAGGCTGGCTGGTATCATGTTCTCTTACAGGCAGGTTCAACTTTAAAAGGCTGAGTACACAGTAGGACTTTAGGCTAAGTCCTTTTTTTCTTTTCTTGAATTTATTTTTTTTTATTTATTACAATTTATTCACTTTGTATCCCAGTTGTAGCTTCCTCTCTCATCCCCTCCCATGCCCACCCTCCCTCTTCTCCCATGCCCCTCCCCCAGTCCACTGATAGGGGCTGTCCTCCTCCCCTTTCATCTGATCCTAGCCTATCAGGTGTCATCAGGACTGGCTGCATTGTCTTCCTCTGTGGCCTGGTAAGGCCACCCCAATCCCCGCCTCAGGGGAGGTGGTCTAAGAGTTCATGTCAGAGACAGCCCCTGTTACCATTAATAGGAAACCCACTTGGACACTGAGCTGCTGTGGGCTACATCTGTACAGGGGTCCTAGGTTATCTCCTGTGCCTGGGTTAGACTCCTGTGCCTAGGTTAGACTGTGCCTAGGTTAGACTCCTGTGCCTGATTCTTTGGTTCTATTCTCCTTGTGGAGCTCCTGTCCCTTCCAGGTCTTCTATCTCTCCCTTCTTTCATAAGATTCCCTGCACTCTGCCCAAAGTTTGGCTATGAGTCTTAGCATCTGCTTCTATACCCTTATTTAAGTGATCTTAGGGTTTATGATTAATTTGGGTGTGTAGTCCAGCAAACATTCAGTCCCTTTGAATACCAAAGTTTGTTTTTTTTTTTATAAAATTGTATTCTACAGTAATACCTGATTCTGTCAATAGGTTTCCTTCTTTACTGATGACTATCAAGAAATTGGGTAGTGGGGAAATTTAAACTCTCAATATTAGGAATATATTGGTACCTGTAACATGTTTCCATATGAAATTTAGATAAAACGTTTCTGTTTGATAATGTACTATGATTGATATAAAATCTATGAATATATAACAAAGCTACGTTTACTTGTCCATGCAGAAGTGAGCTAAAAATCTTAGTTTTGGTGTCTTTACTTTAGCTACCTAAACTAGCATTTCTATATAGGAACATGGTAGTTACAGAACTATTTTTACTAAGCTTGAAGAAATGAACTGTGCATATGTATTATTGCAATTTGAACTTTATAGTTTAAAAATTGCTTCTCTCGTTTTTACTAACTTGATAAAAGCAATGATTGTAATCATTAGCTTTTTCCCAGCCAAATACTAACCAAGCACAATCCTATTTATCCTGTAAGATAAGATGCTTTCTGGTGGTATGGCTATAAACAGAGATTTACTTTCTTTTTTTTAATATTTTTTATTTTAATTTTTATTAATTATACTTTTTTTTACTTTGTATCCCCCCTGTAGCTCCCTCCCTCCTTCCCTCCCAATCCCACACTCCCTCCCCGCTTCTCCATGCATGCCCCTCCCCAAGTCCACTGATAGGGGAGGTCCTTCCCTCCTTCCTTCTGATCCTATCAGGTCTCATCAGGAGTGGCTGCATTGTCTTCTTCTGTGGCCTGGTAAGGCTGTTTCCTCCTCAGGGGGAGATGATCAAAGAGAAGGCCAATCCTTTCATATCAGAAACAGTCGCTGTTCCCATTACTATGGAACCCACTTGCACACTAAACTGCATGGGCTACATCTGAGCAGGGGTTCTAGGTAATCTCCATGCATGGTCCTTGGTTGTAGTATCAGTCTCAACCCCTGTGCCCAGATTTTTTTGTTTCTGTTGCTCTCCTTGTGGAGCTTCTGTCCTCTCCAGGTCCCCCTTCTTTCATAAGATTCCCTGCACTCTGCCCAAAGGTTGGCCATAAGTCTCAGCATCTGCTTTGATATGCTTCAGGGGAGATTTGCTTTCTTACAGCAAAACTTCAACTTTGGCAATGTTACTTACCACAGAAATTTTCTGTAATGATCTCCAAGTCCCTGAACATTGCAGGTTTTTGAGCACTGTTAGAAAGCTCTGTTTCCATGTGTAGTCCAGGGCACTTGTGACTTCAGAGTTAGCTTTTATGCTCCTGAAATATGACTGGTTGGAAACAAGGTGTGCTACAAATATAAAATAACATTTTATTTGTAACAACTGAAAACCAAGAAGGCAATGTTAAAGACTTTGTTAACTTAACTGTTCTTTGCTTCTATTTAGAAATAATAACAGTAACTAATTAAAAATAATTTAAGTGACGTTTCAGTGTGCATATAGCTTCTATAAATCATTATATTGCGTACATTGCCAAGTTGTGGTTTTTATTTTATGTCTATTGACAGTGCCGTTTTGGAGTCAATGCTGGGTCTTCAAAGAACCAGAAAGAAGTAGATATATAGTAGACTGTTATGTCATAGTTCAGTTTTTATCCAGCTATTACTTTACTGAAGCGTTTTCTTTTGGATAGGTTAATATAAAGCATTAAGTGAGGTGAGACAATAAAGTAAGGCCCTGCTGATTTCAGCAACTCAGTAAGAAACAGTGCACCTGTCCTGGGATGGGTTAAGGGGTGTGACTTGGGCAGTGAACTGTACAGATGAGATACCCACCTTAGTGGAGTTCATATTTCACAGAAGCTGTCTCACAGCAGGATATTCGGTTGTCGTTTTACTGCTCAAACATATCACTGTGTTAGGATGTAGCTAATAGCACATGCATAGTGATTGGCTGAAAACAGTACAGTAGCTTTTTAATGCATAGTCATCCATAAAAATTATTTTTATGTGAGCGCAAATGTATCTTGGGATTTAATTCTCTGTTAAAATCACATTCTTCTAAGCATATCCTCTTTTATTAAGCATATACTGACAATGAACCTAAGTTACTGAGCCTATCAAGTTTCTATGAACACATATTGTTTTATAGTATAGGACCTCCCTAGTTGTCTTTTTTTTTTTTTCTTTATTCAGAATTTTGAACTGGTAAGTAAATACAGTTCCACATGTTCATAGCGGAAATAATAGGGTTTTAAATATGTCAAAGAATTAGCAACTAACATGGAAAGCTAGATATCCTTTGAGTTACCTTATTTATGAATTCTTATTTATAATTCCAACTTATGGTCAGTAAGGTGCAGGTGAAGAAAATATAGCTGTTTGGCTTAGAGAAAAGATATTTGGGGGTTTTTTTTCTTTTACTTTTTTAATACTTGGCAGAAAAGTGCATAGAAAATGAATTGCTTTTATTTAATATAACCCCCCCCCCGATCTTTTTGATGGAGAGGGAGTTGGTAGAGCCAGTGACAAAAAAAAAATATGGAAACAAATGCTGGATAAATAAATATGTGATCTTTTAGAGCTACCCAAAGGAGAATATATTGCCCTATGATTATGAGACTTTTCAGGATCTGACTGAAGGTCTTCAAACTTAAGCAAACTATTTTTGATGTTGAGCAAATGGAATTTAAACATTGGAAAGATGGTTCTGCCAAGTAATGAAGGTCTTTCCAATCCAAAGACTACACAATTCTATCAATCAAAAGGGAATGGAATAGAAATACCCAAGTTACTCATTCAGGAAAAACATCTGTGTGTTTGAAATATCTGAGGTGGAATTAGGAAGTATATAACGTATAAACAAAGGGAACTACTTAAAAGTATACTATCAAATACTAATGAATGGCTTCAGAAAAACAGCTCCCTAAATATTTATCTAACTGGGTATTTTTCACTGTAGCACCCAAGTGACTCCTTCTGAGAACCAGCCTCTCCTGATACCGTTCAGCTTAGTGAGTAGTCTGTTTCTGAGTGTTTGCTGTGGGGTCCTAAGATTTAGACTGACTTCTTCAAAAACAAATGGCAAAAAAACTGTATGGACTTGGCAGTACATGGACTTCTCTAAACTTCCATGTCTTTTTCCATAGCATGGAGGTGTTGATGCTCATCATTTAGGGTTAAGAAACACATATACACAGAAATCTAAAGAATTTTTCAAATGTCTATTTTTGTGCTTAATAATTATAGTGTTCAACTTCATCCCTGCTATTTCTCGGACTTTTTTCTCATACATCCCAAGTGCAATTAACCAAACTGTTACCTATCTACTACCTGCTGGGCTGGCTTACAAAACAAGTGGCCTACTAAGCCCGTTGTCAGTGATCGCAAACTTGGTGGCCCTAGCTAGCTGTAAGCAGTAGAACTAGTAAACAGAGACTGTGGTTGAGCTCAGTGGGCTAGAACAAAGAGGATGGTGCTTTGCATGTGTGAGTTTTGTTTGAATATGTACACTCAAACTTGAAATTATGGTAGAGTGCCTGTGTTGAAATGTTTAGAGCTGCCATGGTGGACAGTTTGCAGCTCTGTTGTCAAGGATTGAAATAAAAATCCATAGTCTTCTGAAAAGAAATGGGTAAGCTTTGGAACCGTGGATGAGAGAAGACAGGAGGAGTAGAAGAGCAGTCCAAGCATCTAATTGGGAGAAATAGACACAGAGCTTAGGTTGCCTAAAAGGGCTCACTGGAGAAAGTGGAATAAATAGCCAAAGAAGACAAAAATACAAATCATCGAAACATAGAATGCCAAGCATGGTGGTGCAAGCCTGTTACCCCAGCATGCAGGAGTCAGGAACAACAGGATAACTTGGTCAATAAGTAAAGTAGACTTTGGTAACTAGGAGTATGATGATTTGAGTTCTGCCTCTAGCTCTGCTGCTACCAGTTTCTGCTTCCTCATCTTCAAACGTAAACTGGGTGAACAGTTAAATATATCACCTTTGTCACAAAGGTTTGCCTAAGACTTACACATGAGGTTCGTGAGATGGCACAGCAGGTAAAACACTTGCTGCTCAAGCCCAGTGCCCTAAATTTGAGCCCCAAAACCCACACAAGAGTGGAAGGAGAGACTCAAGTCCCAGAAGTTGTCCTCTGACCTTCACGTGTATGCTATGGTCATGTGTGCACACATACACATGTACGCACATACATACACACATGCACACACACAATCCTAAATAGAAATTTTTGAAAGGAATCAAATACAGATATGTGTCAGGAAAATATTTACAAATTATACATATAATTAATTAAACACAAGGGCCTTACAAGCCATGTGATCCTTCAATATTATATAATAACGCAAGCTATAAACAATAACCCACAGTGACTTCCAGCTCCAGTTACCTGTGTTAAACTGGATAGGTCGTAATCCTGCAAAAAAAAAAAAAAAAAAAAAATGCCTCATTTACGACAACAGGTACTAGGCTGGGGTTCTCAGACCACTCTCACCTTCTGACTCGCTGAATATAAATTCAGTGATTCCTAACATTCCCTCACTTTCAACACTTTGCTAGAGTGACAGAATTTAGGTGAGCACAACACAATTACAGATTGATTATAGCAAAGAGATGCAAGTCAGAACCAGACACAGGGAGAATCTTGCACCATCTACTGCCTTCAGGAAGACTTCACAATCTCAGCACATGGGGAGGGATAATAGGCAGAGTGTACTTAGTCCTCTGGAGTCAGCGATTTCACATCTGTGACCTCAACTACTGTAGACCAAAACATGTAGAAAACAATTGCATCTGTACTGTGTTTGGATGCCTTTCCTCTTATTTCCTAAATAATAGTGAATTGTATCTAACCTTTACCTAAGTGATCTAGAGATGATTTAAAACACATGAGAGGATGTGTATAGGTTATAGGAAATACTAAACCATTTGACATAAAAGATTTGCGTATTTGCAGATTTTGGTATTTAAAGCAAACCAAATTTGCCCATTGAAATGTAGGGAAAAAAATATTGCCAAACAAGAAAACTCACCTAGTGTCCTTTCTTATTTACGTGTAACTGATCAATAATTGACCACAAAACTAAATTTAAATGGTTCTCACCATCCTTAGGGAATAGGCTGATATCACCCCAAACCTCAACTTTCCAATCTCTTTGTGCTGGCCTGACTAACCCACCCTGCAGCATTCGTGACTGCAGACTGTCTCAGGCCCCACCATGAGTCACCTAATCAGCATAACTTATCAGCTGTGTTGCCAAATATGTAGGCCTGGGAGGCTTAACCATGAGTAACAAAACTCAGAGGCTTCAAGTCCACCTCCCAGGAAATGGGGCAAAAGTCAGCCAAAGCCATGTGTCAGGGGAAAATGACACAAGAGACAATGTTGTTGAGAGTAAGAACCCTGAGGCTTTGGGTGCTCGTAGGGAGCATGTCAGTGAAGTATAAATAGGATTACTAAGACCTGAGTAATAGCAAAGCAATCTGCAAAGGGGACCCGACCCATGGTCTATCCGAAAGGAAAGCAACAGGATGGGGCCCTTCCATTGCCACTGTCTTTAAAAAGGGAAAGAGGCTGGGCTTCCTCTCCTAAGCCTGAGCTCTTACAAGATGCCTTTGTGTCATATGCTCAGTTCCCACCTGCTGAGCACGAGACTGGCAAGGCAGCTGGCTATGCTGTTTTTGACCTTTTATTTTCCAGACAGGAACATGAGAAAGTAACTGTGTATATGAGCTTTACAAAAACTACAGTCACGTGGAAGTTACCGTCTCGATCCAGAGATTTTGTTATTGTTTGTTAAGATGTTTCTTCAGTGACACGTTGGACTCTTATCATAGCTCCCAGTGAGGGTCACTAATGTTCTTCATTTGGGCCAATTTCCTCCGTCAATGCTGGTCAGCCATGTGGTTCTCCACATGTCACCGGAGATGAGATGAATAAAATTCCAATGTGTAAATGTACCCCATTTTCATTATCTACTCAACACCCAGGCTATCTCCATTCCTGGCTGTTGTGGCTGGAGCAGCAGTGAACAGTGAACATGCATTTTGCCCCTGGAGGTAGAAAGAAGGTCAGGTCCTTCAGAACCTAAGGTCTAGTTGGTTACTAGCAGCTTTGTGGATCCTGGGAACCAAACCCAGGTTTCTTGCAAGAGCATATTCTCAGCTTCTGGAGGGGCTCTCTGCTTGACTAACCTCTCTCAGCTTCAGGAGGCGCTCCGCCTGACCAATTCTTGTTTTTTGGCACCTGCTGTGCAATTGTCTCTCAAATAGATGTCATTGGTTTGTTGGGGGTTTCTGGAAGCTTCAGTGACAACAGTCTACTCAGTATGGCAAAGATCCCAAATAAAATCTAGGAGAAATGTTTTTGTTTTTGTTTTTGTTTTAAAAAAAAAAAAGTTTCTGCTTTTCCACAATTGGTTCCAGTAGCTTAGTTTTCATTTCTAAAGATTTTAGCCATATAAAATAACCTTTTATACTTCCATCATGTTATACTTATATAAATACATGTATATGTATTTGTATATTCTATACATTTACACATATACATGTGTGTATGTGTAAGCCAAAGAGCAACATGAAACCAAGGAGAGACAACTGTTCATAGTATCAACAGTAAGGAAATGGTAAATCAACAGTAAGTAAACCCCAGAGATACAAACTGCTGGCGGCCAGCACTAACTTCAGTTATTGCATAGATTAAAAACATATATTTGTCACACACTTTACTATTGTGCATACCCAGTGGTGCCTTAAAAATGATATTTATGGGTTACTCGCGCCTTTCCCCTAGTAAAGCTGCAGTTGGGGTGAAACAACTCAGGTACTTAGTAGGTCAAAGTAATAGTTAAGAGCAAATGTAAGGAACTGTAAAAGATATCAAATTTCCAGAAGAGTGAAAGTCAGTGAAGTCGTGATAGGACTAAGTGTTCATTGGCCACAAAAGGTGGAAGCTCAATTTCCTTATTCATCTGAGAGTTGGCATGCTGAAGAAGCCAGGGCACATTAGAACCACAGTGTGATGAAGGAATATGCTGACTTTAAGGGAGGAAAGCCCCTCTCAGCCATAACTATTTGTTCCAGTGGCAGAGTTCAGCCAAGGGCCATCAGCCTGGGAAAACATTGCCCTAGCTTTCTTCATGGAAGACATAATAGCAATTGTTGGCTGAAGTACTTCCTCATTTAGATGCAAAATTGAGGGGGAAACTCATACCAAGCCAATAACACACATGCACACACACCCTATAGACAGACAGATAGATAGATAGGCAGATAGATAGATAGATAGATAGATAGATAGATAGATAGATAGATAGATAGATAGATAGATAGATAGATAGATGGACAGACAATCAGACAGACAGACATTGTTAGCATCTTTCCTAAATTCCTGTGTCTTTGTGTTTCTGGAGGAGCAATGGGAATGCTAATGCAGGATGATTGTACCATCTAAATCTATATTCTGCCAAACACTATATGGAACCCAACACTGGGTATAGTTTGCAACCTTGATTCTTATGTTTATGTCATGATTCCTATGTGTTTGCATTTAAGAGCAATTTAGCTTTCCAACAGTCCTTTTAATTTACAGAGGGAAATAAAGCTATGGTGGATTCTCCGATTCAGTTCCTATAGTAAGAATCATATAGGCAGTTAAAAACTGAAATTAGTGACGCTTCCTATTTTAAAACAAAATACTATATATTCTTATCCTGAATATTTCCATGGATACACAAACACAAGATATGTGGATTAGATTCCCTTATGGGTTTAGTACTGAGAATAGTAGCTGGCTCCTTGCCTATCTGTGCTGCTGTTACCAGTGGCCCTGAGTTTTGGCAGGGGTCCTGGACATATACACAGACATCAATGGTAATATCTTAAAGGGAAGAAAAAAAAAAAGGAAAGCCCAGGATTTGATTCATAAAATTGTGCAAAAGTACTACTCCCTTTAGAAAATTAAGCAGTCATCCTATTTTGCCTTTGTATCTTCAGTTTCCATTTTTAAATGTGTGTTGGCAAAGATTTCTGTGGAGGATAAATAGATATGCTTCTCTTTTTATTGCAGCCCAAACCTCACCTTTCATTGAGTCCTTATGCCCAAGTATGTCATGTTGTATTTCTAACTTCATATATGAAGCATGAAGCTACCCACATCAAATTATAACTTATGTCTCTGCAAACCTATGCATTCTAACTTACAGAACTGCCAGCCCTGTGTTGTTTGAAAGTCAACTATTGAAAGACTGAATGGAAACTAAGGGCCAAGGTGACTCTGGGGTGCAGAGAGGGAAATATGGCTTTGGAGAATGAAATATTATCTAGGAAGTGCTAACAGGGCTGCAAGCTCTTCTTTTTAAGGTGCTTTGTACACTTTCCTACTTTTCCAGAGGTCTGTAGAGTGGCATCTTCTTTTTCACACCATCTTTTCAGTCACTTCCATGGAAGCATTTCCTTTTGAAAGCACAGGAGTCAAATGCCATGGTGTTCTCTAATTATCTTATCCCAAATGGCAAACCCATGGCCATTTTGAGTTCCTCAAAAGGATCTACATGTTTTTGCTTGCATTGGCCCACTAGTTATTGTCCTAAGCCTCCAGAGAAGTCAAACACCGAAGCTAAAAGAAGCACCCCAGATGTGCCAGCCACTTGGACTGCAGTCTGGTAGGCAATGATTCCCAAATAGCTGTTGTCCTCCTTTTTCTCAGCACACAGTCTACTGTGGCTTTCACAAGGACTGTTTGAGAAGAGTAAAATGTCAAAAGCAGGATGAGTGTGGGCTCAAGAGGAAAGTAGATGGGAAGAACAGAGACAAGAACCTGGCTTCTTCAAAGGATTTTTCTTTAAAAAGAGCGAAGCACTGAGGGTGTAGCTGGGGCAGAAGTAGAAACAAATAGAAATTTCTTTCTCTCTCTGGAGTTTGAAGTTATCACAACAAACTTGTATGCTGAAGGGAATTGTCTTAGTGTTTTTATTGCTGCAGTGAAATATCATGACCAAAAAGCAAGCTGGGAAAGAAAGGGTTTATTTAGCTTACACTTCCTCATTGTACATCATGATTGGAAAAAAGTCAGAACAGGAACTCAAATAGGGCAAGGACCTAGAGGGATGAGCTGATGCAGAGACCTTGGAGGAGTGCTGCTTTCTGCCTTGTTCCCCATGGCTTGCCCAGCCTGCTCTCTGATAGAACCCAGGACCACCAACCCAAGGATGGCACCACCCTCAATGGTCTGGGCCCTCCCACATCAATTGCTAATTAAGAAAATGCCCTACAGCTGGCTCTATGGAGGATTTTTTTTTCGATTGAGTTTCTCTCCTTTCAAATGACTCTTGCTTATGTCAAGTTGACATAAAACTAGGCAGCACGGGAGTGAACACAGGGAAGGCTAAACCTTAACAGTGCTGTGGGAACAGTGCAGTGAGAGAAGGGATAGTTGACAATAGAAGAGCAGGAGAGAGACCCTAGAGGGGGTTCTCAGGTGGCAGGATGTTCCGTCCTAACAGGAAGGAAGGTGTAGCTAGATAGTAGATGTTAAGGTGTTTCCTATGGGAGTTACATTATGGTTTATTTATATAGACCATATGGGCCAAATGAGAGTGGCTAGACATGCTGGAGGTCTGGAATGAGAAGAAAGGGTCATCCAGGGAAATGAAAGCATGAATGGATTAGGAGTTCCGAGGGATTGAGGTCATGCTTAAAATTCAGTCATCAATTTAACTGAGACCAGGACAGAAGGGGATGATGTGACCTTGAAGGTAATTGTGCTAAGGTAGTTTTTGTCTGTCCTGTTCTGCTTTACAAAGTTATTGTAAGGATTCAAGATACCATTATTTTGAAACTCAACTTTGAATTACTTAGCACTCTTCTTTGGCAAAAAGGTTTTCAGCTTTCTCTAAAACAGTTCCAATGTCTCCTGAGACAGCATCTGGCTTCTGCCACTGACTCATTCAGTAACTAATCTAAGCACATGGCCAAACCTTTTTGCTTTTTCTCCTTAGTCTGTAACAGGGTAGTGATATTTAAGGTGCAAAAAATTCTTTGTAATTTAATGTGCTGCTTAATAAATACAGGGTGGTCATAAGGTAGCATTGCATCCCTCTCTGCCAAGCACTGACAAGCCAGATCAGAGCCTGATCAGAGTAAACCAGAAGCTCTGGTGACAGATGAGTGGCTCCTGTAGGTTTTGAATGAGGAAGGAAAGGTAAGGGTGCTGGCTAGTATTATGTCAACTTGACTCAGGCTAGAGTCATGTAAAAAGAGGGGGGCCTCAACTGAGAAAATGCTTCCATGGGCTCTGACTATAGGGCTTCTTAATTAGTGATTAATTTCCCCAGCCCACAGTGGGTGGGGACATCCCTGGGCTAAAAGAAGACTGAGCAAGCCAGTAAGCAGCACTCCTCCATAGAGCCTCGGCATCAGCTCCTACCTCCAGTTTTCTGCCTAGCTTGCGTTCCTGTCCTGGCTTCCTTCAGTGATGAACAGTAATGTGGAAGTGTAAGACAGATAAGCCATTTCCTCCCCAAATTGCTTTGGTCATGGTGTTTCATCACAGCAATAGAGACCCTAACTAGGACAGTAAGCATCAGCATGTAGGAGCTGCCCAGACCACATCCTTTTATCCCCACAGATACTCTTTGGGGTTTATTATTAGAATCTGAGAGTCAAGGGAATTGATTAAAATTCAGATTTCATAAGATGTCTACCTAAAATCCTATGTTATTTTTTTCTTTTTACTTTCCCACATACAGAATTGGTCTTGATTGTATATAGCTGTAGATCTCTGAGAGTTTATGTATTGTATTCTTGTATTCGAGATTCATATTCTTGCCAATGTAATCTCTTTTCAGTAATCCAAGATTTTAACTAGAGTTGCCCAGTAGCAAAGTAACCTTGTTTGTTAGCTATATCATGATGGAGTAATATACAAGACATCAAGTGACCAGGAGTAATAGAAAGATTCGGGAATGGGTAGTATGCTGACTGAAAATCAAGCACTTAGCTACAAATGTGCTTCCCATATACCTTTTGGGGGGAGATGATGGGTACAAGAAAAAATTAATTTATGTGGCCCTGGGAACTGCAGAACTGCCATGCCTGTGTGTTCTTTGCTGCAGGCTCAGAGTGCGTGCTATGAGCTGCAGCACATAAACGCCTCAAAAAAAAAAAAATCACTGCTCTGTTAGATTTTGATTTTTGAGTAACAATTGTCCAACTGATAGAGAAAGTGATAAGAAAAGTGTATTTATTTTCTTCCAACAGCTAAAAGCTGATCATGCTTCTAAAATTTGTAGAGATGGTCCAAGAAACTGTGTAAAATGCTCATCCATCACGGGAAGCCCCTGGTCAGGAAATGACAGTGCAGTAAATATCTTCAGCAGCCACCTTTTAATGTACAAGCTGTTTTCGGTTGGAATTTTCAGCGCTCACATAAAACACACTGTCATGAGTGACTGCTTGTGCTCCAAAGTCATTACTATTGGGATAATGGAACATCTCTCAGCGAATAACCAAAAAACTTTAAATGTCATGTCAAGTTTGTTGGAGCCATTTTCAAACCCTGTTCAAGGTTACATGAATATTAAGGCTATCTGCTTTTTTAAAAGATGGAGGTCTATGAGAGAGTCGCTTAAAAGGTTGCACAGTGCGAGAATCAGTTAATTAGAAGAAATTTTAGGTCTCTTTGAGAGAATATATCAGCCAGCACCATTTAATCACAGCCCGTTATGGAGTCAAGATCACAGTTACTTGGCAGTATGTGTGCATGTGTGCATGTATGTATATGTAGATGTGGATATACTACTCACTTTCATTATGACATAATTATGTAGTTATGGTTTGGTAGGAAATATTACTTGCTGATACCTTCATAATTTTTAAGTCATGTTTTTTTAACTTTTAAACTTCTTAAGAGAGTCTTCCTTACTTTTGTTCACAGAGAAAATCTTAGTCTAATTCTTCTGCTTGGATCACTATCTATGCAGACTACTTACCCAGCGTGTTTATTGGACACTTAGTTTACCCAGGGCAATTAGAGGTACTGAAACCTCACAGCGTTTACAATAAAGCTCCTGCTCTGTGGGGCACACATTCTAGTGGAAAGGCACCCAGTGGACAAGTAAACAAACATATGGTATATGTGCTCGCCGTGATGCTATGAGGGAAAAGATGAGGGGAAGAAACAGTGATGGGGAACATATGGTCCATGTCAAATGGTTAGAGAAGGCCTCTCCCTTTCAGTGCTGTGTGACCCAAATCCTGTGAGAGCAGAGGATAAAACTCTAATGAAGGCCTCCTAACAGGTGTTTTAGCATAAAAGCAGGGAATTAGCTATTTTCTTCTATAAGTTAATTGATTCTTAACCTCTACATGTTTACTTTGTATCTACCTTTCTACTGGCTATTTTTAGTGTAGTCAAGAGGAGTTACATATTGAGAATAATTAAATCTGTGTTGTATAACATGCCTGCACCGTGGTTTTCACACTGACAAGTTTCATGTTTCTTTTTTCCTTACTGTAGAAAATCAGAAAGTGCAGTTGACAGAAGGGTCACATCCACACCACAGTATCAACTGCAACTCCACCAAGACTCCAGTCGCCAAGGAGCTTAATTATAATCTAGACACTCAGACGTCTACAGGGAGGATCAAGGCAGCTGAGAAGGAAGCCTGCAATGCAGAAAGCAACAGAAAAAAGGAAATGGAACTTCTTGGCTCCGTTTCTAAAAGCGAATCAGTTCCTGAAGTTGAAGCCCTGCTGGCAAGATTACGAGCTTTATAAATTAAACTGGTTAAAAAAAAAATGATTAAGCCAAACACAAAGCCATGCTTTCAGTTATTACACTTGAAAAGTTGCCTTTATGTAAGTGACTTTATATAGTTTAAAATTATGACATATATTAGAAAAAATAAGGCTAAATACATGCTTGCATTGCTTTCCCTATGTAATTGAAGTTGTACTCAAGATTGTAATGGGCTTTAATGTTTTTTTTTTTTGCTTTGTTTTGTCTCCTGGCATAATCTATCTATTCTATATTTGCTGATTAAATTATACATGTTGCTGTAGAAAGCAAGGAAACAGCCATGTGTTCAAGTGTGTGTCGTAAAAAAAAAAAAAAGGTGTCTTTCTAAGTGATTTTTACCACTTCAACATTAATGAAAGAGGATTAGGGTGAAGACTTGCTGTCTGTCCATGTGTATTCCATATCTGCTGTCTGAATAGACTCAAATGTTTCCAGCATAGTATCAAAAACATACAACTGTGTGTCAGAGCCATAATGACCAGGACACTTATTATCGCCAGTGTTGATTCACGTCAACTTGACACTGAAAGGCATCTGAGCACACGTCCAAAAACCAAGCAGTGGAAATATATGCACTTTCCTTGCAAAATGCACGTACATTTTGCAAAGTAGGAGTATAAGATAAGAATGTATATAGTATCACCATACTGCCTTGGTCTTAGCCAAGAGAACACTTTTACCCTCAGTAATTATGGCTCTGGAATGAAGTCACCATTTCAGAGATTTTCCACAAAATAAATGTGTACTTTTGAAGAAACTTAGGATTTCAAGTTTTTTTTTTAAGCTGACAATCAGGAATTGTAACAACAATCTGAGTGTTTCAAAGGAAAGTTTCTATGCAAATGTTTCAATTGTACCTCATTTGGCATTGTTCCTTTGCTAATTCCTCATCAAATAAATAAAAAATAAACTTGTTGCTTGCACTAAAAGAAATGTCTTACTTGTCTTGCATGTATTCTGTGGATGCAGAGGAAGCATGCTCTGGTCTAAGCATCTCATTTGCTCTATTACTTGTGATGAGTAAGTGCTCTAACTTTCAGGTAAAAGGCAGCTGAATGGAACTAGTCTGGCGAGGTCTACTGTACTTTATTTAAGTCCTTATTTCAACTGATGCCTCCTTTCCACTCCAAGTTAATAAAATTAATTAGTACTACGAACCAAACTCTCTTCCTAGACATCACAGAAGCGTTAAACATGGTGCTGTGGGAATCAATTTGGTCCTGCAGTACTACACTGAGCATTCTACCTTGCACTCACAGTTCCTGTTTGTATAAAACAAATCTTAATACTCAGGGAAAGGGAGTTTTCACATTTAAGCAGATAAGTCATGGCACAATTGTTTTGATTAGGAAAAAAGTCAAATAAAGGAATTCTGTCTCTTGATGAGATTTTGCCAAGACTTGGACTTTTCAGAAAGGAAAATTAAGCCAGATAACTTAGACATACAACTACAGGTAAACACTGGACACTTGAGTAGCCACACGGGAGAAGCTGGAAAGAAGTAAAAGGAAATGAGGATGACGAAAACACTCAAGGGCAAAGGAAGGCAGGGAAAGGCCCGAAAAAGGAGCAGGCTGGCCCCACAGGGTGTCTGTAAGAGCTACAGACAGCCTTGAAAGAAGAAGACCAGGCTCCCAAGCCCAGCCCTAGCTGAGCTGAGCAATGCAGCCCCAGCTCTCTCTTCCTGAATGACAAGAACAGTTTTTGAACAGGCCTTGGATAGATGTGTCAGAGTGATGGGATGAAAAACTCATGAGAGATTGAATGCCAGCTCAGAGATGACTTTCTATTGAAGATCTTTCCTTTCTATGTCACTTAACTAAGGGCTAGGGGAATGATTACAGTTTCAAAATCCATAATACTCCTTTAACCTAACTGTGAGTGAAAACTCTAGCAGTGGCCTTTAAGATAGGTCTGTTTCTAAGCAGAGTCTGTTCATATTCTGTTCATTTGAATTAACTGTAATGATAGTTAATGTTTGATGCCAACTTAAACTATAACTTCTAGGTAGGTCTATGAGAGTCATTCTGGTAAAGGTTAGCCTTGATATCAACTGAATAAAGATCTTCCCAGTGTGTTGGACATCATCTGATCTTGGCATGGCATGAACAATAAAACCAAAAACTCCATATTCTCCCACTCTCAAATATCAGCTCTTCTGTTCTTAGGCCCTTGGTCTTGGACAACAACTCCAGTGCGTAGAAAATGCTTCCAGTTTACACATAGAAGGATCCTCCAGTTTTAGCATGGCAGGAAGCATGACAGCATGCAAGCAGAAGTGGTACTAGAGAAAAAGCTGAGAGGTTTACATCTGGATCAGCAAGAAGAGAGACAGGGCCTGGCTTGAGTATTTGAAACCACAAGGCCATACCTCCTAGCAGTGCCTGTGAGCCTATGGGAGCCATTTTCATTCAAAGCACCACACCTGCACTTTCTTAAAGCAGTGTAATGAATTATCCTAGAACTCAGATAACTAAGCAATTGTTGATTTGTCCAAAAGCAATCACCTACTGCTAACAAGTCTGAAAAATTCCAAATAAATACAATAAAAGAATCCCGTTATTTATACCTTTATAACAAACCAATATTTGAGCAAAATATCTCCAGCTACCTAGGGTTCAACAGATACTAGTCATCCTTTAAAAAGGCTCTCTGTTAAGTCCTGTCCTTAGGGATTTGCAAAGGCTCTCTGTTAACTTCTGTCCTTAGGGACTTGCATAAAACTGAAGGTCATGGAGTTGGAGTGAAGTAGGCCATGCAAAAAAAGAAAAGTACCACATGATCTCATGTGGAACCCTAGACCAATGGTTTCAGAGAAGTTGAGAGACTAGTTGTTGTCAGAGGCTAGAAAGATTAGAGGGAAGGAAAGGATGGCTGCAGGTTGACCAATAGGCACCAAGCTATCATTAGACAGGAAGAAATAGTCCTGGCTTCATATCACAATCAGGCAACTACTGCTACTGATGATGTGCTATGCGTTCTTTAGAGACAAGAAGAAAGGCTCTTTAATGTTTTCAACACGAATGTCAGATATTTCCAGAGCTATCAATACCATATTTCTAACACTATGCAATTGTATCCATGTATTGACAAAGCACATGATAAGCTTTGTATGTTTCTCTTATATCAATTTAAGAAAAACATCTGGTGTTTATATAAGAAAATGAGGCATTCAGTAATTTATATTTAAAAATTCTAACAAATCTATAAAAAAATTGAATTTTCATATCAAGTTGCTCCAAAAATCCTTTTAGTTACAAAATACTATCTACTCAAAAGCAGATTTCAAAGTGACTTTAAAAATAAATTTTTCCTGAGTGACTCGTTTTTATTTTGAAATATCCAATGTAGGTCTGAGTTTACTAATCAACTAGATTATTTTAGCTAGTGTGCACAGCTGCTACATCCATCATCTCAAGTTCCCTTATATGTATGAACGCATGTATACTAGAGTCATAGTTAATGGTCGGAGCTGTAGCAGGCTTCTCTTCACATTATGTGACTTCTGGAATGTCATGGCTCCTAGTATGTGACCTGCTATAACTCGTCAGATTCAAAGTAAGTGGCATTCACTTTCTTTTCTTTTCATATTAATTATCTAAAGCTTTAAGGTCCAGAAATTGTAGCTGGCAAAAACCCAGTATCCATTTTTGTCTGGTGAATTGTTAAACAGTAGCTATTACATGTTATTGCCAGGCAGGAGTGTTCTTAAAATAAATCCTAGGGCCAAATTGTTCAAGCATTTTGTTCTAAGAGCCACTGTTCAGCAAAACAGGTGGTGTTACCAAAGAACCACAGAGCTTGGAGGGCTCTGCAGGAGTAAATCCAGCTTTTGCCACGAATTGAAAGCAATAGAGCCTTGCCCCTACAAAAGCTTGTTATTCCTAAGCGTACCTTGGGCCTTTATAGTGGATACAAGGAGACTATTAACCATGGGGGTCAGGAAGCTGACGTGGAGTGAAAAGCCACAGTTTCTGTAATTATAGTTTGACTGTGGATGCCTCTTTTTCTCCTACTCAGCTAATTATATTTTAGTGACATGTTTTACTTTAGTAGCCTTCCTCTGGGCATCTTCAAGAAACAAGAACTTAAAAGAAATCTTTGTTTCTCTCAAGAAAACTAAAAATGATAGAAACCCCGAGCAACGAGCAAAGGTGTTTTGAAGACCGAGAAGATGGTTTAGCATGTAAAAGTGATTGCCACTAAGCCTGCCAATCTGAGGTCCTATGCTCAGAACCCACAACTGGAGGAGGAGTTACCCTCTGAACTTCACATGCATACCATGGTGCATGCTCATTCACCCACTGTCTTAGTGTTCTATTACTTTGAAGAGACACCATGTGACCGTGGGAAGTCTTATGAAAGAAAGCATTTAATCGGGACTTGCTTACAGTTTCAGAGGTTCAGTCCATGCATGGCAACGTGCAGGCAGTCATTGTAGTTGAGAGCTCTAGGTCTGGATCCAAAAGCAGCAGGGAGAGAGAATCGCTTGCCTAGTGTGGGCTTTTGAAACTTCAGAGCCCACCGACAGTGACACAGTTCCTCCAACAAGGCCACACACACTCCGTCCTTTCAGATAGTGCCACTCCCTGGTGACCAAGCATTCAAATGTATGACCCTACGGGGGGCCCTTCTTATTCAAACCAGCACACCCACACAAAATAAATGTAATTTAAAGAGGGTTTTGCAAAGATCCAGACATTGTCTCTTTCAATTAACATTACCAACATTCTTCATATTCCCACAGATCCACCTTAATACACTTTTCTCATTTGAAAGGTCTTTCTGAACGAGGATTGGAAAGCAAATCGGATTAGCTCCTCAGGGCAAGTTATCCACATGTTCTCCAACAGTCTTTGGAAGTATTTTAGATTTTAGTAAGTATTATGTTTCTTAGATTTTTTTTTTGACAGTACTTAAAGGTTGGGAGTTTGCACTTTTCTCTTGGCATTTTTTATTTCATATTATATTTGGACCTATTTCTGAATACTTCTGTTTTCCCCTTCTTTTCTAGGTATGAGTTACTAAAATGAATGCTAATGATGAATCTCCAGTGAGAATCTATGTGATCTTAATACAACCCAAGTAAGTGTGAGTATTACTCAAATATGAGCCCTATATGCTAGGAAGCTATACAAAAATAATTAGCTTAAACAGATTGAAACAAGTATTCTGGTAAATTACTTCTTTAGAGTAGATCTGCGTTCTCAAATATGTGTACTCCAGTTAATTTCTCCTCAGGTGTTGATATGCTTTCTCACTGACACAGCTGAAGGATGGAATAAATTTATCATTTTATAATAAAAAAAAACAGAAGGTTGGCCATAAGTATTGAATAAGTTACATGTCTTAATCCAATTAGCATCTGTAAAACAGAGATGAATGCTGCATGCTCTAAGTACATAGAAATATCTATTTCTATGCACTCTAACTGCTTTCTTTCCAGCCTCAAGATGTTTGTCAAGCCTTCTCTTATCAAAAGGAGGCAACAAAGACACTTCATGACTAAAGCACCCGACCAGTTAGGGAGGCTTCATTTTTAAATTGGATACTTCTTCCCTCCCTTTGATTCAGGCACAAATGCAGAGCCCTTTCACTGTAAAACCAACTAGGTACCTCATAAAAGCAAACAAGTGCCCCTCTGGCCTGGAGATAATGGCATCCTCTTTGGAAGGGTCTCATCTCGAATCCTTTCCTAAACGACCTCACGAGAGCCACTCTGATAATGTTGAGTGTCATGGCTGACATCCCACACCTGTGGTCCAGCCAGAGCAGAAGAGTCCAATTTGACTGTGATAATAAATAAAACCTTGTCATACTATTACAGGATGCTTGGCAAGGACAAGAATTAAGGCGCCTTTATAACTCCCAAAGGAATCTGGTGATATTTCTAACGTGATCTCGCACATCATTCTGTCCTGCCTGACCTTGTTTGTATCTCCTTCCTGAATTATAGCTTGTGTCGGCTACCCTCTCCTCCTTCCACAGCCTCTCCCAAGATGAAGTATTGCTGACTTGAAGAAAACAAACCCTTTTTTTTATTCTTTAGAGAAAAAAAAAAGTAAGTTAAAAATGTCCTCAAAAATCACACCATATGTTTTCTGTAAAACAGTTACTACCTCCATTTAGGCTAAATGTTGTATCTCACTTTATGAAGTGAGCACTGAGGACTATTAGAGGTTAAAATAACTTCTTCACAAAGTGTCCCGCCCCATTCCTGAACACCTGGGGTGCAGGAAGTTGAGGAAACATTTTGTATTCACCAAGTGTGCCAACTTACCATCTACTTCTTCAGCAATGACTTGCTCTCGTGTAGTACCCACGAGGGACAGTCGCCTCTCAGGCACTTCATGAATCTAGCCAGAAAGGAGATTTATTATTATTATTATTATTATTTTGATGTTGGAGTAGTGTTGCTCATCTCTCCAGAGAAGTATCACAGCTTCTGTCTAAGGAGTCAGAGGAGATAACGCTTACGTAGAGACGGGCACACCTCAAGGACATTGTGAAGCATGAGAGGATCAGTGGCATGTGGGAATAGCACGCATGCCTGAAGGGCCTCCTCCAAAGGATGATTTGGGGTGACTAATCTCTGCGAGTACCCAGGTCCCACACGTGGAAAATAGTGTGGGAGTGATTACTCCTAGTGTCCTGAGGTGCTAGATTTTTTTGGCTAACCTTTCCTTGACACCAAGCTTATCAGCTGAAAGGTAACAATGAAGTACAACTGATTTGCATTTGATCTTACTTCTGAAAGCCTAGTAATAGAAATTTGGAAACGTAACAAAGGGAATCCATGTCCTCATAAACCCAGCCCTTAAATGCACCTGCTGTTGTTTGAATTCTTGCTCCCAGTACCCTGGCATACCTGAGGAGCCACTTCCCCTTCAGTGTTGTGGCTAATACGCAGACCAAAAGGTTTTCTAATTTCCTCTGCAAACCCGAGATAAGAAAGCACTCTCAAAGACATTACAGTGTTCTATGTGAGGGGGAAAAAAAGACAGAGAGATCCAGGAAGAAATAGACAACTAAGCTAAAAGACTTTCTGTCCTCCACAGAAAGCATGTCCCTCTCATTTTGAAGAAAATCTTGCTGATACAGTTCCGGAAGCACAGCAGACAACCAACACCAACGGGTCAGTCTGGTGGCCCATTCATGAGGGACAGATCAGTACTTTCATAGCTGCACAGGTTCTGCAGAGTAGCAATTGCCGATTCAATCACAGAATTGTACACCAGGCATCCACGAAAATTGTTTGAGTATTTCATTCATCCTTTCTGGAGCTTCAGAGAACAGATAGCAGACTTTCCACAGTGTCATGGTTTCAGCCATATGGAGGTAGATGGCCCTGGGTTTGATGTTGTAGTTGACGTAGATCTGAGGTTCCTTCACTGGAAACTATATGAACGTATAGTAACCGTTTTCAACAGCCACACTAACTAGTGGGCCAACAGTGCACTGAGTGGGGTGTGGGGTGACAGAGACCAGGCACATAGATGGAGAAATAAGAGGACAGAACAAAGGACATGCTATCAGAGGAGTTTTTACTGAAAGGTGTAATCCTTCAAAGTGTTGACTCAAAGCAGTATGGACAGAAAAGTTTGAAAATGTTCCTAGGTATGGGTGTGACACAAGAGAGCTGGCTTCAAGTCCTTACAAGACTCACATAGAAAAGGTAATGAACTTGTTCATTGTGTCCCCAGAGGCTAGCAGGGAGGCCAGTAGATAAAAGTAAAAGTGTATATAGGAAAGAATTTTAATGCATAACTTGCCCGTAATAAGAGAGGCTGTTCTTCAAGATCACAAAGCAAGTACTTGGTAGGAACTCCAAGACTCACCTCATTGGAATGCCTCACCCTCAGAAGTAGGAGGTGATTTGACCCCCATGGAATCCCATGACTCTTTGCTGTTTCCACTGCTGCTCTCTTCATATAAGCACCTTAATGTACAGAGGCCAGATGTGTGACAATGGGGCATGATAAAGCAATCTATTACTTAGGTAAGAGGCTGGCATCTATGAGCTCTGAAGGATTTTATCACCCTTAGAATCTGTGTTCTGTGGTTTTACAGAATCATAAGTGGGCACCCCAGCCTTGGGGCTTATCACCTCCTTCGTGTCATCACATTTTCGTCTTGCTTATCTCTTTGAGGCACATGATACCTGTCTTGCTTTATTCATGTGCTGGCAGTAGGTCTTGTAACTGAAATAAATCATCCCTAATCAGGGAAGGAGTGGTCCAGACAGGCACGAAGCCTAGTAGGAAAGAACACCTGCGGAAGATCTGGGTTGCTTCCTCCTGTGCGTGGGCAGTGAAGTAGCTCTTTCCCAGCATGCAGCGAGGCAGTGAGTGATGCACTAACATGGGCTGCCCACATGCATGCCAGGTATCATCCTACGCATCTGACAGCTATTACTGGGTTTATTGCAACCTTATGACAAGGAATTGGTACTGCAGCCACATGTTACCAAAAAAGAAACTCTTATGTAGACAAGAAGCTAACACATGGTCACAACCCTAGTGAGAAGTTAACAGGAAAAAAAAAAAGTGGGTGTTCCCAACTGTGGACCCAGTGATGGAGAACTACACTGTTGCTCTGCAGGGATGAACATTCTTTTGAAGAACACATGGGAACATGACAAAGCAGCTAAGCACACAGGCTTGCAGTTACCCTATAGCTGACTCTCCACACTTCATTTCCCCATTTTTGACCTGAAATGCTCGGAATCTACACACCAAAGATAACAATGGGGAATTTTACATTTTAACTACTGCTACCTCTGATTCTCATTTATTCTGGTTTTGTTATATAGATCTAAGGTAAATAAGCTTCAACATTAATATTTGGCGCCATGGGCTAAACAGCTAAGAGGCACCGAGGGTCCTGGGGGTTGGCTAGCTTCCCAGCACAGCTCCCACTAGGAAAACTTCTCCTGCCCCAGCAGCCGGAGTCCTGAGAGGATGGTGAACTTCTCCAGCACAGCTCCCACCAGGAATGCTTCTCCTGCACACGCAAACAGGTTGTCAGGGCCTTCCCCTCTGAAGGGCTCGAGAGACTTCTGGAAGCATAGTATGTACAAGATACAAGTTCTTCCCAGTCCGTAAGACTCTGCAGAATAACGTGTTCATCATTTCTGTTTTCCCCTTGGCTTGCCTTTCCTCTCTTCTCTGAATGTAGGGGAAAGCAGAAGCTTAATACATAAGTAGTAACTCTCAAAAAAACAGTTACCTTTTCAAAAAGGTTAAGTTTTTAGAAAGTCTAAAAAACTGTGTATGCTAGTTTTTTCTTAAGTCAAGACGTGCTAAGAACTTTCATGGGTCCACCTGCGGAAGCGCCCTAGAGCACTAACCTTTTGTTAATGGTAAGCTGTATAT
This sequence comes from Meriones unguiculatus, assembly GCF_030254825.1. Lineage (NCBI taxonomy): Eukaryota > Metazoa > Chordata > Mammalia > Rodentia > Muridae > Meriones > Meriones unguiculatus. Next base: position 82,828,179 of record NC_083357.1, on the reverse strand, counting down.
TTTAGAATGAAGTATTTTGAGAACTATCTGGATCTTGTCACTCAAATAAGAGACAATTCACGTTCTTATCATCCTTCATGAGTAAGGGGTATGTTCATATGACCTTGATTCTTCGATCCCAGGAAAATATTGAGAAAACAATAAATGTAATTTACAACATCTTGAAAAGCAAATTTGCCCCATTATCATTTCAGTAGACCACTATAAGCATTTTATCTGTCCCATCTTTTTGGTCCTACAGTTTAATCCTTGCAGAGTTAAAGTTGCCAACATTATCTTTTGTGTATAGATTCTCAGAGCATGCATTTCCCTTACCTAATTTGCTTATTGAGAACAAAAACTGTCTTTTTACATGTGCGTGCACGTGTGTGTATAGGCGTGAAGTTGATGGTGTCTTCTTGGATCAATCTTAATGTTCTTATCTTGATGTAGGGTCTGCTGCACTCGGAGCACGGAAACAAATCTCAGCTAGTGCAGCTAACCAGCTTGTTCCAGACATCCCTTTTCTCCTGAATACTGGGGTTACAGGTGGCTGTCACACCTGCCCACCTGGTATGTGGCCACTGGGGATTTGGACCCTGATCATCAGGTTTGTGCAGCAGCCATTGAGCCATGTCCCCAGCCCCAAGAGCTATGACCAATATCTTAGTGTCCTGTATAATACCTGACAGAGTGCTAAATAAAATTTCCTGCAACTGTGTCAAAAGTAATTTGTGAAGAATCTGGTTAATGAAGGATGATCCAGATAGCCATCAGAGAATGATCTTTGTTGATTGTCCAACAAACCTTATCCTGAGTCAACTCCCTGTATACATTTAAAAAGAATCACATTTAGATGAAACAACCAACCGTAACATACTCCCACTTATTCTGTGTTAGATACTGGCCATGTAAAGTTCCACAAACAAGTATAAGCCCTGCCAGGGATGTGTCTAATCCAACGGAGAAGACAAGCATAGGATGTACGTGTTTAGCACTAGAAATACACACTTTAGAAGATGATGATGGCAGCCAGTTGAGCTGATGAGGCTCATGTTCCCAGGAAGTGACTTAAGTTAAAGCCATAGGATGGGCACAAGTGAGCCGAAAGAGATGTAGAGAGGAGAGAAATAGCATAAAATGATGGTTTGAAAGCACAAAATAGATTTGAGCTCAAGGTGATAATGCTATTTCTACAACGTACAAACATATTTCATTTTCATAAACCATAGAAAAATTTTACTGTAAGGGAGGTGTATCTATGTTTTGCTAAGCCTGAAAGGAAATCACTAAAAATTACTCATAGTGTCAAACTTCCTAAATTTTATTTATTTATAACAATATGCATAATTCAATTATGAGGCTTCATATTTTTATAAGAAGTGCATCAAGATTTCTATATGTAAGGCATTCTGAGGTGAACATCTGTTATATTCATTATTATGGGAATTTGTCTGCACTAAATTATCCAGGAATTTAAGGCCAACACATCGCCTTTCTACTTGGTGCACTTTCAATGTTTGCTTTCATGGGTTTATTTTAGAAAGTAACTATAGGGTGTGAGATTAAGTCTGTCACTCTAATTTTTAACATTGCTGGTGGAAAGCTGCCATTAGATCACCCATATCACTGTGGGATGCACATTCTCTCGAAAAGGTAGGCTAGATAAAGGATATGTAAAAATAGCCATTTTGTCTGATATTTTTCAGAGAAACCTCTTTTTCTCCATAGATGCATACTTTTATGAAAACTACTAACAGTAGTGTTTTGTCTAAGATCCATGCAGTCACAGTTGTATTCGCTAGGGAGCTTCCCAGAGAAGTCATTTTCAAACAATAGAGCAAAAAAATGCACAGATCAGCCAACTAATTTATGCTACATCAATTTTGCATACCCAGAAAGCATGAAACTTTAATGTGATCTCACCAAAGTCAAATAAGCCAAACAAAAGTTACCAAAACAGGCTTGGCCTTTCATCTAAACAAGCTGATGTCACCCTGGGTTTTGTCCTGAAAGGGCAGGGTGGCCATGCTTCTCAATGCATGCAACGATAGACAGCAAAAAACTACAAAAGGAACTCAAAGCTAAGTGTCTAGAAACTCCGGGGTGATTAATGTGAAGCAAGCTTTATTTCATAGCAGGGGTAAAGAACCAGAGAGAAAAACCCACAAGCTCATTTGCCGACTGTGAAGGTCACAAAAGAATAACAGAGGGTGACTGTGTCAAGGCTCCTAGGTACCCAGGAAGCTGGGGCAGAGGCTCTAGGTAGCAGTGACCTGGCGAACTTAAGCCAAAGAAAGGGAGTACAGAAACTCAAGCTCCCATATCCTCAGTTCTATCCCAGGGCCCTATTTTCCAATAAGAATGCAAAAAGGACCCTCTGGGACTTGGAGTCTCAGCTGCTGGCCTGGAGGCTTTGTTCCTTCTTGGGTGTTTCTTGGGTATCTGCCTTCACTGCTCATGGGAACCCTAACACAGGCCTTTGGCAATAACAGGACAGAGAAATGGCACTGCCTCGTAATTAGCAGATTCCTCAACAGAAAGCTGAGATGTAGGCCTAGCCATAGCCATTATACTGCTGGAGAAGAGACCCCAATTTGATTCACTTCAAGCAAAACTCTGGGCAAGTAACCTGAAGAGTACCTGGCCTCAAAGGATATGTGAAGGGCAAGCAAGAGTCACCAAACCTCTGTCATGAACTCCGCAGCATTAGAATACTGGACAAAATGGGAATAGCCTTCAAATTTCAAAGTAAATTTTTGCATCATAAAGACTTTTCTGTGCAGTCTCAGCTGTTTTTTAATGGACTTGAACATTACAACTAAGAATCACAATTGTTATCAGTAGAAATCAAAACCTTGCCACAATTTTTAAACCTTAACTCTTTCCCAGACTTTCACAGTCCATTCTGTTAAAGGCTTCAAGGCCCCTGGGAAAGAGAGTAGAGAGATTCTTGGTCAATAATACAAAATCACAAAGCTTAGATTTCATTATGATAAACACAAAAAGACTAATACAATCATTCCTGAGTACCCTGGGAGGTTAGGTAGAGGATCTCCTCGGCAGATATTAAAACCCACAGGCACTGGTCTCTCTTACATAAGGTAGGATAGTGTTTATATACACATTTTCCTGTATGATTAAAATCATCCCCAGATTATTTATGGTACTGAAAAAAAGTGTAAATACAGTGTAAAGACTTGTTCTACTGAGCTAGTTAGAGAACCGTGACAAGGAAAATTAAAGCTCATACATGTTTATTACAGATGCAATTTTCTTTCTAAATTTTTTAGAATACTTTTTCAATTTTTGAAACCGTATGTAATTGCATTATTTACCTTTTCCCTTTCCTTATTCCAACTGCTCTCATGCACCCCTCTAATTTTTTTTAATTGTAGTTGATTAATACCATTGATGCAGAACCCTAGGCTCTATTAGACAGTGCTTAGGAACTCACAATTTCTTTCTTTATGATCCCACATCCCTTCCTCCGAACCTTCCTAAAGAGGTCAGTGTGAAAAGTGAGGGGTGTAACGATTTATAGACTATAGCAGAATTTACATTGAAAAGAACAAAAAGGATTAGCAAAAAGAGTGTGAAAAGAAGGAAGAAGAAATATAAAGAGATCCAGGCAGGCTCCCTGGTTGCTGCTTCATTCTCTCTGAGCCTCTATGAGCCCTGCTTAGCTGATTCTGTGGGCCATGTTCTCCTGGTGTCTCTGCAGACATGCTGTGGTTGTTTAGCTTGGGGTATTTATTGGCTTCCTAAAACTGGGAATAGGGGTACCTCGGGTCTTTTGTCTGTTTGCAGGACCCTCTTCCTCATCCAGCCTCGATGTGAGGGTTTGTGCCTAGTCTTACTGCATCTTGTTATGCAGTGTTTGGCCGATGTTACTGGGAGGCCTGCTCTTTTCTGAAGGCAAATGGAGGAAGAGTAGATATGGGGGAAAGGGGAGGTGGGGGTGGGCGGTGCTGGGAGAAGGACAGGCTGCAGTTCGGATGTATTGCATAAGAGAAAAATAAAAAAAAAAAGAAAAAGAACCCCAAGGGAAGGGATGTTTGGTAGATGGGGATGGGTGAAGAGAAGCTGGAATTCATTTTCTCCGTGCAAAAGTCCTGCGTTGCTCGTTTCCCAAGACTTTGGTAAATATTCATGTGCCTTCTCAAGGCTTCTGGAGTCAGAGTGGAGGGCTGTGTAGAAATCGCTCAGCTGCAACCTGGTAACATCTGACACTGCTCCAGAGGAGCAGTCACAACACAGGGCTTGTTCAGGGAAGAAACAACTCCTCTCGCATTTCCGCAGCCCAGTCCAGAACAGCACATGTTACTTCGCTTTCGTTTTGTTGTAACTGTCATTTTAAACCTTTGGTTTTCACTAAATATAAGACTTCTAGCTGCTATTTTTGCACTTTCAAAACCACGGTTTCAGCCTCCAGATCGCATTCCAGTCTGTAATTGTAGCAAACCGAACGGGCCCAGTGAACACACTGCTCTGTTTCACTTTTTGGCATCTGAGACGTACCCCCACAGAGTGTACCTCTGTTTCACACTGAGTGAAAAGATGAACAGTTTCGCACCCGGGAGATCAAATTAACTAATGAGGTAAATCTGATATTCATGGGTGAACCACCACAGTGTTGGAGGGTTTGTCTGAAGGGGACTGTACAAAAAGCATTAGAGAAATGAATGTCATTCTTGAGTCGTGTATGAACAACTCTTGAGACCGTGGCGTGCCTGAAGGGGATAAGGCAGTAGAAAGCAGTACACCTGAAGTCTCAAGGCTCAAGGCAATGTGTTCGCTGGGTGATCGAGAGAGCTTTCAGGCGTAGACCAGGTGGGCGAACAGTTCTCTACAAGGTCATGCAGAGCCCCAGGCTGACATAGCTTCACTGTTTCAGCACGGGATTTTGTGTATACTGTCAAGTGATGGTGGAGAAATGGGGAAGTGTCACAGGAGGGCTGGGGGCAACCAGCCTGAAGGGAAAAGGAGCGTGGAAGGGGCTCCGTGGGGGTTAACAGCCTAGAGATAGAAGCAAATATTACTTACACTAACACTGTCTGGACACTTCACTACAAGGAATGCTGAGAACAACAGTCCAGCTGTGTGCTCAAAAGAGGGGATGCTATGCACACACCAGTGTTCTCCGCCACAGCCAATTCTCTGATCTGTTTGTTTTTCTTTTTTCTTGGCAGGGCACTATCTACACACGTAAAACATCGTAGAAGTCCCACAGTGCAGGAGTCCTGTGGTGTAAGGTGACTTCGTCTGCTTTGGCAGCCAGGATCACAGACTGCTCAATAATAAAACTATCACTTAAGGAGAGACTGATTGGCAAATTAAATGTGAAATGAAAACGACAGCAACACCATTGGCGGGGCTTTACAGTTTACAAAGTACAGACTCCCATAGAAAATTCAGAAAGCGTAACAATCCCCAAAATACTTTAGGGTAATGGAGAGATGGCTCAACCATTAAGAACGCTTGTTGCTCTTGCAAAGTTCAGTCCCCACAATCCAAATAGTTGCTCACAAACATCTGTAGCTCCAATCCTGGATACCAGGAATGCACACTGTGCAGAGATATGCATGCAGGCAAACAATCATACACATAAATGAGATAAATCTGAAAAAAAAGTTTAAAAAGACTTTAGGACAACTCTTAGACAATTTAAAACACTTGCTTTTCAAATCACAGAAAACCTCCTTTGTTATTCTACAGTCAGACTGAGACGTATCAGAGAGACCCAGCTCTCACTAACAGGGCCGTGAGGCAGGAGTTAAATACTGTCTGGCTGCTGTTAGTATTAATAACAGGCCTATTATAAATACCCTTCTAAAAGGTTTCTTTAAAAAAGCTTTGGCTCCTTAATTAATAGCTATTAACAAACCCTTCCCTGATGCCTAGGCGACCTTAAGTAAGGGACTACAAGCAAAGCAACCCCAATCTGCAAGACTACCCTCATGCCAGTCAGCAGCTACAAACCTTAGGGGAATTGCACTACAACTACAGCTGCTTGCTTCTAAAGCAGAGAGTTCAAGAAGGTACTATGCCAGCCACAACTTTTTTCAAAAATTATACACCCATTTTCACCAAGACCAGAAGGGGAGCCTTCCCCTGATGGCCCAGAAGAAGGGCTGTGATTGGTGCAAATATGGTCCTTCATTTCCGTAAGTATTATTATGAATGGTGCAAACACCTTTAGCATACCTCTTTTCTGGCCATATATAGAAGGCTGCTTGGCTTACTTTTTAAGTTAAATTCTCTCAAGTGGTTTTTCTTTTCTTACTTTCTTTTGGAGTTGTAACATAAAGAGAAGATGGCAAAATTAGCAGCTGAGCAACAGCTGTAGCAGGAAAAGGGTTGTAGAAAATCAAAGTGGCAGAAGCAGAGGCAGTGGTGGTTGCAATGGCAGGAGCAGCGAAGAGAGGGAACTGAAGAGTTCCGGAAAGTGATTGGTGTAGGAATGACAGGAAACAGAGATGGCAGAGTCAAAGGGAGGATGGAGATCTCAGGAAGGGATAGATCAGAGGCTGTGAAGAGCAAGAATTTGAAATACTCTGAGCCTGGGTTTGGGTTGCTGGAATAATTCCAGAGAGCTGTTCCACAGGCTGCTGTCCAGGACTAAGGGCGCCAAGGCTGTCTGATAGCTGTCCCTGTTATAACACAGTTGCCATAGGAGTTGATAGCTCCAAAAGCCAAGGTTCATTCGGGAGCTATAGGACTAGCACACACTGCTGCTACTGCTGCTGCCTGCTGCTTTTGCTGCTTCTGCTACCTGCTGCGGCTTCTGTTACCTGCTGCTGCTGCTGCTGCTGCTGCTACTGCTTCTGTTGCCTGCTGTTGCTGTTGTTGCTGCTGCTGCTGCTGCTGCTGCTGCTACTGCCTCTAGATGCCAAGGATTTAAAAAGCTGCCAAGTACCACGGCCACTGTGGTTAGAACCAAGAGCAATAAGCTTATAACCTTAGTATCTAGAGTCATAAGACTGCTTCTGCCTAGAGCAACAAGTGTCTGGCTTGTGCTGGAAGCCTGCATCTGCCAGACCAGACCCTGAGCTTTGGACCTTTAAGGCCCTACAGCTGTGAAGGCTAGAAAAGCTGATCTCACCAAATCATGTCTTCTGTTTGGGCAGAACAAAAGGGCCACATCCAGCTGACTGGCAATAAGATAAGTCTGGTCATATAAAAAGTTATGAAAAGAAACTGAAAATCACCTGAAATTTAAGTGAGGATCATCACTACTAACATTTTGAGAGTGAGATACTTTAAAAATATACATTCTTTTTCTACGCAAATAATTATCTTCTCCTTTTAATCTTGGAAGTCAGATGTGATCTGAACCATTATCTCCCCAGCCAGTGGAAATGTCCTCTCTCATCTGTGGAGTATCCCCTGTTCCCCTATGGGATCATACAGGATTCCAAACAGAAATGTCACCAGAGAGACAGGGAGAGGGCCTGGGGTCTACACTTATGTCTTTAGCTACTAAATATGCTACTGAGCTCTGGTCCTCAGTTTTCCTCTCTGAGCCCCACTCCTAGCAGTCAAGTCCAGCATGGGATGATCACCACTACCAAAAGTAGTGGAGTGGCCACAGCTGTGTGCAGCTTCCATGGCACTTTGAAATTTATATTCGTTATTCCTATGTTTCTGCCTATTACAGGTGTAGACATGTAGGTATGCATTACTGTGAATATATCTATACATGTTGGCCTATGCACCTGTATACATATGTACGTCTATAGCATTACTTCTATAATCCGTTTTTATAGCTGCTGGTTACACATCAAAGAGTTCAACTATCCTTGAATCGAAAGTATTTCAAAAGTAGGTGCTACAGATGTAGCCCAGGGCAGTTCAGAGTCCAATTGGGTTACATAGTAATGTGAAGAGGGACTGCCTCTGACATAATCTGATTGGCCTGCTCTTTGATCACCTCCCTCTGGGGGGGAGCAGCCTTACCAGGCCATAGTAGAGGACAATGCAGCCACTTTTGATGTGAACTGACAGACTAAGATCAGAAAGGAGAGGAGAACCTCCCCTATTAGTGGACTTGGGGAGTGGCATGCAAGCAGAGGGAGGAGGGAGGGTGGGATTGGGAGGGGAGAAGGGAGGGGCTTATGGGGGGATGCAGAATGAATAAAGTGTAATTGATGAAAAATTTAAAAAAAAGGGGAAAAAAAGTAGGTGCTAAGGAGATGGCTAAGGAGATGGTTGGTAAAGTATTTTCTATGAACATATGGAGTCTGGCCCTCAACACCCATGTAAAAATAACCAGCAAATCAGTCATCCCAGGTGAAGACAGGAGGATCTCTGGGGCTTTCCTGCTAGTCAGATAGCTTAATAAGTAGCTTCAGGTTCAATGAAAGACTCTGCCTCAAAAAATACTATGTAGAATAAGTGAGGAAGATAGACAATGTAAGTCTTTGACCCACACTCACACACACACACACACACACAGACACACATACCACAAATAAATAAAATTTATTTGGAAAAATTTATTTAACTTAAAAACCTTTCAAAATAAGAAACAGTACCAAATATGTATAGACTAATTGCTCGTCATCCCCAAAACAATTGGGAAATTGCAGTTATTTTGTATAACATTTATATTGTATTATGTTTACATTTCAAATTACATAAGCAATTTGCAGTTATTTGTATAACATTTATATTGCGTTAGGCATAACAGGTAAACTGGAGACTATTTAAATTTGAAAGTGTACCTCAGGATGTGTGTAAGTTATTTTAAAAGACTTCGCTCTCTCTAAGGGACTGGGACACCCATGGTTTTCTCTATCCACAGTCTCTTTAATGTGTTTTTGTCTTCCCTCCAACTTTTCTTACTCCATTACTTTCTTTTAAGTTTGGAAATTGTGCTTTAATCTTTCAATGGTTACCATAGCAATCTTGATAGGATTTAAAAAGTCTAAGGTTCTTCTTCTAAATCGTGTTCTAAATAAACCCTTCAAAAGCAATTAGACTTTCCAAACTTATACACAAACTGTTTGAGACTATTGCTTAAATAGTTTAACTTCTTATATTAGATTTTATTATTATTTTCACACATTTCCTTAGACTTACTCCACATTTGCAAATATTTTTATTATTGTTTCTTTTTTACCTCAAACCTTCCTAAAATCAATTTTCATCCACTGTCAGAATTTTCCTTAGTAGCAATAGGAGGTAAAATGTTTTTGTTTGCTTGAGATATTTTTGCTTATTTCATTCTCGCTATTGAAGGATTTTGTTTTTGCAAATTCTCTTTCAGCACAATGTTCTTATAATTTCAGAAGCTACATTATTGTTGAGATGCCACTTGTCATTCTAACATCTATTCTTTAAAGGTAATCTTTTTAACTGACTGCTTTTAAATGTATTGATCTTTGAAGCTCTGCAATTTCACCATGACATATCTCAGTATGACTGTTTTTATTTATTCTGCTTTAAGATTGACTATTTTGAATAGTAAGCTTTGGTGTGTCTCCATAATTTATATCAAATATTGCTTTCCTATTATATACTCAGGTTGAACACCGATCAGATATGTTTACAATTTTGTCTGTGTTCTATGTCTCTTAACTGGTTTAAAATTTTCTGTTTGACACTCTATGTGGTACTCTGGATAATTTCTTCCAATCTATCTTCCAGGATACTAATTTCTTTCCAGCTGTGTCTAATCTTCCATTAACCCACCCACTGAGTCTTTTATATTAATTATTTTAGGGTTCATTTATAGACTTCTATTGTTTCCTTTCCAAATCCTCTTAGTTGTTTCCAGTCATCTTTTGTTCTCTTCTTGTATTTCTAAGATCTTCTTGTTTTTATTTACACATATTAAATGTTATTTTATATTGTATCTTTGATAGTTCTGTATCAAAGCTGCTTTGGCCAGCTTTTGTCTGAAGGCTCTGTGCTACAGTCCCTTTCTCTTGACAGTAAGCTCCTTTTCCCTGGAACACTATTTCTGAGAATTCTTTAGGCTGAATTCAATTTGCATGTCCTTAGCAAAGAGCAGCACTTGCTGCAGCCAGTTGCCTGGGGCCCCTGCCAACTTGAGGTTTCTTGGACTAACTACCCTAGACAGTAGGAACTCTGGCTGCAGAGCCCCATGAGGGCTGCTGATCCTCAGGGGAGCTGTTACACACTCCAGTTAGTGCCAAGGCTCTCAATGGCAAGTTTCTTTGCTCGGCCTTTCCATATCAAGTTTACTGCAAATTAAGCCCACCCTCCAAATAAAGGGCAGACCCTTGCTTTATCCTACCTCTTTCTGCTGGCTAGTTTTATGTTAACTTGGCACAAGCTAGAGTCATCCAAACAGAGGGACCTCTAGGTTCCTGCTTGAGTTCCTGCCCTGATTTCCCTCAGTAATAGAGAGTGACCTGGGAGTTATAAGCTAAAACCTAAGTTGTTTATGGTCATAGTGTTTTATCACAGCAAAGAAACTCTACGAAACCTTTTCTCCCTGCACAGCTTCCTCAAAGAGTTCTCTATCAACACAACCAGCAGACACCCTAGGTTGACCAGACATTGCCATAGGGAAATTTGCTCCTCTCCTCCCTCATCACACACAAACCTTATTTCATTTCACATTTGACTTCTGTACATTTCTTTACTTGGGTCCAACTTAAAGACCTTTCGAATTTTTTTTTCTCTAGAACTTTTAAGTTAGTTCAGTCCTACAAGTAACTAGTTTAGTCATGATCTCCATATCTACATCATATATCTGTCTTTAAGCACATTTTTTTTATTTCATGGGAAAACATTAATAATGAGTTTTGCCTCATTTGTTATTTTTTATATACTTAAGAAGAACTCTGCACACTTGCTCCAATGTTGTACAATTATTAAAACTGTACTCTCGAACTTTTATTGTTTAGCCTCTTGCCTTTGTAAATTCACTCTCCCTGCACTCACTCTGGCCTAATTAATTAATGGGGTTATTTTACCAACATTATTAGTCTTTAGAGATGGCCAGCTAGTGACCCTAGCATTTTACTAAGTAATCATTCATTCTCTAATGATTAGAAATATTTCCATCCTATCAATTGCCATAGGGACCTCTAAGCTGTCCATCTTCTGGTATTAGTGCTATTGTGTTTCAGGTAGTAAATATTATTATTATTTTTTTTAATTTCAGCACTGTTAAGTGTTCTGTCACTGGGTTTGCTTCTAATTTTGTTTATCAAGATTTTTCTGACCACCTTCTTGGGTCTTCTTCTGTGAGACCAAGAGGAGAATTATCCTATCAAGTTTCCTGATATGTTTCCAAAATGTTGGCTTCAACAGACATAGTTCTTCATACTCACCTTTACTTTAATATATGACTGTGATTCTCGCCAAGAAGCAAGCAGGAAAAGCAGGTGGTGTCCTTAAAGTATTTGACACTGATAAGAGCTTAGTAAAGAGGTCTATTTCAGGGTTGTGGACAGGTGAAAAGACCTAGCAAGGATGGGAGAAGCGTGCAGACATGAACACTAGGAAGTCCCTAACAAAACTGAGCCACATAGGACAAAGACACTGGAGCTCGTAAGAGGCCATCTAGCTGTAACTTCCAATGAAAAAAAGCACTGCAATCAGATCCCCCATTTCTCTCAGATCTCTCCTGAATTTTTGTTGCTTATCACCTGGGAAAAAAATCCAACAAATCCAGAGAAGAGAGGCATTGGGAGAAGCCTGCTATTGCCCAGCCTCCTGCAGCAAAGATGAAGCCAGCAACCAGATGTAAAGTGCAAATGGTGATCTCATCATAGATTTACAGCTTGATAGCCTTTCATGTGTACAATCCTGAAGTTGCTATTGCAACTTATGACCTGAAATTTATATACAGGGAAACCCTGCTTAAAGGAATTTTAAAAAAACAATGGACTCATTATCCTGAAAAGAGAGGACTTTCTGAAACTCAGATGCATGTCACCTGTGCTGGTAACAGCTGCTTTTGACTTCAAGTATAAAATGTTCTAGGTTGCAAACTTTCCTTGTCAGATTGTAAAGCTGAATTTTTTTCTGGTGACAGAGAACAGCAGCAGGCAAATTGCCTGTCTCTTCCAGAGACACAAAGCCTTAACATCCCAGCCATTACAGGATGATCTCATTAGCTTCAGCTTTGAAATACAATTTTCTATTCCCTGATTGGAAAATCCCCAAAGATGCCAGTGAAGTTTTCATTTCTCCTCCAAAGGAATGCAGAATGCTAAATCTTTCCACAAAGAGAATCCACAGAAAATAATAAACAGTAGTTTAAATTCAAGAACACCTGAAAACGATACAGAAATCAGCAAGTGAGAACAAATTGGGCCCTTTCCAGGAAAGGTTGTTTGGAATCATCCTTTTCTCCCTTCAGCTAATTCCTCTGCTGGCTGAACCAGGGCTGTCTGTGGTCAAGGTTGACACCTTTGACCCAAGGCAGGAAGTAGAAAACCCAGTGAAGTCAACCATACTCAGCTGCTGAACCTCCCTGTAGATCTTCCCTGGAGAACTAGGAGAACTCAAAGCTTTTAAGAGTATACATCTCACCTTCTTTCTGCCCCCTCCCTTTTTTTTCCTTCCCTGATATAGAGATTGAATTAAGGACCTCTTGCATGCTGGGTAAGCACTCCACCACTGAGTGACCTCTCCAGCTCTGTGACCCACTTCCTGGGTTGCATGGGTCACACGAAGATGAAGACAAAAAGCAATTGGGAGCCTCCAGCTGAAGGACGGACCAGGCCTAATGAGCCATATGCCCCTCCTATTACCAGTTATTTTCCTGTCATATGCCAAGAGGGTAGCGCTAACCATTGTCGCCAGTGGAAATAAAGACCTTCCATCCTGATAATGTGCTTTGGCATCAGGACATCAAGCAAACACAGTAAATGCCCCTGAACTGGCCTGGCTGCTCTGATTAAATCACCATCAGTGGCGTGTCAGGGAGAGGCTCTAGCAAATGAGCAGATTATTGAATTCTTCAGGGTCATTTGAAGCATGCAAGGCTGCCTAGGAGAAGCAAGCAAACAAAACAGTATCTTCTGTGTCACATTCTCAGTGGGATTCGGTATCTAGAGCTGACCCTAAGACCATGCTCTCTCTCTGATTTTTTTGAATGATCCTAGTTAATGGACCATGTTTGAATATATGATCTTTATGGTTTCAAAAAAAAAATCATGGCTATGTTTGCTTTCTGGAGATGGATTTGCTTGGGGCTGGTTTCACTTGTCCTTAGAACTGCCTATGTTGGTCTCCTGTGGTTTCCTGCTGTCTAGATCACTTAATTCCCTTTCCCAGCTTGACTCTCTTTCTATAAGAAAGCCATCTTTTAGTCCTCCCCTGGGTACCACATCTTCCCAGCCTCCACTCACTTACTCACACTGTTCATCCAAGTCTGCAAGTCTAGAAAGGATAGGCTTGGGTCTGTATCCACTGCCTCCATGCAGCCCAGATTTTTCTCTCATCATCTCTTCTGCAGGCTACAGGAGTCTCTCTGTGCCCCCCATCTCTCCTCATCTAGTTCATCAGAGGGTACTGCCAGATCCATCACACGAAAAAGTCCGCTTTCATCATGTAGCTTTTTTTGCCCTGAATCATGCTCACTCGCCCATCACCTGTGTAGTGAATTATTGGCTTACCAGCTCATCGACGAGGCTGCTACACCAGCTCCCGGTGCTTCTTATGCTCTTGACTGGAGGTCAGCAAACTACAACCCCAGGGCCGCACGTGTTCCTGTAGATAAGATTTCCCTGGCTCTCACTGGTGCCCACCTATTTGCATATTATCTGTGGTTTATACAGTACACCTGCAGAGTCCAGTAGTTGAGACATATTTTAGTGGACTATCCTATCTGCAAGCCAGACAGTAACGGGGAAAATTTGCCAACACCTTCCCTACACACATTCCTCATATTAAAATAAAACTCTGTCCATTAGTTGCCATAGCTTGACATGTGTGCATTCTTCAGTCCTCTGGAATGTTTTTCTCTAGCTCATGATAAACATTTCTTCAAACTTCCTCAGAAACAGCCTCCTTCAGGAAAGCTTTTATCTGTTTGCTCACCCATTCCCCCACTGATTTGTTTGCCCTCTAAGTATCTTTGTTACACATCCATCTATTTTTCAAGGTCTGTGATAAACAGTGTGGATGTTGAGGGAAAGAATGACCCTAGTGAAGCTTACAATCCAGGGGCAAAGAGCCACATCAAAAGTAATCACACATGTGGCTTTATTATTGCAAACTGAAATAAGAGATAGGAAGAAACAGTCTAAGTGCTTATGACAGTAATTTAAATGAGAGACTCGAGAGAGCCCTGAAGACCAAAATTGAAACAAAGAGCCAAATGTTGAGATAGGACTATCCAAGGATTAAAGACTGATTTAGGAAGGCCTTAAGGCAGAGCTTAGGTAGAGTCTGAGAGACTTAACACCATGGGGTCATGTGACTGATGTTTGCTTAAAAAGTGAGGGGAAGCATGTTCAAGGAAAGGCAGAGAGATGGACAGGACCAAGTTAGAAGGGACCTTAAAGACACACTAGGAATTCAGTGTGTGTGTGTGTGTGTGTGTCTGTGAGGGGGATACTATTTTATAGTTCTGAGTCTGAAAGAACATGCTCAAACATATTTAACATGTGCTATGCATGGGAAATTGACTAGAAGAGATGACAAAGTATGACTTCTGTTACCTAACACATGGGTGATTTGTTACTTCTTTCTTGTCTTTGGTCATCCACTTTGTATGATAGATACTTTTTCCTTTTTTCTTTTTCTTTTTATTATTATTATTAATTACACTTTATTCATTTTGTATTCCCCCATAAGCCCCTCCCTCCTCCCCTCCCAATCCCACCCTACCTCCCCTTTCTGCATGCATGCTCCTCCCCACGTCCACTGATAGGGGAGGTCCTACTCTCCTTCCTTCTGATCTTAGTCTATCAGATCACATCAGGAATGGCTGCATTGTCTTCTTCTGTGGCCTGGGAAGGCTGCTCCCTCCTCAAGGGGAGGTGATCAAAGAGCAGGCCAATCAGTTTATGTCAGAGGCATTCCCTCTTCCCATCACTATGTAAGCCATTTGGACACTAAACTGCCATGGGCTACATCTGTGCAGGGGTTCTAGGTTATCTCCATGAATAGTCCTTGGTTGGAGTATGAGTCTTTGGGAAGTTCCCTGTGTTCAAATTTTCTTGTTCTGTTGCTCTCCTTGTGGAGTTCCTGTTCTCTCCAGATCTTGCTATTTCCCACTTACATAAAATTCCATTCACTCTGCCCGCCAGTTGGCCATCAGGCTCAGCATCTGCTTTGATAGTCTGCAGGACAGAGACTTTCAGATGCCCTCTGTGGCAGGTTCCTAGGTTGTTTCCTGTTTTCTTCTTCTGGCTTTCAGAGGCCCTCTGTAGCAGGTTCCTAGGTTGTTTCCTGTTTTCTTCTTCTTCCGATGTCCATCCTCTTTGCCTTTCAGGATGCGGATTGAGTGTTTTAGTTAGGGTCCTCTCTTTTGCTTAGTTTGTTTAGATGTACCCATTTTAGTGGGTTTATCCTATGTTGTATGTTTATATGAGTGAGTATATACTGTGTGTGTCCTTTTGCTTCTGGGACAACTCACTCAGGATGATCCTTTCCAGGTCCCACCATTTGCCTGCAAATTTCATGATTTCCTTATTTTTCATTGCTGAGTAATACTCCATTGTATAGATGTACCACAGTTTCTGCATCCATTCTTCAGTTGAGGGGCATCTGGGCTGTTTCCAGCTTCTGGCTATTACAAATAAAGCTGCTACAAACATGGTTGAGCAAATGTCCTTTTTGTGTACTTGAGCCTCTTTTGGATATATGCCTAGGAGTGGTATGGCTGGATCTTGAGGAAGCACTATTCCTAGTTGTCTGAGAAAGCGCCAGATTGATTTCCAGAGTGGTTGTACAAGTTTACATTCCCACCAGCAGTGGAGGAGGGTCCCCTTTCTCCACAACCTCTCCAGCATATGTTGTCACTTGAGTTTTTGATCTTGGCCATTCTGATGGGTGTAAGGTGAAATCTCAGGGTTGTTTTGATTTGCATTTCCCTAATGGCTAATGAGGTTGAGCATTTCTTTAAATGCTTCTCTGCCATTCGATATTCCTCTACAGAGAGTTCTCTGTTTAGCTCTGTTCCCCATTTTTTTAAGTGGATTACTTGGTTTGCTGCTTTTCAGCTTCTTTAGTTCTTTATATATACTGGATATGAGTTCTCTGTCAGATAAAGGGTTGGTGAAGATTCTTTCCCAATCTGTAGGTGGTCGCTTTGTTTTGATGACGGTGTCCTTTGCTTTACAGAAGCTTTTCAGTTTCATAAGGTCCCATTTATTGACTGTTGCTCTCAGAGCCTGTGCTGTTGGTGTTCTGTTCAGGAAGTTTTCTCCTGTACCAATGAGTTCTAGGGTATTCCCCACTTTTTTTTTTCTAGCCGATTTAATGTGTCTGGTTTTATGTTGAGGTCTTTGATCCACTTGGACTTCAGTTTTGTGCAGGGTGATAAGTATGGATCTATTTTCATTTTTCTACATGTAGACATCCAGTTAGACCAGCACCACTTGTTGAAGATGCTATCTTTTTTCCATTGTATGGTTTTGGCACCTTTGTAAAAAATCAGGTGTCCATAAGTGTGTGGGTTTATTTCTGGTACTCTGTTCAGTTCCATTGATCCACCATTCTGTTTCTATGCCAGTACCATGCAGTTTTTATAACTGTTGCTCTACAGTACAGCTTGAGATCAGGGATGGAGATACCTCCAGAAGATATTTTATTGTAGAGTATTGCGCAATTCTGGTTTTCTTGTTATTCCATACGAAGTTGAGAATTTTTCTTTCCAGGTCTGTAAAGAATTGTGTTGGCAATTTGATGGGAATTGCATTAAATCTGTAGATTGCTTTTGGTAAGATGGCCATTTTTACTATGTTAATCCTGCCAAGCCATGAGCATGGGAGATCTTTCCATCTTCTAATATCTTCTTCTAATTCTTTCTTCAGAGACTTGAAATTTTTTTCATACAAGTCTTTGACTTGCTTGGTTAGGGTTACACCAAGGTACTTTATGTCATTTGTGGCTATTGTGAAGGGTGTTGTTTCCCTAATTTCTTTCTCAGCCCTTTTGTCTTTTGTATACAGGAGGGCTACTGATTTTTTTCAGTTAATTTTGTATCCAGCCCCTTTGCTGAAGGTGTTTATCAGCTGTAGGAGTTCCCTGGTAGAGTTTTTGGGGTCAATCATGTATACTATCATATCATCTGCAAATACTGATAATTTGACTTTTTTCCAATCTGTATCCCCTTGATCTCCTTCAACTGTCTTATTGCTCTAGCAAGTACTTCCAGCACTATGTTGAAGAGATATGGAGAGAGTGGGCAGCCTTGTCTTGTCCCTGATTTTAGTGGGATTGCTTTAAGTTTCTGTCTGTTTAGTTTGATGTTGGCTACAGGCTTGCTGTATATCGCCTTTACTATGTTTAGATATGTGCCTTGTATCCCTGATCTCTCTAAGACTTTAAACATGAATGGATGTTGGATTTTGTCAAAAGCTTTTTCAGCATCTAGGGAGATTATCATGTCTTTTTTTTTCTTTCAGTTTGTTAATATGGTGGATCACATTGATGGATTTCCGTATATTGAACCACCCCTGCATACCTGGGATGAAGCCTACTTGATGAAGCCTACAAAGATATAATGGATAATATCTTTGATGTGTTCTTGGATTCAGTTTACAAGTATTTTGTTAAGTATTTTTGCATCAATGTTCATAAGGGAGATTGGCCTGAAATTCTCTTTCTTTGTTGAGTCTTTGTGAGGTTTAGGTACCAAGGTGACTGTGGCTTCATAGAATGAGTTTGGTAATGTTCCTTCTGTTTCTATTTTGTGGAATAGTTTGAAGAGAATTGGTGTTAGCTCTTCTTTGAAGGTCTGGTAGATTTCTGCACTGAAGCCATCTGGTCCTGGGCTTTTTTTTGGATGGGAGACTTTTGATGACCGCTTCTATTTCTTTGGGGGATATAGGATTATTTAGTTGATTTACCTGGTCCTGATTCAGCTTTGGTAAGTCAAATTGATCAAGAAAATTGTCCATTTCATTTAGATTTTCAAATTTTGTGGCATATAGACTTTTGAAGTAAGTCCTAATGATTGTTTGGATTTCCTCAGTGTCTGTAGTTATGTCCCCCTTTTCATTTCTGATTTTGTTGATTTGGGTCGTGTCTTACTGCCTTTTAGTTAGCTTGGCTAAGGGTTTGTCGATCTTGTTGATTTTCTCAAAGAAGCAGCTCTTGGTTTTATTGATTCTTTGAATTGTTTTATTTGTTTCTAATTGATTGATTTCAGCCCTGAGTTTGATTATTTCCAGCCGTCTACTCCTTTTTGGTGTGTCTGCTTCTTCTTTTTCTAGGGTTTTTAAGTGAGCCATTAAGTTGCTTGAATAAGCTGTCTCGAATTTCTTCTTGAAGGCACTTAGTGCTATGAATTTTCCTCTTAGCACTGCCTTCATTGTGTCCCACAAGTTTGGGTATAAGTTGTGTCTTCATTTTCATTGATTTCTAGAAAGACTTTAATTTCTTTCTTTATTTCTTCTCTGACCCAGCTGTCATTTAGTAACAAGTTGTTTAGTTTCCATGTGTGTGTAGGCTTTGTACTATTTCCGTTATTGTTGAGGTCCAGCTTTATTCCATGGTGATCAGACAAGATACAAGGGATTATTTCAATCTTCTTTTATCTGTTGAGGCTTGCTTTGTGACCAACTATATGGTCAATTTTGGAGAAGGTTCCATGAGGTGCTGAGAAGAAGGTAAATTATTTTGTGTTTGGGTGTAAAGTTCTGTAAATGTCTGTTAGGTCCATTTGATTTATGACCTCTGTCAGAGACATTGTTTCTTTGTTTAATTTCTGTTTAGTTGACCTGTCCTTTGTTGAGAGTGGGGTGTTGAAGTCTCCCACTATTAATGTGTGGCGATCTATATGTGGTTTAAATTTTATCAATGTTTCTTTAACAAATGTGGGTGCCCTTGTATTTGGGGCATAGATGTTCAGGATTAAGATGTCTTCTTGGTGGAATTTTCCTTTGATGAGTATGAAGTGTCCTTCCCCATCTCTTTTTATTAATTTTGGTTGAAAGTCTATTTTATCAGATATTAGAATGGCTACTCCTGCTTGCTTCTTGGGTCCGTTTGCTTGGAAAGTCGTCTTCCAACCCTTTACCCTCAGGTAATGTCCATCTTTGTGTCTTAGGTGTGTTTCTTGTATGCAACAGATTGCTGGATTTTGTTTACATATCCATTCTGTTAATCTGTGTCTTTTTATTGGAGAGTTGAGTCCATTGATGTTGAGAGAGATTAATGGCCAGTGGCTGTTAGATCCCTTGATTTTGATGTTGGCTGTGGTCATCAGGTTGTGTGCTTGGTTGCTTTTTGTTTTACTGTAGTAAGGTTAATTATTTCCTGTGTTTTCTTGAAAGAAGCTAATTTTTGGGGGTTGTATTTTCCCTTCCGGTGTCGTCTGTAATGCTGGATTTGTTTGTAGATATTGTTGAAATTTGTTTTTGTCATTGAATATCTTGTTTTCTCCATCTATGAGGACTGAGAGTTTTGCAGGGTATAGTAGCCTGGGCTGACATCTGTGTTCTCTTAGGGTCTGTATGATATCCGTCCAGGCCCTTCTGGCTTTCATAGTCTCTGTTGAAAAGTCAGGTGTGATTCTAATGGGTTTGCCATTATATGTTACTTGGCCTTTTTCCCTTGAAGCTTTTAGTATTTTTTCTTTGTTCTGTATACTTACTGTTTTGATTATTATGTGGCGGGAGGATTTTCTTTTCTGGTCAAATTTGTTGGGTGTTCTGTAGGCCTCATGTATTTTTATTGGCCTCTCCTTTAACTTGGGGAAATTTTCTTCAATGATTTTGTTGAAAATATTTTCTGGGCCTTGGAGAAGGGAGTCTTCTTTTTCCTCTATACCTATTATTCTTAGGTTTTGTCTTTTCATATTGTCTTGGAATTCTTGGATGGTCTGTGTCAGGAATTTTTTGGATTTAACATTTTCTTTTACAGATACATCGATTTCTTCCATTGTATCTTCTACACCTGAGATTCTTTCTTCCATCTCTTGTAGTCTGTTGGTTATGCTTACCTTTGTAGTTCCTGTTTTCTTCCCTAGATTCTTCCTCTCCATTATTTCCTCCATTTGTGTTTTCTTTAATTTTTCCAATTCTATCTTCAGGTCTTGAGTTGTTTTGTTTACTTCCTTCACCTGTCTGATTGTACTTTCCTGTTTTTCTTTTAGTTCCTTCAACTCTGTTTCTTTTATTTCATTCAGTGCTTTAAGCATTTCCTTTCTAAAGGCCATAAACTGTTTGGCTGCAGCTTCCTCTATTTCTTTACGGATGGCAATATTCTGTTTGAGTTTATCTTCCTGTATGTCTTTACGAATCTTATTTGTTTCCTCTGTTATCATCTTCATGAGCATAGTTGTTAGATCATCTTCTTGGATTTAAGTTATGCTGGGGTGTCCAGGGCTACTTGCCCCTGGGTAACTGGGTTCTGGAGATGCCATATTGCTCAGACTTTTGTTGCTTGAGCTTTTATGCTGGCCTTTACCCATTGTGCTGTCTTAGGTGTTTGGGGTTATTTTCTGGTGGTTCCTGGGGATCCTGTGGT
This sequence comes from Meriones unguiculatus, assembly GCF_030254825.1. NCBI lineage: Eukaryota > Metazoa > Chordata > Mammalia > Rodentia > Muridae > Meriones > Meriones unguiculatus. Next base: position 82,807,569 of record NC_083357.1, on the reverse strand, counting down.
GGAGAGAATCCCCCTTGCAGAAAGCTGGTTTTTCCTGAAGGATGTCTTCTCAGCTTTTTGGGTATAGTCCCTGGATGGCTGGTGTTTTTTCAGGAGTTGCTGCTGCTCACCTCAGGGATAGAGACCTGAGTGGTAACTGTGGTCTTTGTTAGTGGAGAGGGTTCTCCTCTCACCCAGGGAAGTCCTGAGGACAGCTGCCCTGTTTCTGGGTTTCTTGCTGTAAATTTAATGATTAGCTGCTGTGACCCAGTTGGAAGACTGGTGCGCAGCAACTGTTTGTGCCTGTGTCTGGAGCACAGCTGAGTGCTGGCGCCTCGGCCCCACTGGTCTGCTAGACTTTTTCCAGGGAAGGATTGGGTGATTTAAGTCAGTACAGTTTCCTTCCTTCCCTGTGGATTCTCTGGAGACAGGGACTCCCAGTCTCTTTTTTGCCCTGGTGTACACTGCTCAGTCTCCACCAGCTGGCTGGCCATAGAAACTGGCTGTGTCTGGAGCACAGCTGAGTCATGGCGGCTCAGTCTCCGCCAGCTGTCTGGCGCACAGAAACTGCCTGTGTCTGCCTTTCCGGCCTTTGGGAGTCTGGGTGTCTGCCTAAACTGGGTAATTTTCCTGAGACCTTTTTGGGGTGGGGGTGTTGGCTGAGTGCTCTGAGATCAGACCAGCCATTTCCCTCCCTGTGTGTTTGCACTGGACAGTGAAACTCATTCGCTGGTGCCCTGGTGCCCACAGTTCTATCTCAGGCGGCGAATCAGGCGCGCAGGCAGGCAGGGCTCTGTGCCAGAGCCTGGGTCCCCGGCTCTGGCTCCAGGCTGGCTCCTGAGGCGCCCGTGGAATGCGAGTCTTTTCCAGGGGATGTCTAGGTGACCTAAGGTTCGTCCCAATCGTTTCCTGTGCTGTGGGGTTATCTCTCGACTGAAAATTCCAGTCTCTGATAGTGTGGTGCACACGGTTCAGTCTGGGACTGTGACCAGAGACACTGGCTTGTGGCTCTGGGTTGGGGCTGGGGCTGGCGGCCGGCAGCCAAGCATCTGTCATAACTGGGATCTCTTCCGTGGTTTAGCCGGGTGAGTTAAAAGCTGATTGAATCCCCCACCGTGGGGTATCCCCTCACCTGGGAAACACAATCCCTGTGTTTTATGGCCATGAGTTCTGATTGCCGGTCACTGTGCTGATTCTGCTGCTGCTGCTCAGAGTGAGAGTCCTCCCAGCGCCGCCATCTTGCCCCCGTATGATAGATTTTTACATAATACTGAGCATTGTTGTTACATATGGGCATGTCTCATTGTCCTGTTACATCTGTCCTCCTCTCCCCCTTCCCAGAATCTTCTGCACTGCACAGTAATGTGCACTGCATTAAGTAAGCACAGACAAAAGAGTGAGTTGAATTCACAACCTCCACATTTCTCTGAGAGTTAATCCTTTCAGCTCAGATCTATTCTTTAGTTATATTGGGACTTTCACCTCCACAGGCAGAAGTAGGATCCATGAGGGAAAGTCTGTTTTTGCCTTCTTCCTTGTTTGAGACAGAGACCCTGATTTGGGCCCAATATCAGGCTTGGTTACAAGATTATCTTTGTGAAACTCGAATTTAACAAAATGAAATAACTGTGTAACAGCCATTACACAGTTGAGCTGTGATCACATGCTTCTTCCAGAGATGTTAGTGACATTGATGTCATGAGTTGAATCTCAAAAACATCGGCTCATGATCTAATATCAGAAACTTGTGGATGTGCTCTTTGTTAGAAAACTCTCTGCAGATATAATTAAGGATCCCAAGATAAGATTAGCCTTAGTGGTGTTCTTTACATCCAATGACAAGATATACCATTACTGATGAGACAAGAGGTAAAACACAGAAACTACCCAACTCTGAATGGAATAATAAGAGTCTGGGCTTCCTGCCTTGCCTTCTGGATTTTTTTTTAATCTGGAGATGGATAATACAGGGTCTTGTGTATGTCAAGCACATAGTCTGTCAATGAGCTGTGGTCCCACATCCCCTTTGTCCACACTACAGTTATATATGGAAGAAGATGAGCATGAAAGTCTGGTTCACCTCATGATTCTTAGGTCAGTGTTTTATGTTACAGGAAAGACAGAAGCCCAGGAGACATGGGCTTCTGTCTTAGGTTGGGCTCCCCAACCCCACAGACCTTCACTTTTTTGAGGGGGTTTGTATTAGCAACCACCAGGAGTGGAGAAGTAAGACAAGGAGTAAAAGGAAGTGTGCTGTGGGCAGGTGATTATTAAATCACGTAGGGTTCTCTCATAGATATTGTCGAATATGCATTGCATGTGAAAGTTCTCAGAAAAAGAACCAACAGTAAAATACACTTTAATTGAACCTTTTGAAAGCCTAATTAGCTGATTAAAACATTAGTGGTTATGCAGAGGTTGAAAAGTCTCAGGTTCAGAGCCTAATTACTATTTATTTAGGGCTATCTTTAACACCATTAGTAGCCATTCTTTGCCTATCTGTGTCTGACCCAACATCCTGTGACTATCAGGTTAACACTTTGGGATGTACAAATAGATCCCTAGCTTCCACAGCCAAAAGTCATCAGTATCTGAAGTCTGTAACAGAGCTTTCCCTGTTGTGATAGAACTTGTCTACTTGAGGTTTCCACCAATGTATTTGGGAAATGTATCATTTATTATTTTGTTTTGTTACTAAAAAAAACTTCATGAAATTTGCCGCAGTGGAACATGGAATGCAAAGTAACTTGAATCTGTGTTCCTGGGCCATGGTAACTCATATTTAGCTCCAGAATAACCAATCATTTATCCCTTTTAAGATGAAAGCTGCATTTTATGTAGACAGCATCAACTGTCCTCCCCAACAGGCAAAAAAATGGTGGTATACTGATCTGCAAATTCCAGCTCATCATTGTCTTGGTGGTTCCCATAGTATTGATTCCATGGTGCATCTATCTGGCTTCCTTCCTTCTCAACCTGCCATTCACATGGCCAGAAGAAGCCTCAGCAGAGAGTGCCAGGCATTGGCAGCCTGAAACCTCTGGCAGACAGTGGAGTAATACACAACAAAGGAAAGTGACTGGAGTCCTCACTGTAGACATGCTACTGGGTCTGAGGAAACCTCCACCTAGGTGTGGGAAAGACTTGGAAGAAGTTGGCACTATACAGAATGCAACACCATGAAAAATCATTTGTGCTGGCCAGGTGGGAAATATATGAAATGAAACCCTATCTCAACTGTCTCTCTTGATCTCCCAGTAGAATTTTCTTTAAGATTAGGCTTCTTTTGTAGGCAGATGATAGCGTGCTATACCTAGATCAGCCAATTGGAACATCTCCAACTCATTCATGATACAACTGAAAACAAGGGATAAAGAAAAAATCATCTGCCCAATCAAATCATTGTCCTGCATGTACAGTATGCATGGTTTGCCTGGAATGCATGCCTGTGTGCGTGTGTGTGTGTGTGTGTGTGTGTGTGTGTTATTATCTGTGCTCCTCTTCGTGTGTGTGTGTGTGTGTGTGTGTGTGTGTGCAGGCATGCATGTGCCATAGCCTACATGTGGAGGTCAGAGGACACCCTTTGGGTGTTAGTCCTTGCTTTGCAACTTGTTTGTAAAATGTCTCTTGTTTTCAGTTGCATAAGCCAGGCTAGCTGGTTCTAGGATTTCTCAGATTCTCCGTTTCTACTTCCCATATCGAGATAGAAATGCTGATTTTACAGAGCTTCATGTGGGCTATGGATCCGCACCACAGTGGATCCACACTAAGGCTCTCATGCTTGTGGCTCCCAAGTGATTTGCCCTCTGAGTTACCTCCCCATCTTTTGTTTTAAATAAAGAGTCCTAGACAAGTGTTTCGTCTTTTTACTGACGATTTTCAATAGGCAAGACATCCTAAAATAAAGTGCATGTGCTTATCATACAAGATGGGAAGGTACCACTGTGATATGCCAACAAGCAATGATGATCATCGCTGTGCTGTGAGGGGCATTTCTCATTAACAGAATTGGTGTGCCATAGGACAAGGTGGCTAACATAACTCAGAATAGCACAGGAAGCATAACATGGTGGCCATGAGGTTTGAATCCCAAGCACAGCACTGAACGCTAGCCATGCCAAGTTCATGGCTGTGTGACCTTGAGCAAATGACCTTTCCTTGTGTGTACAAAGAGGCAAGATGGTTTCAAAGAAAGCATGAACGTTAGACTCATACTTGCATGTAGCAGGCACTCTATGCATAATGAGGCCACTTCTGTTGTTGCAGCACACTTGAGTCTGTGTTCTGTGTCACACAGAAACACAAAACTCAAAGAACATGCAGAGAAAATATAGTATTGCTGAGTCTCCTTGATACTGGATGGGGTGCTAAATAGCATCTTTAGTTACAGGAAAGACAGAAGGTTTCCACGAAGATGCTCAGACCTAGCACATGCCTTATTGATTAAAAGATATAGGGAAAGGGTAAAATCTGCAGAGAAAGGTTCCAGAATAATCTTTCTCAGTGCCCAGGAAGAGAACATCTGGAAGAACTGGGTCATTCCTGGTCTGAGAGCAAATGTGTGCTTATTAGCAGGCGGGCTACAGCGAGGAGCCTCCAGCTTAGCAGGAGGACCTACTACAGCTCTCTTTACTGTCTCCTGGTGTTCCCAGAACAGCCACATGCCTGCTCACTTTTCAAAGTGTCTCCACTCTGAGCCCAGCACAACATCCTCCTGACCATAAGTATTTTAAGCACATGTAGTGGAATTAGCAGAAAATCTATTTATAGCACTTTTTTCTTCTTGAGCAACTTGAAGATAAAATTTGAAAGATGCTGAAGTCCTCCTGGAGCTATTTCTGTACCTGCAGAAAGGTAGATTAGAGAGGCGACTGCCATCTGATGAGTGGTGAGAATGGTCTCCAGGCTGAGCTCCTGGAGTATCAGCCTGACATGTGCTTCCAGCATGGCAGCAGGCCATGGCAAATGGCTGACACTAGCTGTGCCTCAGTCTTCCCATATGCAAAGTGGAGATAAAAAATACACCTCCCCACCAGGGTTGTTGCGAGGATTAACGAAACAATATCAGAGAAGCACTTTATGGTGTTATATATTCCAAAAGGTATTACCATTATAAAATGCACAATATAAGACTCTATTTTTTACTTTGTGACTTTGATGGCATGAACAAACTTCACCCTCCAGCTTTTTAATATGATTATAAGCCCTTTACAAGAATGCAGTTTTCACTTTGCACAGCGGGATACATAATATTTCTTATAAATTTAATTTAGAAAACGGCAGGAAAATAATGTTAAGGATTTGCCTTAAACCCACTAAAGCAAGGCAATTCCATTAATACTGCCACTCCATCTTTAACTCGACACATTGTGCCTTAAGATGACAGTCTCCCAGATCCCTGCTATTCTTTGGAACAATAAAGGTAAACTTGAGATATGGGACATACTTGGTCTGTAGGTTTTTTCTTTTTCTTTTTCTAAAGCTGCCTAGTCAGATCCTTAACAACACCCTTAGTGTTTACTTCTTTTGAAGTGGTAGTCGGAAAAGTTCTGCAATAAGTTCCACCTTGATTTCCCATCATTTCCCTTCTGCCACTAGTCTGATGCCCTCCTACAACTTCTGACTGTCTGTGGTTACGTAGGTCTTGGAGCAAAGTCTGCGTGCTACAGGGAAAGTGGAATTGAGAAGCGTTTGGTGTTGCTGTGATTTGAGAAGCTCTTCTCCTTGTGGGCTTTAAGGTTAGCTCACTGCCTTGGACAGATGCCTCTATTCAAAGAGTTTCTTCTGAATATCCTTGTGGAGATTTCATGGCTGCTGCAACAAATTCTCATAAACCTCAAAACTAAGAGCAATGCAAGTTCATTAGCTTTAAGTTTTATGAGTTAAAAGCCCAACGTGGTTCTCACCAGACTGAAGTCAAGGTATTCACAGAGATGCATCCCTTCTCTATGCTTTAGGGGAGACTGTCTCCTTATCTTTGGCAGCTCCTAAAGGGTGTCCACATCCCTTCATTGGTGGTCCCTTGTTGCTACTTTATAGCCTGCAATAATGGGTCTATTGCCCCCTATATCACTCTTTGGATTCCTCTACTGCTTTCTTCTTTTACCTCCAAATATCCTAGTTGTCAAAAAGAGAAGGACAAGGCTGGAGAGATGGCTTTGCAGTTAAGAGCACTTGCTGCTCTTGCAGAGGATCTAGGTTTGGGTTCCAGAGTGCACCCAGTAGCTCACACCCATCTCTTACTCCAGTTCCAGGGAATCTGATGCCCTCCTCTGCCCTCTACAGGCACTACAAAGACATTATACACAGAATACAAGCAAAATATGCATAAACTTAAATAAAATAAACAAATCTTAAAAATATTCAAACAAAGAGGACATAAAGGCAGTAAAGACACATGCTGTGAATGTCTGGACGGGGTGTAGGAGGAGCTGGGAATAGATACGTTCAAGACACATTATGCATTCATACACACACATGAAGTCAAAGAATAAACAAAGAATATTCTTTTAAAAAAAGATCTCAGTAATTACATCTGGTCCTCCTAGATAATCCAAAACAATCCTACATATCTCCAGGTGATCCGATTAAGTTAGCTTCATTCCAAGGAAAACAATTTCCCTTCAGCATCTAACAACCCATATCCACGGTTCTGATGATTATAACTTAGACAGCTGTCTATAGGATGAGGGCATTGCTTTGCTTGCCATCAGACCCGGCTACCTCCAGCAGACATCTTGGGGCCATAAACAACAGGAACGGTGAAATAGCATGTTGTTACTAGGGTCAGAAGGTGTGCCATATGGCAACTTTCCTGATTTTATGGGCAGTGTCCTTTTCCTTATCAGATCTCATGTCCCATACTTCATTTTCTACTCCTAGCTGAGAATCTTACCAAATCCAGATCGGTGTATCCTTTTCTAGCAACTGAATATACATCTGGATAAATGATAAATAAGCTTGTGCCTTGGACAGTCTGTCTCTGGTAGGAGATTCCCCCCTTGGGTGGGTTCTAGATCTAGATAATCCTGAATACTTAGAGTGGGAGCTGTGACTCTCACTCCACAGCTCTTCCTGAGTTCTGTTTCTATGGGCCTCTGTGAAGCGGAGTGTGGCCAAACTCACACAATAATAGAACTGCAGTTGGCAATTTATGGATCGATATACACTTAGTAAAGCACACGTCTTGTGTGTCTCTAAGGGTTTTTTGTTTTTGTTTTGTTTTTTTTCAGACAGGGTGTTGTGTGTTACAGCAACTGAGCAGGAACAACCTACCCTAGATATGGGCAGCACCATGCCTCAGGCTGGAGGCCCAGGCAGAATAAAAATAGAAAAAGGAGGCAGGTGGCCAGCAGGTACATTTCCCTCCATCCTAAGTAGTCTATTGTGACTGCCGTTACCTTAGCAGCCTTTCCAACCTTTAAATGTGGACTCACATTAAAAAAAATTCCCAGGGAATGTCCAGATCTTTAGCCTCAGACTGAGCTTCTTGCACTCTTGCACTGTGTTCAGCCCCGTGTTCTTGACCTCTTTAGCATGTAGGCAGCCATGGTTGGAGCACCCAGCCAATCAATTCTATCTACTTTTATAATTACTGGCTGTGCAGTCTAGTGAACCCTGCCTCATACAGGCAGTGAGTAATACTTGTTTTCATTATAACACACCTATGTAGCAGGTAGGCACTGTCATAAACCCTTTACATATTATGTCACATGATCTAGGCATTGTGAATGAGCCCAGGTTAATTGACCCCACAGTTACCTCGTTCTCTTACTTGGGAATTTTTGGGGTCCCAAGTACCATCAACTCTCTTGGAAGTCTTAGGGTCATTTTTGCTGTGCCTTCCCATCTCTTCACCCTGTCTCTGTATATCAGAGCTTCACCTTTTTCCTAATTAGTTATCCTAGAAAATCTTTATTCCTAGAAAGAAAGAAGCTTCCAGCAGCTTCGGAGAGGAGTAGGGATGAGTTCCCACACTCTGACACTGACAAGAAGGCACCTGTGGTCCTCCGAGGTCCTCACATCATTCCACAGGGCAGCTGTCTATGCTCCAGCATGGCTTCTCTCAGATGGAAACAAATGAAGCCAAAAGCCTCCCCACTGTGAAATTCTACAGTATTCAAGGAGGGCAGTGTGAGAGATTGACTGGCAACCAAAGATTAATTGGGTCTGTGTGGGTAAGTGCTTGATGAGACAAGGTCAGCCTTTGCTCTGTGTCAGCTTGAAAGAGGATGTTGGGAGTGGAGTCAGGAGGCTGTGAAGGGCAGCCTCAGGGTCAGAATGACAGCAGCTCAGGGAAGGCTCTGGGCTGTGAAGTAAAACAAGCACCAGTGTAAATGACCCGGGGCTCTGATGATATGCCACAGTGATGTGCATGCTCTTCGACTGACATTCAAATGACTGAACTATCCCCCCACCTCAAGCGCCTGAGCCACACTAAGGGAGAACTCAGATCACCAGCCAAGGGTTTAATGTTTACTAAACACAGTGTTAAAAGGTTTCTCAGTCCCCAAGGTTTGAAGCTTTTGTGATAATGTCACAGTGAGGTGCAGTTAATACAATGCATGGGTGGCCCCTTGAAAACATATACTTCTAAATGAGTCTATTAAATTTCTAAAAATATTGTCTCCAGCAGATACAGCATTTTCTCCTAAAGATAGATTCAAAGAGAAACACAGTAAATGCTTAGGTGTGAGCTCTTCTACTCTGTTTGGGGCTGGGAATCTATAAACAGTCTTCCAACTTCTCATTGTATCTGGATGTCTGGTAGAAAGACAATTTGGAGAATAAGGTAAGATAAAAGAATAATATGAAAATTTTAAGTGTTGGAAGAGTTTCAGGCGATTGTGTTGGGTTTAAAGCTTGTGAGTATAGATGGCCTAGCTGGGAAGTGCTAACGTTCACAGACTAAACCTCTGATCTGTGGAAAAACCCTTTTTGGTTGGGTTCCTTGTTGCAGGTCTTGGCCCATGGCCCCATCAACCTCATGTTCAGCCTTAGTGTTTGGTTCTTTTTAGAGATGAGTAAGTTTAGCTAACTGACTCAAGCTCACCAGTGCAATAGAGACTAGAGCAAACATGGTGTTAGGTTTTTAACAGGAATGGAAATATAATTTTTCCAGTGGCCAACAAGCTTGTAAGTCAGGTTGCTAGGAAGTCAAGGTACTAACGAGAGGCCCTCTCTGAAGAGCCAAAACACTCTTGAGCAGCCAACAGCACCAGCAGCATTTCTGTGCCTAATTGCAGAGTATGAAGCGACAGTAACCAAACAGCATAGCCATGGCTTAAAAACCAACATGTGCCAATGAAACAGAACAGAACAGAGAACACAGACATTTACAGCAAATTGAGTTTCAGCACAGGCACTGGTTCCAGTGTTTTAGGGTTTTATGTTGTTGTTGCTGCCGCTGCTGCTCTGACAAGATGCCTGACAAAAGCAATTTAAGGAGCAAGGAGTTTTATTTATTTATTTATCTACTTATCTATTTATTTACTTATTCAGAATGGCAAACAGGATAGGACATGAGAAGTGGTGGAAGAGAGGAAACAGGATAGGAGCTTACTATAGAGGGTCCTCTAAAAGGCTCCACCCAACAGGAGATCAAAGCAGATGCTGAGACTCAGGCTCAAACTTTGGGCAGAGTGCAAGGAGTCTAATGGAGGAAGAGGGGGATGGAGATAGAGGGGCATGGAGGGGACAGGACCCCACAAAGAGACCAAGAAAGCTAAAGGATCTGAGCCCAGGGGGTCCTGCAGAGACTGATGCACCAACTGAGGACCTAGACCCCCTCCTCAGATATAGCTGATGGGTAGCTCAGTCTCCATGCAAACAGTTTATTTTGTCTCACAGTTTAAAGGTAAAATTCATGACAGAGAAGGTGTGGCCATGGGAACACGAGGTAGCTGGTCACACTGCCTCCTTAGTGAGGAATCTGAGACTGGTATATGCTGACGCTCAGCTGGTTTTCTGCTCTTCTTCATTATGCAAAGCCAGCCACATGTAGGATAACTCTTCCCATCTCAGCTTCCAATCTAGAAATTTCTTAGAAACAGACATGCCCAGAAGTAAATCTACTAGATAATTCTATATTGTGTCAAGTTGACAATCCATATGAACCAGGCACTGAAATATACACTGGACAAAGTACATTGCCTTTGACAAATGGTGCTGAGAAAACTGGGTTTTGAGATGACGAAGAATAAAACTGAACCCATATTTCTCACCATTTATAGAAACCAAAATGGATCAATCGAAGACTTAGATGTCCCCAAACCGTAAAACAACTTGAAGAAATCATAGAGAAATATTTCAGGCATTGGTCTCAGGGAAGATTCCTTTGTATAAGACACCAAAAGCAGAAGTGACAAATGGGATTACATCTAACGGGGAACTTCTGTGAAGCCAAGGAAACAATCATCAGGGGAAAAGGGCAGCCTGCAGAATGGAAAAATGTATTTGCAAACTTTTCTTCTGAAAAGGGTTAAGGTTATTATTCAGAATGCATAATGAGCTCAAACAATGCAGCAACAAAAATAACCCAAATAATCCATGAGCAAATGAGCAAATAGCTGGACTGGTGGCACACATCTGTAATTCTATCATTCAGAAGGCAAAGGCAGAATTGTGCCAAATACAAGAACAGCCTGGCTGGGATGTACAGCAAAACACATACACACGAAGATGAGCAAATGGTCTACAGTGAGTAGACAGTACAGAAATGGCCAACAAGTATATAAAAATGCTAAATATCACAAATCATTAGGGAGATGCAAATAAAAACCACAGTGGGTGTCATCTCACCCTAATCAAAATGATTATTTTTTTCCTTAAGACAAAAAACAAATGCTGATGAGGATACACTGTTGATGGCAACGTAAATTGGTCCCTCCATCAAAGAGAACGGTCTAACAGGTTCCTCAAAACAAACAAACACCCCAGAAATAGCTCTATATGAAACAGAAACTCCATATCTTGGTATATATACAGAGGAATGGACATCAGTCTGTTGAAGAGATATCCAGAGTGCAGTGTTTGTTGCAGCTCTATTCATAATAGCCAAGATCTGGAGTCAACCTAGCTACCCACTGATGAATGAGTAAAGCAAATGTGGTGTATACACACAGAGGAATATTAATCAACCCTAAAAAGGAATGGAAACCTGTCATTTACAGCACTATGGTGAAGTGCAACCTCGGAGAAGACAAATGCTGCCTGTGCTCACCCCTGTGAAGAAGCAAAAGGAGAATATTTTATGGGTGACGGGGGATAGAACAGTAGCTATCCAATGCTCTCAAGATGCCGGAGGATGGAGACAACAGTTGTGTGTATAGGAGTGACGGGAGAAGTAACTTTCTGAGCTGGAGAGAAGGCTCAGCAAGTAAGAGCATGCATTGCTTTTGCAGAGGAACTGAGCTTCATTCCCAGCACTGTGTCAGGCATCACAGCTGCCTGTAATTCCAGCTCAGGGGATTTGATACCCTCCTCTGGCCTGGGTGGGCATGACATTCATGGGTACAGATTCACCCACCCTCCATCCTCCCACATATAAGCAAAATTAAAATAAAAATAAAAATAAATAACCTTTAGTGTCTTGCAGTACACTGGGATAACAATGGTTGGTAACAATTAATTACATGCTAAAAAATAGCTACTAGAGAGGATTCTGAGTTTTCCCAGCATTCTTTCAGATGATAGCTCTAACAATTACTTTGATCTAATTAGAACAGTTACACACACACACACAGCTCACCTTTTCTAGTTACTATGTATGAAACAGAAATAAAGAATAAAACAGATGCATGGATATAACCTAGAATCCCTGCTCAGACATAGCCCATGGCAGCTCAGCATCCAAGTGGGTTTCCCTAGAAGGGGAACAGGGATTGTCTCTAACATTAACTCAGTGGCTGGCTTTTTGACACCCTCCTGCCCCGTCCAGAGAGGAGCAGCCTTGCTAGGCCACAGAGGAGGACATTGTAGCCAGTCCTGATGAGAGCTGATAAACTAGGGTCAGATGGAAGGGGAGGAGGACCTCCCTTATCAGTGGACTTAGAGAGGGCAGGGAGGAGATGAGGGAGGGAGGGTGGGATTGGGAGGGAATGAAGCTACAGCTGGGATACAAAGTAAATAACCTGTAATTAATATTAAAAAAAGTAAAAAAAAAATAAAATAGGAATAAAACGGAATCTACAAAACAAAGAACAGAAGGTCCTTGATTTTTCAGAGGATCCAATCTAAAGGAGGTGATAGTACAGTGTGTAGTTTTCCTGTGGCAATTGAAGTTATAGGAGCAGATGTCAGAACGGAGCTACTAGTGACTGGGGGACAAGATTGGGAAGATGATAGTTGAAGAATTTAAACCCTCAGTGTGATAGGAGCAAGGAGTTGGCTCATTTTGGAGATCAGTTGTATGGCATGGTGAATATGTCTAATATCAGGGTGTAACATCGCAATATGCTAAATACTGGAGGGGATGGAGTGTTAATTGGCTTGGGTTAGTAGTTCCACACTGTATTCAAAAGCAATATTGTTTTGGAAATGTATGCAGTCTATGCTGGCCCCTAGCTAGGTCATAGGGTCACATATGAGAATTACCCACGGCTATCACAGGGAACACCTAATAGCATAGCAAGTGGTTCCTTAGTGCTCGTACAGGACACAAAGGGGCCTAATCAATTGACATGCTGATTACTATTATTCCTATTTTATTCTTCTTAGTTAAATCCTGGATTAGGTCATTTGCTCTAGATCACATAATCTGCAGGGATGGATGCGCTGACTCTGGGCCTGTGAGACTCTCAGTTCAGCATTATATACGCCCCTGAAGTCACTGGCATCTAAGACTCAGATCTACTGCCACCTCCGTGACAATATTGGACAAACACAGCCACGTCCTTGCTTGCTAACTCCCGTTAAGCTGCCACACTGACCATTCCTTTCTCCTGTCTTCTCTTTTCTACTTCATTCTTTGTGCTGCCACCACGGTGATCTTTCTAAAACACAAATCTGACCCCATCACTCCTCCTGCTTAAAACCCTTAATTGGGTTCTGTAGGATGAGCACAGACTGTGGTTGTAAACTGCTTCATGACCTGCGCTGCTCGCCTCCCATCTTCATCATTCCACCCCCCCCCCTCGCCACCTTGCTTTATACTCCTTCATATTGAACAGTTTTCTATTCTTAGAATCGCAATCTCTGTCTGCTAATTTCTCTCCCTTGCTCTCTGGCTCTTACCCTGTCAATTTCTCTCTGTATCTTTGTCTAAACATCCCCCTCCTTTATCATATGTGTGTTTATTGCAGCACATGTATGAAAACCAGAGGACAAGTTTCAGGAGTTTCTTACCTTCAACCTTGTTGGGGAAACAGGGTTCCTCTTCTTTCTGCATGCTGCCTACTCCAGGCTAGCTAGCAGGTAAGCTTCAGGGTGATTTTTCTGTCTTTGCTTTTCATCTCACTGTAGAAAATTACAGATGAATGTCATCACATCTTTTTATGTGAGGTGGGAGATGGGGATGAACTTGAGTCATGAAATGGGATCATCAGGTTTGCATGGCTAGTGCATGGCCTTAACCTGCTGAGCTATCTTCCTGGCCATCTCCATGTACTTCTAAGTCCCAGTCTCCTTTTTTCTTCTTATTTCTTCCTCTCCCTCTAGTTGCTCATTACAGATTCCTCATCTTGTAACACAATCCATCCATTAATTCCTTCTCTATTTGTTGAGCATTAACTGCTTTGCGAAAGGTACTAGGGATAGAGAACCAAACAATATACAGTTGTGGAATTTCTGTTTCAGTGGAAGAAGACAACCGAAAGTCCAATAAGCCGATAAAGATGAAACAAATGCTGATACCCACAGCCAAACATTAGGCAGAGTGCAGGGAGTCTTGTGGAAGAGTTGGGGGAAGATAGAAGGACATGGAGGGAGTGGGAGCTCCACAAGAAGACCATAGAGTCAACTAACCTAGGCCTTTGGGGGGATCAAACATTCTGAAGCACCAACCAAAGAGCAAGCATGACCTGGACCTTGGTCCTCTACACATATGTAGCTGATGAGCAGCTTGGTCTTCTTGAGGGTCTTCTAGCAAGTGCAGCAGGGGCTGTCTCTGACATGGACTCTGTTGCCTGATCTTGGATTACTTTCCCTAGCTGGGCTGCTTTGTCTGGCCTCAGCGGAAGAGGATGTCCTTAGTCCTGATGAGACTTGATGTGCTGGGGTAGGTGGATATGAAGGGGACTTCCTTTTTCTGAGGAGAAGGAGAGGGGGTTGGGAGAGAGAGAAAAGAGAGTGAGAGAGAGGAAAGAGGGTGAGAGAGAGGAAAGAGGGTAGGGATGGAAGGAAAGGAGGGAGGGGGCTGCAATCGGGATGTAAAGTGAATGAATAAATTAAAAAAAAAATGAAACCCTTGGATTTTGATGTGTAACGTGCTAAGAAGTACAGTGATGGTGATGCAATGCTGGGAGGGAGCAGGTAATCTCACTAAATTAATGGCAATCTAAACAGGGAAGAAGCCTATAGTTACTGATTACAAAGACCAGCTATACAAGGGCACAAATCTGGAAAGGCAAATGAAGAATTAGAGATACAGCATGGCTTTGGGAGAACAATAACTATGGAAACTCTCAGTGCTAGGTGCTTGTATCCCAAGGAAAGACACTTTGATTTTCTTCCATGTAAAAATATACTGTAAAAATATTTAAAAGGTTCACTCTGGTTTCAGAGTCAGAAATGTAGGGTGTCTGAGTGTGTGTGCGTGTGTGCATGCATGTATGCGTGCGTGAGTGCATGCCTGTGTCTGTGTGTATGTTCCCGTTGAATGGGAAGAACAGAAGCCAGAAAGCACTATATCATAAGGACCAGGTGAGATGTGAAGGTATTGGACCACAATAGTGGCTGTGTAGATTGTGATGGAGGGAGAGATCTGAGGTGTGTTTTAGAGGTGTTGACATTTGTTTTGTGTTGTGGAGAGGACCATTTGCAGTGGCAAGAAAATAAGTTTTGGTTGAAGAGAAGAAGCAAAGATATTTCAACAATTGAATACAAGGAACTAAACAGTTGTGACATTTCTCCATTGGGAAAGCCCGAGGTATAAGCTAGTGAATAAGTGTTTCAAAGTCCTTGAGGGCAGGAGAAGTACAAACAGCACAGATCTCATACCTGGGTGCCTCGATTCAGTTAACAACTCCAGCCTCTCCGATTCACTGCATCTGGACAACAAAGTAGCCTCAATTCAACACAAGCACGCTAGTTTATCATCAGCTAAGTATTCAAACATCTTCTCAGCCACCCCTGTACCAATTATTTCCGGAGGTCAGTCATTTCTATATATAACTAATCTCACCACTTGGATTTTTATTCTAATTTTACTTTCAGCAGCTGCTGAGGGTGGCTGAGGAGGGCAGGGACTCTGCTTTATTTGTTTTATTACTATCTGCTCTCGTAGAATCTAGCAGGTGGCAGATGTTCAGTAATAATTTATTACATGAATAAATTGACCAATGCCTGAAAAATTGGTGGAGGCAGACTTCAGCTTTGTCAAACATCTGATGGCAATGGTGGCATCAGGGAATGCAATCTGTCTTCTCCCAAGTCTGGGGTTTTCACACTGGAGGTGACAGAGTGAGGTGACACATGTGTTAAAAAGTGATGGTAGTTAAAGGAATACATTATTTACAATGAAATCCATTGAAGTTTCAAACAGTCCCATGGCTCTATTCATCACCATTCCTTAAAAGAAAATCTTTTGGAAACACTACATGCTGAGGAGGCCCTTGAGAACAAAATGATATCTGGAATGTCCGGAACTTATATTTCCAAACCAATTTCAAACATCTCAGTTCTCTGCTGAAAAAGCAAAAGGGTAGTTCTATTTTCTGCCTCCCAACCAACAGTTTCACATAGGCCCAATGTTTAGAGTTAACTAAGCAATGAGTATCAATCCCTTTATCTAAACCACTGTCCTGTGCTCTATTATGCTACCAATTTAAGTAACATCCGTCGTTATCCAGTGACGATTGCCTTATGTGATAAGTGGATAAGTGTTTAATTATTTTCTAATCTATGCTGTGTCATTTTGCTAGGTCCTTAGGTTTGGTAAACTTATAAAGCAGCCTGATTCTGTGGCAAAGCCTAGGCTCCAGAACAGTTTTGTTTGTTTGTTTGTTTGTTTTAAATAATCAAACTCAAGATCGTCTTGCTTGTTATACTGACATTTACTAAGGTTTGTTGAGGCTATACTGAATGTAACAAAAACTCAGAAAACAAGTTACTCCAAAGAATAAGCACTTATGGGAATGATGGAAATAGAAGCTCTTTCTAAGATTACTTATAGGTAAGCACTTATAGGGAAGAATGATGAGCAAAGGACCCAGTTGGAACAAAAAATGCCTAGGAACAGTGGGAGAGCTAGTAGCCAAAAGGTCACCACATTCTACTTACTACCTCAGACCATTAGACTATTTTAATTTTTTTTCTGTTTTTTTACAAAACAATGGATTTTTCCCTTACTTAGATAATAGATATTACGATGGACAAATGAGGGTGATAGGAAATGTTTTGTTTGTTTGTTTCTCTTTTTTCAGATGAAAAGGACTAAGGAGATAACTCAGTACATCAGGTCCTATGCCAGCATGAGGACCTGAGTTCAAATCCACAGAACCCACATGAAAAACCAGGTGCTCAGTCTTTTTCTCTGGCATCAGCATATGTGTCTGAATGCATATGTGTATGTATAGGTACCACACATTGGTACCACAAACACACACACACACACACACACACACACACACACATACTGCATGTGCACATGTGAGGAAAGAAAAAGACAGAGTGACAAACGGAAAGGACAAAGCTAAACAAAAACAAAGAGGTAGGAATTAGTTTGTTCGCTTCATTCAGAAAAACAAAAACGAACTTCTTCAGTGAGCTAAATCTCATGGTGTGTCTTCCAACTATCCCCCAAACATAGATAAAGTGTTTCAAGTGCCAATTTGAATTTGGCAGGCAAGTTGGGCTGCAAACGATCTAATTTATCTCAATTCCAATCAGTTTAGCAAATCTGGAAGTGGCAACATGAAAGCAGGTGACATGGGAGTCACAAACACAGGAGTGTTAAGGTCTTTAAGCAAAAGTGATTTCTAGGACAAGGTACTAACTATTATCCCTCCAGTAAACAGGGTATGCAAATCCAGGGAGTCAGGACAGGCTACAAGGTAAAAAGCTTTCCTATTTAAATGCCTGGCTTAGAAATAAGAATTAGAAACCACCTGCCTTCTTTTCAGAAGGAAAAAAAAAACTTTCAAAAGGCAACAATCTTGTTGAAACCCTAGGAAGAAGTGGGAATACAAAAGAGAGGTCTCAGTAGGAGAACATGGTAATTATTCAATAATTATTAGCAGCAGATAAAATGCATGAAACACAGGTGTAAATTATAATGCCAGAATGCCATCATACTGTAATGGCACGGCCTCCTCTGTCCAGGAAAGGGCCTCCCCACAGACTCCCTTTCCAAACCTTTCTCTTTGCTAGGGGAGCTTTAGAAAGGGCAGTCGGTTGTGGATTTTATGAAAGTCACAGCAAATATTATAATGGGACTGAGGCTCATGTTGCTTAAGAATTTCAGAACATCACCTTCCTTTTCTGAGTTTGGCAATTTTGCTACAAAACCTAAAGGACAAACTGGTGATTTGGTTTCTAAAAGGCAACAAAAACTCTCAGAAAAAAAAAAAGAAAGAAAGAAACTGATACAAAAAACAATAAGAGAAAGTATAAAATTTAAAACTCGAGGCCATTAGGGCCTCGGAAAACATATTTCACTATTTTGATAACAACTGGGGCCATGGGAAACACACGGTTAGAGTAGCACAATGGCCTCTGTTGATAGATTTACTGTTTTATGGCTTACATAGCTATATATCAATCTCTTCACGTTGCTCCCAGCAGCCCTGTTTAGGGCAGCAATTGTCGAATGAATGAGTGTGTGAGGTGTCTGGCACATGCGTGGCACATAATTGGTTTTTAAAAGTAAAGTTAAGTGACTAAATGACCCAAACTGCCTCCCAAATCCCAATTCTGGTTCTGAGAAGGCTCCACTTCTTCCCATTCCTCCCTTCTTACTGACTTTGCAGGTTCTCAGAGTGCAGAAAGAGACTGGCCTGAAAAAATACCCACTGAGGAAACAGTTTCCATTCTTTCCCCCATGGAAGCCGTTAATTGGTGACAAAGTCAGATAATTTATGTATCACCTCCTTATTGCAGTTGTAGTTCACATAGAGGTGATGATGGGTGGGAAAATAAGCTATTTAAAAGGAAAAGGAAGGCCTACTGAGCATCCCTAATCAATGCTGCTACTCCAGCAAGTCCCAGAAGAGTCAAGCAGCTTTTCTTTTTTCTTTTTTCGGTACTTATTTTTTTGGTTGCATAACTTCAAGCAGGTGGTGCATATGCATAGAGGAAGCTCTCTGTTTGGGGGTTTACAGAATCATGGAGTGGGGTTGGAGCACGTGGTACAAAAGACACTGGAAATACGTAAAACTGGAAGGTTCAGACCTTACCCGAATATCTCTGGCCATTTTTCAAATGCCTCCCGAAGAGATCACCTCCATTTAAAGCCAAGTGAGGCTTCGGTTCCATTACCTACCAACACCGCTTCATCTACATGCCTTACATGGGTGTCGCTTGACCTTCAAATCCAAGTCCCACTGGCTCTACTTCATCCCTATTGGGTGTTTCGTAGATCCTGGGCTCTTCACAGTCAACATTATTCATGAAATGTGGCTGTCATCTACACTTTTCCTCTGACCTCGCCATGAGTCTAGTCATCGCTATGTCTTGGAGAATCATCTCTCCAATAAACCAGTCATTGTAGCTGAAACCTGGGAGATCACAGTAGGATGTGCATGGCCTGTAAAGATCCAGATATCATCAGGAGGACCGTGACTGCTGCCAAGTCCACTGGCTGATGGGTAGACATGAAATCTCAGTGAAAATACTCTTTCCTCTTCCAGAAAAGAAATACTCCTTTCTTCAGCCAGCCTTGCACCTGTAACGGCCTAATATACAAGAACCAGTCAACTGGCTTTGTTGAGGCAAGGGTCAGCTAAATTTCTGATTTTACAGATACAGCTTTATTGAGATTTTGCCATACTCTTCATTTCCATATTATTTTTTCCTTTTTCTTTTTTATTTTAATTTTTATTAATTACACTTTATTCACTTTGTATCCCCCCATAAACCCCTTCCTCCTCCTGTTCCAGTCCCATCCTCCCTCTCCCTTCTCCATGCATGCCCCTCCCCAAGTCCACTGATAGGGGAGGTTTTCCTCTCCTTCCTTCTGATCCTATTCTATCAGGTCTCATCAGGACTGCCTGCATTGTTTTCCTCTGTGGCCTGGTAAGGCTGCTCCCCTCTCAGAGGGAGGTGATCAAATAGCAGGCCATGTCAGACATAGTCCCTGTTCACATTACTATGGAACCCACTTGGACACTGAACTGTCATAGGCTATATTTGTGCAGGGGTTCTAGGCCATCTCCATGAGTGGTCCTTGGTTGTAGTATCAGTCTCAGAAAAGACCCCTGTGCCCAGATTTTTTGGTTCTGTTGCTCTCCTTGTGGAGCTCCTGTCCTCTCCAGGACTTACTATTTCCCCCTTCTTTCATAAGATTCTCTGCACTCTGCCCAAAGATTGGCCATAAGTCTCAGCATCTGCTTTGATACCCTATAGGGTAGAGCCTTTCAGAGGTCCTCTGTGGCATGCTCTTGTCCTGTTCCCTGTTTTTTCCTTCCTCTGATGTCTATCCACTTTGCCTTTCTGAATGGGGACTGAACATTTTAGCCAAAGTCCTCCGTCTTGATTAGTTTCTTTAGGTGTACAGATTTTAGTGGCTTATTCTATATTATATGTCTAATATCCACTTATGAGTGAGTATACACCCTGCATGTGTTTCTGCTTCTGAGATACCTCACTCAGGATGATCTTTTCCAGTTCCTACCATTTACCTGCAAATTTCATGATTTCCTTGTATTTTATTGCTGAGTAATAGTCCATTGTGTAGATGTACCACAATTTCTGTATCCATTCCTCAGTTGAGGGGCATCTGGGTTGTTTCCAGCTTCTGGCTATTACAAATAAAGCTGCAACAAACATGGTTGAGCAAATGTCCTTATTGTGTACTTGAGCATATTTTGGATATATATTGTCTCTTGGGCTTTTGATCTTAGCCATTCTGATGGGTGTAAGGTGAAATCTCAGGGTCATTTTAATTTGTATTTCCCTGATGATTAAGGATGTTGAACATTTATTTAAGTGTTTTTCAGCCTTTCGATACTCCTCTATTGAGAATTCTCTGCTTAGCTCTGTACCCCATTTTTAATTGGATTATTTGATTTGTTGCTTTTTAACTTCTTGAGTTCTTTATACATACTGGATATTAGCCCTCTGTCAGATATAGGGTTGGTGAAGATCCTTTCCCAATCTGTAGGCTGTCATTTTGTTCTGACAACAATGTCCTTTGCTTTACAGAAGCTTTTCAGTTTCATGAGGTCCCATTTATTGATTGTTGCTCTTAGAGCCTGTGCTGTTGGTGTTCTGTTCAGGAAGTTGCCTTCTGTGCCAATGAGTTCCAGGCACATCCCCACTTTTTCTTTTAACAGCTTTAGTGTGTCTGGTTTTATATTGAGGTCTTTGATCCACTTGGACTTTAGTTTTGTGCAAGGTGATAAGTATGGATCTATTTGCTTTTTTCTACATGTAGACATCCAGTTAGACCAGCATCATTTGTTGAAGATGCTGTCTTTTTTTCCATTGCATGGTTTTGGCATCTTTGTTAAAAATCAGGTGTCCATAACTGTGTGGGTATTTTTCAGGGTCTTCTATTCAGTTCCATTGATCCACCAGTGGGTTTCTATGCTAGCACCATACAATTTTTAGTATTGTTGCTCTATAGTACAGCTTGAGATCAGGGATGGAGATACCTCCAGAAGATCTTTTATTGTAGAGGATTGTTTTAGCAATTCTGGGTTTCTTGTTATTTCACATGAAGTTGAGAATTTTTCTTTCAAGGTCTGTAAACAATTGTGTTGGTAATTTGATGGGAATTGTGTTGAATCTGTAGATTGCTTTTGGTAAGATGGCCATTTTTACTATGTTAATCCTGCCAAGCTATGAGCATGGGAGATTGTTCCATCTTCTCATATCTTCTTCTAATTCTTTCTTCAGAGACTGGAATTTTTTTTTCATACAATTCTTGACTTGCTTGGTTAGGTTCACACCAAGGTACTTTATGTCATTTGTGGCTATTGTAAAGGGTGTTGTTTGCCTAATTTCTTTCTCAGCCCCTTTGTCTTTTGTATACAGGAGGGCTACTGATTTTTTTTTGAGTTAATTTTGTATCTAGCCACTTTGCTGAAGGTGTTAACCAGTTGTAGGAGTTCCCTGCTAGAATTTTTGGGGTCACTCAGGTATACTATCAAATCATCTGCAAATAGTGATGCTTTGACTTCTTCCTTTCCAATTTGTATCTCCTTGATCTCCTTTAATTGTCTTATTGCTCTAGCAAGGACTTCAAGAACTATATTGAAGAGAAATGGAGAGAGTGGGCAGCCTTGCCTTGTCCCTGATTTCAGTGGGATTGATTTAAGTTTCTCTCCATTGAGTTTGATATTGACTATAGGCTTGCTGTGTATTGCCTTTACTATGTTTAGGTGTGTGCCTTGTATCCCTGATCTCTCTAAGACTTTAAACATGAATGGATGTTGGATTTTGTCAAATGCTTTTTCAGCATCTAAGGAGATGATCATTTGGTTTTTCTCCTTCAGTTTGTTTATATGGTGGATCACGTTGGTGGATTTCCGTATATTGAACCACTGTTGCATGCCTGGGGTGAAGCCTACATGGTCATGGTGGATGATATCTTTGATGTGTTCTTGGATTTGGTTTGCAAGTATTTTGTTGAGTATTTTTGCATCAATGTTCATAAGGGAGATTGGCCTGAAATTCTCTTTCTTTGTTGAGTCTTTGTGAGGTTTAGGTACCAAGGTGACTGTGGCTTCATAGAATGAGTTTGGTAATGTTTCTTCTGTTTCTATTTTGTGGAATAGTTTGAAGAGTATTGCTGTTAGCTCTTCTTTGAAGGTCTGGTAGAATTTTGTGCTGAAACCATCTGGCTCTGGGCTTTTTTTCATGGGAGACTGTCTATGACTGCTTCTATTTCTTTAGGAGGTATAAGTATTAAATTGATTTACGTGGTCTTGAATCAGCTTTGGCAAGTGGAATTGGTTGAGAAAATTGTCCATTTCATTTAGATTTTCAAATTTTGTGGCATATAGGCTTTTGAAGTAAGACCTAATGATTGTTTGGATTTCTTCAGTGTCTGTGGTTATGTCCCTCTTGTCATTTCTGATTTTGTTGATTTGGATAGTGTCTCTCAGCCTTTTAGTTTGGCTAAGGGTTTGTCTATCTTGCTGATTTTCTCAAAGAACCAGTTCTTGGTTTCATTGATTCTTTGAATAGTTTTATTTGTTTCTAATTTATTGATTTCATCCCTGAGTTTGATTATTTCCAGCTGTCTGCTCCTCTTGGGTGTATCTGCTTCTTTTTTTTCCCCCTAGGGCTTTTAGGTGAGCCATTAAATTGCTTGAATGAGATGTTTTGAATTTCTTCTTGAAGGCACTTAGAGCTATAAACTTTCCTCTTAGCACTGCTTTCTTTTATATATATATATATATATATATTTTATTTTTAAATAATTTTATACATTCACTTGTATCCCAGCTGTAACCCTTCTCCCTCTTTCCCTCCCAATCCTCCCCTCCCTCCCTCCCTCATCTCCTTCCTGCGCTCTTCCGAGTCCACTGAGAGTGGGTGTCCTCCTTTCCTTCCATCTGGGCCTAGCTTATCAGGTATCTTCAGGATGGTTGCAATGTCCTTATCTGGGGCCTAGCAAGGCTGCTCCTCCATCAGGGGGGAGGGGAAGCTCATGAGTTCATGTCAGAAACAATTCCTGTCCCCCTTACTAGGGAACCCACTTGGATACTGAGCTACCATGGGCTATGTCTGAGCAGGGGTTGTAGTTTATATCCATGCATGGTCCTTAGTTGGATAAACGGTCTCATAGAAAACTTCTGTGCTCAGATATATTTGGACCTTGTGGGGCTCCCTGTCCCCTCTAGGATATACTAATTCCTCCTTCCTTCATATGATTCCCTACACTCCGCCATAGGCTTGGTTATGGGTCTCAGCATCTGCTTTGATACACTATAGCACTGCTTTCATTGTGTCCCATAAGTTTAGGTATGTTGTGCCTTCATTTTCATTGAATTCTAGGAAGACTTTAATTCCTTTATTTCTTCTCTGACCTTCATTTCCATATTATTAATGGCTGGTTTTGCCCACAGTGGCAAAATTGAGTGGCAAAGAATATATGATTATAAATGTAATATGTTCATAGTGAGCTCTTTATAGAAAATATTTACTGACCTAAGTAATGCCTAGACATATCAGATATTTGTATTATGATTTATAACAGTAGCAAAATTACAGTTACGAAGTAGCAATGAAATAATTTTATGGTTGGGGCCACCACAGCATGAGGAACTGTGTGAAAGCATCACAGCATTAGGAAGACTGAGAACCACTGCTCTAGAGGTGCTTACTCAGCTAAGAAAGCATCAGGATTAACCCCATGATTTCCTACAGTCATTACCAGCTCCATGTCTACCAAGAGTCATGCCTCCTAGGGCATCATTCAAGTAATGGCTCTGTGTAACTACCTCCTTACAAAGCTCCGATGTCCCTTGCATCCCTAAACCTTGCATATGGGGTCTCCAAAGCTCACAGGGTGTCATCAACAAAAACCTCTAAATCTTCAATGGTCAACTTTCTTTTCATCTTGCTCTAATATAAAACTCTACCTATCCCTTGAAGGCAGTACCGACCCTGTAAATCTCTCAAATAATGACTATTGTTTTCTCCAGCCACCCCCGTAACACTGTGCCCTGTGTCTAGAGGGATGACACGCTTTACCACCTCTAGACCAGTGGTTCTCATCCTTCCCAATGCTGCGATCCTTTAGTACAGTTCCTCATGCTGTGGTGACTTCCAACCATAACATTATTTCATTGCTATGTCATAACTATAATTTTGAATCTATTATAAATCATAATATAAATATCTGATATGCAGGGTTTTTATATGCTATGACCCACAGGTTGAGAATCAGCCCTCTAAACTGTTCTCATTGGCTCCTCCCTTCCCCAAATGTGTTTCACTAAATAGCTTGAATCCTTCTCTCTGTAATCACTTACCAACCTTCAGATCTTTTAACTTCATTAGTTGAAGAACTGAAGCCGGGGTTACTAGAAATTTCTGTTTCACTATGCTGCTGTTATTTCTGCCATTAATATCTATGAATAGTTTGTCTAAAACCTGGTTCTTGCTTCCAGTGATTTGATCTTGTATTATGTAACAGAATTGTTGCCCATGGTATACCTTGCTTCAATGCATATGCTTCCAAAAATCTTGATTTGGACATCCTGCTGTGGTTTTCTCGGCCCTCTTACTCTACTTGCACACTAGTCAGTCCTTTTTCATAATCTCCTAGGTCTCTTCAGTCCTCTTCTCACTATTCCTGCTTCATGCTGTCTCTTTTGTCTTTTATTCAGCTTAGGCTTCACAGTCCATATTTATAATTGCTTTCTGGTATCTACCCTCACATCTCTTCTTCCCTTCTCTCTGTACTACAATCCTTATTAAATACAACTTTTCACATTCTCCATTTCTGCTCTTGGGCAGCTATTCATGGCTGAGGAAAAAAAAATGCACACAATGCTGCCGGTTGGAAATTAATGACTATAACCCTCAAGAGGCTTCCCACAATGCCTAGGAATCCTACAATATCACTGCAGTCAGTGCATGCTCCTATTTTCCTAAATAAATATTTCACACTTACTCTTCTCTCCTATAACCATCAACACCCTTTCCCAGGCTACTAGTGTTTCCACCTCTCTTTCACGCTTCCCTCTCATTTAGTAACACACTCACTACTGCTTCTGTTTTCACCAGAAAAATAGGTGGCAATATATTGGTTGTCTCACATCTGCTTGCTATTAATTCTACCTTATTCCATTTCCCGTCCCACCCCTGTTAACAAAGGAAAAACAATTTCTGGTCCTGCCATGATCAACCTCTCCCCTTGTATACTGGACACCATAACCTTTTTGCTTAGCCAGGTGTAGTACCTCTGTTTTTAACTCCTTTTAGACCCAAGCCATCCATTTTCCATTTTTTTTTACTGGAAAAATTCTATCCACATACAGACTTGTTAAAATACTTATAATGTAAACAAAAATCAGCAACACAAAGAACAGGTTTTGATCACATGATGCTCTTGAATACTCCTTCCTTTGCTTTTTGTCTCTCTCAGGACTAAAGATACTTGAAAATTTTCTACATATCACATTGAAATTGAAACTTAAGTGCAGTAAATTAAAGCATGAACAGACACAGCCCATCAATCCACTTACGTTTTCCAACTCATCCAGAGTAAAATGTCCAGAAGCTCCATGGCTGGGGCATCCTATGTGAAGACCTCCGTGTGACTTCCTTCCTGTTTACTTTCCTTCATAGCCATCAGCCCTGGACTGTGGTCAGCCAAGCAACAGCTACCCAAAGATGGCACATCCCGACCTGCGGACTCTGTCGTTACGTCACCTTACACGGTCTAAGGAACTGTGTAGATGTCATTAAGGTAAGGACAATGAGATCAGAAGATTATCCTGGGTTATCATAAAGAACGAATATCCTCATGAGAGGGAGGCAAGGAGATGAGAACTAGGGATGTGTATCAGCTGAGGTCAGAGATATGTCACTGCAGAATGAGACTAGGAGCCTAGAAGACCAAATGCTCTCTAGATGTAGGAAAGGGCAAGAAAATGTATTTTCAGAAGGAGTGCTACCCTACTGACATCTCCACTTTAATCCATAAGATTCATTTCAGACAAAAGTTGAAAACCTCCAAAAGAATAAGAAAATAATTATATGGTGCTTTAAGCCCTTATATCTGTGATAAATGGAAACAGCAGCAATAGGAAGCTGATAGACTGACATTATTTTGTTTCTTTATTTTCTGTATTCCTTAATATAGTGGAAGCACCATAAAGTTAGAGGGCTTATTTATTTATTTTTTTCGTGTCTCATTTTTACAGTAATGTGCCTTGCAACCAGGACAGTTGTGTTGAATTAACAAATGTTCAAAGGGAAATGAGAATCACTTTCTCCTTGGCCCTTCATGCTTCCTTTATGCGTTTGTGCTACTTGTCTTGGTGCCAAAGACATGATCCATAGCTCAGGGCTCTCCTTCTACCCCCGTGTGTATGTGTGTTTCTATGCTTGGTCTAACAGTATGAAGAGCAAGCCCTTCAAAACTGAACTCTCTCCAGCTTCCAGAGTGTCAGCCTCGGGGGAGCATCTTCAGAATATTAAAGCAGGGAGTTTGTTTTACTTTCTGGAAAGTTATCCATTTCTCCTCTATAGCGCACGATAAATAAGAAGACAGATTAACAGGAAGAGCACTAACTGGAAATTAAATGAGCCTTAAACTAAATGAATCCCATTTATAGTCTCTCTTCCTCACTAAAACATAAGCTCATGAGGGCCCTGAATGCCCCACTCACTGCCTTATCCTCAGACCCAGAAAAGGTTTTGGTGCTCACACTGGCAGATTCTAGTAAGTGAATTTTCTTTGGTTTCGCTTTCCCCTCCATGCCAGGTCCAGACACTCTCCAACTCTGAATGTTTCTTTCCTTCAGTGTACTTCAGTCCAACCTCTCTAATAACCTCTGCCCCTACTTTTAGTTCAGGGATAAATGTGGCATTTCTGTAGCATAGGGCTTTCCACATAGTGTCGCCAAAAGAGTATTCTCAAAGCTGATCATAGTACCCCCCAGCACACAGTAATGTAATAAAACATTTTTTAAAAAAGATCTCTGCAATGACATTATCACTCCGCACAAGATGGACTCCTTTGCTCTTTGTAGGACAACATAACATCTATATGCCACTATCACCCTGAAGCCTTATTCCCCTCTACACTTCTCTCCTTGACTCAACTTCAGTGACCTCTCTATGCCCACATTAGGCTTTTGTTTCATGTCTTTGTCTCCATGTGACCTTCTCCCTTTATGTTATGCTATGCAAAGAGCTATTTAAATATGTTGTAACTTAAAACATGGGAATTGGGGAGGTGGCTCAATGTGTGAAGTGCTCTCTGTGTAAGCACAAGAATTTGAATTCAGATCCCCCGAATCCACCTAAAAAGCTGGGTAAGGCACTGCTCACCTGGAATTCCTATACTGACTGGCAGAGATGGGGAATCTTGGGGACTCACTAGCCCAGTAGTCCAGCCAATCAGTGAGTTCAATATTCAGTGACTCTGCCAAAAAAAAGGGGGGGGAGTGATGTAAGTAGAACGAGATGTTGATCTTTGGCTTCCATGTGTACCCACATGGATGCATGTACCTGCATTCACACAAACAGACCACAAACATTATTTATTTTTCTAATGACTCATGGTAGTAGAAATTGATGAGTTCAACCAAATGACACTTGTTGGTGTTCTCTTATGAGGGTACAATCTGTTGGTGTCTGGAGTTGGAGCTGTCTTAAAGCTTCCCTGTGATAGGGGAGGTCCTCCTCCCCTTCCATCTGATCCTAGCTTATCAGATATCTTCAGGACTGGCTGCAATGTCCTTATCTGTGGCTTAGCAAAGCTGTTCCTCCCGAGGGGAGGGGGGGAGGGGAGAAGATGAGGAAGGGAGGGTGAGATTGGGAGAGAAAGAGGGAGGGGGCTATGGCTGGGATACAAGTGAATGACCTGTGATTAAATTAAACAAACAAACAAACAAACAAACAAGCAAACTTCCTTCATTTTAATGGTTCCTTTCCTCCTAGACGTCTCCTGTGCCCTGGGCTTCCTCCTGGCATGGAGCCTGAATTGTGATAGCAAACCTCCCAAGCATAGAAGTAGCATAGGCTTTTCTAATTCAGTCTTGGACATCACATGGTTGAAACTTGGTTGCTCGTCTTAAGAGAATTTTGTACTTTGTTTACATATGAAATCAGGTAGTAGTTTACTATGTACAGAAGTATGCATGAGGGAATCTTTAGGACAAACCTAATTCAGCTTCATTTAATCTTCCCCTTGTTTGGCCCTTTGATAGTATCAATAAGTTCAACCCATGCTATTTCATATATGGTGTGTTGGCATTTGAGAAAACATCAGAAGCAGACGGAATCTTGACCCCTGCCATTTTCTTCTGACACAGGCCATGAAACAATTCTGAATTTCCTTTGGGGTCATCATAACACTCTCCTTCCTGAAGCTATTTCTTATTAAAACAAACTAAAACAAACAAACAAACAAACAAACAAACAAACAAAGAGAAACCATAGCTTCTGAATAGGGAGATGCTAAGAGGAATCTAGCAAATAGGCCTTGCAGGGTCCTCCCTAACATATTACCGCAGACCCCATCTCTTTCATCAGACCTACTTCGGCACAACACAGCAGGAAAAAAAAAAAAAAAAACCACACAGATCTCTTTATTTCCCGGGGTCTCCATTTCTGCAGATTCCCATCTCACTTAGAATTTGTAAGTGCTTTTCTCGTGTTAATACGTCTCGTGCTGTACATGCCTCTGAGGGCTTTCCTCCTCTACACCGCCTAGCACCTAGCATGCCAAATTCCTTCCTTACGCTTGCTTCTTGTCCTCCACTAAACTCTAAGCCCCTCAGGGCCTGGGTCTGTGTTTTCTCACATGAGCTTGGGAAAGAATCAGATGTCAGATTCCCTTATATATGTGTTTGTTGGAAAACAAAACAAAACAAAAACAACTCTGTATTTTTTTTTTTACTATCGTTATTAAATAAAATAGAAATATATTTTATGCAATCAGTATTTGAAACTTTGACAGGTGTGTCTTCTGAGCTGTAGGAATCACACAAACCTGGCTCTCTATACTGGTGAGAGATCACAGAATGCCAGGCACATTTAAGGCAAAAGAGAAAACAAGGTCTTCAATGCAAGCAGGTATTTTAAGCTCATTTGAAAGGGTCAAGGGCTGCAGCATAAACAGAGAAAAGGGGGAACTTTTCAGCTAAGCCTTCAGAGTGAGCACTGGTAGGCTGCACACATCTTTGGAGACAGAAAAAGCTTTAGTGCCTTTTTTCCCCTTCAGTGGACTCCAGCTGTTTGTGGTGTGAGCCCACAGGGCGCCAGGGCACCCACAGAGATAATGGTCAGGCACTGAACCTCCAGCTGACACGGAGACTAGGAATTATCCCACAAGTTTACCAACTGATCAAGCGCATAATAAATTAAGAAAACGTTTAGCCAGGAGTGATGAGACAATCTAAAAGACTTCTCTGTTCAGATTTAATTTTCCAAGCAATAAAGTTTCTGATATTAACAAAGGTTGTGCAGCTTCTAAATTTTTTTTAAATGTTTTAATTTCTTTGGATATCTCATTATAATGACTAGTCAGGAGACACCAAAATAGAAGGTAAATGGAATTGTCACCTGACTTACAAAGCCAACACTTTAAGGTTCTGGTCCTTTGGGATTTAATTTTCTAATTAGCTTCTTAGAAGAGACTCACAAAGGTTAAAAGCTGCTGTCTTTCTATGAGTTCTAGTATTTGAATTTTTTTTTTTTTTTTTTTTTTTTTTTTTGCTGCCAACCTGGAAACTTAATTTCTAAATTAAACAAAGCAATCTGTACAGAGCATCCAAATAAATATCTAATAAAAATCTGTTTATAGATGAGCAAAACAGATGTATGACAAGCTGACTATGTTCTGCTCCTTTGTAAGGAGCAAGGAAAGCACCGCACCTTCAGAAATTCCACACTCAGGTGTATGTCATGCAGCTGACAAGGTGGAAAACAGCAGTTTTATGAATCTGGCTGCTGTTCTTTAAGCTGCCATTGTAGCTCAGGCTAATGATAGGTCCACATTGTTATTCTTTAAGCCACCAAATTTTAAATATGTTCAGGCATCTGGATATGTGCATATTTTCCTTCGATTTCTTTTGTGGTTTTATGCTTAGCTTTTCCAAATCCAGAGTTTTGAGAAATGAACACTCATGGTTCTGTTCATGCTTGTAGGTATTTACTCCATTTTAAATCTTCGTTCGCATGAATGTGCACGATGAATGTACAAGTATGTAGAGGGTACCATGTACACGCTACAGGCATGTGCAACAGAGGTCAGAAGACAACCTCAGGAGTCAGTCCTTGCTTCCTACCTTCTTTGAGACAGGGGCGTTCTGTTTTTTTGTTTTGTTTTGTTTTGTTTTATGTTTGCATGTTTTGCATGTGCTATATTAACTGGCAAACAAGCTTCTGGCGACTCTCCTCTCTCTGCCTCTCACCTCCCCCAGAAGAACGATTGCAGACACACACTGCCATATCTGGCTCATGTATTTGAATGCTGGGTCCTCAGTGGAACTGTTGGGAAGGATAGGGAGTGTCACCTTGTTGGCAGAGGTATGCCACTGGCAGTGGACTTTGAGGTTTCAAAGGCCCACACCATTCCAACTTAGCCTTTCTCGCTTCGTGGCTGCTGTCTCAAGAAGTCAGCTCTCAGCTACTGAGCCAGAGCCATGCCTGCCTGCTGGCCTGCTACCAATGTGCCTCACCAGGATAGCCATCCCCAACAGATGCTTTCTATTATAAGTTGCTTTGATCATGGTGCTTCTTCACAGCATTAGAAAAATAACTAAGGCAAGAACTAAAATGAGTTAGTTTTTATTGCTTCTAATCCTGAACAGGATAAGATAGAGATATTTAAGTTTTTAACCTCAG
Organism: Meriones unguiculatus; assembly: GCF_030254825.1. NCBI lineage: Eukaryota > Metazoa > Chordata > Mammalia > Rodentia > Muridae > Meriones > Meriones unguiculatus. Next base: position 82,776,738 of record NC_083357.1, on the reverse strand, counting down.
ATATTAATTCTAGTGCACTTTCAGTGTATTATCAGGTATTTTATATGTTACTTGTAAATGACTCTTTTCTTTTTTTCTAATAGCTATATTTTTATATCTCATTGTTTAGTTACGGCTTTCATGACAATAGATGATTGTGCTCATTAGCACATGCTCAGGAAGTACAAAAATATGTATGAGTTTAATATGTATTTAAAGAAAGATGTAGATTCCACATTACTGTTAGTGGGCATCTTTGTTCCATTTTCACTTTAATAAAAATATTCATAATATTTTGTCACTGAGCATAATACTACTTTCGGTTTTTATAGGTATTCATCATGTTAGAGTAATATTAGCCTTTTACTCTTTCAAAGACCTTAAATTAAAAATGAGAGTACATTTTTATAAAATTCATTCTCAGCAAATACATACTTTATCCTATACTCTTTGTTGTTCATGTTTCCTGTGACAAGTTAGGTTTGGTGATGGTGGTTTATTATTTTAATGTACCATGGGAAATTAAACCATTCTAGCTCCACAAGGAGAGCAACAGAACAAAAATATCTGGGCGCAGGGGTCTTTTCTGAGACTGATACTCCAACCAAGGACCAGGGTCCATTCATGGATATAACCTAGAACCCTTGCTCAGATGTAGCCCATGGCAGCTCAGTGTCCAAGTGGGTTCCCTAGTAATTGGTACTGGGACTGCCTCTGAAGTGAACTCAGTGGCTGGCTCTTTGACCACCCCCCACCCCCCATGAGGGAGGAGCAGCCTTGCCAGGCCACAGAGGAAGACATTGCAGCCAGTCCTGATAAGACCTGATAAGCTAGGGTCAGGTGGAAGGAGAGGAGGACCTCACCTATCAGTGGACTTGGAGAGGAGCATGGGAGGAGATAAGAGAGGGAGGGTAGGATTGGAAGGGAATTAGAAAGGGGATTACAGCTGGGATACAAAGCAAATAAAATGTAATTAATGTAAAAAAAATAAAAATTTAGTTAAAAAAAGAATTGGATTTTACTCCTCACAAAAGTCTCAAAATTAATTGAGAGAATAAGAAGTCCAAATGCTTGACAATGAGCTTCCTTTCTGCTTCAGTCATTCTTGAGGGACTGAAGATGCTGATGCTGCCAGATGAGAAAGCATCAGTGTGGCCTCTATGGAAACCAGGTCCTTGCTTTACACCTGGACATCCATCTTCTTTTTCTTTCAATCCTCTGATTTACACACTGGCACCAGCTTATGATGTATGATGCTGTGAATTCCATCGGAGCCCCCCTACAAAGTCCTTACAGCCCACTGGTATCAAGACTTTTTTTCTCCCCATCGCTCTTTCCCTGAAGACTTGAGCTCTCTTAAAACTTCTGATTTGTGGGAAGGCTTTATTGCCGTTGATTATTTCATAGATTCAACTCTATTATTTGAATACATTATTGAACTATACTTACACAGAGCATAGCCACATGGGTCAACATGATCAGAGGCACTACCCAACTCACTGTCTTGTTTGTTTGTTTTGTTCTGTTTTTGAGACAGGGTTTAACTGTGTAGCCTTGGCTGTCCTGGACATGCTTTGTAGACCAGGCTGGCCTTTAATGCACAGAGATTCACCTGCCTCTGCCTTCCTGAGTGCTGAAATTACAGGTGCTCATCACTGCATCCAGTTACATGACTGTCTTGTCATCCTAAAAGCATACAGATTGGCAAGAATGAATACCACCATGAATGCAATTAAATCCCTTCTGCCTTGGCAGACAGGACAGTGTCTTTGACATGGGAACATCAATGTTTTAGAGAAAGAGGAGATGCTCCAGATAGAAGAAATTTTGACTAATTAATACAACTCATGACGGCATTACAAAGAGCATGCTTGATTAAGAATACATCTCAAAGACAAATGAAAATGATTATTTTTAATGATGTGCCAACCCGAATTAAAGAACTACTTCCCTGATTATACTATAAAGTTGATTATAATACAGTTTCATTTATATGGGAATATACTGGTCTTGGAAGTTGCCAAAATCATTTCTGATTTGCTGAACTACTTTTTAGCTTTGCTTCAGGTGAGACTGTACAGCGTCTCTACAACTCTCAGAGTGTCAAGATGTTGGGTTGACCAAAGTTAATGCCTCTTCTGATAGATGTAGTGCTCACAGTGCATGCACATTCTAGCACTTCAATGTTTTTTTTTTTTTTTTTTTTTTTTGTGAGGTAGAGCTTAAACGGATCCTTCTTTTATCAAAAGATAGAGCTTAAACGGATCCTTCTTTTATCAAAAGATAGAGCTGATGATGTTTGAATGAATATGAAATGGCTGACATTTGCTCCTCATTTGTGTACTGTGATCTCTGAATTAAACACTGTGAAAATTATCGTCTAAAAGGTATTTACAAAACCATATCCAGAGCTTCTGGTAGAGAGAGCCTAGAAAGTGCATTCAGGGTTTTTCTCAACACATTCCCTTTCTCTCATCTCCGTTCTTATTAACAGAGATTGCAGGCAGGGATGGAATGGAGATTCAAAATGGGCTTCAGGGAAGTGCAATAAAAGTGACACGCAGGCAGGATATATGATTATCAGGAAAGGCTGCAAGAATCTGTACGTAGATAGGTGAGAAGAAGAATAAGGAAAACTTAATATTTGTCTTCAAGGAGATGAAAGGGTATAATGAGGATGATGCTGACAGCTATCTCTCACAGTCACCAAGGACAGAGCTAACAAAAGGGGCTGCATTTTAGGGAAGTACTAGAACTCCACAGTGGAATGTATTACATACAAGTTTCTATCTCCCTAGCAGATGGGTAACAGGCTAGATGGAGGACAGCTAATAGACCACACAGAAACTTGTTAGAGATGCAAATCCTGCACTGAACCCAGACCTACTGATTCCACAACTGTAGGTGGGACTTGGCAAAAGGCTTTCGTGCTAGTTTTCTCTCCATGTGACAAAATGCCTAAGAGAAATAACTTGTAGGAAGGAAGACTTATTTTGATTCACTGGTTCAGAGGTATTATTAGCAGACAGTTGCTTTGAAAAGTTCTTTTCAGCCCCAGGCATTCCAGCACATCACAGCAGGGATGCAAGGTAGACCATACTGCTCCCTACCTGGTAGCCAAGCAGTGAAAAGCTAGAGGAGAAAAGACTAGTCTTCCAGAATCCCCTTTGAGGGCATGCCAGTGGACCCCACTTCCTCCACAAGACCCACCTCTTATTACTGCTGGAGGCAATGAAGCACAAAAGCTTTGAGAGATATTTTTTTCAGATACAAACTATTGCAGTTTTAATCGCACCCCGTCCGTCCTGTGTGTGTATGTCTCTCTCTCTTTCTCTCACTGTGTGTGTGTGCACACATTGCTGCATTTATGGAGTTTGGAGAACAACTTCACGTGTTGATCCTTGCTTGAGAAAGGGTCTCTTGTTGTTCACCATTGTATGTGTCTGGCTAGCAGTTCTGAGAGCAAGTCAGGACTTCTCCTTCCTCAACATCTCCTCTTCCCACAGACGCTCTGGGATTATGACATGTTGTGTCTAACTACCTTGTCTAACGTTACGCGGGTTCTGTGGATCCCAAGTTAGGACCTCACACATGTATGCCAAGTGCTATATTTACTAGGCCACCTCTCTCCAGCCCCTATTTCTTTTTTGTTGTTGCTGCTGTTGTTTTATTTTTGTTTGTTTTGTTTTTTGTCAGCCCTTACTTACGACATTTCAATCAACATTGGATTTAAGAACTGTTTGGATGGGTAAACTCTTACGGACACATTTATTCCGAGAGTTTTGAAAAGTCTGGGTCAAGGAGAAATATGAATGTAAGCCTCTTTAATCTTCATATTGTCTGCCTTTGGAGAGGAGCTCATTAAAGTAGCTTAGATCCATCCGTGCTGCAAAGCTCAAGGGAAGAAGTCAACTTAGTACAATGGTGAAAACAGCTCCAAAGGAAAAATCCTTTGCTCTGAAAATTACTGAAGATATTTTACAATGACTGACATGTAGGGAAACCAAACCAGTAGGTCTATGCCAAAATCTAGTAAAAGATCTGGACACACAGAGGCTTGATTAGGGACATTCTTGTGAAGCTCAGGAAGAAACAGTTGTGTAGCCCATGGCTACCTGAATTTAAAGACCACAGCTACATTCTACACAGAGTAAAAAAATCTGACAATTGTGCAAACGCTCCATTTCTTTTTAAAACTTAGATTTCCTAATGTAACTTTTAGGAACTGCATCTAGGGACAGCTCTGGAGGGTTGGATGTATGATACTCTTTCATTTGCAGTAGGACAAACATTTTTTTAACACTTCTAATTTTTTTAATTTTTATTTTTTCTTATCAGTTACATTTTATTAACTCTATATCCCAGCTGTATCCTGCTCCCTCATTCCCTCCCACTCCCACCCTCCCTCCCTCCTCTCCACCCTGCCCCTTTCCAAGTCCACTGATAGGGGGGGACCTCCTCCCCATTCATCTGATCCTGTTTTATCAGGTATCTTCAGGACTGGCTGCAAAGCCCTCCTCTGTGGCCTAACAGGACTGCTCCTCCCTTGGGGGTGGGGAGACCAAAGAGCCAGTCATTGAGTTTCTGTTAGAAATAGTCCTTGTTCCCCTTACTATGGGAAACCAATTGGTTACTGAGCTACCACGGGCTACATCCAAGCAGAGGTTCTAGGTTATATCCATACATGGACCTTGGTTGAATGTCAGTCTCAGAAAAGACCCTGTGCCCAGATATATTTGGTCCTTGTGGAGCTCCTATCCTTTCCCCATCATACTAACACCCCTTCTTTCATATGATTCCCTATACTCTGCAACACTTCTAATTTTTAATTTAAATTTAATTTTTTATAATTTATTCATTTTACATCCAACCTATAGCCCCCTCCCTCATCTCCTGGTCCTACCTATCTTCCCTTCCTCTTCTCCCCTATTCCCCTCCCCTATTTTTCAGAAAGCAAGAGCCCTCCTCCCCTGCCATCTGACCCCAGCCTATCAAGTCTCATTAGGACTGCCTGCATCTTCTTCCTCTGTGGCCTGACAATGCCTCCTCTCTCAACCAGGGAGAAGTGAGCAAAGGGCAGGCAACAGAGTCCGTGTCAGAGACAGCCCTTATTCCCCTTAGTAAGGGACCCACGTGGAGACTGAGATGCCTATTGGGTGCATCTGAGCAGGGGGTCTAGGTCCTCTTCATGCATGGTCCTTGGTTGGTGCATCAGTCTCTGCAGACACCCATAGGCCCTGAATTTTTGGCTTTGTTGGTCTTCTTATGAAGGTCCTGTCCATTCAGGGTCCTTCTATTCTCCCATTCTTTCCTACAACTCTCTGCACTCTGCCCAAAGTTTGGCTGTGAGTCTTAGCATCTGCTTCTGTCACCTGCTGGGTGGAGTCTTTCAGAGGACATTTATGGTTGGGCTCCCATCCTGTTCCCTCTCTTCAACAGCTTCCGGTGTCTATTCTATTTGCCCTCTGAATGAGAACTAAGCATCCTCCTTGGGCTCCTCTTTGTGATTTAGCTTCTTTAGGTCTGTGGATTGTAGTATGGTTTTCCTGTATTATGTGGCTAATATCTTAGTGCAAACATTTAAAGCTGTGGCTTTCCACAGACAAGCAGACATATCTGGGGCAGGGTTCGTGCCTGAGAAAGGAACTGCAGACCATCTGGACCCCAACAATAATCCATCAGAATTAAAAATATAAGTAGTCTTTGACATGGCAAGCTAGCCCCTGGAAATAGACCCAAAGGAATGAAAATGCCCAGGCATATTAAAGATATATGTAAGAAGATAAGTATTCATATATAGCTTGTCAAACCTAGAAGTAATGCGAATGCCCATCGCCCAGGGAATGATTTAATAAACTCATTATCTATAACACAGAGCACCATGCTGACATTAGTAAGGATGAATGGAGTTTAAACCATTGGCTCAGAGGGATTTCCACATTCGTTAAGTGGTAAAGATGAAGGTTAGAGTACATGGCACATTCTCCTTAAAAATCAGTGACAATAATCTCATGTAATGTGTATATATATTTGTTTATGATTTGATTAAAATACATGAGCATGGAATGAAGCAAAAATGTGATCTAAAAAGAAATAAGGCTATGATAAAAATAACAGTGAAGCTGTCCCATTTATGCAAAATTAGAAAGGTGTGACTATTTGTCTGTGGTAAGATATTCAAAAGTTAGTTTGCAAGTAGTGGTTCTCTTTGGCCTGTGTATTTAGGTGACTTTTGCTTTACTTTCTTTTTAACATATCATTTGATTTTCTTGTAAAATAAGCAGGGAGAAAGTTAACTTCTTTGTTTTTAGCTTTCAAAAAGAAATAAGAAAAAATACCTCACCCCCCGGAAGACGCATGAAAAGAAACAAAATCAGTACCTTCCATCACTCAGAAAGTGAAATGCAGATGTCAGGCTGTTGTCATGTTTTGGGAAGCATGGACAACCAGATGTGGCTTTCTATTATGTGTTTTCTATTATGTCATCTAGAGAGTGAGCAGATGCCATGTTTCTGAAGCTCTAACAATGTCTCAAAAAGTCTAAGATCAGGCTGAGCAGTAAGGGAGGCAGTTAAGGAGATATGGTGGAGGCAGTGGTTTGAATACAGTTTAGAGTAGTTTTGTGGGAAATGGGCTTTTTCTGTATTGAACTGAATTTGCTCTGGAACACAATTCCATAATCTAGGAACTGCAGAGATTTATTCAGTGAATGCTGGTGATCAGGGAAGGTACAGTTGGCGTACTGAAGGGAAGCTTTCATGTTGACCCCCAATACGAATGTCATCTGTCCTCCCTGACTTTCACAGTCTAGCCTATGACACGTTGATGTTGTCTCAAAATGGATAAGCTAAACCATCATCCCCCTTGGGATGATTTTTAAAAGACCCTGTAGAGAGTGATGTCATGAGGGTAGACCCCTCGTGTGTAGGATTAGTGCTTTTATGAAATGATTTCATGAGGACTGCCTCTGTTTTCTGTCTTATGAAGACTAAACAAAAAGGCACTGTCTTTGAAGTAGCAAGGAAGCGCCACTAGAAAACAGTTTTAAAGCCCCTAGAACTATAAGGAAGAAATTTTGTTGTTTGTGGATGGCTTGGTCTCAGGTATTTTGTTATAGCAAGCCAAATGCAAATAACTCCTGCTCTGTACCTGGCTAAGTGTCTCTGAATGTTCTCTTTTTTTTTTTTTTCTACTTTTTCTTCTTAGTGATCTGAGGGAAAGTAAGGTGCTATGATTTGAATGTTCTTCCAAAATTTATGGTGGGGATTTTGAGAAGTAATTAGATGGGGGTGTCACAGTGGGGGAGGGGGTCACTTCATAAATAGAGTAATGATGAATTGGTTCCTGGTAGAGAGGATGAGTTTGGCCTGATATATATATATATATATATATATATATATATATATATATTAATCTCATAAGCTTATTACTCAGGAGTTACACAATGCCTTAGCAGGATGTCCTTATCAGATGAAGGCCCTGAAATTTGGATTCAAAACTCATGGACCAAACAAACTTCCACAAAGATCTTGTCTGTGGAATTTTTTAATAGAAGCAGAACATGGTCAAAGACAGGGTGAGACATTATCCCTGAATCCCTAACTTTTCTCTGTCATCTAGTCTTGGGATCCCATTCTCTAGAATGGGAGAAAAAGACTGCATGTCTATTTAAACACACCATTATGACACCATGGTTCCAATTTGTTGCAATAAGCTTTACAGCTCCTTTTCATTACAATGTGACTAGCCATAGAATCCTGCCATTTGTTGGAATTTTGCCATTGTTTTACAATGAGCTGTTTGTGCACAGTTGATTGTCAGAGTGTTTGGACATAAAGAGACAAGCGGCCTTCTTAGCGAACCACTTCATTTCTATTTATCTAGATAACAATAATTAAATTAATAAACATTTGATTAATTAACAAATCTAAAACTTGTTTTTAGTGTAACCCAATGTAAAAAAATAGCCCTCTTCACTTTAATCTTCTTTGGTAGATGCCTCAGTCCAATGACCCTAAGGACTTTAGATACGGTCAGTTTGCAATCATTGATTATTCTTCACTGTCTCCCACTCTGCTTGTGCTGTCAACTCCTCCTCATGTTTATATATTGAAGTCTGGCACAAAGAACAGCTACAGTGAGTGTGTGGCAATTATTCAGTGCTTCTTACTGACTGAGTGTTTCAGAACTCCTTCCCACTTTCTTCCAACTTGGCTGCTGACAGTAAGCAAATCGCAAGACCCTTTGAACCTACCCAAAACAGAACCCTAGGCTTCAGTGGCTGGCTCTGTGGTTTCCAGGCTGGGTTAGGTATCTCATTCTCAGGCCTTTGGGAAAGAGTGACCAAAACTCCCCAGAGTACATGTGGCAGCGTGGGTACATGCAGATTGAATAGAGCAGCAGTGAAAGAAAACTATGGCCATGGTATCACACAGCCTCATGAACCCTTTGTCTTTGGTCCATGCTGTGGGCAGGTAGTGCTTCTGTTGCCTTCTCATGCAGTAGCTACTTATTGCATTAAAGCTGGGAGAATGCTTGGAGAAGTGCTTGCCTGGCCTGAGGTAAGCTCTAGGTAGTAATTGGCGTACCTTATAACTATCATTATTTATCTAAAGAAACATGGAGTAGTGAATAAAGTGTTTGGGTGTCAGGTGCTCATTTTTTAAAGTGTTTTCAAACTGGGAAAACATTAGTGTCTTCGGGAGTGCCTACAGACTCTTCACATTTCTAGCCCATATTTCTAACCACTGGCCCTGGAGACAGATGCAGAAAGCCAGAGATCTGTAGGCAGAGATTTCCCCTCCGGTGATCTGTAAGAGGAGGTGTTGCTGAAGCACTGCTCTAAGTGAATAAGGAAATGTGTTCCTAAGTCTGCAATCAACTGGTTTAAGTTGGCTTCTGATTAAAAAGCCTGCCTAGGGCAGTCGCTGGTGCCTCGGGGCACCTTTTGGTAGTGAGAGTTAATTTTATATCTTAAAGCTGCAGGTTAAGAAGATGTGCTTTAGCCTCTAAAACATTTGGGTTTGACTCTGTTATTTGGATCGTTACCTAGAGGCCATTCTCTGCTTCTATATTCTTATGTGTGAATTGTAAACAATAACAGTCCCTTTCCATCCGATTCTTGCTAGACTGGAAGAGAAGAGCCATGAAAAGGTGCAGTTCCAGCTCAGAACAAAAGGTCAGTAAGTGACCAGCTCACAATCAAGAAAATTGGATTTTCCCTTCCACAGTATTTATAGCTCCACTGAACCTCATCTACTTTGATAAGAAAACTATACTTCTGGACAAACAGACAAATAAACGAACAGATCCAACAAAATCAGTGGGCTGACCCAAGTAGGAGGTAAACTTTAGGTAAGACAAGAGTGGACACTTAGAAGGAGGATGTGTTACTAGTTTTTATAATGAGCTAGAATTAAGAGCAGCCATAGTCACAGGCAAGTAAAGGGGCAATCATAAAAAAAGTTAAAAAGGGAGAATGCTCAAGTTCTGTCACAAATTCTGTCCTATTTCTATTATTAAAAATTACAATGATTATTATTGTGATAGAAGCACATGTGGGTATTTGTGCCATGGCAATTGTGTGGACATCAGAGCACAACTTTCCAAGGTGGTCTTTTCTTCCACTTTCACATGTGTTCCAGATATCAAGCTCAGGCTGTCAGGATTGCACAAAATGCCTCTCTCCACTGCTCTTCTTCTTTAATTCTTTTTAAAAAATTCATCTTTTTATGTTTAACTTAACTGTAATTGTGTGGGAGAGATTCTAGCAAACAGTGGGTAAACTGAGCTTAGCTGTCAGGGGTTTGTTCACTGAGTCTGTGCTTGCAGTGTGAGTGCACACAGGTACACTATTGCTTGCAACCAAAAGAGATGCACACTTGACAGAGGAACATTCAGGAACTGGATTCTAAAACTTATATTAGTAATTTCTAGGATATAATCCCCAAAGAACTAGAAACAGGACCTGTTCTCAAGAGGAAAAGAATTCTCAAGAAAAATTAGATACTAGAGTTATAGGTCGAAGGTTTCAAGCAACTATTCATATTTGAGAAAATACAATAAAACATGTTTGCAATGAATACGAAAATAAGACATCTCAGCAGCGAAATAGAAACAATGGAGGATTTGTATATTCTGGAACCGAAAACTGTAATAGCTGAAATTTAAAAGCATCATCAATGAGCTTGATGGGAGACTATAGAGAGTAGTGGAAAGTTAGTAACTTGAAGGAAGAATAACGAGAAAATGATTCAGTTTGAAAAATAAAAATTAAATTAAATGGAGAAGTCTTTGGAATTCTTTTCTTTTCTTTTTTTTTTCAATGCAGTTTATTCAGGAACCTTGAACAATCCTCGGACCCTGGGGAAAGCCAGCCCACAGCTTAAATAGCCTCTGGGTAGCCAACCCAGGCGTGCCACATGGGCAATGTAGATAGGTCCACATACATGGAAGCAAGCCAGATCCTCAGCCTTAGCCAAATGTGGAATTGTTCATGACAGAGAGCACTCACCATCGGGAAGGTGGAAGGTGGAAACCAGCTCCATCTTTAAGGCACAGCATTCCGCAGCTCTCTACAGTTCCCCCTTTTTGTTTTAGACGCTTATTGCTTGAGTGTTTGAGACAAGGTCTTACTATGTAGTCTAGGTTGGCCTTGAAGTCTCAGCTTTGCTTCAGCACGCAGAGTGCTGGCATTATAGGCACTCACAACCACAGCTGGCTGAGAAAGAGACTAAAAGGCAAATCATGCATGAAGTTGGATGCATGCGTTAGAAGCAGAGGGTATAATGTATACATTCTAGTTCTAATGTGAGAGAATCTATATGGGAAAACAGTGTGGAGGAAGCACAGAGAATTTACTGGAACTCTACTCTCTTGGAAGAAGTTATCCTTTAGGCATCCTCTTCTATCATCTATTAAAATCCTTGTAAACTTTCATAATGCAAATAGAACTCCCATTTGAAATCTTCCTTCCTTCCTTCCTTCCTTCCTTCCTTCCTTCCTTCCTTCCTTCCTTCCTTCCTTCCTTCCTTCCTTCCTTCCTGTCAGCCTTTCTTTCACTAATAGATGTTTATTGAGTATTTTTCTGAAAAGCAAGGGATTAGCCTTGTTCTTCCTACCATCTCACTGGAGAGTACCTATAAACTTCTCTGCTTAGCTTAGGGCTCAGTGAAAGCTTGGAATAACTGGCAGAATCTGGTTTAATAGCATCATTTGAAAGGCTGAGAACCATCCACCACTGGTAATCTGCTCCAACACCAGATTCTCCCCACCTTTTGGGTATCCTTTGGAGCATCTTCAGAGCCTGGTCTTTAGAGCATCATGGGTGCAGATGGCTTCACTTGTTTAGGATTTCTGGGAGACTCAAATTTGCTGCTCTATCACTGCCAGTGGTTTTCTTGCCTGCTTGCTCTCTGCCAATAGATCCCTTAAGCGTCTCCTTTGTTTGTCAAAAAAGGAACCTAGTGATTTTTCTTAGGTTGCAATATGTCTTTAACATTTTAGTTCAATGGTGGCCAACCAGTAGAGTCTGCATTTTTTATATTGAGTTAAAGACCCTTCATGGCATATTTATGTGTCTAGATTTACCCTGCAGTCTCAATGTTATTTTATACCTCAGCCTCTTTGGTTCATGCCTCCATGGTTCCCCCCCCCTCTCTCTCTCTGTCTCTCTCATTTCTCTGCTTCTTAGAAGTTTCCAAAGTAATTTGAAAATCAACCAAACAAGAAAACATGAATTAATATGTTCTTCTTTGAGAAATCCATCTTCCCAGACCATTCCAGAGGAAATTAACTATTCATATGAGCACACTAAATCAAATATATATATTTTTCCTCACTATCTCAACATTTCTGAAATCAGGATTCCTTTATCTCTTCTCATATTTTATGATCACTTGTTGCCAAGAAGCAGCCCGGATCATGTTTTTTCACATGATCCTGCTAGTTGTTATCCATGGAGAGATGCTGGAACAATTGTAAGTCTTTCTTGTCAACAAACAAAGGAAAACATTGAAAGAAGGACCAGGTCATGAATCTTAACTGTCTGAAAATATTTGGGTGATAATTTATTCATAATGGCAAGAAATACTCTTATAGATAGAGCACCAGAAGGTTAGAGAAAATTCTAGAGAGGTGAATGCAATATCCTTAAAAAACAAAACAAAACAACTAAAGGGTGCAAAAGATACAGACACAAACAACTCTGCTACATAAGTTATATTAAAAAGAAAAACATTGAGCTTCCCCCCCATCCCGAGGGAGGAGCAGGCTTGCTAGGTCACAGATAAGGACATTGCAACCATCCTGAAGATACCTGATAAGCTAGGTCCAGATGGAAGGAGAGGAGGACACCCCCTCTCAGTGGACTCGGAAGGGGGCAGGGAGGAGATGAGGGAGGGAGGGGAGGACTGGGAGAGAAAGAGGGAGAGGGCTACAGCTGGGATACAAGTGAATGTATAAAATTATTTAAAAATAAAAAATATTAAAAAAAGAAAAACCTGAACGTGATGAAGTTTTTGGAATACTGTAACCAATCGAATTCAGTTATAGTTTCATATGTATATATATATTACATATATATATGTAATATAATAGAAATTACATCTGAGTAAGTTTAAAAGAGTTAAAGTAGAAAATCTAATTATTGGTAAAGCATTGTGATACAGTTTTTTTTTGTGATACAGTTTTTAGGAGGAGCTTCTTTTTCTTTTTCTTTTTAATTTATTATAGTTTATTCACATTGTATCCCAACTGTAGCCTTCTCTCTTGTCCCCTCCCAAACCCACCCTTCCCTCTTCTCCTCACATGGCCCTCTCCAAGTCTGTTGATAGGGGAGGTCAGGAGGAGCTTTTCTTTTTAAAATTTTTTATTTATTATTTATTACAATTTATTCACTTTGTATCCAGGCTGTGGCACCCTCCCTCATCTCCGAATTCTACTCTCTTTCTTCTCCTCCTATACCCCTTGCCTAGTCCACTGATAGGGGAGGTAGGAGGAGCTTTTCTTAATGGTATGTAACTAACACCATACTTCACAATGTACAGTTTTTTTTTAGATTTTGTGAAAAATCTATTTTTCTCCAGTATTTTATTGGTTTGAAATATGTTAGTTGCAAGCTTCTAAAAAATCCAAATGACATCGTATGTGTGCCCACGGGCACAACCATGTGGAAGACTGTTTCTCCACCTCTAAAGTGGAAATAATTTCACATGCCAGAACCCATAGACATTTTACTAGCTTTCTCGGCTTCAAAACTCCCTTGTTGGTTTGGACCTAATCCCATGCAATTAGTTTGGAAAGAATCATTCTCCCCTTTTACAGTTCTAGGAAGATCAGTCAAACATTTGAAACATGGACTACAAACCAGGTAGCCAAGTCCTGCACTAAGCAGGAAGAACATAGAAATTTATGACCATTCTAACTTTCACTCTGTTAATCTTACTGACAATTTTTGAGCTGCATTAGCTTGTCAATATAGAAATCATGGAGTACATACTATAAAAAAAAAAGATTACTAGAAGAACATTTAATTCACATTTGAAAGCCTTTATGCTAACGTAATTAATTTATCCCCTATAAAAGCAGGATAAGTCAAAGTTAATTTTACATACCTAACTTATTTCTGAGTATTATGATAAATATGCGTACTGTACATTATCAAGAAACTAGAGACTTTCCTTTGGTAAATGTACATGCATGTATGAACTCATGTAGCATGCGTATACTCTTATTTGACTTTTTGGCATAATTAAATAATATTCATGTAAAAATCTAAGAAATAATGCCACTGCTTTAATTCAACATAGAAATTAGTATTTCCTTTTGAAAAGATTTACTTATGTGTGTGCACGTGTGTTTGTGTATATGTAATACCCACATGTGTGTTGCAGTGGCTGTGGAGGACAGAAGAGGGCCTGGGTCTCTTCGGGCTGGAGTTACAGGTATCTGTGAGCCATGCAATATGGATGGTGGGATGTGAAGCCTAGTTCTCATCACTGGACAGCAAGCAATCTTAACCACCAAGCTACCTTTTCGCTCTGAAAATCAATACTTGATCAGAACAAAAATTAAAGCCATATAAACTAAAACAATTTCTCATTGTGTTTTGTTATGTAATATTAGAATAAATATTTCAGAATATAGTTAAAGTAGTTTTAAGTAGTTTTAGTTTTTAGTATGACCTCAGATCCAGCTATACCACGCCTAGGCATATATCCAAAAGAGGCTCAAGTACACAACAAGGACATTTGCTCAACCATGTTTGTAGCAGCTTTATTTGTAATAGCCATAAGCTGGTAACAACCCAGATACCCCTCAGTTGAGGAATGGATACAGAAATTGTGATACATCTACACAATGGACTATTATTCAGCAATATATTTAGCAATATACACTAAATTCAGATGCCGAGACTCACAACCAAGCTTTGGGCAGAATACAGAGAATCATATGAAAAAAAAGGGGAGTCAGTAAGACCTGGAGAGGACAGGAGCTCCACAGGGACCAAATATATCTGGGCACAGAGGTCTTTTCTGGGACTGATTCTCCAACCAAGGACTGTGCATAGATATAACCTAGAACCCCTGCTGGGACATAGCCCAAGGTGGCTCAGTGTACAAGTTGGTTCCCTAGTAAGGGGAACAGGGACTAGTAAGGGGAACAGGGACTAGTAAGGGGAACAGGGACTAGTAAGGGGAACAGGGACTGTCTCTGACATCAACTCAATGGCTGGCTCTTTGACCTCCCCATCCTGTGTGGGAAGAGCAGTCTAGCTAGGATACAGAGGAGGACATTGCAGACAGTCCTGATGAGACCTGATAAGCTAGGGTCAGATGGAAGGGGAGGAGGACCTGCCCTATCAGTGGACTTAAAGAGGGGTAGGGAAGAGATGAGAGAGGTTGAGTGGGATTGGGAGGGAATGAGGGAGGGAGCTACAGCTGGGATATTTTTTAATTAATATAAAAAATAAAAAATTAATAAAAAACCAAAAATCATATGAAAGTTTATTTGTGGTATCTCTTTGTAAATGGTATTCCCAGAAAACACTCCAGTTACATTTAAATGATCTACACTAGTACCCACGTAGGTTTGGCTGATGGAAGAGGTCTTGCAGCAGAGAGCAGGTCTTAAGTGTTAGGGATGAGCATTGAGAATGGCTGGCTAAGTGCTATATTTAGATACATTCAAAGTGGTCATTTTTAGTGCTCAATATTCCCCATGAATGCTCTTTTTACCTTGCTCTCAACAGATTCTCCCTCATGAATAATGGATTCTTTGGTAATAATTAGGAAACAGGAAAAGCTGAAGTCATTAAACAAAAATGATTATCACTCCCATTTTCTCCATTTTTAAATTAGCATTAGCCCAACTTTATTCCATATCTACATTTATGGCATTCTAGCAGGGACCAATGTTTTTTTGTCAGGTCTCAGCATCCCCTGTATCAGGAACACATACAGAATAAGGAAGTCCTGGAAATGCTGAGAACTTGCATTTTCTCAAGCAGTCCTAAAGGGAGGAGGCTCTGGGTTTTTATTGATGTGATGCCCTTTTTACACTAGTGACAGAGGGAGACACAATGTGTCAGTTTGGTTAATGGAGAAACACGACTTTTGTAAGCTTACGTGTATTTTGGCAAATCTTTAGGAAAGAATATGGATAAAATATGGAATTATAAGAAGCTGTTTCTCTGAGAACTAAAGGAAGTTCCTTCTTCCTTTGGAAAGTCTTTGTATATTCATGGGGCTGTGGGGTCCCCAGTTTGACTCTCAGTGTGCAGCTTGTTGCTTAGCATTTGTTCTCAAACACAGAAAAGGGCCCCAAAGAGCACCCAAATAGGAACCCCTAGAAAACACCAGCTGAGTGATGTCACAAAAGATGCCAGAATATCAGATGAGATGGAAGCCACCCCCTGCCTTTTCCCATATTGGTTAAAATAAGTATATTTTCCATGTTGGTTCACTGTTTCTGAAATTGTGAATCTCTTCATTAAAATTACCAGAGTCAAGAGGTCTACAGGGACAGTTATATCAGAGCAAGTTCTGTCATGAGATTGCACAGTGGGGTGACTACAGATAACAATGAAATATATATATATATATATATAACTAGGAGAAAAGATTTGCCAAATTTTTGCTATTGAGAAATAATAAATAAGGAGACAGATTATGTAGGCAGATTAAAACATTACGTTACTTCATTATATTATTTCATTAATATGTGCAATTTTATACCTTATGCTCAGTTAAAATAAGTTTAATTAAAAAGAAGGGAAAAAAAAAGGAACACAATTACCCATCAATAGAGATTTTTAAATTATCTGGTAGGGTTCAAGGGTTACCACCTGGATTAATTAAACCAAACAATGAAGCTTCTGTAGGGCTGAAAAGACCAGAGCCAGCTCTGTATCTCATGTGTCCACTTCAGCTTTGTTGGCCACATTGGCATTAGGGACAAAAGCAGACAATAGAACTTGTAGTTTGCTTGTCCAGCTATTAGAGGAATCCAATAGGGTTTTTGCAACTGGAATGAAGATCTATTGCTTGGAGATTGCCACCATTCTAAAACTCGGGGTCCGGAAGCTGATGATGCAGAGCAACCCTGAATAGAAAAGACTGAAATGGTGTCCTCATCGTTTCCGAAAAAGCCAGAGCACAGACAGTTCTATACGTCATGGTGCCTGGACATGTTATCAGCCCTTTAGACCTCGAAATCTAATCTCCACCCATTTGCCTGGACCGGGCCCAGTGTGGTTAGTCTGTCAATTGTCACTTTACCCCTCTGCAAAACTCACATGACAGAAAAGGTGAACAAAACCATCTCAAGGAGATTCAAGAAAGGAGTTATACAGTGTACAAGCCAGGTAGCCAAATCCTATGGTGGCCGTTCCTAACACTGGAGACTTTAACAGACAGAATTCTAGGCTTTCCCAAAGAAAAACAGGCTGTGCATGAGTTGTGTGCTTTGGAAGCTTCTCTCTGCTGGCTATACCCTGTATCCTACCAAAGACTGTCACATGGGGGAGGGACATTTGTCACCACCCTGGGTGATCTTCTCTAGAGCGGGAAGTGGAACAGAATACATGATGCTGATGGTTAAGGCATGCCTGCGCCTACAGTTATAATTTTGTTAGGCTTTATATTAAAATTTTCTCCGAATAAACTATAATTAATTTATTCCAAAAGAGCAAGTTAATAGAAATTATGCTTCCTTTCAGATCTTGTGGCTCAGAAAATTGATTCTAACAGTCTATTTGTAAATTTGAATTTTGATTGTTCCATTCTCTGTGAGTCCGTAGAGCTCATGAGTTTTGGGCGGAGGGCTTATGGAAGTGTCTTTTAATGGGTTGAATGTAAAGCACTAAGAAAGCATATAATAATTTTAACTGATAAAGAGGAGGCAGAAGCAAAGAACAGAACGTAGTTTTTTAGCCTTTTTGAACTTATTGTTCCTCTTCCAAAGTCCTTTAGTCACTCCTAACAAGAATCCTACAACTTCAGGTGTTTGCAGTTGCCAGACTCTTTGAGGCTGCTCTGTGTGGGCCCTCTATGCAGACTGGAGCCTGTGGCCATTTTATATTCATTACTCGATTAAAGACTCAATAAGTCTTATGAGCTATGGTCCTCATTTTGACTGGAAGGTTAGAGAAGGAAGTGCTTGGCTCATGGTGTGGCAGTGCTCAGTCAGGTCTTGGGGTTCTACAGGACTCTTGTTTTTACTACCTTTTTACTACAGCAGCCATTAGGGTAAATAAAGTGAGGGTAGGCAGATCTTTAAGGAGCACATCCCACTTCCCGTTAAGCAGCAAGTCCCACCTGCTTCCTATGGTTTTGAGAAGTGGAGGACGGTTGAATTCTATTCTAGGATTCCCAGCCCTAGCTCTATACCTTTTAACCCATTCCTTAAAAGCCCAGCCAAAACTTGGTGGTTCAAGAAAGTCTTTCAGATCACATTTGTTGAAGTGCTGAGGCTCGAATCTGATCTGTATCCCACAGTCCTGTGGTTTGAACACTTGGTCCTCAGCTGTTGGTGCTGCCTCAGGACCAGGATGTTGGTAGAATCTGTAGCAGGTGGGGCCTTGTTGGAAGAGGAAGAACACTGACAATATGCATTAAAGGCTCTATCCCCCTGCAGTTTGGATCTAACTTCTGTATGTGGACCTGCCCTGTGAGGGGCTCTATTATGAGCTCCTGCTGCATGGTCTGCTGTGTGGGCTAGTTTTTTTTTTTTTTTTTTTTTTTTTTTTTTTTTTTTTTTGTCCATTTGACACAAGCTAGGAACATATCTGGGAAGAGGGATCTTTAATTAAAAAGAAAAAAAAAGCCTCCAAAGTTTGGTTCATATTCTTAGTTGACATGGATGGGCCCGTCCCACTGTAGCTGGTACCACCACCTCGGGTAGTCCTGAGTTGTATAAGAAAAGCAGGCTGAGCAAGTCATGAGGAGCAAGCCAGTAAGCAGTCTTCCTTTGCTTCAGTTCCTGCCTTGAGTGCCTGCCCTGACTTCCCTCAATGACGAGGGACCTCAATGACCCTTTCCTCTTCAAGTTGTTTTTGCTCATAGTATTTTATCTCAGGAATAGGAGCCTTAAGACATTGTCCCTGTTATATTGACTTGAATTCCCCTGAATCCTTAGTCAAAACAGGCCTTTCCTCCCTTAAGTTGTCATGTATTTTGTGACAGTGACAAAAAAGTAACCAATAAACAAATCATGGTTAATTATCTGTCACCCCCAGTAGAATGTAAAAGTTGTGAGTGCCTCACTTGCTTCTTTTTCTCAGTACCTAGCAAAAATTCCGTAGCTGAAATACTTGCTGAATAAATGAAAACTATTCATTAGCTTCCCGAGTGACACTGGAAAGTTATATGACTCTGGCTCTTAGTTTCCTGGGTGAAAAATAAGAAATTTTCTTAAAGGATCTCTAAGATTCCTTCTCTTCTTTTTTAGCTACAAGGATGCTTCCTTGCATTAAATTCTTGGAACTGTTTCAAGTTATTTCTGGAGAGGAAGAATGAACCTCATGTTAATTCTGTTGTTGTTTGGACTCCTAAGTTTATGCTCAGTATCTGTCCATTGGATGGATGGATATTCAGTGGTCAATATCAAATGCACAAGGACAACTCTGTCTTGTTTATTGTTATGCTCATATGATATGCTCATAAAAAACAGGGTTCTATATCTGTTCATGAGTTAAAATCAAAATGCTTTGTAGCAGGTGATGGAGAAAGACTCAAATCTACCAGGAGCCATAGAATTGTAAACCTTTAGTACGTTCAAGTACTCCAGGAACATCCCACAACTGAGGATATTTGAGATCCTTGGATGTGGAGTAATTGCCCCAGGGTCCCATCGGCAGGAAGTGGAAGAGCTGAAAAGAGTCCTTGGCCTTGGACACTAGGTCCATCACATTCTTTATTCCCCCATGTAGCCCCAACAATTCAATCATCTTTACTCACCAAACCTAGCATCCTAAAATCCTACATCATTGACTGTACACAATAACATCTTTTGCTCCAATAGCAAACTCTTGAAATAATAACGGCAGATATAGGAACTCCTCAGTGTGACATCATCATAATGATAATATTGTCACAGTCATTAGGATTCCCAGTCATTAAGATTCACTGTGCACCCATCTTTCTTTAATATCCTTGAAGAGTTGATGAGGTAGGAGGGATTTCCTGCCTTTCCTTACATTCTTTATTAGGCAGGGTTCTCTAGAGGACCAGAACTGATGAAATGCACATATATGATGAAAGGGAATCATTACTTTGGCTTACATGAATACGACAGAGTAGTACAATAATGGCCATCTTCAGCCTACAGAGACAGTTTAT
Organism: Meriones unguiculatus; assembly: GCF_030254825.1. NCBI lineage: Eukaryota > Metazoa > Chordata > Mammalia > Rodentia > Muridae > Meriones > Meriones unguiculatus. Next base: position 82,756,921 of record NC_083357.1, on the reverse strand, counting down.
GCAGCTTAACACTTCAACAGTCCTAATAGGTACAACAGCCTGAAAGATCCTGGACAGTTTCTGGTCTTCAGTCTACATCAGAAGGCTGAAGGAGCTAAGGTCTGACATCAGCAGAGGATGGTGGTGGCAGCATCAGTAATGAAAACAGTCACCAGCAAGAAGCAGAGACAGGCAGGAATCACTGATTTGGTGCTCTTTAAATCTGGATCACTTGTTGGAAATGGCTGCCCACTCTCAGAAAAGTCTCTTCCCTTCTCTCACCCTTTCTGGAAATGCCCTCAAGAGATATGCCTACAGGCTTTTCTCTTAGTTGATTCTAGATTCTGTCAACTTAACCAAGATCAAGATTAGCTACTGTGCTTCCTTCTAGTAATTAAGTTATTATATCAACCAGAATATCTGAGTATTTTTCACTCAAGATATCAGGTCCTTCAGGACAATGACCACAACTATCCTCTGAAAATCCATGCCTCTCATAATAGCTGTCAGGCCTGAAAGAGCCACTCGAGGATGCTGAATAAATAAATGAAAGGGTGTAGGAATTGAAGTGCCACATCTCAATTGAATCAACAGTGAAGGAAGTTAAACATTTTTTTAATGAAATTAACTAGAACTCAATTCTGCTAGTGACAGAGCATGCAGAAAGCCCAGCCTCCTTCCCTGTCAGAGACCTCCCCTAGGCTAGCTGAGTTTCACTTGAGGAGACTGGATTTTATCAGCAGCCATTTAGTGGATCCTGTCTCTGTCAACTGTCCAGCTGCTTTCCTTTTAATGCAACATGACAAACTATTTTAATAATGCATTTGTTTTACAATAAATTCTCTTAAGTCTAGTCCTGATAGTAGTTTGGAAGCACAATGTGCTTATCGCCTTCAAACACTGCTGTTAAAGAAAACCTAAATCTGAATATTTCGCTATCAGTCTGATAAATTTCTATCACGGAACCTCATGTGAATAGTACAATTTAGCCAATGGCCTCTTATAGATAATAGCCCAATGCATCAGAATTAAATAGATCCAAGTTCGTGCATCTTTTAAAATCATCAAGTACAAAGTCCTCCTGGTTACATAAATATAAATGAAAGCTTGATTATATTGCAGTCTCCAGGCGTGCAGTGCTTGTGATGACAACCAGCATGCCAACAAAAGCTATTGATTATTAAAGACAGATAAGAATTTTTACAGCAGTGTCTCCAGAGTTTGTACGCTCTAGCTTTCTCCTGCTGGCTGTATTTTATAAAATCTATACCTGTCACCACACACACCACCCTGCAGAAAGGGAGAGATCGTTCTTCTAGAAAGATCTTTCTTATAGAAGACCAAGGCAGTGCCTTGGAGACCCACTCAAGGTCAAACTGAAAGGTTTGTTGTTCTGCCTCATATGACCATATGATGGCACTGTGTGCTCAGCACAAAAAGAACACTGTGACCATTGTGGGGTGGTCCTGGGAGGTTAGGTAGGGTGTTGCCATTGTGTTTATTTTGGCTCAAGCCGCAGTAGTTTGAGCCAAACCAGTACTACAGTAATAGTTTGAAAGTGCAATATGCATATCATCTTCAAAAATTAGGGCTGAAGAAAACCTGTATCTGAATATATCTCTGTATTCTAATTCATTTTTAATCATAAATTCTCACATGAATTTTGCAACTTACCCAATGGCCTCTTATAGATAATAGACCAAAATATTAGAATCAAACGGAGCCAAGTTCATGACTCTTGCATTTCTGGGCAAGTTCCAAAACCATGGGTTTACTTTTTTTTTTTTTTCTTTTTCAAAATCTCCACTAAATTTTCCAAAAGTCCTTGCCACTTTTCTGCCAATGTGTTGCACAACAGTATCCTCTGGGCAGAGCGAGCATCATCTTTATGAACAAGCTGTGTCTGCTTGCAAAAGATAACCGCAGCCAGGTTTGTTGATTGTTGATATTCTCTCATAGAAGGAGCAGTGGAGAGTCACTGGATCCTAACCAGAGTAATGGCCAGTCCTCCCAGTCAGGGATGAGCACCTCTAATTGCATGTGGCCTGAAAGCTTCATGGAGAGACTAGTGAAAATAAGCTGAGGAAGAGGAGGAGAAAAGAACCCTATCTCATCAGCCTTGAGTCACCATCCATGCTGGGTGCAGACCATTCAGGGCACTTGCTTTAGGGTCACCCATGCTCCTGCCAATGCCCCTCATCCATGCTCTGTAAATAAGCCTATTAAACTCTTTGGTTTCCTAGGCAACACTTTGATGGACTTGAACTTTGGTTTCACACTGGAATCTTTTTTTAAATTTATTTATTGTTTTATTAATTACAGTTTATTCACTTTGTATCCAAGTTGTAGCCCCCTCCCTAGTCCACTTCTAATCCTGTCCTCCCTCCTTCATCTCCTCCCATGCCCCTCCCCAAGTCCAGTGATCCTCCTTCCCTTACTGATCCTATCTATCAGTTCTCATCAGGAGTGGCTTCATTGTCTTCCTCTGTGGCCTGGTAAGGCTGCTCTCCCCTCAGGAGGAGGTGATCAAAGAGCCAGCCACTGAGTTCGTGTCACAGACAGTTTCTGTTCCCCTAACTAGGGAACCCGCTTGGACACTGAGCTGCCATGAGCTACATCTCACACTGGAATCTTATAAGGAAGAGGTAAACACTGTTTACTCCTCCCATCCCTTGGAAGAAAATTTTGGCAATGCAAGTCCACATAAAATTTACTGTGTGGAGAATTTTCAGGTACAGTAGGAAGAACAGAGGATTCTTAGAGGAATACAGCAAGTGGCATTGTAAGAAAACTTGGCCTAAAATGATTTTCTTCCTAACAAACTTAGGGATACATTCTGTACACCGGTGGCTCTAGAAACTCTTCAATTAAGTCAAACCGTAGAAAATTGATACAGCCAATTCAAAGGGATTCTTTAATGTGGTTCAAAGTAACAGGTTTAGGTAGGGCAAGCTTCTAGAGGTGGGACATGAGAGGCTTGTAGTTGAGATTTAAAATAAAAAAAAATTAACTAAATCACGTGGTTTTACTTACATTTTATGTGGATTACACAAAGGAAACATTATTGGAATTCAGGGGGAGTCACTGAAACTCCCTATATAGCTGGTACTTGATAACCATCACGTATTCTGGGTTTGATAGAAGGAGGGAGGCAAATGAGAGAATAATCCCAAAATAGTTATCCATAATCAACATCAGTTCGGCCTATCTTCATAGGCTGAACGCTTTTTCTCTCTGGTTCTCCCTATCTTTCATTTGTCAGTGACCTGCAGAAGATGAAGAAGACAGGAAGAGACAAATTCCTCATCAATTAGAAAATATTCCTCAAAATGTATCAGCTATAAATAGAGTAAAAATTCAGTGAAGCAGAATCAGGCACATGAATCATAAGCTGTGATTTCACTAGTGTAAGCACTCAGAGGAGAAATTCTTCAATATAAAAGAACGTATTTTGAAAGTCAAAGAAAATGTACTTTAGGCACTTGGTGGTGATGTGATTCTATGCAGTACAGGAATTCTGAGAAAGCAGACTGCATGGCAGAGAGAGGGTTTATGACTTTCATTAGACTTTTCCAGACACTTCCTCCTCTGCAGCTGTGATTCTGTGTGTAAGTATGCAAGTATGTGTGTACATGTGTTTGTGTGCGTGTGAGTGCATGTATGTTTGTGTTCTATTTTTGTGGCCTGTGTGTGTGGTCTCTGTGTGTGTGTGTGTGTTTGTGTGTGTGTGTTGTTCTCCCATCCCTGGTCTCTCTGTGTTTAGTGACATGTGCTTAGACTATAAGGAAATTTAGTCACAGAATCCTCATTTAGAGTACTTTTAAAAAACTCTTGTTCCCACAGAACCAACAAATACGGGCACAGGGGTCTTTTTCTGAGACTGAAACTCCAACCAAGGGCCATGCTTAGAGATAACCTAGAACCCCTGCTCAGATGTAGCACATGGTAGCTCAGTGTCCAAGTGGGTTCCTTAGTAATGGGAACAGGGACTGTCTCTGACATGAACTCTGTGGCTGGCTCTTTGATCAGCCTGAGAACAGCCTTGCCAAGCCACAGAGGAAGACAATGCAGCCAGTCCTGATGAGACCTGATAGGCTAGGGTCAGAGGGAAGGGGAGGAGGACCTTCCCTATCAGTGGACTGGATGAGGGGCATGAATGGAGATGAGGGAGGGATAGTGGGATTGGGAGGGAATGAGGGAGGGGACTACAGCTGGGATACAAAGTGAATAAACTGTAATTTATAAAAATAAATAAATAAAAACCAAAAAACTCTTGCTCCCCAAGCTTCATCCTTGAATGCTGTTTCTAACTATTGTCACTTAGTCGAAGGGAAATGCTTCCTTCTCACATAGTAACATGTACAGCACAACCCTTTGTCCAGTGCGTTCTTAGATATTAAAGCAGATCATTCTACAATTTAAGCTCCCTATAAAATGTGAGTACCCTAGAAAGGGTGGTATGTTGCCTTTTAAATTTTCTCACCCGCAGACTCTATTTCATTATAACATCCAGCCGGTTTCCAAGCATTTTTTTTTTCTTCTCACCATGCCTACATTCACTGTCTATTTCAGTCTAATCTCTTTTGTTCCAACCTTCTAACAGTACCGTCTAACGGTGTTGATCACTCCAGAAGTGCCAGCAGACTCTCTAACCTTCAAAACTGGCCAGTCATTCCCCTGTCTGCAGCCCTTTCTTCATAATCAAGTAATCATTCCATATATAAATCTCTGTCCCTCCTTATGCTTTGAGGGATCTCTTGCACTGTCCTTTACACTTGCAATTGCAACAGATAGCAGGATATTTTATACCTCTTCCCTTGGGTCAGGATGTTTCTTCTTCCAAGAATGATTTCCTCCAACCAGGTGCCATAAGAATTTTCACATGTTCACACAAACAGTGAGCTGTTCTTGAGTTCATTCTCCTACCCAGCCGTCCTTTTGTGTAAATAAACATTACATCGTTATAATAGCTACCCTTGGTCTAATTCATGATGACGATGAAGTTTCCACAAGCTGGACTTTAGTAGACTCTGGATATGGAAGCACAACAGGATGTTTGAACTGGTATAACTAATAATATTCCTTAGATAAAGGTGAGTGCTTAATTGAGGGTATGTAGATCCTGTATGTCTGTTTGTTTCAGTCTGGGAAAGTTCATTATTAAACATTCCTAAATGACTAAAACAAAAACCAAAAAACAAAACTATCTAGAGAAAGGCATGTATTCCAAATGTTTTTTTTTTTAAAGAAAATTTCCTTCCATTCTAAACCATTTCTAATTGCATAGTGTTTTCAATAAATTGCTTTTCTTTTGTACATTCACATTTATGACTCAAAAACTTCACTGAGTTTTAAGCCATTCTTGATCTTTTAATGGAACCATGTTATTATCAAAAACAGACATTCAATAGTCCACTGAGAACATTTAAACCTAAACTTCAAAGTTTTTGAGAGATGTCAGATTACAGAAATGATTGCTTTTATCATAGATCTATTACTAAAGAACAAAGTCAGAAAATTTGTCAACATAAGTCAGCAAATGATAAAACAACAAATGAAGCAACTAAAACAGATACAACAAAATATCCAAAGGGATTATTATGTAGACCATAGCTGATCTTGAAAATATATGTTTAAACCTATCTGTTAAAGCATACATAGAGATATGTAGACAGATTGATATCTTATCAAGTGCTCAGGTAAAACTCAGTATCTAGTAAGACAGCAGCTATGAAAGAAGGTAAAGAAAAATGATCACAAATAAGCTAAAACTGAGAAAATTTCTATAGGGACTTTGTAAATTTATATGAGGGACTTTGTAAATACTCTTACTGATAACAAAATACACAAGCTTTTGTAGTGAATGAACCTTGCATTGTTAAAGCTAAATGTGGAAAACTGCAATTTTCCTAGCAGGAAAATTATTTGTATGTAATATCTTCAAACATTTCTTTTCCCTTCTCTGCATTCTCTAAGTTTTCTATGACATGTTATGCCCAAATGGAGAGTGGGCAAATGGTGGTTCTGGGAAACTTAGGTAAAAATCAAACTTCTCTCTACTTGCTTGAGAAAAGAATTGAAGCTATAAGAACAATGGCAGAAAAAAAAATGAAGAAGGGAAAGAAGGAACTAGAAGGAGAAAAGAATAAAAGGAGAGAAGGAAGGGAGACATAGGAACATAAGAACATAAACAGCTTCCTTGGTAAGTAAACAGAAGGACCTGAATTTGATCCTCATAACCAGGGCAGAAATGGCTGAGAAAGCCAGCACTAGAATCAAAGACTGTCGCCTGGCCATTGAGCATTCTTTTTCCAGGAAAACAGAGAAAGATAAGGGTTCAGTGTTTTCAAGAGTTTTGGAGACGTAAAAAATTCTTCACAGAAGCCAGGGAATTCCCAGCCATGTCTTCTAGTCTTTTAGTGATTATCCACACATTAGGCTTCCAGGAGATTACAGGCTTAAAAATAAAATTTGGGCTCTCCCACCATATAATACTAACCAGCTGAGGTACTACATGGTATAAGTGCCACACAGAATAGACAGAATGAGGAAATAGTTAATACTAAATCTGTGTCTAGTTCAGGGCTACTCTTGTATTCTTTTACTTGTATTTTCTTCAGTACTGTTTCATGTGTATATTCACATTCTAACTTTTCCTCCTACCGCATGCAACATTAGGACAATCCATTCTTAGAGTGGGCTCTGGTAGCCTTCTGTGGCTGTCATAAAGCGCTCTGACCAAAAGCATCTTTGAGGAGGAAAGGGTTTATTTAGCTTATATGTCCAGGCCACAACACATCATTGAGGAAAGTCAGGGCAGGATACTTAGGAGAAAAAATCCGGAGGCGTAATTCATGGAGGTGCCGCTTGCTGGCTTGCCCTCTGGCTGCCTCTCACTAGCCAGGGTTTTTATATGGCATAGGTCCTCTTCCCTAGGAATGACACAAACAGCAGTGGGCTGAGCCCCACTGTATCAATTAGTAATCAAGAAAATGCCCCTCAGACATACCCATAGGCAATATGCTCTGCACAAGTCCTCAGCTGAGGCTCTCCTGTCAGATGACTGCAGCCTGTGTCCAGTTGGCAATTAAAGGTAACTAAGGCAGAGGTGTGAGGAATGATGGGCCAAAGGTCTTTTCTAAACATTTTGTATAATATATGAGTAGAATCTTTTTCTCCTTTTTTCTTTCAAGGACTGGAAAAAATACTGCTGGAAGTAACCTATGCTGCAACATGTTCTTCTGGTTCTGGAAGCTGAGGTTACACTTGTTTCCCTCACAACCTCCATGGAACTTAGTTGCTGCTTCCAAGTTCTGTATGTTAGCTGTGGCCACTGTCCGGGCGGTGTTTCCAGGTACTTGATGTCCTCTCAAACAACTGAAGATGTACATGTGAGTTGTGGAAAAGCAGCAGATTTTATTCAAAGGCAAGGTGCAGGTACTTGCTAGATATGCTGCAGTCGACTCCAAGCAAGATTACTCAGCAGTATAGGGTAACTGGTTGAGGTCTTCTAGGAGGAGGAAGAGTAGGTTGCTAAGAAACAAGCCATGGAGTTTTCCTGTTTTGATTGATAGACCTAGATTACATGAGCCTTTGTTTATTGCACAATCATTTCCCATGATACATCTGATTTTAATCATGTGCATGCTCAGTTATGCACAGGTATAAGAAGATACAATTTGATTTATTGCATGTGTACCCCAAACCAGTCTAGGCTGAATTGAAACACTTTTCCAGGGTGAGTTTGTGCACAGAGGGGGAGATACCAGGGGCTGTAGGGAGCCAGAGTCAGAGTGACATCAGTGTTTGGAGAGGAGTCTATGTGCAGGTCTCAGGTCACTGAGTGCTTTGTTGGGAAAGGGACGTGAGTGTAAATCAACCTAAACACAGTTGCTAGCTGCTAAGCTGTCCTCTGCTTCTTTGACTTCTCTGCCTCCTTGCTCATTGGTGGACTGACTAATACTATCTTAAATTACCCTTCTATTCTCTCTACTGCTTTTCTCCTTGCACATGTAGAGGAAGGTTCTGGAAAATGTTCTTTGCATCTACTGTTTATACCTAAGCTTTTGTGAGTGACAAAAGTTGCCTTATATTTCTGAAATAAATCCATACTTGAATCCATCAATTTAAATTACAAGCCTTTTCCTAGGCTTGTGATTACTCCTCTTCACAGTGTTTCCACCTTTGAAATAATTGCAGATTTGTATTGAGTCTTAGAATTACAAATACTTATCCCTGTTAACCACTCTGTTTGCATCATCCTTGCGAGCATCAGTGCAGCTATACGTTCTGCCTCAGGTGGACACAGGGCTCCAGTGTGCCATTCCCAGTTCAGTCCTGTAAGAGTTAGGAGGAAGGGACCGCTGGTTCTCTCCATGATACCCTGTTTTCATATTCACCTTAAAATAGATGTTTCTCTTTTGGGGAAATTGTAGCTCTCACATAACATCCCCCAATGTGGGTGTTGTTCTGTATTACTTTCAGATGTTTTTCTCTACTTTCCGGTTTGCCTTCTCTCTATTTTTAACTCTCATGCTCTTATTTATTACTATTTCACCTTTGTTAATATTTGCAACAGCTCTGAATTTGGCATCATCTGCAGGCTTCAGTGAAGGGCCATTTTCTGTCTCTGCTAGATCACAATAGAGACATCAGCTGTAGCATCTTGGAATGTTGCTAGGACACATCTTCAATCTTCAGGAGAAGGCAAAGACATGAAAGTTCCCTGCTACTAAGCAATCCCCTCCCTGTTCGCTTGACTTCCTGGCCCTCCCAAGTGTCTGCCGGGAGGCAGCTCAACCCTTTAGCAGAACCTTGGCTGCATGCTGCTTCTTGTCATGTTTTCACTGTGTTAAAATGAGTTTTCCTAAATAAAAAAAAAATATATTACTGGATTGTGTTAAATTGACCTGAAAAATGTCAAATATTTCTAAAAAATTGAAGTGTTGATGTTTAGGGAGTAAGGTAGGCAAAGGACTGAGGAATAAAAGATTTTATTATTGAAAAACTGATATTGAGCGTGAGGTTTATTCTCTTAGAAGTAGGGAGAGAGAGAGAGAGAGAGAGAGAGAGAGAGAGAGAGAGAGAGAGAGAGAGAATGATGAGAGACCTATATGTGCTAGCTGTGATTTGGGTGAATTTTTCCCCTTATTTTTTCTTCTTTTCTGTCCTCTCAGGTCCCCGTACTGTTGTTCACCCACCTGCTTAGATCTGAGTGAAACCAAATACTGTCTAAGCTTTATCACATCCAGACTCTTCATTTGAATCCAATAGTAAACCTGGAGCAGTCAAATAAAGAACTATCTTTTCTTTTGTGGTTTTCTCCAGCGGCTCTTTCTTTCTTTCTTTCTTTCTTTCTTTCTTTCTTTCTTTCTTTCTTTCTTTCTTTCTTTCTTTCTCTCTCTCTCTCCCTCCCTCCCTCCCTCTCTCTCTCTCTCTCTCTCTCTCTCTCTCTCTCTCTCTTTCTTTTTTTTTTCTTCTTGATATTTACAGTTTATGCTCTGCTCTTATCTCAAGAACAGCCAAGGCTAAACATGCAGACTGACAATAACAGCAAGAGGGCTCTGCCCTTGTGCAAAGTGATTGATGGCAGAGTGAAGAGTCAGGTTGGTTGAGCCACACTTAGCTAATGCAAACAGAGGAAGCTCGGTGAGACAGACCAGGAGCCAGAGCAAAGAATCTAAGAAAAACTAAGGTTGGAGAACTTGAGAAGGAAAGAGTTTTTTTCCAGTTCTGGTTTATGTGAGGTTTAAGCCACACATCCTTTTCTTTCTTTATGACAACCGTATAATAAGCCACCATTTCATTTGAAGTATCATGAATGAGTTTCTGCTTCATGTGACTTAAAGAGTCTCATATGGGACAGTGTTCTAACTAGAGCTCCAAGTTCTTTATTGGTAGGAAGAATTTCCTGTAATTTTTTTTTGTCTCTTTGGAGTATTTCTGCTTAAAGTGGTTTGAATAATCTCTGAAACTTTCCCTTTGTTTTGTTGTTTTATTACAAAGAACATGCTCTTCAAAAATGTACAGTATCATTCTATATATTCTTATAGCTCTGAATTTACATGGATCTGATTACATTTTAGCCCCATTTTTATCATTTCTAGCTGTGAGATTTCACTGCAAAAGGAGCGGATTATACCAGAGAACTGCTGGGAAGCCATTTATACTACCGGGATTCAGATCTATGATTAACTGTCAGGGGCAGAAATTTAAGTCATTGGCCTAACAACTGTGTTCATATTTTTTCCACCTAGCAAGTTCCATGCATAGTATAAGAACATAGAATTTTTAATAAAACCTAGTTCACCCAATGAGTTTATAAAAATATTTACTGTGGAGGGTTGGAAGATATAGCCCTTTATTTAGATAGAGTGTATGTTTATATAAAATATAGTTTAAAGAAAAAACAAAACAGATGCAAAATTGGAAAGTAATTGAGACATTGTTACTAAATGAAATAAAGATCTCAGCTAGATAATAAGATATTTAAGGTACTACATTACCCAGCTTTGTTATAAATATTTATATTTCACACATACCTTTACTTGGAAGGAGTGAAATAACAAGAGCTTGCATTTGTGGAGTTTTTGCTACATGCATGCTCAGCATTGTATTCACTCATTAAATGGTGTTATAAAAATTAACCCTCAATGAGTACTGTGGTGCAAATTCTGTTATAGCTTCCATGTTGCAAGAAAGAAAGTTGGGGTTTAGAGAATAAAATGAGGGCCTTTTTAGGATTTTGTAAACAAGTAATCTCCAAGATTTACCATGTCAATATCTGTGTCAAAATACACCAACTTATTTCAAACTTTTCTCCTGTCATGTTAGAACAAAGATGACTAAACCTCTTACAAAGCATGGCATTTTTACTCTTCCCTGGTAGTGCAGGACCTCCGGAGCCTTATCAAGTTCAGCTTCATTATTTCTAGCACTGTCTCGGGTTTGTTTCATGTGTGTTAATGACCAAATCTGATTGGCCACCATGTAGTGTGGCAATTACTTGGGGTCAGATAATTGGGAAGACTCACAGAACTCTAACAAGGTACACTCATGAAAGATTTATGACAATTTAAGGACAAGCAGCACCAGGACCATGAAAGCACACGGCGACATTAGCAAGGCCCGGCACACCTGAGCACAGCTTTCTAAGTCCTCTCTCACATGCAGAGATTATACTGCATTTCAGGTTCATGAGGTGCAAAAATGGAAATATGAGGTGCAGGTCTCCTAGGAGTCCTTTCATTATAGCTCACTGAGCTGCATCAGGCCGAGCCACCAGGCAAAGCGAGTGTGGGCTCCCGTTGTATACACTCTTCACTAAACTACATAGAAAAGCCAGCACTAGCTGCCTGCAGAGGGGACTTACTTCAAGATTTAAACAGAGTATTACTTATCATTAGCTAGGACATTTTATTCCTGCCTGGCCAAAGATCTGTACCATAGCCCCAGGTATCCCTGGAGATGCTTTCAGATCAGCTTTAATTTAATCATATTCTTGCATATGCAGATCTGTCATTTAAGAATTTTGTTCCTTGCTCTAGCAGCGCACTGTTCAATGAATTTCCTCTAAGAAGAAAATATTCCTGATCACATCAGAATAGCCATGAGCCAAAGGTGACAGTTCTTTTTTTTAAATAATGTTTTAAATAATGATTTTAATAATGTTTTATAGTCATTTTTTTTTCTTTTTCCACTTTCCTTTACCTATATATCCTGGCTTCTGGTTTTATAGGATCCTTGTATCTGCAATGTGTGTCTCTACTTCCATATGTTTGTGGTTTTTCTTTTAAGCTTTTATTCACATTACTTTACTAGCTGCCTGTTGATAATGGCCTACCACACTGGCCAATGCTACTGTGGTTTTTCTGTGAGGAGTGCACTATGTGTAACTATATGGGGTAATTCTTTATCCATTGGAATCCATTGGTGCTTTTACTTTTTTTTACTATTGCCTTTCCTTCTGGACCATTCTGCCTTTAAGAAGCGTTACTGCTGTGCTGAGTATGGCCATACCCATTGGGCATTCCTCTTTCCTTTGGTCATTGTAGTAGATGCCCAAAGTGAGTGGGGTAGATACTGTTGATTGCCATACTCCCTGCTTATTCACTAACAGAACCTTCTTCCCCGTTGTCTTTGTTGGTTTTTCTATGTGATGCAATATCAGGACCAATGCAACTCACAGAAGAAAGACTCTTGGTTTTAGAGGGAAAGTCTATAATGGAGGAGAGACCAGCAGCAGGAAGCTAGAGCAGGAAACTGAACTATCAAATTTTTAATTGTAAACTTGAAGCTGAGTGAGAGGGAGAGAGTGAAGCAGAGGCAGGATAAGGCTATAAATTCTCAAAGCTCATCCCTAGTGACACACTACCTCCAGAAGAGTTCAATCTCCTAAACATTCCACCACTTTCTCAAACAGCTCCACCAACGAGGGAACAGAGGGACCGAGTGTTAAAATAAGTGAGCCTATGGGGGCAGTTCTCATTCAAATCACAGTGCCACTCCAGAGACTGAAAATCATTTCCCATTTCTCCATCTTCCTTTGTACTGACAGCAAGAACACATGACTCAGCTATGGTAAATGTCACCTTAAGGAGCACTATAGTTGCAAAAAGGCAGTGGGTTGGGTATTTATGTCTTTCCGTGTGGGGTATTTATGTCTTGTCATGTGCTGGCTGGTTATTTTGTCAACATGACACAAAACAGGATCATCTTTGAAGAGAGAACCTCAAGAAAATCCTTTGGTCTCATTGGCTTTTGAGGAAGTCTATGGAGACATTTTCTTGATTGAAAACTGATAGGTGAGGGCCCAGCCCACTGTGCTTGGTGCCACCCCCTGATGTGTGGTCTTGGGTTGGATATGAAAGCAGACTGAACGTGCCATGGGGAGCAATCCAGTAAACAGCATTCCTCCACTGTCTCTGTTTGAGTTCCTGCGTCCAGGATCCTGTCTTGAATTCTCACCCTGACTTCTTTCAGTGACGGACTGTGATAACAACATGTAAGACAAATAAATCCCCTTTCAGAGTCGTTTTTGGTTATTGTGTCATCACAGCAATAGAAAGCAAATGAGGGCATACTTGAAAGCATTTGACGACCTTCTGTTCCCAGCTGATGGTGTTAGGAGGTAGAGCCTTGAAGAGTATCAGGTCATGGAGGAGAACTCTCATGGACAGGATTAATATTTTTATGAAAAGGGCCCCAGAAAGCTCTCTTATCCTCTTTGCAATATGAGAACAACACAAGGCCATCAGTCAGCCACTCTGTCATACAGACAGAGTTGTACTGAAGGAAAACAGCCGTGTCCTTGTGCATACAGAAAAACAGCAGGCCTTTCTGGACTGTCGTGGGGGTGGGTGGAGAAACTGAGTCAACACTCTGAGGAGGACAGAGCAGAAAGAGGCTGGCTCCTGATGACGTAGGTGCAATTTAACCAATCTTGAAAGTAGTTACTTCATCCCTTATTGTTATAGTCAATAATAAAAAAAAATTGTGCTTCAAATTCCACATATTGCTTTTAATAGTAGCTCTGTTAGAGCTGTCATTGTGTGGTGAGCTGACATAGAAAACAACCGCAGTTGGTGAGATCATATGACTGCGAATCTTTCCTACAGAGGCTTTGATGTGTAAAATGAAGGAGGGGTTGCTGGAGATACAGCTGAGGCACAGAACACTTGGCTAAGATGCATGAGGCCTTTGGTTCACTGGCCAGCAACACACACAACTACACAGACCCATACAGAGACCCCTCATTCCAAAACAACAAATAGGTTGTTTCCTATTTTCTTCTTCTTCTGATGTCCATCCTCTTTGCCTTTCCAGATGGGGATTAGACATTTTAGTTAGGGTCCTCTCTCTTGCTTAGTTTCTTTAGATGCACAGGTTTTAGTGGGTTTGTCCTATGTTGTATGTCTATATGAGTGAGTATATACCATGTGTGTCTTTTTGCTTCTGGGACAACTCACTCAGGATGATCCTTTCCAGATCCCACCATTTACCAAAACAACAAATAAAAACTTCGGAAGAAAATGCAGGAGGGAGAGAGCAAGAGAGGGGGTAGGGAAGTCTCCATGTACAGCAAACTCTTTTCGGTGACTTGATAAAGTTTATTGAGGAAAACTCTAACTTGCTTTAGCTACAGTTGCTTGAGAAGTATATTAGTAAACATAGATGCTCTTTGGGTGGATGACACCTAAATGAACATCTGTACAAAGTCCCAATTTATTTCTAATATCAGAGATCAGACCTCTACTCTTGCCTGATGCGTCTAAAACAAAAAGGGGGAACTGTAGAGAGCTGCGGAATGCTATGCCTTAAAGATGGAGCTGGTTTCCGCCTTCCACCTTCCCGATGGTGAGTGCTCTCTGTCACGAACAACTCCACATTTGGCTAAGGCTGAGGATCTGGCTTGCTTCCATGTATGTGGACCTATCTGCATTGCACACGTGGCACGCCTGGGTTGGCTACCCAGAGGCTATTTAAGCTGTGGGCTGGCTTTCCCCAGGGTCAGATGATTGTTCAAGGTTCCTGAATAAACTGCATTGAAAATAATAATAATAATAAAACAGAGAAAAAAGGGAGCTGCAAAAGAAGCCCAATAGAGAAGGATTAAATGTCAGAGAGAGGGAAACTATCACTGGTCTTAAGGTTTCTATCGCTCCTCATGTTCACCCTTTTCTTCCTTGCCCTTCCGGCTTTGCCTCCCTATTATTTCACCTCATTTGCTAAGGTTAAATTGCTTTTAGAGAAGCAGAGCCTAGAGCGGAAGCACTTCACAGACTACTCGCTGTCTGCTCTCCAGGAGGCAGCCAAAGAAATTGAGTGCTTTTATTGCCTATGCAACTTTTCATTCTTTCCTACATGTGTATGTATAGATAAAATATACCATTGCTTTTCATGTTTATATGCTTTTTAAATAATTTACCATATGCTACATCTGTCTCTTCTATTTGCTTTTTTTGAACAGTTCTGATCACCACTGTTTTTTGGGGGGCTTATCCATCTTGAAACACAAAAGCTCCATTTCGTTGCTTTCAGAGCTGCTACAGAAAACCAACCGATTAAGCATGCCATTGGTGATTTTTCTGCTGATGGAAAGTGTTCTTCACGCTTGCAAATTGAGCTTTTTAAAATCAAAGTTTTACATAGGTGCACATTCAGAGCCAACTTGTTCTACAAGGGTTTTGAAAACCACCCTTGCTGTCCTTAGCCCAGGATACTCAGACACAAGCACACTCCGTCTTAGCGGTTTTGTTGGAGATGCACTCCTAAAACTACATTGAATGTTCAGAGTACAGCGTATTTTCACAGTTTAGACTCAATCTATTATCATATGAAAAACCGAAGTGGAGCTTTGTGCATCTCCACACACCACACAGCACCATTCCTCCTCCCTTCTTTTCTTTATAGTTCTGCTTATTAGATCAATGTGTAGTTTTAAGGCTCTGTGAACATTGTCAGAGCCATATATGGTCAGTAGCTAATATATTTATACAACGTGTGTCCTGTGAAGTGGAAAACAGTTACTCTATTTCCTATAGTTTTTCTGTGTGCTTACAACCACTACCTACCCAGAACTTGCCCTTTTCACTCATGTACCTTCTGAACGAGTGAGGACACAGTCCCTACTGTTTCAAACATTCATAGAGACTGTGGCCTGCACGAGTCTGCACCAGATGGGCTCCCAGCACTGAGAGAAGTGGACATAAGCCCTTACCTCAGAAGCTGTCTCCAATTGATACACACACACACACACACACACACACACACACACACACACACACACACTTTCCTCTAGCAGAGTCTCACTGGGCATATAGACCACTCGTAATGGCAAACCTCGAGCCCAGCGGTAGATGGCTTAACACACAACAAATTCAACAGCATTTTCGGAGGTTCTTTGTTTCATGATGTTTTGTCAGGGGATTTTTGTTTTTCTTTTTTCACCTTAAAGGTCTTTTGCATATGTATCATGGTTTTGTATTTTTATGGGATACTTGTGTCTACAAATGTGTGAGTCTCTCCTTCTATATCTCTTTGTGGTTTTTCTTTGGCTCTTTTTTTCTTGTTTGTTTTGTCCTGTTCCAATTCATCTGTTTGTTTTATTTTATTCTTATTCTTTAGATGTCTGTTTTTCTAAGGAAAGACAACAAGGGAGTGAGTGGATCAGGATGGAGAGGAGAGATGGAGAGGCTCTCAGAGGAGCTCATGGAGGAAGAAACCATAATCACAATATATTGTATAAAAATATAAAAATAAATAAAATTTCAATTTGAAAAAGTCTTCTTATTCTCACATCAGCCTTGTGTAGATTGTCTCACATAGTCTATAAGTTTGTTACCTCTTTAATCTTAAATATTTAATAACAATTAAGATTTTTTATTATTTTTATCTATTCAAAATATATACTTCTAAAGCATGTACATAGAGTTAACCCTGTACTTATGTATTTACAATTATAAATCAATAATAAATAAATAGACCTGAATTTGAAGAAGAGCAAGGGGAGAGTGATGAAGTCATTAGATGGAGAGAAGGGAATAAACAGATAATGTACTTATTTTAAAAATTAAAAAATTAAAAATTATTTATCTTTTTCTTTTATATTTATTATTTATTTTGTTTTTAATTAATGAAATATGTTTCTTGATGTCAATCATATATAATGCATTCTAATTGTTAACAACTCACCTCTCGTTTCACTTTATCCTTTTTTTTTTGTAGATTACTACAACTTTTTATTTATTTATTTTAATTATTAGTTACATTTTATTAACTCTGTATCCCAGCTGTATCCTGCTCCCTCATTCCCTCCCAATCCCACCCTCCCTCCCTCATCTCCTCCCTGCCCCTTTCCTAGTCCACTGATAGGGGAGGACCTCCTTTCCTTTAATCTGACCCTGGTTTATCAAGTATCTTCAGGACTGGCTGCAAAGTCCTCCTCTGTGGCCTAGCAGGACTGCTCTTCCCTTGGTGGGGGGGTGAGTTCATGTCAAAAATAGTCCCTGTTCCCCTTGCTAAGGAATCCACTTTGTTTCTGAGCTACCACGGGCTACATCTGAGCAGAGGTTCCAGGTTATATCCATATATGAGAAACAGTTTCATATAAGACCCCTGTGCCCAGATATATTTGGTCCTTGTGGAGCTCCTATCCTTTCCAGGTCATATTAACTCCCCCTTCTTTCATAGGATTCCCTGCACTCTGCTGAAGGTTTGGTTATGAGTCTCAGTATCTGCTTTGATACACTCCTAGGTAGAGTCTTTCAGAGGCCCTCTGTGGTAAGCTCCTGTCTTGTTACTTGTTTTATCCTTTGTTAATACGACCTCCTTCCTACAAGTTTTTTGTCAACACTCATGCCTTTTGTTTTGCTTTGTGACCCACTGAGCTTAACCATGGCTTCCCATGTGGGCACTGAGGTGGAACTCTCCATCGGAGCATGTGTCACTCAATACTGAAACAATGACACCCCCTCCCCAACTGCCAATAGCTTCCTGGGGAAGGGCCTGACCCCATGGGTCCCTCCCCCAACCATAACTGATTATTGATAGGACCATTGATGAACAAGTCCAGTGCAGATGATCACAGCAACTGTGAGATCATCTTTAATAGCTGTTTCATGTCCAAGAAATGGTACTTCATAACTCCTCCATCTTTTAGCTCTTCTATTCTCCCTACTCCCTCTTTCAAGTTACTCTCCAAGCCTTAGGGAGTGGTCTAAATGTTCTGTTTAGCACAGAACATTCAACCATCACTTATTCTTAGGACTTTGAATAGACTCAAGTATGCATTCACTGTCATTCACTGCAGAGAAAAGCTTCTCTGATTATGTGGAAGCACCAATTGTCCACTGTATAAACAGATATATTCAGAGGCCAGTTTGACACTATGTCAATTTGACACAACAGTAGTAAGATCCATCATAGGCTCATGATTTCCTGGATTTTAGGGTTGCTGAGGAGATTGGTGTTATTATGATGTGGTTGCCTTTGTAGGTGAATTAGTGTTATTCCCTTGCAGATTATTTAAAAAGCAGTTCTTTTTTTTTAAATTCAATATTTATTTATTTATTTATTTTTTAAGAGTTAAGGGCTTTTTTTTTCAATGCAGTTTATTCAGGAACCTTGAACAATCAATCATCTGACCCCGGGGAAAGCCAGCCCACAGCTTAAATAGCCTCTGGGTAGCCAACCCAGGCGTGCCACGTGGGCAATGCAGATAGGTCCACATACATGGAAGCAAGCCAGATCCTCAGCCTTAGCCAAATGTGGAATTGTTCGTGACAGAGAGCACTCACCATCGGGAAGGTGGAAGGCGGAAACCAGCTCCATCTTTAAAAAAGCAGTTCTTAATAATGTGTGTTTATGTGTGCACATGCATGTTTGAATGTGTGTGTGTGAGTGAGTGTAGTGTGTGTATGCAGAAGTCAGAGGACAACTTGCTGAAGTTCTTTCTCTCCTCTCACCATGTGAAGCCTAGGGATTAAGGGTCATCATCAGTCTTCATTTCAAGTAGGCAAGTGCCTTTTCCTTCTGAGCAGCTCACAGCCCCCACTTACAGATTTTTGACATTGTTTCTTTAATTTTTATTTTTCAAAGCATTTCCAGTTCCTTCTGTCCCTCCAACTACTTCTGTGCCTCCAACCCCAAGTTCAGTGCTGTTCTTAGCCATGTGTTAATGGCTTAGAACCAACCATTTGTTATGGGATAATCTATCAAGGAACTTTTCCCTCGAGAAGACTGAATTTTCCTTCTCAACAGTTATTGATTGTAGTTCTTTATTTAGGAATGCCCAAGAGTTGAAAAGATATGTAAACAAAATACATGAATTTTGGGGAAGAAATAAAAAAAGATATTTGAAATATAATAAAGTAAAACTGCTGGTAAAATTGAAAAAAAATAGGAAAAAATGGTGGGCACATTGAGCATAAAAGAAAGAGAGAAATGCATAGTGTTATGTAGCTTTTTTCTAGGTCCTTGGAGACCAGTCACTGCCATTGTGAACATGCTCATTTGATCCTTCTGCCCTCTGGTTTCTGCTGGTACTAAGCTTGTAGAGAGCATGTGTTTATTTTCTGCTGCAGTAGCTTCCTCTCTTTTTGTACCAGTGGCTTCTGCTAGCCACAGTCAACGCTGTAGTCTGTAAGTTGAGCAGGTTCTCTCATTCCATGGAGACTCTCCATGTCATATCCTCCACCCGTGGCTGATGTTCTCACTGAAGGTGTCTCCCAATTTCAGTGGGAGTACGGAAAGCATCTACCACACTGTTGACTATACAGGTGGAAGACCCGACTTATTACATTCCAGATATCTTGAGTAATACCTTGAATAAGCAGTTGTGGCTTTCAAGAAGGAAGTCTGAGAACTTCAGGATACTTGGGCTTTCCAGAAATAAATGACAAATAGTTGGCTTCAGACTTTAATCCATCCACTGACCTCAAGTTTAGGATTATCAAATTCCAGTGCTATTCTCAGTATAGGAGAGCTACTGCAGATCATGGAGTCTGAAACGTTCTTTCCCTGATTTTCTCCACTGGTCAGTCACTTGTGTGTATCAGTATATGCTTCCTCAACTCCCCCAACTGCCTTCTGAGGTCTTCTTGTTTCACTGAGATGGCCAGTTAATTTCACATCAGTGGTTCCATGTTGCTGGCTCCCCAGGATAACACAGTTTTAAATGATACTTTCTCTTTCAAGATGGTTAGAGGCCACTGCCTTTGAAACCCACAAGAATCACACAATGGGATTCCTTTCCACTGCTAACTCATCTGCCAGAGAATCAATGTCTCTCCAAAACCTGTAACTGGATTTGAGGCTTGTGAGGCTATAATTGTCCTCAGGGTAGGACTGCCAGTCTCTTTTTGACAACTCTGCCTGGCCTACCTTTTGGATTAGGTTTCTGCTTCCCATTCTTCATTCACGGAGTCACAGAGTTAGAACTGCACTGCTCTTGGTTTACTCTATGCAGTGTTTTGCCTGTCTTCCCCTCAGTACTTTTCAGTTATCTGATCACTTCCCTTGTGGATTCCTTAATCTCTTCTTCTTCCTCTGTCTTTGAAATAGACTCTGTGTTTTCTTATTCTTAAAAAAGTAATTACTGGTGTGTGTGTGATATGTGTGGAGATGTGCATATGGAAGTCAGAGGACAGCTTCATGGTGTCACTTCTCTCCAACTTTTATTGGGTTTTAGATGTTGAACTCAGGTCAACAGGCTACCAGGACAAGTGCCTTATTACTGTGGCATCTCTCCAGCCCTGTTCTTTTCTTATCCTGATTCTTCTTCTTCACCACATCACACAGAGCTGGATTCAAGTTGCCATCTTATCAAAAAGTCTCTCATTCTGCTTTTGTTTCAATATTAGCCATTCTTTCTGAGAAAGATTAACTTTTCTTTTGCACTTTCTTCATTGTTTCTGTTTTCTGTGGTTCCCCCCCCATCTGTTCTTAGTATATGGGCTCTCATTTTCATATGTGCTGCCTCCTTCAGATGCTCATAACCCTTGATTCACATTTATCATGGGACACTGAGCAGATCTACAGATGTACACACATCAGTGGGCTGTCCAGAAAGCAATTTGACAGTTTTTATCTATATCTATATCTATATCTATATCTATATCTATATCTATATCTATATCTATCTATCTATCTATCTATCTATCTATCTATCTATCTATTAATTTTTGCATAGAAACCTGAGATATTCGAGTCTAAGTTCTTTTCTCTAGGCTAGTCATGTTGTCTAGGAAGGGCTCTTCCACTTGAGGAGTGTAAACCTGCCTCTCACTCTTGGGAGAGTTGAGTGGGAGGAAAAGGCTGGGGTATGCACATGTAACATGGTAATTTTCTCTTTGTTCTTCTTTTAAGGGACTGTATCCTGAATCTAATTTTCTTGTCCAGAGAAATCTGTTCTTCACCTTATTTTCTGCCTGTCCATTGTCAGATTATACAAAATGGGAACGAGAACAGGGAGACGTTCTCTACAAGACTGATGGATGACAAATCAGCTCTATCACTCGTCTGCTCTCTGCCACTGTTCCTCTTCTACTCTTGTTCTCCACCACAGGAACTGGAAACTCAGGGACTACTTGTCCATAGTTATTTGCTGGTCATATTCTGTATTAACTCTGCAAATGTATGGTATGCCTATAAGATCTGGGATGCATATGAAAGGCAAACCCCATAGTACTGTTCTCTGATAGTAGTTACTTTTTTTTTTTTTTTTGATTCTGTGGACTTGAACAAACGTGAGATTTTTGCATTAGCTTCATGATGATTCCTTCAGAATCACATGTTGTGATGTTTCAGTTAGCTGTGGACCTCTCGGAAGTTCTTGTAGCACCCAGACTCTGAAAGCTTACAACAAACCTTCAGAGAAGCCTTGCCTTTCCCTATTTGCCTTTCTTAAGTCTTTCTAACGGTTTTGTAAACAGTACTTTTCCAGGTTGAATCCCTTTCTGGCGGATATTGTCAAATTGTTGCTTTAATGGACTTTCAGTCAGTTCCTTTGTTTTGAGACTCATCTTTACTCCACTTGGGCTGATAACTTGGTGACTTGAAAAACTTCTCAGCTTTACTGGAATAATTCTCGCGTTTGAAAAAAATCAGTGTCTATTCTTACTTGCTTTTTGGGTTCTAATAATGCCACTGTTTCCTCTGATTCTCTGTTTGCTTTGGGAGATTTATGATTTTAATTAAAAATTAGTTTTCATTTGTTACTTTATAATGGGCTTTTGGGAGGAAGTGGAATCATATAGCTATCTAAGTGATCACAGATCTGTATTAGCCTCCTCATTCACCCTTCAACCCTTTCCCCCATGGACTCGACCAAACTCCAGTCTTCTCTAGCAGCTTCCTCATTTACCTTTCAACATGTTCCCACATAGACTCTGACCAACCTTTTCAACCCTTTTCCCACATGGACTCTAGCCTTCTCTTGTACCAGTTTTGTTTTATTCTAGCTATTTTATTTAGTTGATAGCCCTTGAACCCACCAAGGCCTTTCCCGCTTCAGGACATTTTAAGTAATACTTCTTACTCCAGCAAGTCTGACTTGTACATGCTCCTGCCTTCTCAGAAAAACCTTGCCTGACCACCCTCACATACAAACTGAATTATTCTGTATTCTTTTACAGAACATGGATCTTCCACTTTATAGCATGTGCATCTTTGTCATATAATTGATTAGTTAGTTAATTGGACATCTGTCTACCCAACAGTAATATAAACTTTGGGTTTACAATATATAGCCAGATCTCCACTAATAATTTACTGAGCATAAGAAAACACATTTGAAAGAAAACTTATAGAAAGGGAACATTATATACTGTCTGTTCTGACTGCTAGGACAGGAACGATCTCATTCAAGCAGAAAGGACATTATAAAAAAATCAATTTCTTGAAAGACTCACCCTCAAAATATATATTTCCCCATGCTGTTTTAATTCTGCAAACTATCACCAAGGATAAAAAGGAACAAGATCAATTTATAGGCTATGAGGCTTAGTATTCCCACAAGCTCTTCCTTTCTTTCTTTTCTCTTTAATAGTAATAAAGAAAAAACCTATTCATTTTCTTTTTTATCCCCTTAGGCTTGAGTCTATGGTAAAAGCATCCTTAATAGTGTTCAAATGAAAAAAAAAAAAGCAAAAAAAAAATTGCAAGAGTGATGAGAAAATTAATATAATGAAATAATCAATGCAAATGACATTCCATTGTCCAGAAAAACCCTCAATCAACTCTCTTAGAATTACTGAATCTGATGAGTAATTGTGGCTTAATCTCTAATTGTAAGATCAAGGCATGCTGACAGAAGCACCGCCAACGTGAAACAGATACTCGATGGTATTCGTTTTATGCTAGAAATTTAAAGACATTGAAAACCATTCATCAAAACCATATGACAACTATTAACTGAAAAAAAAATCCAAATTTGGTAAAATACAAATTTTACATTTGTCATCAAATAAAACATACCAGTGTTTTATTTTTCTAGCCTTTTTTCAAGAATATAAAATCTTGGATGAATTTTTTAAATAATAATTTCTTATCGTGGTGTCCTTAACAACGAATAGAATTTTGCATGTATCCGTACAGCAAAAAAGGTCAGGTTTTACTGGGGGAGAGGAAGGAGAGGAAGTAGTGTGCTTTAGTTGTTCTGTGAAAGCACATAAGTTTGCATTTGAGTGTTGAAATTCTTTACATTGTTTTGGGAAGATAACTGACTCTAGTATCTTATGTAGATATATGAATCATAGCAGTTTGCAATTTATAAAATGTTTCCCAGGTATTACTCATTTTACAATAAGTTTTATGTTTATTATTCCCCAACCTCATTAGACCTTATGAAACTGCATGATTGGGTTAAGCAATCATTAAGTGTCTTTCCAGCTTTGTTGTTCTAATGTTCTCAAACTGTGACTTGGCCTAATCATGAGCACAGCTCAGTAAATCCCTTCCCTCTGCGTGTTTCTGTGTTTGTCTCTGCCACTTTGGTGTTCTCCCAGTAGACACATCTAAGGACATGCTGATTAAATTAGTCAAATTAACTCTTTGCCTGACTCCATCCTCATTAGGCTAATGAGCAGACGAGGAGTACATCTGTGTGTCTCAGTTGTCTTAGGTCAGAAGTACTGTCACCAGCAGCACCAGTGGAAAGTCGTAATTGTGACATTCTTTGAGAGTTTTTAAGCTGGCAGCTCAAG
This sequence comes from Meriones unguiculatus, assembly GCF_030254825.1. Taxonomy (NCBI): domain Eukaryota; kingdom Metazoa; phylum Chordata; class Mammalia; order Rodentia; family Muridae; genus Meriones; species Meriones unguiculatus. The sequence continues at coordinate 82,733,240 of NC_083357.1, read as the reverse complement.
AGGGCGCATGTGGTCCTGCTGTATGGAAGCTGTAGTGTGCTGGGCGATCTCATTTTCTCCGTTGCATCATGGAGAAAAAGGTATAATTGTGTTCCTCCCCTGGGAAAGAATTTCTTGGGAGGGAAAGTTGAGAGATGTTGAGCAGGATTCATCACAGTGGAGGAGAGCTTTACAAGCTTGAGATGCAGTGGACTGATTAGATCTTAATGACTGGAGTAACTGCGTGAGTCTCAGCTCTACTGATCTGTTTATGATGAAGTGTGCATTTGTGGGCAGGGGATGAGAGGGGACTTAGAGATAGATTTAGGGGAAGGGCCGAAGAGGAAGGGAGAGCTAACAACCAGTTTCAAAGGTCGAGTGCTTTTGATTCTAAAAGGCGTGCTTCCTTTGTTCAAATTATAAACCACAGTGTTCACAGTAAGCGGCACTTCATTGTTGCGTATTAAGCGTGGTTCTAAAACTTATACACTGGATTTAAAAATTGATTTGTAAATGACTTTTAGTCCTTGCTTATAAGTATAATGTGTGAAGCACAAAGTGGCCAGCATGTGGGAAGTGACAAATATATGTTTTCCAGTAGACAGAAGGGCACGGTGAGCAGTGGCTGTGTTTAGATATTACAGCTAGCCAGGTCCCCATGAGGGCTGGCAGTGGCCTTCACTATAGCTGCCTCAGTTTGAGCAAACAGTGTGAATGAAGAAACCATGGTTTCTCAGGGATTGCGGCCAGTTTATGAGGGCAGCCCTTTACTTTTTTTTCAGAAAGAGAAAAGATGGTCTCTTAAGACCTCTGAGTATTAGGGCAAAAGTTCCTCTCTTTATAGCTCTCAGCAGAACCCCTTATTACTTGCTACCAGGGCTCAAAGCAAAGATGTGAATATATACAAACAATACATGTCTAATTTTCTTCTCATTATGAGAAGATAATGTAACTTTGCGAACTATAAGATCCCGTTAAAAATTATGGCTTGGTATGCAAATTTCTTCATGATGTTTGGCTCCAACCTTAATACTTCCCAGTTGTATGGCTCACTCAGTCATTATTCAGAACACTGATCAGTGGACACTCTTAGCTGTTATGGCTCTGTGGCAGCTGAGAACACGGTCTTCCGGGGACTGTAGGAGATCCAGGGAGTGCCTGACGTACTTCCTCTATTAGTAAAGATATGATTTTATACTTCCTGACCCTTCCATCCCTAATCTTCCCAAAATGCTTAGTCATTGTGGAATACCTAGACCTACTTTTGAAGTAGGGATCAGGCTTACTGTTGAGCCAAGTGATATGGAAAAACAAAAGGTTTGGTAATGGAATACTCCTTTGGTCTCATACTGTTTCAGCTCCCCTCTGCTGGGTTATGTCCTGGCTTTATCTCCAGCCATCTGTCTATTCTTATCACAAAGTCCTGAAACCGTACAAGTGGAGGGGTGTAATTAAATCAACACACATCATCACACTATTGTGTGATTCATGTACTGCCTAGTACATAGTAAGCTCTTGGAAAATGTCAGTTGCAATTATGAATGTAGCCCATGGGGACTGGGGCTGGAGCCATTCCTTGAATAAAAATATCACAATGGTCAGTGACACCATCTTTCTGTTTGACAATGTAGTTTTACTTAATTTGATGATTCCTTGGAAATGAAATCCTTGAAGCCAAAATGAGGCTTCACAGCTATTGCTGGCTCACTGAACTCCAGTGAATGATATCAGCATGATCGCTTTTGCAAAAAGAGGAGGGGTGCTGTGACCCATTTCACTCGGTTGGAAAGTCTATCGCAGAAAAGCATTTCAACCCTGCAGAATAACTGAGCGTGGTTAAGGATAACCGTGTGGCAGTGACATGCATACCAGCCCATGCCTGAACAGCGGGGACAGGACACCTTGAAAGTGGTGCTGAAGTACTACAACGTGATTAGGCATGGTGAGAGCACTGCCACCCACACCATGCTCAGAAGTCTGGGAGTTATGGTGTATACAGTAAGCTTAGGGGACATGGGGAGGACTTGATGGTGTTACTTCTGCCTCAGCTGGGTGTGGCACAAGAACCAGGGAAATGGCTTCATATCCATGGATTTCTATGAAAGAAATGTTGTAGCAGAACAAAGACTATTACTGTAAAGATATAAATGTCTCCCAGGCCAAATGTGAAGATAAATTTTCATATGGCAGAGGAAAAAAATGTCTATCTGAAAGATGATTGGCAGGTCACAGATGGATTTTCTGTGTCTAGCTGTCTGTCCCGAAGCTGGTTCTTTTAAACTCTGAGCTTAGGGACCTTCTTGAGCATAGGAACTACCCCACAGAACTACAGTAACTTTGCCACACCAGCATCCAGGTTCTGCCATAAACTCTGATTGCATATCCATTAAGCCATTGATTTACCAACTCATGATGGCACATTTGATATTTGGTGAATATTTTGACATCCTGCATTCTTTATTATTTTTATTTTTTAAGATGCTAGTAATGGGAACAGGGCCTGTCTCTGACAGGAACTCAGTGGCTGGCTCTTTGATCACCTCCCCCTGAGGGGGGAAGAGCCTTACTGGGCCACAGAGGAAGATGATGCAGCCAGTCCTGATGAGACCAGATAGGCTAGGGTCAGAGGGAAGGGGAGGAGGACCTCCCCTATCAGTGGAGGGGCATAGGAGAAGATGAAGGAGGGAGAATGGGATTGGGAGGGGCCTACAGCTGGGATACAAAGTAAATAAACTGTAATTAACAAAAAATAACTAAGTTAAAAAAGATACAGTGTCATCTAACTGGGTCTGACCTTGACTTCCAGATCCTCTTGCCTTCACCTTGTAAGAACGGGAATTATAGATGTGTGCTTGATGCATTCTGGGTGCTTAATATCGATTTGTGAATTGGGTTGGTGTGAATCATTTACCTGGCTGCTTACCTTTGGAGGTACCAAATTTACAGTTTTCTCACCTAAGATCAAGCTTGGTGAACATATCAAAGTGTTTCTTTGTATCTTTCTCTGCCTCTCTCTGTCTCTGTCTCTGTCTCCCTCCCCAACTCTCTCACCTTTTTGAAAGCCAGCTAGCTTATCCCAATAAGTCCACTATGTGATGTGACCTTTTACAATCACTATTTGATTGTATAATGGATTCCACACCCTTTATTGTTGCATGTGATACTAATTTTGTCATTATTATCACCATTGAATCACATGTCAAGAGAATGTAGAACTCTTAATTTGAACCACATACCATAGTCTCCCAACTGTGGAACATGAAAGTTTTTACAATAAGACTTTCCACTTTTGGCAAAACAAAAACAAAAGAGATTTTTGGGAATAAATCCTCTCAATTTGCTCTTATAAAAATGTGTTATTTTTTGAGAAGTTAATACATGTATTATGTCATTTGAACCTCATACTTTTCTGTCTTCGTGTTCTCCCTGTCCACATTTCTCAACTTCAACACTTCTCCCTCTTTAATTACTACTGTTTTTGCACACTTGTTCACATGCATGTGTGGGAATACACAGACACCAAAAATCCATTTAGTGCTCTGTTTCTTCTGTGTGTGTCTTTAGGGGTGACCACGGGATTGGTTAGCCTATCCAGGAAGATGGATTCTCCTTTTAGCTGTCACTGATTGGCTGGAGCTCTTCAGCTAGTGGTTGTTTTTGTTTGTTTGCTTATTGTTTTATCTGTCTCAAGGTAAAGTTTGGGGAACAATATATTTTTATTTCATTTTAGTTGACGTTTATAACAATGTAGTGAGCTATTAGAGATGGGAATATTATTTCCAACTGCAAGTTGAAGAACGTAGGGAAAGGAGTTTATCGAGCTTCCTTTACACTGTGTATGGTAGGTGGCTGGGTAGGGAAATTAAAGGCTGCCCGTGGCCCTTGTGTCTCCCATCTAGGACACCATGCTGCCTGATCATGCGCAGTGGGACTGTTGACAGTACTCGCTGCTGTGGAGTTGATGGCAGAACCATCTCCGCAGATGGAAACTGTGAGGAGACTGCTGTGATCCGTTTATGAATTACAGCAGTCTGCCTGTACTATATCTCCAGTCATAGGCACTGTCTGTTCTGGAACTGTGATGGCATCAACTTCATACCACCAATTCTGTGTCTGTATGCCTTTCAAGAAGTTATAAGGGAAGGAGAGTCTAGTTCGTCGTGATGGAAAAAAGTTTGATTCCCACAGAGCTATCTTTCTGGTCTTTTCATTATAGCCTCAGATTAAAATAAAAATAAGAAAAGAAAAATCACCCGGTTCCGTCCCAACACAACTCTCCAAATGGCTCTGTATCCTTTATAAACCTTTTTTGCTTTGTTGGTGTTTCCTTCTGAGACTTCCTGTTTTTCACTGATTCTACTCTGGTCTGTTGAAAATACTAAAACATTTTTCTTTCTCATCAGATCTGTTCTCCTCAAATCCCTCTGCAGCCTTTCCAAACCACATCTAAACTTCGCAGAATTTTTTTTTCTTCTTTAACTTTCCTAGCTTACTGAAAATTTAAACCAATCAAAAGAAAACATAACAATAGTACCTCTTCTCAATTTTCAGGATTAAGTAATTCTGGCAAGGGGAAGAAAAAGAAAATTAAGTGACTAAATACATTTCCATGCCATGCTGGGAAGAATATCTATAGGAAATTATTAGTTTTTCTTTAGTAAATGTCTTAGTACAGAACCTGGAATTTTGTTAAGTTTTCTTCTCTTCCACAAAGGGTGTGAATTATCTAGGAAAGCATGTTTATAAAGACAAATATGAACTAGAAATAGTTATAAATAGTTATAAATAGAGTAAAAGAGGGAGCCAAAGAGAGCAGGGAAGAGAGGGTGTGGGAAAAACAAGTGAGTTGTGGGGTCATTGTGCAAGCACAGAGAAAAAGATATAGGAAGAATACAAAGACCTATTGCTATGATACAGTCTGACACAAATCTGTGAGGTAGAAAGATACAGCAGGGTTTTTCTGTAGAAGCAGAAAGCTGAAACTTCTTAGTACCTCTAGAACAACAGGGGATAGATTTGGCTCCTTCAATTTTTGCTTCTCTCCCAAGGACTAGCTGGAAATTGATGTGTAAGAAACAACCATTGAACCATTCACTGGAGATTCATAATCAAATAAAAAAAGTGAAATTTAATTTTGCTCCCATTTTGAAAACGCACTGTTTATTGAACAAGTTATAACAGCACTTTGCAATGCAGCACACATATTTCTTATTGGCTGTGTCAAAGGGTTTCATCTCTGGGGACAAGAGCTTGTGGTGTTTTCTGTAAATATTGTTTGGGTCAAGACCTGTTGATCTTGACTCACTGGTGCTTTGAGCTATTACAGAAAGTCTGGGCTGTTGGGATGTGGGATGGATGGATGACTCAGTAAATAGAGTCTTCTGAGTCAACAGAAATATTGAACTTGATATCTGAATACAAGAACAGAATGATATTCAATCATGTCAGTGTCCCATTAGCAGGAACAGAATGCAATAAGCTCTTGGTTTTCAGGATTCCTTTTCGGAAAACGACATAAATCAGGAATTAACTTTAAGACAAAGCGCAGTTTTGACAAAGGTACATTACAGTTGGCATATTGCTGCGTGTATAATGCAGCATTGTTTACCCACGCATTCTGGGCGCATCCACTCTTCTGGAACTGCTTATTTAGGTGGAGGTTTATGAGTTTTCTATGCTAAATGCCTTGCTGTGAATGTCTTTCCCTTTCACATTAACGAACAGCAACAAGAGGCTTTCTCATTTATAAATAAAGACCAGAGAGCGATCAATAGAATGCCACTAATATGTTTTTCAAGATTAATAGATGTTAATAAAATGAGGTGATAAAATTGCTAATTGGATTCAGTAGGTGGAACTGCAGCAAAGAATATTTTTAGAGGCTTTAAAAACATTATTCTTTCTGTTTGAAGGAGGTGGATCGGAGACTCCCCGTGCGCTGAGTTCGGGAGTGGCCTGTTTTTCTCCGGAAAGTCTCTACTTATTTTATTTATGCACAGATCCATAACTTCCTGAGAGCAGTGTGCTCAGTTTTCTCAAATTTTCTACTCTGTTGCAAAATGATAGGGTTCAAAATTACTTGATTTAAATTGATACGATTTTCTCTGGAAAGCTGCAAAAAGGCAGCAGGCAGTAACTATTTTTGCATTTACCATTTTATTCTTAGTGCCCATATACTTACCAACTAGAACTGCTATGAATAAACATTTGATATCTGTCACCCTTTACAATGATGCATGGGGGACAATAGCCGGGAATGCTTTTGTACATATGTGTTTATGCATACATACATGTTTTCTCAGAAAATAACCCTTTGCATACAGTCAGAAGACTCTCAGCTTTTAACTCTCCACCACTATGTATTGTAGATGTGAGTGCAGGAGTAACCATGCCATGACTAAAGTCAGAGGACAATCTCTGTGGTTGTCTGTCCTTCCCTTCTACCTTGTTTGAAACAGGGTGTCTTGTTGGCTGCTGTGTGCATCAGCCTAACTGGCTTGAAGGCTTTCAAGGATTATCTTCTTTTGCCCTCCCCTTTTTTTGTAGGAGGACCAGGATTATAGACACATGATAGATACTATCTATCTCCAGCCTTCCATGGGACCTGGATATCTGAACTCAGGTTCCCACATCTGCAAATCACTTTACTCATGGAGCCATCTCCCCAGCTCTGAAGAATTATGTTTTAAAAAAAAAAGGTTATAACTTTGATTTTAAGGCCAAATGCAACAAAATATGTTTATAGACTTGGACATATTGTAGCAGCTGAAAAAAATTATGTGCCTTTCCTTAAAAGACTTATAGAGAGAGATTTATCTTCAAATGTTAGATAGATTGAAAATTTCTGCACAACCTGAAGATACTGCGTTATCTAGAAGAACAGGTTTATTTTGAATTGTTTTATTAATTATTTATTACAATTTATTCACTTTATATCCCGGCTGTGGCCCCCTCCCTCATCTCCTTCCAATCCCCCCTCTCTCCTACTTCTCCCATGCTCCTCCCCCAGTCCACTGATAAGGGAGGTCCTCCTCCCCTTCTATGTGACCCTAGCCTAGGGAACATGCTCAGTCCTCATTCAGAAAGGCAAATGTGATAGTCATCGGAAGCAGAAGACAGGGAACAGGACAGGAGCTTACCACAGACAGCATCTGAAAGACTCTACTGATCAAGGCATCAAAACACAGGCTGAGACTCATAGCCAAACTTGGGGTAAAGTGTACGGAATTTTATGAAAGAAGGGGGAGATAGCAAGACCTGGAGGGACAGGAGCTTCAAAAGGAGAGCAACAGAGGAAAAAACAAACAAACAAACAAAAAAAACAAAAAACCTGGGCCCTGGGGACCCTGAAGAGACTGATACTCCAACCAAGGACCATGCCTGAAGAGGACCTAAAACTCCTCAGATGTAGCCCACAGACTCAGTTTCCAAGTGGGTTCCCTAGGAAGTGGAGCAGGGGCTGTCTCTGGCATGAACTCAGTGGCTGGCTCTCTGATCACATCCCCCTGGGGTGTGCAACCTTGCCAGGCCACAGAGGAAGACAATGCAGCCATTTTTTTTAAATCCCTTGTGTTTTGGTATGATTATTTCTTATACTCTTACTTAAAAAAATTCCTATTTGCCTCCTATTATACATTTTCATAGTTACCACAATGTCTCATCACAGGCCTTAGCATTTTACCTAGTAGCCTGAGATCTTCTTTCTTAAAAAATAAGGTTCCTAAATCAGGTTATCATCAAAGCCACACACAGAGGAGGACTGGAAGAGATAAAAGTAAAGAATTAAAATTTGATAGGTGGGAGAGTCATACCTTTAAACCAGAGAAAGCAATGAATCCTGTGGTTTTAGTTCAAGTTTCCCAGAAAAAAGATGAGAAGGAAAATATGATGGCTGTCTTTATTTCTCCAACAAAAAGAATGCAGGCCATTTCGACTAGAACAAGTTTTCCCCTTTGAATTGCATTGGCCGTATTGATCTAAATAAGAATACTGGGCTGTCTTGAAGAACAGTTTAAAAAAAAATCCCTCAAGTTTTGGTATGATTATTTCTTATATTGATACTTTAAAAACCCCTACTTGCCTCCCACTAGGCTGTAATTTAAGTTATTATGAATAAAAGTGTTGTGGACAATTGTTATATCCTGGATGTTAGATGGCTAGCTAGACATGGTGCAAGCAAAGAATAGCTGGAAAGAGTTCGACATAACAGCAGCAACTAGAAAAACAAACTTAACCAAACATGTACTAAACAAAACCTGTGCCTGGCAACTAATTTGGTGTGTGTGTGTGTGTGTGTGTGTGTGTGTGTGTGTGTGTATGTGTGTGTTTGGAAAGGAGCAGAGTTTTTTTCTAGAAACCCCTGCTTCCTGATTAAAAATGGTTTCTTTCAAATCCTGTAATGGTTTGAATATGAAATCTCATGTTGAATGTGAAATATCATGTTGAATGTGAAATCTCATGCACAGCCCCCTGTGTTAACCACTTGCTTTAGCCAGTGGTATGTTTTCGATGGTTGTAGAACTTCTTGGCCCTGAGGCCTACGATTTTAGAGTCAGGGCATTAAGGATTCTGATAAAGCTTCCCATCTGGCTAGAATGCTTTTTTTCTAGGTCCAACATGATGCAACAAGTTCCTGCTGCTGCAAATGGAGTCCCATCTCTTTCCCTGGATGGTTACTCCTTAAATCAAGAGCTAAAATAATTGTAAAATAATAAATTCTTCCTCTCCTATGGTACTTCTGTCAGTGTTTTGTCATAGCGATGAGACAAGTAACTAATATAAATCCTGAGCTTTGTTCGGCCCTAGAAGAAAACCTACTACTGTTATTCTGCTAAATAAATATAGCAATAAAATGACTCCCAATGACATATCGATGTACCCATAGAGCAGTGAATCACTCAACCCTCGTTAGGAAGCTATTTCTTGCAGTAGATGACAATTAACACAGAGACCAACAACTGGTAACTTCAGAATGCTCAGTCCTGGGTGTGCCAGGTAAGTCACACCCACATTTGTGTATCTATGCAGAAGAGGTTCTGAAAAGATTATAAGAGCCAGAGGTAGTGGGTGATTTCAAGTGTTTACAGTTACAACAGGACAGATACACATAAAAACTCACAGAGACTGTGACAGCATGCACAAGACCTGCATACTCTTCAGCCAGACATAACCTCTGCTTCCTTCCTTCCTTCCTTCCTTCCTTCCTTCCTTCCTTCCTTCCTTCCTTCCTTCCTTCCTTTTCTTCTTCTTCTTCTTCTTCTTCTTCTTCTTCTTCTTCTTCTTCTTCTTCTTCTTCTTCTTCTTCTTCTGACAGGGTTTTAAGTCCTGACTATCCTTGAACTCTGTCTTGTATATAAGCTGGCCTCGAACTCACAAAGATTCACCTGCCTCTGCCTCCCTGAGTGCTGGTATTAAAGGCACGTTCCACCACGGTGGGCATTCTATTTTTCATTTAAAAGTAAAGGCTATTTTTAAAAATATATCTTATTTATAATTTAGTGCAAAAAAAGAAAAACAGGAACCCCAGATTACTTTTTATCAAGAACCAATTTATCATAATGTCCAGTACGCTTTTAACAGATTAATATCCTGAATCTAGAGAGCCCTGAGCATCACGAAGTTGAGGCTTTTACACTTTTTTTTGTTGTTGTTATTTCCTGTAGATGGCTATATGTATTCTGTTGACGTGCTTTAAGCCACTGGGGAGTGGTGGGTAAAATGAGAAGCGAGGGGAAGAGAAAGGTTTGGAGGAGATACATGGTTAGTCCTTGCATTCACATGAGTGTCTTGGCCAGCCTGCCCCCTGCTCCCCTCCACCCCCAGACATTGACGAACCCACATGACTCTTTCTTGTCTTTCTTCTTTTTAGTCCTCTAGGACCTCCTGTTTTTCCATCACAATCACAGGAAGCTGCACACTTTTGTCTTCTTTCTATGCAACCAAGCCAGCTTGCTTTAACCATGAAAAAGACCACAGACAGACAAAGATAACATTCAGGAGGAGCTTTTATTTGTCCTAACAGTGCGACACCAGAGAGTAGCACACAGGAGAGAAGCCTTCCTGGCTCCCTGGAAAAACAGTCTGCTTGTGTGTCCAGAAGAGGAATGTGTGAAGGGTTTCCCCTGATTGTCATCCCACCATTGCAGTTTTCCAGTGTGCACAGTTTCTGGTTCTGCCAACCACAGCCTTTCATAAGCACCAATCACAGGCTTCCTGCTGAGTCTCTGAGGAGATGCTTCCTTTCCTCCATTGCAGACAGAGCAGGGTCATCTAGAGTTCACCAGTGCTTATGCTAACTGGAGTATGGTTTTCCAAAGGCAATGCAGATGCCTGATACTGTAATGGAAAGCCCTCTTCTGAAGCTTGTCGCTTCAGCAGAGGCAGCTGTGGTTACAGGTTTCCTTGGAGTTGAAGTATAGTTTTTAAAGTTTTTATGCTGTGTTCAAAGCAAAGGAGATGTTATAAAGAGTATCTTGTCAGTGCTCAAAATAGCGGCTATGTCAATGATACTTCTAGGCTCAAGGCAGCCAGGGTAGGAAAAGACCTGTGAGCTATCAGGCTAGAGGTGAAATAACACAGACCCCAATAACTTAGCTTATTTGAGGGAAAGGTAAACATTAAAGGGTATAGATAATGTAAACTTATTGTTTTGTTTGATTGATTAGTTTTTTTTGACCAGCTTGTGTAGCTCAGCCTGGCCTCAAAATCAATATGTAAACAGGGATGATCTTGAACTCCTGATCTTTACACCTCAACCTTGTAAATGCTTGGGCTTACTGGCATTTGAAACCATACTGGTATATACGTATACATATACATACATACATACATATGTGTGTGTGTATTTACTAAATATGTCATTATCACTAAATATATATGTCACTAAATATAACTTACAGAGTCCACATAATGTTGCTTGTCCATTTGGCTGACCATTTTGTTCGGAGTATGTTTTCAGGGCTGACCATTTGGCACTGGACAACCAGCTGGTGTGCTCTGAGGAAGACCACCTCCTACTCCTTCCTTTACCCAGTTGCCTATAGTTTTTTACGTAGGGTTGAGGCTTTGGAGGCTCTTTTGTGTTCAGTTTGGTATGTTTGTTGATGTCATGCTTGTTCAGCCCACATTTGGGTTGTTAATGCTGGCGAGACTTTATGGGTGTAACTTCTGGTGTTACTAGGAGATACCTTCTCACAGCGAACTCCCTGATTCTCTGTCTCTTATGATCTTCTTGCCCCTTCTTCCACAATGTTTCTATTCCACAATGTTTCTGTGCCCGAGGTTCTTTGGGTATGTTTTACAGACGGATCCACTGGGTCTATTCTCCACAACTTTACCTTTCCATTGATTGTGGCTTTCTGTAACGGTCTCCATATTGTTCCTTGATAGGGTATGAAGAAGACCCTTATTTGTGGGTGTAAGGATAAATGTTTATAGGTCGTTGTTAGGAATCATGCTGGGTTAGTAAATTAACAGTTTTAGATTTTCTTCCATCAACAGTTATTTCACAAGCTAGGCTTCCAGTACCAGGCATGGTATCCCTTTTGTTGACAGGATCTTAAATTCAATGAGAGAGCTGTTGATTTTTGCCAAGCTGTGTGTCACTACTGCACCTGTAGGCTTATCATGCCATGCTGCTCATTGATGTGGTTCAAATGTGTCATAGCTGTGTAGGACTGTTCATTGCCTCGCTCATTTGGAACCTTGCACGGCACCTTCTGGTACCATGAAAGCTAGCCTCATAGAGCAGGCATTCAGGTCAGTTTCATTAATGATCTTAACAGTACTTAACAATGTTGAATTCCCTGCCATATACTCTTAGGGAGGGTTGCTTTCCTTTATCTCTATCATTTGTAGTTGGTCCTAGGAATGTTTGTTGATTCTCAACTTGGTCAAGGTTAAAATTGATTGTCATTCTAGACTAGCTATTATGAAGAGATAAAGGTTTGTTTATTGGGAAGAAGCAAGAAAACATTTCTAATAGTTGAGCCTTTCTGCATTGGAATCCCCTCACCTGCCTTTCTCCATTGAATTAGCTATTCTCTATCATTCTCCTCAAATGAAATATTTTCTGAGCTTTCCTTAAGCACCTTTCTTTCCTTGTGGACAAATATGTTTTTTCTTATGTACTAGCCAGGACAGGGGAAGGAGAAAACTAACCCGTATCTTAACATCTGAATCCCAGAAACCTACAACCTTATATAATTAAAGATTGGAAAAACTTACAATAATAGATAAAAAAAAATGCTGTTAAATGAGTAAGGTATATGTGTATACTGAAATTGCAAAGTAGATCCTGAAAATTCTACTTTTGAATATTATTTAATGAAAAGGGAAACTGAGTAATGACAAATGTTATATAAAATTGTCTTCACAGTCTGACCCAGCTATTTCATCCCCCATGAAAATGACGATGACCATTAATGTATTTGCATAGTGAGATTATAACAAATTACTTTTATTTTATTCTTTTCATAGTTTAAAATATGAGCTTTTGTGTATCTTATCTTTATAGCCAGAGACAATGATAAAAAATATCCTGTACTATTTTTCTTATCTCTCTTTTTTTTTTTTTTCCAGAGAGCAAATCCTTCAGATCTTGAGTATGAATGCTTTTATCTGTGGATGGATAAGCCAGTGACAAGTTGATTATTTTACCATCTAATTCCCAGATTGGTGGATTCTATACTTTTTAGCCCCCTGTCTCTTCCCTGTTTCTAAAATTAGATGCTTATCAATTTCCAGGACAGCATTTCTTCTGGAACATCTGATTACTTCTTGCCACTTTCCTTGTAAATCAAAGAGGTGGCAGAGTTATAAAAAGGCCTTTATAATTAAGCATTATCAACAACAGAAACACACTTCCTGTTACCCTCTACTACAAATTCAGTTTTTTACAACTGGATTTGGAAAGTGTACGTTTTCATGCAAATTCACTATTGTAAATTGTTTCTCAGAAGTCCCTAAGAGGTTCCTAACAGTTTTACTAATACTTTTAAACAATATGACTAAGGAAGGAAATACATCCCCAAATAAATTGGGAGGCTTTGCTTAAAGCCTCACAATGAGACATTCCATTTCTGTGGAATTTTAATGCCATGGCTCGTTCATTTCTAGTTTTTCAGATTGAAAACAAGTCTTCTAGATTACAGAGGTAAGACCACTAACATTTGTTTCCAGGTTGTTATGTTTCTTAGCTCAAGTGTGAGCAAATCTATGTAGTTGATTATCTTAAATGTCATGATGGTTCACTTGCTCTATTGCCCTTGAATAAAATTTCAGAATTTCTGTCCAAGATTTTTCTCTTATGGATTGCAAAGGTGATATTAAATAAGGAAAAGTCTTAGCACAATGACCAGAGATGCTCTTTCATCTGCAACATGAGAAATATGTGGGGCAGAGTGCAGAAGCAGCAATGAGAGTGAGCTCGGTTTCTTTAAGGATTGGAAAGGAAACTAATAGGTGCGGGGAGCACGAACAACTCTCACCTAACGGTCTAGAGAGTTGTGGCTTTCAGCCAGTCTGTTTATCATCAACTGACATATTTACTCTTTTTTTTTTTAAGTTTAAATCTACTACCACAATCTTTTCAGAAATAGTTGTGACTAGAAGAGTAAGAATATATTTTTTTGGGGGGTGAACTTATTCTATATTATATTTATAATGACAGATACTCAGTTTTATGGTTTTGCCAATACTTATAATACTATACAAGAGAGTGATGCAAAATCCCACATAATTTTTTTTTAAATTAAAAATGTATCATTAGTTTCTAGGCTAATGACTCAGTAGGTAAAAAGAACTTTCTGTGCAAGCTAGGTGACTAGCTTGTGATTATTGAAAGCAAGGTGGAAAGAATGAATTGAGTCCACAAAAATTGTCGTTTGACTTCCATATTTATGTGCCACCCATGTCACATTTAAAATAATGATAATAACAATAATAAAATTTTTAGAAATTTAAAAATAAAAAAGTATCAACATTTGTTCAGCTATGTTGAGAAGTAACAAATGGACCACACTGATGCAAGATACCAGCAAAAAGATACAGGGTAGGGTGAGGAGTTAGGCAATTGTTGGTACTCTGTGTTTAATGTTTTATTTTCTTTAAATCTAAAACTGTTAAGCTAAAACTATTAAAGTAAATACAAAAATGCTTAACCCAGTGTCCTGTGATCCTTGGAGCCATCCTCAATACCTTCTCCACACAGAGTACAGTGTACATGAAGTCTGCCTAAGAGAAGGTGCCAAGGGCATCTTGAGCTGACTTTCCATCCTAGAGACTAGGCTCCCTTTAGCACCCTTGTGCATAGCAGGACGACAGCCTTAGATATGGAACTGCTTCCAACAGGGTTGCAGGGTTACTCTGCTCCAGACTTAGACAGGACCAAAGTGTGGAGGTTACATGAAAATAACTCAGGTCTCATCTAGCAAGTGTTCAACCTAGTTCCAAAGAAATTCAAGCACAGTACCAAGATGAGATGAACCAAAACGAGGCATGGGAATTGTGAAGGTCAATGTTCCTCTCATGTATTTAGGCTCTAAAGCTATAATATCTTGATCGTATCTCAGGGCTTAGCAGAGTACCTGATGTTTTTTCACAGGCACTAAAAACATGTTTGTAATGTGAGTGAATACATGACTAATTACAGGACAGAGGCAGGGGAGAGCAAGATGAAACACCACCACCCCATTTTGCCAGAAAGTGAAGAAGTAACCACAGAATCAATGGAGACATTGAAAGGATGTCTTAAAAAACCTTTCATGGGTCAAATGTTGGATAATTTGAGAAGAAGGAGGGAGCATGGGATTGAGAGGAGATGAGGGAGGGGGCCATAGCGGGGATACAAATTGAATAAATTATAATTAATAAGAATGATAATAATAATAACAACAGAGAATGGGGAAAATAAATTAGGACATAACCCACTGAAGTAAATGGGAGCCTGTGCATCTATATTGACAATGATTAGACACTAAATGAAAATAGGTAATGGGAAGGCTCCTCCTTATAAGATAACTCAGATAAGGAAAGGTAGATGGACTAGTGGAATGGAAATTCCCTATTTCCAAATTTATCTTAGTGGAGATGAATTCACCTAACCATCGGTGGGTGCTAAGTGCATGAAAAAGTGTGATGGAGAGCAGGGTAGAAATATTTTTTCAATATGACTATTTAAAAATTGCTTATTAGATTCAGTGATAAATGTCAACTAATGACATAAGCCAGAATGAATCCCGAATGCACAACAAATGCAATATGTGATCTTTAACTGAATTATTCACTGGAGGTGAAAATAAAATGTTATAATACGATTAGAATAATTGATGGAGTTTAAATAATGACTTCTCTAATAAATAGTTTCAAGTTGATATTAAATCTACAGAAGTTGATGGCTGCTTAACGATTGCACTGAAAAAAATAGCTTGTTTCTTAGGAAACATGCTGAAATGTTTCCCAGCTGTAACCATCTCACTCATTCTCTCCCAGTCCCACTCTCCATACCTCTTCCCCCTGCCTCCGTGTCCTTCCCCTCGTCCACTAATAGTCCCTTAGTCTTCCCCTACTATCTGACTCTAGCCTACCATGTCTCATCAGGACTCTCTGGATTCTTTTTTTTTTTCCTGTGGACTGGTAAGTCCCCTCGCCAGGGGGAGTTAAACAAAGAGCAGGCAACTGAGTTCATGACAGAGGCAGCCCCTGCTTCCCTTACTAGGGAACTCACATGGAGACTGAGCTGACCATGGGCTACATCTAAGCAGGGACTCTAAGTCTTCCCCATGCATGCATGGTCCTTGGTTGATTCATCAGTCTCTGCACCCCCTGGTGCAGATTTTTTGGCTCTGTAGGTCTCCTTGTGGAGCTCCTGTCCTCTCTAAGTCTTTCTATCACCACTTCTTCTATAAGATTTCCTGCACTCTGCCCAAAGTTTGGCTATGAGTCTCAGCAGCCAATTCAATACCATGATGGGTAGAGTCTTTCAGAGGCCCCCTGTGGAAGGCTGCTCTTCTGTTCCTTGTCTTCTCCTACATCTGATGTCTATCCTGTTTGCCTTTATGAATGAGGATTAAGCATAGTCCCTAGGGCCCTCCTTGTTGTTTAGCTTCTTTAGGACTACAGATTTTAGTATGTTTATCCTATATTATATGGCTAATATGCACTTTTAAGGGAGTATATACCATGTGTGTCCTTCTGCTTCTGTGTTACTTCACTCAGAATGATCTTTTTTATATTTTTGGTTGTGAGCCTAGCCTTTAACAGCTGAGCCATCTCTCCAGTCCCAGAATGATCTTTTTTAGTTCCATCCATTTGAGGGCAAAATTCATGATTTCCTTGTTTTTAATTGCTAGGATTTTAAAGTGATGCAGTTGTGTGTGTATGTGTGTGTATTACCCACACTTCTGTACATGACCTCTTACCTGTATTCTTTAAGAAAGCCCAAGAATTGCCTCATCCCGTCTTAATATGAAGGGAGATGCCAAGTCTTATTGCACCACGATATACCAAGATATACCATATCTTGCTCTCCCCTGCCTCTGTCCTGTAATTAGTCATGTATTCACTCACATTACAAACATGTTTTTAGTGCCTGTGAAAAAACATCAGGTCCTCTGCTAAGCCCTGAGATATGATCAAGATATTATAACTTTAGAGCCTAAGTATCTTTGGGAGGCCTGCTTTTTTCTGAAGGAGTGTATCTCAGAGAGAGGTGAGGTGGAGGAGAGGGGCTGTGAGGAGAGGAGCGATAGGAAACTGTGGATTAGGATTTGATATTTGAGAGAATAATGATGATGATGGTGATGATGATGATGATGATGATGATGATGATAAAGCCATGAAATTTAGTGATCTTACCAAGTTAGACTTTGGTGAAACCATACTTTGGTCTGTCCTTGGTGTCCATCTGGAATAAATGGACATTCTCTTGTATTTCCCCAG
Organism: Meriones unguiculatus; assembly: GCF_030254825.1. Lineage (NCBI taxonomy): Eukaryota > Metazoa > Chordata > Mammalia > Rodentia > Muridae > Meriones > Meriones unguiculatus. Next base: position 82,716,323 of record NC_083357.1, on the reverse strand, counting down.
AACGTTTAACACAACAAAAACACACATGAAGCAAATGGTATAACAATTAGTACACATGTTAACATCTGTGTGCCTGGGCTAAGGGCATTATGTGTCATGTTGTCCATGTAAAATTTTCTGTGTGCTGAAAATTATTTCAAAATAAGAGCTGTTGTGCGTGAGTTATACTAGAAACAGATGAAGATTTTCACATCTTTCTTCAAAGTTAGAATTAATTAAATAACAATAAATTCTTAAGGTTTACTAATTTCAATGTCAGCAATTTGTCATAAAATCTTACCTACCTGGCTAAGGCAAATGCAGATTTTTTAAATTTCTAGTTTAATTACTAATTAATTATCATATTACAAATTACATAGTAAATCTATCTAGATATCTATTTATATCTATATCTATCTATCTATCTATCTATCTATCTGTCTATCTATCTACTCACATATGGCTTGCAAAATGAATACAAATTAAAGAGTCCATAGTAGAGTTCAAAAGATTTCAGAGGTAGTATGAGTCTGTATTGATAATGAATGAACCATGCCATTGCCGGGAGGGAAGGGCTGGAGTCAGGTTTGAGTGTAAAGTTGAGGAGTTCAACTTTAAGGTAAAGTCTAAACTGAATCTGGAGCAGGAGATAATGGTTCATATCCAGAGGGGTAAACCTGAAGATGATGGGCAGGTAGTTGAGTATGCTGTGCGAACATAACAGGACCTGGTTTATCTGAAGCTTCAGGGACAGTCGGAGAGTCCATTGCTTGTTGGTCCTTTTCTACTCTCATGAATGAGTTATTTATTGATCTATGCTAGATAGTTGATGCATGACAGATGACACAGTTTATATGTTCACCCAGCGGCTGCAGTTGTCCTTCTTCCTCAAAACTTGAGTCAAAGGCTATTTATAAATTGAGTTTCCTAGGGCCACACATAGTTTGAAAAAGCTCTGTTTTATAGAACATAGAGTGGGAACCTTTGAGTAGTATATACAAGTATAACACAAGTTAAATAACTAATATATCCAATACATTAAACAAAACAAAATAAATTAAGAGGACCTTTAAGAGGATACTGCTGGTCAGATAATGGCTGGGACTGTGAGCGTTGAAGTGAGAGAGTGAGAAATTCCTTCACTGTGCCATGGATCACAATAGAAAAAAAAATCACAACTGCAGAGATGAAGATACTGTTACTGGAAATTTGGGGTGAAGGGTTTTTATGAGCACATGTTACTGGGGAAATTGGGGTTCCCCTCTTGGGGCTCTTAGTCTAATTAACAGAAGAACTTGAGGCTGGATTCAGAAGAAATCTCAAAGATAATTTTATTAGAGTTTAAAAGAAGAATGTCAACGAGTTCAAGGCTCTTCCCCACTTTTTCTTCTAACAGATTTAGTGTGTCTGGTTTTATGTTGAGGTTTTTGATCCACTTGGACTTTAGTTTTGTGCAGGCTGATAAGTATGGATCTATTTACATTTTTCTACATGTAGACATCCAGTTAGACCAGCACGATTTGTTGAAGATGCTATCTTTCTTCCATTGTATGATTTTGGCATCTTTGTCAAAAATCAGGTGTCTATAAGTGTGTGAGTTTATTTCAGAGTCTTCTATTTAATTCCGTTAATCTACCAGTTGGTTTCTTTTTTTAATAAATTTATTTCTGCATATACATATATATATTCAATATAAATTTATTTATTTATTTATTATGTATACAATATATGCATATATGCCTTCACATCAGAAGAGGGCACCAGATCTCATTATAGATGGTTGTGAACCACCATGTGGTTTCTGGGAATTGAACTCAGGACCTCTGGGAGAGCAGCCAGTGCTCTTAACCTCTGAGCCATCTCTCCAGCCCCCTAACAGTTGGTTTCTATGCCAGTACCATGCAGGTTTTTTTTTTTTTTCCTACTGTTGCTGCATAGTACAGCTTGAGATCAGGGATGAAGATATGTACAAAAGATCTTTTATTTTAGAGGACTGTTTTGGCAATTCTGGGTTTCTTGTTATTACATATGAAGTTGAGAATTTTTCTTTCAAGGTCTGTAAAGAATTATGTTGGTAATTTGATAGGAATTGCATTGAATTTTTAGATTGCTTTTAGTAAGATGGGAAGAGCCTGGAACTCATTGGCATAGGAGACAACTTCCTGAACAGAAAGAACATCAGCAGCACAGGCTCTAAGATCAACAATCAAAAAATGGGACCTCATGAAACTGAAAAGCTTCTGTAAAGCAAAGAACTGTTGTCAGAAAAAAACTGTCTGCCTAGAGATTGGGAAAGGATCTTCACCCACCATATATCTGATAGAGGGCTAATATCCAGAATATATAAAGAGCTCAAGAAATTAAACAGCAACAAATCAAGTATCCAGTTAAAAAATTGAGTACAGAGCTGAACAGAGAATTCTCAATAGAGGAATATTAAATGGCTGAGAAACACTTAAAAAATGCTCAATGTCTTTAGTCATCAGAGAGATGCAAATCAAAACGACCCTGAGATTTCACCTTATACCCATCAGAATGGCTAAGATCAAAAGCTCAAGAGACAACACGTGCTGGAGAGGTTGTGTAGAAAGGGGAATCCTCCTCCATTGCTGGTGGGAATGTAAACTTGTACAACCACTTGGAAATCAATCTGGTGCTTTCTCAGACAATTAGGAATAGGCTTTCTCAAGATCCAGCTATACCACTCCTAGGCATATATCCAAAAGATGCTCAAGTATACAACAAGAACATTTGCTCAACCATGTTCGTAGCAGCTTTATTAGTAATAGCCAGAAGCTGGAAACAGCTCAGATGTCCCTCAGTTGAGGAATGGATAAAGAAATTGTGGTACATTCACACAATGGAATACTACTCAGCAATTAAAAACAAAGAAATTTGCAGGCAAATGGTGGGAACTGGAAAAGATCATCCTGAGTGAGGTTTCCAAGAAGCAGAAAGATACACAAGGTATATACTCACTTGTAAGTGGATATTAGACATATTATATAGGATAAACATTCTAAAATCTGTACACCTAGGGAAGCTAATCAAGAAGGAGAACTCTGGGTAAGATGCTCAATCCCCATTCAGAAAGGCAAAGGAGATGGACATCAGAAAAGGGAGAATACAAGGTGCAGGACAGGAGCCTACCACAGAGGGCCTCTGAAAGACTCTACCCTGCAGGGTATCAAAGAAGATGCTGAGACTCATAGCCAAACTTTGGGCAGAGTGCAGGGAATCTTATGAAAGAAGGGGGCAATAGAAAGACCTGGAAGGGATAGGAGTGCCACAAGGAGAGCAACAGAACCAAAAAAAAAAAAAAAAAAAAATCTCGACACGGGTGTTTTCTGAGACTGATACTCCAACTAAGGACCATTCATGGAGATAACCTACAACCCCTGCACAGATGTAGCACATGGCAGCTCAGTGTCCCAGTGGGTTCCCTAGTAATGGGAACAGGGACTGTCTCTGACATGAACTCAGGGGCTGGCTCTTTGATAACCTCCCCCTCAGGGGGGAGCTGCCTTACCAGTCCACAGAGGAAGAAAACGAAGCCAGTCCTGATGAGACCTGATAGACTAGGATCAGATAGAAGGGGAGGAGGACCTCCCACCTCTCAGTGCACTGGGGGAGGGGCATAGGTGGAGAAGCAGGAGTAAAGGTGGGATTGGGAGGGGAAGAGGGAGGGAGCTACAGGTGGGATACAAAGTGAATATACTGTAATTAATACAAATAAAATAAAAAAGAAGAATGTTGAGATAGGTAAACTATAAATCTTGGCAAGAGGAGGAAAATTAGGTTATGCAAAGACAGAAAGAGTTTAACGTAGCAGAGAAAACATCTTTGACTATGGGAAGCACCCAAAAGAGAAAAGGGGTAGAAAAAGGAAAAGTTACATTGTGAGTCAGGGATAAGAAAGATGGGAAGACACAAAGAACCTCATTGTGGTGCTGAAGCAATGGGTGTCAAGGGAAAGAAGTCTTGAAGGGAATATATGTTATTTCACTAAAAAGATAATCACTCCCCTTATACTTATAGCATGGGTTCAGGTGGACACTTCTCTCTGAAGTATTATGATGTACATCCCTTTCTGAGGGGTAGTCTCTTAGCCAGGTGATTGACCTGCCCAACTGGAACGTTTGGTCTCCATCCAGGTTGGGGATTTCTCTTAATGGACCTTCACTGCCCATGTCTGATTACTAAAGAGGAAGATGGAGACAGACACAAGGAGAACCCGACAAATGTGAGCATTTGCAGAGCATTAAGACAAGAGTTTTTTCAATGCCAAAGGGCAGGTTATTGACAAGGGCAACTTCTTTTTGCTGCACTGTAAACAAAATACCTAGCCTGAATATTTCATAACAAGCAGATAAAGACCATCAAGGAAGGTTTATATTAAAAAATGATTTTAGAGGTTATTTTTAGCTCCTTATAAATAAAAATAAAAGGTAGTCAAACATAACTTTAAATATGTTGCTTGTATGTTTAATTCTAAAACTAGAAGTCAAATACGCTGTTCAGAAACAGAGGTGAGGACACAGGTTATTATCCTGAGGTTTGGACTCAATTCAAATGACTTCAAAATTTCTATTTAAAACTACTATTTGTTAAATTGCTGAAAAAATTATTTGAAAGAAAGTCTGCACTTTCTAATCATTAGCAGTTCTTTCTTTCCTCAAGGTACTTCACTCTGCTCGATCAATTCTTTATTCAGCTTTTAAATGAAAAACTCATTCTCATCTCAAGGCTTCTCTTTTAGCTGGGAGCTACTTTGTAGCATGCAAAATACTTCAAGTAGCCATCTGTATGCCTTCTCTTCAGCAATGCTGGTCCTTGTGAGGGCTATCAATTGACAGAGAGGGAAAGGAGGAAAGGAGAGAGGTATGGAGGGAGGGAGGGACTGAGGGAGAGATAGATGATACAGAAAGATATAGATAGATAGATATATAGATATATAGATAGATAGATGGATAGACAGACAGACAGAGGTGAAGAAGAAGAGAATGCGTTTCAATTTCAAGATGAGGGGCAAACGTTGGTCAATGGGCCAGCAGTCTTAGCTTCCAGGAAGAGGTAATTGGTGGCTTTGTGTCTCTGTGGACAGAAGTGGGTAAAGACCTGATTAGGAAAGGTCAAAAAGAGAATTGAAGGAACAAATTTTAAGGGTTCTCATGTGAACTTTGAGCTGAAATGAATTACTTAAGCAAAAGAACAAGGGTAAGAGAAGTTGTCAAAGCCCAGGGTGGCACTGGGCATGTAGCTCTTTCTGGGATGTCCTTCAGTTAGGGTGAGATTAGAACAAATAGAGGGCAGGATAGCCAGACAAGGAGGTGGAAAATGAAAGTTATAAGAAAAGCTACTTATTATGAGAAAGACAGAGAGCGAAGGTTGGGAAAATCAGACCTTGAGAACTTGGATCCAACAGAGTGTAATAAGAAGGGCATTTAAATCCATATGTCAGAGTGGTTAATGGATTAGAAGCTGTGAAAAGTACAAGGGGGACAAGGATAAAAGAGGCCAGAGTGCTACTAAGAAAAAGGAACAGAGAGAGGCTTCCAGGAAGAAATATTTTATGTTAAAACCAGTCACTAAGCCAACAAAAATGAGGGCGGCACAGTGTTCTTTTATAGGTGCATGTAAGATTTGTTATTAAAAAGAAGTTTTAATCATAAAATATTTGCTTCATAAAAAGGCTGCATTTAATGTACATGTATAATATATACAGCATAATAATAAAATGATTACTCATAAACCTACCACCTTACCTAAGAAGTTGTACATTACCAGCACCACAGAAAAAGGAGGTCTGAGCACCTCACCTGATGCTACACACAGAGGCCTGTGCAGCTCTGCACTGCAGTTTGATCTATCCTCACAGTTATTTTTCCACATATGTATATCTCTCTAACCAGCTTGTTGTTTAGTTTTATCTGTTTTATTAGTTTTATGATTATGGTATCAGAGTCCCACTGAATTCAGCTTCTGTGATTTTTTTTTTCCAACCATGTTTGAAGTTGGTACAAATCACTTCTCTCCACAGGGACAGAGGCAAAAGGAACCAATAGGGGATTGTGAGTGTGTTTGTGCATCTGTTTGTTTATATCCACATATTTACACAAATGCATGATTCTTCTATTTAGGAACGTGTTTTATACATGTGTAGACATACAAATGTACACACCTATGTATGTATATATGCAAAACATATATGCATGCATAGAAATGATAAGGAATTGTCTTATGCAATTCTTTAGACCCACTGAAATTTGCAAGTCAGGCTACAGGTTTGGAGACAAAGACTCAGGCAAGATTTCCTTCCTTTTTCTTCTTAATTTTTAGAAAATTTTAAGTAAAAATTATATAAATTTATATTAAACAAGATGATGTTCTTAAATGGTCATACATAGATGACAGAAGGACTAAATCAGTCTAACATATCATACACTTACTATTTATTTGGGGTGAGAAAACTCAAGATACACCCATCTTGCAATTTTGAAATATTCAGTATTGTTCACTGTCATTAGCTGTAGCCATCAAATGGCATGCTAAACTGTGTTCTTTATTCCTAATATCTAAAAGAAATTTTGTGATATTAGGATAACATCTCCTCTGCCACTCCAAGTCTAACTTTTGGCAACTAAGTTTGCACTTACTGCTTGTGAGACAGAGTTTTAAAAGTTTTACATATGAGTGATAATATGTAATACATTTATCCTTTGTACAGCTTTTATTTCATCCAATACCAGTCTTTCTTATTTTTATTGGTTGTCTCACATAAAGGATTTCTTCACTTTTTTAAGATGAAATTTATAGTGTGCTATACTACTATACGAGAATGTATTCATTGGTTTATAGTCGGTTTGATTCTGTGGTGGTATCTGGGTTATATGGTAGGGTTTTTTTATTTTTAGTTTTTGACGACTCTGTAAGCTCTTCTCCATAGTATGTATACTAATAACATTTTTATCAACAGTGTGCCTGGGTTCTCCTTCCTTCATGTTTTAGGCTAGGTTACTACTGCTGTTATAAAAACCCCATGACCAAATGCAACATGGGGAGGAAAGGGTTTTTGGCTTACACTTCATCATCATTGTTCATCATTGAAGAAATCAGGGCAGGGACCTGGAGACAGGAGCTAATGCAGAGACAATAGAGTGGTGCTGCTTACTGGTTTATTCCTTATGGCTTGCTCAGCCTGTTTTGTTTTAGAACTTAGGACCATCAGCACAAGGATGGCATCAGCCACAAAGAACTGACCCCTCCTACATCAATCTCTAATTAATAAAATGCCCAATAGGCTTGCCTGCTATCCAATATTAAGGATGAGTATTCTCAGTTGAGGTTCTCTCTTCTCTGATGTACCTGGCTTCTATCAAGTTGACATAAACCAGCCAGTATACTCCCCATCCTCGTCAGCTTCTTCTCTTTCATGTTTTTGAATCTAATCATTCTAACATGTATGAGATGCTATCTCCGTGTGGTTTGGATTTGCATTTCCTTGATTATTAGAGATATTGAAGGTTTTAAACTGTACCTGTAGGGCATTTGCATATCTTCTTTTGAGATATAGACATAACTATAAACAGGCTTATACAGGTCTTTTTATCTTATTATTGAGTAGTTGGATCTGAGTATTAACCCTTGCCAAATATTTGGTGTACAGTATGTCTCCCATTTGGTAGACTATCTCTTCACTGACCACTATCTCCTCACCATGCAGAAGCTTTTTAGTTTTATGTAAAACCATTTGTCTATTTTTGTTTATAGGTCATATTAAGACAGAGGTTCTGTGTTTTAGTTTTGAGACAGAATTAATTCTTTCTTCTTTGAAAAATCTCTTTGTTTCTAAGAACTTCAACTGATCAGACAAAGGCCCTTTACAGGTGGGTATGAGGGGTGATTTGTTTTACTTGAAGTCTACTGATTGTACAAACTAATTGCACCAAAGAAGTTCACACACACACACACACACACACACACACACACACACACACACACACGATTAGACTAATTTTATATCAAACACCTAGGTGCTTGCATATATGTATGTGTGTTACATGTGTCTCTAATGCCTGGGGAGTCTATTAGAACTAGAGTTGTGGATGGTTGTAAGCTAGCATGTGGGTGCTAGAAGCCAAACCTGGGTCCCCGGAAGAGTGCCAACTGCTCTCAACTGCTGAGCCCTTTCTCTAGCACCTCTTTTTAATTTATTTCACTGGGATCACTTACAAGAGCATGGGTGGAGGATTATTTACAGAAACATACACAACTTAACAGTAGCTACATCACTGAAGAAAGTAGATCTTCTCCCTTTCTAGCAAACACTACCTCCTATGAATCCTCAGGAAGGAGGAAAGACCGAGAGAGCCCTTCTACCCTCCATGACAGAGTGCTAATAGGTACTCATTTTTGCACATAATTAAAGCTACTGAGAGTCTGAGAATGCAATGGCCATGCCACGCCCAGAGGACAGTGTTCTACAGCACTCTATCCCTTCCTCTGGACCCTAAAGCCTTTCCTCTTTCTTGATAAGTTATTGGAGTTTGTCTTTTTCTTATTGTGATGTGAGCTTAATAAGAACAAAGAATATAGAAGAGGGCAAAGAGGCTTTTGCTCATTTTCTTCTAGTGGTAGAGAAAGGCAAAAGCTCTCATGGCTTAGCCCATTTTCTGTTGTTTGAAGTTACAGGGTATCACTTATGAAAAATTGCCAAAGGATATGATTATTTCTAAATAATACTGTTTTCGGAATAATCAGCGTTTGTTTGGGGGATAGTGACTATTTCCTAATGTATTGTTTCTCTGCTGCATATTTGTTAACAAGCATGTTTATTAACAATGCAAGATCTTTCCTTTGCATAATTCACTTTCTGTAGCTACTGTTCATAATCAGGTCTGTGCAGTGTGTAATAAGTGTCTTTATAGGAATGCCTGACCATAAAAATAGGCTAAAATTCAATACAGAAACAGTGAGTTCCAGACCAGCTACCAGGAAGATTTATATTAGCAATATAGCTGTATGCGAGGCTGCTGCTTGGTGCTTTTTATCTGGCTTACAACATTTTATCTCCTTATGCTGGCCAGGGTTTGTCCTAGGAGTAGGATTCATCTTCAGAAAACCCAAAGTATCAATAAACTACATTGCTCTTGCAGCCCTATATGTTCTAAGGAACATGGCTTATTGTTCCACTAACTAAAAAGTCCCTTTAGTTACTTCTCTTTATTGTGCCTTCTGTCCAGTTGTCTGTCTCTCTTGTCTAAGTCATGCAAATATCAAAGCTCAAGTAATCAGGAATGGAGGAGGATGCAGAGCTGACATCATAGCGAATATATAAATCTCTGTGCACTAATCTTTAGAATCCTCAATGGTCTCCACCTGTCCGACTCCTAGAATTCTAATTGCTAGCCATATGGTACCTCTTAGCTCATCACCTTTGCCTACAGCATGGAATTAGAGAATTCTGAAGAAATATAGCACTTCTAGAGTGGAGCTCTTGGAATATTAGTGACTGCACACTCACCAAGCCTTGCTTACTTCAAATCGAAACATCATCCAATTTAGCCCAGTGCTGACAAATCTTGCTCATACGTACCATATTTCTACTTGAAGGTGCATCCGCATCATGAACGCTAAGTATCCAATCAACATCTTTGATATTGCTGGCCTTCAATATGAAAGTATAAGCGTTGCTATATATTTGAGGATTTTATCCAACAATAAAGTGAAAGAAACGGAACAAAAGGACCCATAAAAAAACAGAGGCAATGAAGAAGGAAGCAAAAATCTATATTTAATATCTTCAGAGCAATAAAAAATACTGCATCTATAAAACAAGCAGAAGATGCTATAAAAAGAAATAATCAAGGAATCAGAAAGACTCTTAAAATTAGAAATATGGTAGCATCATAAACAATTCAATTAAATGATTGGAGGATGGAGTTAAGAAACCCCCAGAAAACAAAACATAAAGAGACAGAAAATAAAGGGAGGTAAATTAAATCAACTCAGAAGGTCCAACCTCAAACTAATGAAACAAAAAATGAAGATGAAAAGTCATGAAAAAAAAAAAACAATAAAGTTTTCCCCAGGTGCACACACACTGGAAGAGGGATGGATTGGGTGTCTTCCTTATTCTCCCTTTGGTGGAGTTACTGGAAGACATTCTTAAGCAGACGAGGGAGTAAACAGGAAGAGAACATCTGGGAACTGGTATCTGCCTACCACAAAGAAGAGTTCCTGGGAGGGAAGCCAAATTCTACACATCTGGCAACACCAAGAAGGTATGAAAATGGTGTAGGAAAGGATGACTGACTTTAGGCAAAACACTGAAAAAAGGAAAGGAAAATTGTAGCCTAGTTGTTCCTTGTCATAGCACAGTAGTTACAATAATATAAATGACGAGAGTCTTGTAACAATATTGAGAAGAAGAAATGATGGAAAGTGAGGGTTAGCATCCACATAGTCCGAAGTCAGCTGAGGTTACATAGGTAGTTTCTGTCTCAAAAGGAAAAGACAAACAGGATGAGTTGGAACAATGATGAGGGAGAAGTTAACATCTCAGCTACAATGAGATCAACACATCATGGCTAAAGTTGGTGAATCAAGAAATAGCAGGTAAGTACAAGATTTAAAAATAAAAGAGCTACGTATCGGAAGAATCAGCAAAGAATGGAGAGGGGGAGCTGATGCCCGTTCACTGCAGCCTGACTCTTACATACCATCTAAACTATGTGCACATTTCTACTGCTGGCAATGAAAATCCATCTTAAGAATAATGGAATGAGAGTATGTCTATGTATTGCCTGAACATAGCTCTAATTTTAGTTTAGGATTCGTTCCTAGAAATGAAATTAGTGGGCCAAAGGCTTCGGCTATTTTTTGAGACTATTTGTATAAGCAACTCTGTGATGCGTATTTTCTCACAGCCTTAACAACTGTGAGGCGCCTCCACTAAAAAATATTTTTGTTCAGCTGGTGAGTAAAAACCATTCTGATTAGTTTAAAATCATTGTAGGCTCTATATTTTATTATTGTGGCATGTCTTAGATAAAATAAGAATTACAGTAACCAATTTAAGACTTACACAGTAAGGTTTTGGATTTCTGCATGGAGGAGTCTACTGTGCAAATTTCTTTGGTCTTCCTGAGTCCATATTCCTCCTACACCAGCTTTATCCTCCAGGTTTCCCAAGTTCCACCCCAAGCACATTAAAGTGAAGTGTCTGAAGTACATAAGAGGCAAAGATAGTACCACAACCACCTTGGCCCCCAAGATCAGTACCCTGGGCCTGTCTCCAAGACATGCTGGTGATGACATCCTCAAGGAAGCTAGTGATTGGAAAGGTCTGAGAGTGATAATGGAACTGACGGTTCAGGACAGACTTATGCTAAAGTCATAGTCAAAGTCTGATCATGACAGCCTGGGAGACGTCGTCAAGAGACAGAAAGAAGAACGACAACACAGCAGAAACGTCACATTTGATGAGAATGCCAACAGTGCCCAGAAGACACAGCACCAGTCCTTAACCACAGACAACTCTGCAACTATTAAAAGAAATATTGAGCACTTCCGTCTGTGGGCTGCAATGTGGATGAGCACCAACCCTGATGACGTTATAGGTAGTGGTGCAGTGGAATGCCCAGCTAGTAATGAAGCGTGAGATAAAATATTTGAGATAAAATATTTCAACAAAAGAGCATCTGACCAAAATAAAATAAGACATAGAGAAACTAATTTCACAGCTAGCTTTTTATTGTTTTTTTCCCTTGCTTAGTAGTAGCTAAGATAAACAAGTTTTCAATCAATCTGTGTTTCTTCTACCTATCATTCTGCCATTTATATTATCATCTATTAGTTACCTTCCCAACTACCTATTGCTTGCTGTGCTCTGTCTATAAAAAATTATTATTTTATAAAAATGTAATCTCATATCAGTGCTGTTTGCCTTTTTTGGGCTTAAAAATACATCTTGGGAGTTTCCCCTGACTATATTTAAAATGCCTCTGCTATTATGCATTTTTAAACAATAGGCTCCTTTCAACCCACAGAGGTGGGGCTGATCCCTAACTCAGATTTGATCGAGATGGCATCATGTAAGCACCAAGAGGAGGTGAAAAGATTTCTTATTTACAGGATGGGTCCTCTACAGACAGCAGAACATGCTTCTGAGCCGGTCTGCAAACAGCTTAAGAAAGTGGAGAAAGGAGATTTTGTAGGGCTTAGGGAGTTGTGGCTGAGGTGAGGGTCACCACACATGGCTTGTCACTTGTTTGGTTTGAAGCCACTCTAAGTGCCAAAGGAGGAGCTTTCTGGATGGCAGCGTGTAGTGGGGGTATGGAGAATCAAAAGCTGTCAGCCCTCACACATCAACACTGGAGTCCGACTTCTTAATTCAGACCGCCTGCTGTTCCTTGAGAGCACAGCCAAACAGATCTTTACTCTTGGAATATAATTCTTCAATTTCTAAAACCTAGACAGAGCAGAGGGACACACTAAGGTAATGAATTTGTCCTTTTTGTAGGTTTAGTAACCTCCCCTGCAAGATGGCCGTGTTCCTGATGGCATATGAATGGCAGTGACAAGCCCCCATCAAGCTGGCACGCCCAGCAGTTTGTAGCACCATCCAGAGTCTCCATCTGGAGAGGCCAGTGCCCTCTTGCTCTTCTGGCTCTGCTCTGATTTTATTGCTTTGTGACAACCAACCTACCTCATTCCTGAGACTCCACACTGCCAGCCTGGTTGTGCCCCAGTTTTCTAAAATGACCCTGTGTTGCTTCAGGCCTGATTCCCATGTGCCACTGAAGGGCTTGATCTGTTGCTTTGATAAAAGTGAGTTATAGGCCGCTTTGGTCCCAGGAGGACTACTCATCTTTGGTCTGTCCACCTGGGTTCTCTGTGGGCCCAGAGATTAAAGGTAAGAGGAGGTCTAATATCTTTCCAATCTCAGAACCACAGTTTGACTATTGTCTACTCAGCAAGAGCAAAGGGCTAAGCAACAGTAACCAGAGGGCATGCTGACTGCAGTCTAATCGCTGAACTTTGGGTAAAGGCTTGGAAATGTCTTATTGGTAGTACATAATAGCCAGGACAATTATTCTCTCCCTTGCAAAGAATTCTAATTAATGTGGAAATGTAAAAGAAAAGCCGGAATTGAGAACAGAAGATCTATGGGAACAAGATCTTGGCTCTCCCAGGAGGACTTTAGAGCAATAGGAAGTGCTTAGGCCCAATTTGACATTTCAGATCAAGCAGATTAAAGCCCATGGTTTTATCCACCTGGCATAATCCTAGCCTGTGGAAGCCACGGTTAATAATTATTGCCCTGAGCCTAGCGAGAGCTCCACAATAGAATCCCTTTTATTCTGGCAAACCAAGGGCATATTGTGGCCAGAATTTTCAAAGCTGGCAGACAAAGCTTTGGGCTGCTCTGGGTGGAAATGTTCTTAGCATGATAAGTGCTGTTGTTCGCTTGCCCTCAGCCACTTTCTGACCACTCTCGTCTTTGTATAACTAATCTCTCAATTCCACCTGTGTTCACCGCACGGCAGGGTGCCCTTGCACCTGGAAAAGCCCTCAGACATGGGGAGGAAAGAGAGTGAATGTTTTTCTGACTGTCCACTTCGACGATGTATCCGCTCACAGTGGGTTTCACCTGGCCACGTTCTGTCAAGCATTTTGGAGGCTTGCACGCTGACATTCTAATGGGTGAGGATTCGGTAACTCACTGAGGGCAGTACTGTGGAGTTGCCCTGGATACAAGGAGCTACTGCTCAAGGCAAACCAAGGAAATGCCGGGAATTTGCTCTATCCAAGGAGCTGAAGCAGGCATAAGAGGCTACCCAAGGCAAAGATGATAATCTATCTTAAGAATAAGGGGATGACAGATAACAGTTCTTGGGGAAAAAGCTATTCAGGTACTTTCTATTACCAAACTCTAGGGACCAACTTTTCCTGTCATCCAAGAATATGTGCCTTTGACTAACCACTCTTAAAGTTGAGTCTTTGGAGACAGGGATCAATTTACTAAGCATCGCTGTTTCGTCCTGGCCATCTAAAATGTAAAATAAGATAATGCATATAAGTCCTGGCACAGTTCTCAAGACACAACACCCATATAATGGCTGTTACTACCAACTTATAACTTAATATTCTCTCTTCTTCAGTACTTTTTCATCATTCTTCCATATCCATTTCTCTTTTGGTCCCCTTCCTCTGATCTCGATTCTTTTTCTTTTATTTTCTCTCAGCACACACTATGAATTGCTTTAATGGTGGTCTCTGTACACTTGATGTCAGGACACCGGACAAGCAGACGCACAGTGGACACGGCTGGCAGATAGGCTGTGAAGGAATGAAGAGTTCACGGTGCTCCCATGTTTTAGTGGCTAAGACAGCTCTAGGCCATCTCTTCCTCAGCCTCCTCAAACATTCCCTCCTCCTCAGCTGTAGCGTCCTGGTACTGATGGCTCTCAGACACGAGGTCGTTTATGCTGCTCTCAGCTTCGGTGAACACCATCTCATCCATGTCCTCACCCATGTACCAGCACAGGAAGACCCTGAGTAGGAACATGGCTGTGAACTGCTCTGAGATGCGATTGAGCAGCTCCCGAATAGAGGCGCTGTTGTTGCTGATGAAGGTGGCGGGCATTTTTAGACCCCGAGGTGGAATGTCGCAGACAGCTGTTTTTACATTGTTGGGGATCCACTCAAAAAGTAGCTGCCATTCTTGTTTTGGATGTTAAGCATCTGTTCGTCCACTTCCTTTAGAGAAAGGCGGCCCCTTTACACGGCAGCCGCTGTCAGCGCCCATGGCGGAGGTCACAGGCAGCCATCACATTCTTGGTCTCAAACATCTACTGAGTAAGCTCAGGAACTGTCAGGGCACGGTACTGCCGACTGCCCCAGCTGGTCAAGGGGGCAAAGCCAGGCAAGAAGAAGTACAGGCGAGCGAAGGACATCATATTTACAGCCAGTTTCCACAGGTCAGCTTTTAGCGGGCTGGGGAATCTCAGACAAGTGGTTACCCTTCTCATGGTGACAGACACTAGATGGTTCAGGTCACCATAAGTGGGTGTGGCCAGACCACATTGATGTTGTTTATGATTCTGTCTGGGTCCTCTTCCTGTATCTTGCTGATAAGAGGGTACCCATCCCAGACCCAGTCCCCCCACCCAGGGAGTGGGTCAGCTGGAAGTCACAGCTCTCAGCCCACAACGTCCAACACCCAGTCAACCAGCTCTGCACCTTCTGGGTAGTGGCCCTTGGCCCAGTTGTTCCTAGCTCCACCCTGACCAAAGACGAAGTTATCAGGTCTGAAGATCTTCCCAAAGGGTCCCGAGTTCACTGAGTCTATGGTGCCGGGTCCCGACTCCATGAACATGGCACAAGGCACATATTTGCCACCGGTAGCCTCGCTGTAGTAATGCCCTCCAGCTGGAGGTCGCTAGCTCCATGGTAGGTGCTGTTGGCATCAGTGCCATGCTCGTCGCTGATTATCTCCCAGATCTTAGCGCCAATCTGGTGGCCGCACTGCCCAGCCAACAGGTGCCTGATCTCCCTCATGGCGATTGTGGAGTCACCGCAGAGGAGGTACACGTAGGGAGGAGCAGGCACACAGAGAGCTACGGATTTGATTCTATCATCGATGATTTCTCCCTGTAAATATGTCCTTCTCTACTGTGCTATAGAATTTCCTGAAGATCAGAAATGTTATTCTTTCTCTTCTTCTTGACTACATCGGGCCTTGCTGGGTCATCTCAGACACTGGAATGTGCTTTGTAAATATGCCCAAGAGAGGGTTACCTTTCAATGGGAATTGTTCATCCTGTTATGTCTCTGCCGTTTAAATCAGTGCATGGCGTCGAGGCCTTGAGGCATCACCATCACCATTCATTACTTGTAGCCCAGGTGTGTGAGGTGTGCTGGGAGAAATGAATAACAGGGCTGGGCCAGAGGTAGCTGCGGTCCTTTCCCTCTGTTTTGTGGGTTTGTGGATGGTCTGTAGCGGGATATGGAGAATGACTACCGCAGGGAGTTTATTCCGCTGCCTGAATTTATCATCTGACGTGGAATTTCCGGCTTAGGAATTACCCACCTTTTGGCAATTTATGCACGAAGAAGACCTCAGGACAGTGCTTCCATGTATGTGGACCTATCTGCATTGCCCACGTGGCACGCCTGGGTTGGCTACCCAGAGGCTATTTAAGCTGTGGGCTGGCTTTCCCCAGGGTCAGATGATTGTTCAAGGTTCCTGAATAAACTGCATTGAAAAAAAAAAAAAGATCAGTTCAGGAGATGCTAAACTCAAAAAAAAAAAAAACACAGAAATGTTCTTCTCTTTTCTGCATATGGGTGGGGTAAAAGGGGAGGATACCCTGTAGATGTATAATTCTCCAGAGAAGAAAATTTGAGGATGGGCCTATAGTCATCCTATAGGTCCTAGTGTGTGTGCATTAGTCACGCAGGTTCCTTACCAGAGCCTTTGTTCACATAAAAGGGGGAAAAACATTATAAGTACTTAGTTCTGCCTTTCTGAAGCTTGTCCACTATACAGACCATCAGAGTCCCAGTGCTTACCATTGTCTTCTCTGTATGCAATATCTCATTCCTTCCTCTTAGTTACTTCCATCAAATATTTTCTATCCTGATCATTCAGGTTCTGACTTGAGACTTGAAACCTATGCTAATGGGTTCTTTGAAACATTTTTACAGTTTAACCTCTGATGTATATAATACATTATTCCCATTTTAAAAAAATATTCATCTATAAAACCAGTGGTGTCAATCTTTAAAAAAGAATCTTGAACAAATGGATTTCCTGACAAAAAACCTAAACCAGTAACATTGCTTTTTTGGCAGAGAAGGAATAAAGCTTGACTGTTGGCATATCTTTAAAACTATTTTATTGGGTTCTTATATCTCTATCTCTCTTCCAACCCTTATTTCACTCTGATTCCCTTCGAGCTCCCCCAACACTGGGTAGGAGAGAAAGAAGGTTAGAGTGGAAAGGGGCGCAGACCTCTATAGGATATTTCCTGTTGATTAGGGATGTAGAGTTCCTTGAGGTGAGTCCAATCTTCGTCATCAGAGAATCCAGCAGTCCAGCAAACTAGCAAACCAGCAAACCAGCAATCCAGCAATAGCAAATCATCATCAGCAGGACAAACCAGCAGCAGTGGGGGCAGCAGCAGGAACAGTGGCCATCACAGGCCCTCTCTGGGCTCTCCCATTTATACCCTCTCCAGAGTTTCCAGCTCAAATTGTCTGCAGTTGGCAAAAATCATGCCCCTGCTACCTTAGGAGTCAAATCATAATCACCTGGGATTAAAACAAAAACATATTCACATAACAGAATAGGTTTTTAACAAAAAACAAAACTCTCACTACACTTGACACTGGGTGCTGCATTTCTTAGAAGCAAGCAAAAATTTAGTCTTAGCTGGGCAGGGTAGCAACAAGCCTTTAATCTTAGTAGTTAGAAGGTAAAAGCAGGCAGATCTCTGTAAATCCAAGGCTCTCTTGGTCTACATAGTGAATTTCAGGGCAGTCAAGGGTACATAGTGAGACCCTGTCTCAGAAACAGCAAAACAAATTTTAAAAAAATTCCTCCAAACCTCAGTTCCTGAAATGAGGCACTGTGGTACTCATACAAAGCAGTCTCATGGCTAGACCATCAAAATGCCTGAGTTCAATTTCAGCCAGGATCACAATTGTTGTAGTTGTGATCCAAGGAAAATCCACATAAAAGATGTAGGGATTAGTTAATTTGTACAATTCTTTTCAGCTATGATTCTATGACTTGCCCATGTGTGGCTTTGTGGGACTTTGCTTCAAGAAGACAGTAGGAGATGATCAGATGGTTGTCAGGGAAGCAGGATGAGGGAATCTAAAATGCCACTGCCAATCTGGTAGTTGTGTCTGCTCTGTGTAAAAGGCAACTGTGAGGCAACCCTTCCCTAAGCAGCTCTAATTTGTATGGAACTTCTATCACTGAGTAGACTCGGTGCTAACACTTCCAATTACATTAAATGACTTCATGTTCTGTTAAGTTCAGGCTGGCTAGGAATTTCATGACTTTTTGCTGGCTTCATTACAATAATGCTTAGCATGAGGTTCACAAGGGTGATGTCTACTTGATAATATTTTCATAATTGTACAGCTATCATCAAATTATGTTGATTCATGGCTGGATGAAAAATGACAGTGAAGAGTATAATTGTGAAATTTCACAAGGCATTGACATTTGTGTTTTAAGCATGGAAAAAAATTAGCAAGTATACTACCACAAAGGAGGTGTAACCGTGAAGACTTTGTGGAAAAGTTCATGGATTCAAATGTAATTAAGCATGAATTAAACATGATGAGCTACAGGGCTAATTCTAGCACTGCCGAAGCTCCATTATGGAAATCCGTTTCAGAAATATGACCAGCTCCTTTTTAACATATGTCAGATGCCTAACATATGGTCTCCTAAGGCCTCCAGAATACCTTGGGTGATTCAGGGCAGCCAGCGTATGCTTGGCACTGCTGAAGGTCTAGCTTATTGAGCCAAGAAGCCAGGAAACATAATGGGAAATCAACCCATGCTTGTCAGAATCTCACTTCTCCTCTGGAACAAGTGCTATGAATTTGAAGAAAAACTTGAGCTTTATAATATACAGTGATGTTCTGGCTTTTCATGCTAGGCCAGTAAAGGACAAGTCATGAATGTGGGCTAATGAATCCTTACAATTATTTTTTCAGGGATCATAAAGCAAAGGAAAAATTTTTGTAAGTCATAATTTTTATAATAAATTATAAAATTTTTGTGGTTGTGCCTAGTTTACAGGGAATGAGATTCTTGTAAATGTAGTGGTCTGGTAAACAAGAAAACTTTTCATAAACGTGTGTGCGCACACGTATGAGCATGCACACAAGAGTTGATGGGAGACACACTGTCGCCTTGTCTCTGTTTATATCTGTACTAAACTATGAAAGACGGCCAGCCAATAACAGCGATAGCAATGGAGGGAGAAAAGTGGTAATGATGTAGATACAGTACTCAGCATGAAAATTTCAAAAAACAATAACAAAAAATCAATGTCAAAAAAAACAATAAGAACACTATCAGTCATGGCCATTGGCTATTCTAATCTCTGTGTACTATCATAAGCATCTTATTCTGTTTTATATTCTTTATATAGATAATCCAATTGTAATATATAATTTTCCTGAATCCTAGATCAGTAAGTAGTAAAAACAAGTAGACTAAATTGTAGCAACTGGCTTCTTTCTCTTTCTTTTTTGAAAGAGTACTTTTTTAGTCATGATGAAAAAAGCAGATTATGTTTTTGCATCGTTGACATAGTTTTAGACCTTGGGGTTGAATATTGCAGTTGTATCCTGCTTCAGTGATTTTGGAGAAATGTAAGCATTTTGCCAGTATAGTCCGTTTTTTTAAATGCAGTTTTCTGTCCATAATTATTATTGAAGTAACCAATTTCTTCATTCTAGGCAGGAGGTTAAGGTTTGGGGACTGAAAGTTGTGGCTGTGTTTTGCCTCAGTGGAAGATTTTGGACATATTTTTGTCACTGTAGCTCATAGTTAGTTCTATTTAAAAAAAAAAAAAAAACAAACACCTTTTTTCCATCTTTAATTGTTTTCCCCAAATCTAGGTATCTAGTTGTCAATTTGAAAGGGGAACTCTCTGTCCTCCAGTTGTAGACACTAATACCATAGTCTGTTGGCTAGGTTTACATCAATAACGACAGACTCCAGAACGGAATTTTGCACTGCCTTGGATGTTGTTACATAACAGTATATATGTCTTTTTACAACATACATTTTGTAGTGTCTGATAGAGACGGTAGTACCACTGATGACATGCAGGATGGCTGTGTTTTCATAATCCTTACAAGTCACAAAAGTTGTAACTCTATTTCAGGAACCTTGGGTAATACACTGGATAACTAAAAGGCCTTTACTAACCAACATGTGCATCTTTATCATTAGACAATCTTCTCATCATCGGTTGGTTACCCAGGGCACATCAGTTGTAACTTGAGATTCCACTGAGGGCTACTCCATCCTTACTTGGTGTATATCTATCCTGAAAGACTTTGAAAAAGGAAATGTGGCCAAGTCATTCTCAATAGATGCAAAAATAGTAAAGAAAGAAACATATCTCACAGCGTATGTGCTTTCTGCTGCAAATCACAGCTGCTCCAACCCAGAAGTCTGTCTGAATGATTGAAGGCCTGCAGTGATTTCATACCAACACTTCTCTCCCCGGTACAGTGGGATTACAGATCAGCAGTGCTGGGTTGTCTGGGTTTCACACTGGGAGGTGAGTCAGTATCTTTTGTTTTTATGTTAGATTTATTTGTATTTACAAAATGATAATTTCATTTATGTATATGATACACTCTGATTCCACTTACAACTTCCCCATCTTCCTCACACATCCACACCTTTTTGGTTTGTGGTCCACTGAGCTTAACTAGGGCTGCCCATACTGGCGTGGCCATAGAGCTATCCACTGAAGAATGAGCAACGCACCAGTAGTTACACTATTCAAGATGGTGACTTCCTGTTGCCCAGCAGCCACTTACTGCTAATAGAAATTTGAGAAGGACCAGGCCTTCTTAATTCTTCCCTTGAATCCGTGGTCAAATATTGATGGGCACAGATTTGTGCAGGCCCTGTGTAAACAACCACGGCTACTTGTGAGTGCATGAATGTAAAGCAAGGCCAAAGACAGTATTTCTCTAGATTGTAGAACTCTTGTTTTTTCTCCGTTTCCTCCTCTGCACTGTTCCTGATCTTTAGAGGAGTTCACATTTATGTCCTGTTTATGGTTGAACACTTAACATTCACTTATTCTCTGTACTCTGAACAGCTATGATTCTCTTATTAACCGTCATAAACTAAAAAAGGACTTTTCTTGGACCAAGGCTAATAGCAGCACTTATCTATTTTTGAAACATAAATGTTTATTTATTCACTTAGACTTAGCTTTTCAGAAAGGGTCTGTCTTGGAACTTACTATGTAGACCAGGCTGGCCTTGATTTCAGAGATCCTTCTGCCTCTACCTCTCAAGTACAGGGATTAAAAGTGTGTGTGACCAGGCCTGGCTCCAAACACATTTAGAAGACAGTTCCGACTGAAAGTTGGTACTGTAGCATACAGTGTTCACAGCTGAGTAAGACTACTTGTAGCTTTCCTCCCTTAGCTGCCTGCATAGCAACTTCCAACATTATGAAAGAAAGACAATAGGGAGATAGCTTCCAGCTCAGTTCCAACTTGATTTCTCTGTGTCCTGCAACTAAAAAATGAGGCTTCCTCAGAAATACATTTTACCTTCTAGTTAAGATGGGCATCCAAGACTAAATGAGTCATTACATGCTCTGCTAAATGCCTCAGTTATTATTTGGTTATTGAACACTTACTGAATTCTTGCTAGGTAAATTTACTTATTTTTCTAAACATTATTTTTTTTGTTTCAGATTTAACCATTTTATACGTACATATGCACTAAACCCTCACAAAATCTTTTGCAAAAGACATTATTGGTATCTAATTGACATCCTCATTTTGAGAGGAGAGTTATGTTCTTTAGATTGTCAGCTACTTATATAACATGCCATATATAAGTTATATACAACTTATATAACTGTTATTTCTTCCAAATATGTCCTTTACGAAGAATGAGCAGAGAAGCAGTCTGGAAGATTGGTTTTGGGGGAAAGGAGCACAGAATAGAGACAGTGAGGTGAATTAGGAGTCTACTGCTATATATAGTTCAGTAAAGTAAGGTTGAAACTCTAACAATAGCAGTAAACATAGAGATGAGCAGGTATGAGCACAACTGTTAACAGCTATTGGATTTGGTTTTGTGTAGGTAAGATATATAGATACAATTTCATGCTTTAATGTGTAGATGCTCAGTTTCTGTAGCACCTTTTATGAAAGAGGTTATTCTTTTCCTAATGTTTGTTTTTGACACCTTTGGAAAGATCAGGGGACCGCAGTTTTGCATCTTTATTTTTGGATCTTCTATTCTTCTGTGTGCCTGTTTTTTGTTACTACCATACCGTACTTGTTATTATGGCTCTTCACTATGCTCTGAGATTAGCTATCGTGGTACTGCAACACTGCTTGTTCTGCTTGGGCTTTTCTCAGGGTTACAGGTGATGTATTGTGGCCTTTGGTGCTTCCTTATGGATTTCGGGGCTGTTTATCTGTTTATGAGAATAATAATACGATTGGAATTTTAGTGAAGATACTGCACAGACAAGGGTTTTCTGAGAAGGATTCCTAAATAGGAAACAACCTAACTATGTAGGTCGCCTTTACTGCCAACACTTGGGATGCAGAGGCAGGCAGATCTCTATGAGTTTGAGGCCAGCCTGGTCCATAGAGCTAGTTCCAGAACACACAGAAACCTTGTCTTGAAAAAAAAATCAGAAACAGCAAAAACGACAAAAGGAAAACAATCCCAAGAATTGACAAGTGAGATTGGAAATTGAAAAGTTTCTGTACAGCAAAACAATGACCAGCAGAGTGACAACACTATCTTTGGAGTGAAAGAAAATTTTGCCAACTCTACATCTGGCAGAGGATAAATATCTAAAGCCTACAAAAGACTTCAACAATAAATGTTTTTAAGAGTGTTCAACATACTTATCCATCGAAGAAATACAAATTAAAGCTGCTTCGAGAATCCATCTCACGCTATCATCAAGAAAACAATCAACACCAAATGCTGGTGAGGATGTGGGGTAAGAGAAACCTCTCTTCATTGCTGGTGGGAGTGGAAACTTACATAATGGCAATGGAAATCATTATGAAAGTCACTCAAAAAAACTAAAAAAAGAACTATAATATGATTCAGCTATCCTCCTGGGCATGTACCCTAATGATTCTGAGTCAGCACAGAGAGATATTTGCACACCTGTCTCTATAATTGCACTATTTATGGTTGCCAGAAAATAGAATCAGCCTTGATGTCTACAGCAAGTGAATTTAGTTTTTAAAAATGCACACACACTCTCTCTAGCTGTGTGTGTGCACACTTGCGCAAATCATACATGTATTTGTGTATATAGCTGAAAAATGGAGGGTCAAATAGCATTGCCCTTATTTTTATCTCACTGAGATGTCACCTGGAAATGCCAGGAAAGAAGAAAAATCTCGGTTTCAGCATTTAGTCTGCTGCTCTTTTAGGTTGCAAAGATGATAGCACATTATCAGGTAATAGAGGATGGCTGATGAATGGCCATACATTCAAATTTGGTCATATATTTAAGTATCTGGAATGTTCCCAAGAAAGCAGCGTATCTCTTCTCTGCATCTTTACCATGTTTTACTGGACCTGAGAGGGTCAAAGACAGAGCTAGCCTGTGTTTTATGGATGTCAACAGGCTTCGGGCTCTCTGTTCCGCAGCTCTCTCCTGCTCTCTGCTTTGTATGCAGGTTATATCTAGGAGACATTTTGTGAGGCGGCTGCAGGGTTTCCATCTGTCTTGAGCACAGCAGAACTTTGGGAATCACAATAGGAGATTCACGTGCACTGACAGGGATTTTTATTCCACCTGCTGTTGATGGCTGATAAAGAAGGCATAAATGAGCATTCTGCACTTTCTGGCTATTTCTTTTCTACCTGGTATTTATTCAATAAATACTCATTGATTACCTACTAAGTCCTAGCTCTGTTAGGGGCTGAAGATACTAGAGAGAATCCAACTGTAGTGTAGTAGAGAAAGTGGTTATAAAAAATTATAATTACCAGAAAAGAATTAACTATGCAATTATTCTGGCAAAAGTAGAATTTCTATTATAACCAGTACAATAAAGAAAAATGTCCATTGTTTTTAGGAACATATGAAAGGTACCTGGTTTGTTTTGTGGCAGGCGGTTAGGGACAGGAAAGGTTGCTTAAGGAAAAAGACATTTCAGTGGAGATACGAATGATGGGTAAAAATTAAACTGTTACCACAAAGAGGAAAGATGGACAAGGGTACCAAAGATGAAAGATACGTTTCAAGAACTGAAAAGTAATTGGGTGCTTCTGTCTGGAGAAGAAATGAGGTGTTGGGTTAGATGAGTTCCCCCAAAGGAGAAGAACAAGTATGAAGTTTCCTTTACAAAGAAATGAGAAACCTTTAATAGTCTTTAAACACAAGAATAAAGCCACCAGTTTTATGTTTGTGAAAAATCACTGACTTGGGTTCTACTGAAGAAAACAGATTCAAAGAGAGGAGAGTGGATGGAGGTTGAAAAGCTGGGAGCAACTGTAGCTGTCAGTAATAGACGATAGCAGATAGCAGACTGGATTAACACTGTGGCTCAAAAGACCAAGAGATGTAGATGAATGCATGCTGTGGCTCTCTGGGGACAGAACTAATAGGACTTGTTGAGACTGAATTGCCTCAGCATAGAAACAGGAATGATGGATGGCTCCGGCTTTGGGGACTGTGTAGACGGTTATTGACCTTTACTACTTCATCAGAAGAGGAGAGGAGAAGCAACTGTGATCAAATAGAACCTAAAATTAACATCAAATAATGAGGATACTTTTTATTTCATACAAAACAAAGAACTCCTAAGTGATTAATTTACAAAATGGAAATAAGTTACTCATAAGAATGTGTTTGCTACTCAGTTGATAGCACAGTTAAAACTATGCACAGAACAATTCCATTTGTAGCAAGACTAGAAGAGTTATAAGAAAATTTGTGGAACAAAACCAAAAGGCTGTAGAAACTTAAGGCTCTCAGTAATGGAGGCTTGCATGGTCATACTTGTGCTTGTGTGTTTGGGGTTGTGTGTAGGAGTATATGGGCTTATTATATCTAAGAGCTCAAGTTGTTGTCTCAGCCCAGCATCCACACATTTGTCTTCATTCCCCCACCTCTGTCTGTCATGAGCATAGTAGACCTTATCCTCCTGTGCAATGATAAATTGAGACAGATTTTCTACTTAGTGGTTTTTATGAATATTTGCCCTCCCTACATTCTAGAATAATGTTTTTTCTTTAAGTTACTATAAATAACTCTTCAGTCTCAATGACTGACTAGCCTAGCTGTTCTTTCTTCCCACTTGTTCACTGCTATTGCTGCTTTGTGTTAGATGGGGCACTGGGTCCAATTATAGCTTTGCATTTAATTACAAACTTTGTATATCTGTACATTAATTAAAAGATTTTTTTATTGCTTTGTATTTTATAGCTGGAAGTTGTGAACTATAGCAATCCAATATACTACTTAAGGGAATAATACAAATTTAGAATAATAAAAAGAAATTTATAATGATACTCAGGCATCCAAAGTATTTTATAGAAAAATTATAAAGCATAAATACAATATACTCAAGAGTCAAGCCTGTTCTTTAATGAAGAGCTTTAATTTTATAAGGAAGACATTTAAAGATTGGGTACAATACACATTTACACGATACAATATACATTTAATACTTGTTTCAGCGAAGAATATAAAAGCAGACTAAAAGGCAGATGCTGAAGGAATGCTTAAATGGACCTGCCCTAAGTACAAAGTACCTAAGTAACATGAGCAGACAGTATTTTGACTGAACATTGTTAAGATAAATATAAAACCATGTAGATAAAGCGTAGGTAGTAAATATATTTCTCACAGGGTTAGAAATTCTGAAAGGCTACATGCATATCAGAGATGTATAAATACATATATTTATTTGTATAATAAAACTGAGGTAGATGGCAAAACACATTTCTCCCTAACACTGTTCTTCAGTGAGAGCAAACAAACCAGCAAAGAACCCCAGGTTTTCTAACGAAGTATTTGATCATTATACTGAAGCTGGTAACAAATGAGGTTAATTTATATTATCTTGAATTTTAAAGAAGGATACGATGAAGGGAGGTTCTCCACGAGAACTCTGTAAGAGTTAGCTGGAAGGTATTCTGAATGGCCCAAGCTGCAATGATTTTTGAATAATATACCACAGGATACAAAAATGTTGTAGTATGCTGAGGATGTCCTCAAAGAGCCCTAAAGAACAGATAGATATCTTTGAGAGGAGGTGGTCCTCGGAACCACCAGGAACTGCACGAATGAATCTGAGGTCCTAGAGAGGAAAGTGCATGGAAGTCAATTGAGCTGCTTGCTGTCTTGGTTTCCTGAGGGCTGGGTAAAGGAGAAAAACTCACTGAAGACAATGACATAGGTGAGGTTGGAGGGAAGGTAGAGCGTTTAAGCAAGACTGGCTCCTGTGTGGGGCTGGACACTCTGGAGCCTGGGCTACGGTGCAGCTTAGAGTGTTGTAGAAGAAGTTCACTTAACGAGTTGGCGTGAACAATGTTCCCTGTTTTCTTCTCAATGAAGAAGGATCTCTTAGGAGGGTGAAAAGACATTTCCATGGCTAGCCTATAGAGGGCGCCTGATCTGGATCCCACTGCAGTGAATGTTTTTCCTCTTGCCTGACCAAAGATCCTCTAGAGTGAGCTCTTCTGAGACCCAGTGGTCCTTTTCCTGGAGATCCAAAAAAAAAAAAAAAAAAAAATCAGAACATGATGGGGAGTTCTCTGAGCTATGCTGTTGGCTATGAGAAGTATGGTCACCTGCTGTCATTCTTTTTTTTTTTTTTTCAGTGTTTTCAAAAATTAATTTATTTTTTATTAATTACCATTTATTCATTTTGTATCCCAGCTATAGCCTCCTCCTCTTCGCCTCTCAATCCCATCCTTCCTTGCCTTTCTCCTTCATGCCCCTCCCCCAGTCCACTGATAGCGGTGGTCCTCCTCCCTTTCCATCTCACCCTAGCCTATCAGGGCTCATCAGGACGGCATTGTCTTCCTCTGTGGCTGCCATTCTTAAATCTCTGCTCAGACTCCTTTAGGTGGAGTTATTTATCCAGACATCAATTTCATAGCTACCTCACTTCCTTTATTGCTTCAATTCATTGCTTTAAATTATCCCCGTTATTTTCAGTATAAACTACTATGTATATCATATAATTTTAAGAAAATTATTTCCTCAGAATTACAGGGGGAACTATTTAAAATGTTACAACTCCTAACTGTTAGTTCTACATTAAGCTATACCATTTGGTTTGGGACCATAATGGCCCAGGATTATTGGAGGGAGGGTGGAGGAGAGTTTCAACACCGAAGACCTCAAATGAAGACAGCAGGCATTGACTCCCTCCCCTCTCCCGACTGGTGCCAGGCCAGAAAGTTGATTGTCACCCATCAACCCTGGTAAAAATTTACTATCCAGACAGTTATCAGACCTCAATTCTTGTTTGAGCTTATAAGGTTTTTCCCTCTTGGACCCCCTAGCTCCTGAGTATGCAGATGAAGTATCTTTCGGTACCCTTGTTCTGGCTAATTGTACATGTCCACATGAACCTTGCCACAGAGACCTTGCCCACCTCCCCAGGGTCATAGAGACTCCCTTAACCCCCATAATAAACTGAAGTTGTCCGAAGCAGTTCCTGTGTGTGTGTATTCTATGCCTGCGTACTCACTGCCTACCAAAGCCCTGCATTACATCCATACACCCCAGCTAAGCTTTCTCACTCCAGCTGGGTCTGGCACACAACGGGATGGCTATCTCGAGGGGAAGAAGTGGACACAGACTGGCAATTTGGTAGCATTCAGTAACCGTTTCTTCTACCCTAAAGGATGTTATTGTAGCATGATTGGATCTGTGAAGAGAGGTTTCTTCTGTTTGGATTGGACTAGGACTCTTTGGAATCGGAGACTACTTGAGACCAGTTAAACTGCTTAAAGAGCTAACATAACCAAGTTGCAGTCTTTTCTCCAAGTTACCCCAGGTGTCAACATTAGTCATCTTACAAAAGTCAAGTTAAGTGAGGATGTGGTTTTCTTTTTGGCATTTACTCTGCCATCTATCTTTACACCTCTCTATCATAGCTGTATGGCTTGGAGAAAGTGGATCTTACAAATCTGGTTCCAAGGGTCTGATTGGTTTTAGGGTTATAACTTGTTCATTTATTCACTAAAGAGGACATGTCCACACACCTTGCTGCAGAGACCCTGCCCACCTTTTACATGCCAGGCTCCATGGCAGTCAGAGACACTTAAACTGTGAACACAAGGAAATCAAAGTGCTATGGTAATGGGAGGAAAAGGTACTCTATGACAAAGCAAACCACGAAGTGATTGAAGCTAAGGATAAAGATGCAGCTTCCATGGAGGTGATGGAGGTTGGCGGAGGCTGTTTGTGAGTGGTTGCTATTTGCGTAGGGTGATAAAAACTCAGTGCAACTGTGAGCACCCATTCTTTGGTCATGCTTTAAAATTACATAAATTCTTCCAGTGAAGGCATAGAGGAGTGGTTCTCAACCTTCCTAACGCTGTGACCCTTTAATAATAGTTCCTTAGGTCACAGTGACACCTGATCATAAAATTACTTAGGTGCTACTTCATAAATGTGATATTGCTACTGTTATGAATTGTAGCATAAACATCTGATATGCAGGATATTTGCGATGCAACACCTCTGAAAAGGTCCCTTGACAACCTCCGAGGCTCACGACCCATAGGCTGAGAACCACTGGTATAGGCTCTGTGGAAGTTTTGAGCACACATTTCTTCACAGCCCTGAGATTGATGAAGAGGCAATTGCACTTCTTCCTTTGGATGTGGTTATAATTGTACCGAAGCCAGGAAAAGCTGTAAACATCTTGAGACCAGCTTCATGGTACTGAAAATGTCAGGGTGGAGAGAGAATGTGACTGGGACATTGATTATTTTTCTGAGCCACAGAATTAACTAACCCTGAAGCTTGATCTGAGTCGGCGCTCCCTGTAATGTGAAATAGTCATCTTTCATACCGCACATGCCAGTTTAAATCAGGGTTCCTTTTACTTGCAGCTGAAGGCGTCCTAACTAATATAGAGTGGGTGCTGGTAGCTTTAATAGACCGCAATAAAGCAGTTTGAGAAATTCTAAGTAGACAGGAATGGGAACTTGGGATGTTTTCTTATAACCCTGGCACTTTCCTGGTATGGCATCTTACATATAAGCTTGACAGCTCTTAAGACTCCAGAGCAGTTGGGATAGGAAAATAGTTACCTGTTAGAGCTCATTAGCTCAAAGCATAGGGATTCCAGAGACTTGAAAACTCATATTTAGAGAACCATGTGCCTAATTTACGACCAAGTGTGGAAAAGTGCTATGGTGATGGCAAGGCACAGAGATGTGGGTGGAGATTACAATAAAGACAAGCAACAATTCTGAGTTGTTCGCCTACTGGGATGCTGGCTGTGGTGGGAGATTAGCCACAAAAGGTTTTCCGTTATTCACTTAGAAATTCCTGCTGTGGCTGAGAACTGGTCAGAGCTAAGTCTCTGATTTCACTGTCATGAGTTGCAACTATGATAAGCAGAAAAAAGTGCCTCACTCTCTCACCATTTCCACTTCTGAATATATAAATATTCCATGAATATTCTATGTGAAAAAGGAACTTTGAAACCAGATGAAGTGTATGGAAGCTGAGCTGGGGAGAATATCCTTGATTATGAGGCAGGAAAGGTGGGCAAATCACACGAACTCTTAGAGGCAGAGAATTGTTTCCTGGCTGGAGTGAGAGAAAGTGATGGATACAGGGAACAATTAATGCAAACTTCAAAATCTCAAGAATGAGAAGGTTCTGATCTACCTTTGTTGGCTTTGAAGATGGAAGAAACCATAAGCTAAGATGGGGTGACCTCTGAATACTAGGAAGAGACTTAACCAACTGCCAGCAAAGAAATAGGTAGGTATCTTAGTCTTACAGCAGCAAGGATGAAAATTATGCTTTATTTTGCATCATAAAAGAAACATAGCCCTCCAAGCATCCTTGAAGTAATACAGTCCTGGTTTCTTGATTTTAGCAAGGCCAGACCAATATCGAAGTTCTTTCTAGAATTGGGGGATGATAAATTTGCATGTGAACTGTGCCAACTTTGCGTGTATTTTTTCTAACAATAGAAATGAATACATTTCCCCAGCAGAAAGTTGTTATAAAATGATAACCTGCTAGACCGAAGTGCTGGACTTTTACAATTTTTTTAATGTATCTATCTATCTATCTATCTATCTATCTATCTATCTATCTACCTACCTACCTACCTATGTATCTATTTATTTTAGATCCCAAGAGTGTCCCCTCCCTTCTCACCTCCCAGTTCCACCTTCCCCTCCTTCCCTTTTTCTCCTTCCCCTTCCCCTCTCCCCTTCCTGCTGGAAAAAGGGAGCCCCCTTTTCCTCAAATCTACCCTCCCCAGCACATTAAGTCACACAAGGGCTGAACATATCCTCATCCCCTGAGGTCAGGCAAGGTAGTGCTTCCAGGGTAAAGTAATCCAAAAGCAGGCAAGAATCCATGTTTAAAACAGCCCCCACCCACTTTCCAAGTGCCCATATGAAGAGCAAGGAGCCCATCTGCCTCATATTTGAAAAGAGCCTAGGTCCAGATCATGCTTGCTCCTTAGCTGAAGTCTCAGTCTCTGTAAGCCTCAATGGGAGTGGGTTATTTGGATTTGTTGATCTTATTATGGTGTTCCTGTGGCCCTCCAGGTCCCTCCATCTTTTCCCCAGCATTTCCACAGGACTGTCAGAGCTCTGCCCCATGCTTGGCTGCAACTCCCAACATGTGCCTTCATGTGCTGCTGCTGAAGGCCTGGATATTTAGAAGCATCAAGGAAAGGTTGAAAACACAGTGCAGCTTTCATGGACCCCAAGTAAGAAAGAAAGAAAAAAAAAGGATGGGTTTAGTGGGGTAGAGAAGACATGGTAATTAATGACACAATGTGTCTAATATCTATGTGGAAGAAACAACTCACAATGCAACAGTTGCCAATAAAAACAACATTGTGTTCAGGTCAGACATTTTGGGTTGGTCTGAGCTGTGTGATTCTTCTGATAATTTCCGTGTTGTTCTCATTTACTTGCGGACGGCTGCCACTTGGCCACACAGGGGCATCACAGTTTTGGTCTGGTTGTTGCGCCGGTGAGATATCTGGCCACAAAGGTCTTAACACTCAGAAGACTCTGTAAGAAGAAATGTAAAGTTGCTGGCTGAGACCTCAAGATCAGCCGTTAATTGTTTTCTTGAGTCTCTGTTCACATCATGGTTGCTACTGTCTACTGGCCCAAGAGAGTCATCTTTCTTTCAGGGTCAGGTTCCATGATTTTTCCAGAGCTGTCCTGGTAGAATACTACAGGCCAGGAGGCTAACACAATAGGAACTGATTTTCTAATAGTTTTGAACCTAGAATTTCAAGAGAAAGGTGGTGGTAGACTTGAACTCTTCTGAGGCCTCTTTTTCTCTGGCCTGCCGATGGCTACACTCTTGTCACCTCTTCACATAGGTTTTACTGTGTGTACTGTGTGTACTTCTGGTGCCTTTCCTTATAAGTTCACTACTTGTACAGAATGAAGGCCCCTCCTAATGGCCCTCATTAGGACATTTCACCATTTGAAACACCTCTGCAAATATGATTACATTCTTAGGGGCTAAGACTTAAATTCAAAAACCCAGGGAAGACTCACGTCATCCATAAGATTCAATGGAAGAGAGGCCAGCCCAAGGGCTCAGACAAACAAGGGACTCATCAGGCTATAGCAGGTTACCAAAATGTAGGAAAGACAATAAAAATTATGGGATTTGCAAAAGATGCAGTATCTTAGAAAAGGGTCCACAAACTATGGCTGGAATCTAAATCTAACCCCAAATTTGTTTTCGTAAATATAATTTACTGAACCCAGCCACACGATTTTGCTGTGCATTAACCGTGGCTGCCTGGTATGGTAAAGTGAAATGTCAGGGTTAAGTCACTGTGACAGAGATGGAATGATGCACACACTTTTAACCCGTTGTAGTGTTTTGCAGAAATCATATGCTGTCGCCCCCCCCCCAGTATTAAAGAATTATATATTTAAAAAAATGCCATGAATCCATAGTGGGAAAAAGCAACTGGACAACTAATACCAGGAAACATATGGTTCTGGGAAGGAGCAGGAGGGCAGGCATAATTTTCTTGCTTGACTGGCATAAACAAACTGCCAGGCAAACAACAGGTCTGGAATTATCACAGGACAGCTCTCAACGGTGCTGCTTTAGAAGTTAGTTCAGTGAAGCTCTTTCTTGGAAGGTTGTTTCACACAGCCTTGGCCACCCAACCCATCTGCTGCTCCCGTGTCACAGTTCTTCCAAGTATTATCTAGAGATAACCAGTTTTCATGAGCGGAGGACAAAGCAAGGGTCTTGGCTTTACTGGGGATCCCCCTCCTGTATTCTGAGCCTCATTCACACCCCATAGGAAGGCAGTGCCACTTTTAAACCCCATTTCACATTTTAAAACCGATTCTGTTAAGCATGACTTCAGCTGTCACTTCTTGTTATTTTGGAAAAAGCTTGATGCTTGTAGGTTTGAGACATCCCATCCATTTGCTTGATGGACTTTTGATAACTATCCCTGCCCATTGGGTATGTGGTTGACCCCAATTATGCAGCTGACTGCCTTAACGATGGAGGATTTTAGAATGGCTGTCTAGGTTTAGTGACGATCCTTCTTGTCTGGGTACCTGGAGCTTGCTATCCCTGAAAGGCAGGACTTCAAAACTGGCAAGATTATTTATTTATTTATTTATTTATTTTTATGACTGCTGCTAATAAAGAGTGCAGGGAGAGTTTGGTAATGAAGGGAAGTTGATGGGCTCAAGGCTGCCTGCACTGTAGACATGGTCTCCAGCCCCACAGCAATCAAAGAAAAGCAGGCTTTTCCACCCCTTGCTGCAGAAGCCTTCTTATCGCCCAAATAGACCACTTGAGATGGAAGTGCAGATGGATTTGCTGCTGATGACAGCTCACCAGGACCCAGCTCTCCATTCAGGTACATTGATATGCATATTCACTCTACTGGAAAAAAAATCATCTCCTCTTCTACCCTGGGACCCGGCTTCCGTAGGCTCTGGAATCTGCTATTTTATACCCACCTGCTGGCACAATATAAGCAGCTGCAATAGGCATCAAGCTATGAAAAGCTCGGAGGAGCACTATTGCCGTGTGAATTGCTTCCTTGCTCTGCGCTGTGTGGTGATCGTAAGATGGATTGCCAGATTAGCACAGGCACACACTGTTTGTGTAAGGAACAGGGAGGGTGATTTCCTCCTGTTTTCCCCAGCAGCCATTGCTTACTAGGCCCTCTGCCACTTATAAAAAATGAGGCACTTGTTAATGTTCCTTCGAAGAAATTCAAAGGCTAGAATCACTGACTCAGAAGAAAACCACTTTGTTTCTCGCCCCCCCCCCAGAGTTCCAGATAAGAGCCTCTGATGCCATTGGCCAAAAACAAAAACAAAAACGCCACTGGCCCATGCACTTGCCTGCTTCCAGAAGCTTCCAGCAGAGCGGTTTGTTGACCCTTCACGTTGTATATCATGAAGGAACTAATAAACATAGCCAAAAGCTGAAAGCTGTTTTTTCTTTTTCTTTTTCTTCTTCTTCTTCTTCTTCTTTTTTTTTTTTTTTTAAACACAAAACTAGTTGAAAAAAGAAGTACAGGGAACTGGATGCAGGCTTCGGGAGCCTGCGCAGCCCTGTGGCTAATCTGCGTTAACATCTTGTCTTCAGCACACTGACCTCACTTTGATTCAGACATTTTTGAAAAGGATTCATTTCTTCTCCATTTCAAAGCTGTTTATCTGGCTTAGAAAATAGCTGCTTTAAACAGAAGCTTTTACACTTGTCTGGGTAAATTCTGTTCCAATTTTTGTTTTGGCCACAAGTCAAAGATAACAGCTGTGCGCTTGTGGGTTCACTGAACTCTACGCGCTTGTTGGCTGCATCACCGACCAGAGGGAATAACCAATAATTAGAACATTTCGGGTCATCTTGGGGAAGAACAGAGTTTTCTCATGTTTGGAAAGGTGATGTGGCCTCCCTTGGATTTTTCCAAATGTGACTGACTGCGGAGCTGAATACACAAGCCAGGACTCACAGCCATTGTGTCCTCCACTGCCCAAAATAGCACAGGATAAGTGGAGGCTGAAAACTATTTTTAATGTTTCCCAGCTTAACTATAGGTACACAATGGGCCTGCGCTGTGATGGCAAGGGAAAATTCTCGTGTATTCCAGGCGCATCAGCATTTCTGATCATAATGATTTGTGACTCGGGAGTTGAAAGCTGTGGAGTTCCTTCCTAGTTGAATCAATACAAGTTTACATAAATACATGTTTCTGTTTCCTTTTGTTCTTGCTTCAGCATTGATGTTTACTGTGGGCAACCATAGAAAACGGAGGATACTGACAAAGGACAGTGAGAAGCAGATGGAGAGAGGATTCAGAAGAAATTATTTGGGTGTGTTCTAACCTCTTTTCTGAGGATGACTTTTTAGTTAGTTTTGCTTGGGCAGAGTAGTGTATAGGAATCTTTATTTTAAACAGGCTTTATTTTGTTCATCTAGAGAGCATACCTGTTAGTTTATCATGGTGATTATAATTCATGGTCATTGCTGCAAGGTGAATGCTCCTTCATTTGATAGGCTAACGCTTTTCACATCAGAGGCATGTGTCCAAAAGCATTAATCCATGGAGCCATAGAAGCTGTTTTGCTCTGAGTGAAGGTCTACTCCACATTCAAGTAGACCAGACTCAAAATGCTAACCTGTTCAGTTTTTTGCTTGGTTTTATGCCATGGAGAAGAAACCTTTGACTTCTGCTTGAATAACCACAGATATGAGGTAGAGGGCACATTTTCAGTGACTTACCTTCTGGACAGTCTCAATTAGCAAGCAACAGTTCATCAGAGCATCCATTCTCACAGCTGTGGAAGGTGCCTTAAGAACCTTCAAGGCTGCTGTTTACTGTGACCTGTGCTGTTGAGCACTGGTAGAAATGAACCTGGCTCAGGTCACAAGTGGCATCTAAACTCCAGACCCTGTTAGCTCAGTAAACTCTAGCACTCACATTGCCTAGGGTTGGGATGAGAAGCCAGTAATCTTATGATGAGTTTATGGACAGCATTTTCCATCCTAGCCGGAGGCATCTCTGAGTTCATTCAGGCTTCTTGCTGTCAGTTTGAACCCAACGCTCTTACCTTTCAGCATTTCTGACTTTCTTGCCCTTAAAACCCATTTCAACAAGAAAACAAATGAATTATTGATGATGAAAGTGAATGAATGTTATTAGTTCATATATAAACATTTTCTTCATCTGAGTTTACTCAGGTAAATCCCAGCTTGAAATACGTATATTCACATATTTTCAATTTACTCTTCCAAAAATATTTTACTACTATTTTAGGTTTTAAAGGAAAGTTCTAACTCCCTTAATGTTAATGTGATCGCATTATGTCCACTCTATTGCCACTCGCTGTATGACCACTAAATAGATTGTCATAGTATAATTCAGATCAGGACTAATACTATTAGCTGAAAACAAAGAATGTTATCCCAAAAGCCATGATGAAGAAATGTCCATATCATGCTCCTATCCTGAAAAGTATATGATTTAGGACTCACTGCATGCTACTCAGTAGTTTATAGCCATGCATTCCTGAAGACTGTTCACTAAACTGGTCCAGAAAACAAAGGAATGTGAATAAGTCAGGTCTGTTTAAAACTTTCTTAGGAGATGGGATGTGTGAGTTCAAGCAGAAGAGACTCAGCAACACTGTTCTTGCAGCAAGACACAGATGTGCCGGCACACTGCTGGGTCACATTTCCTGTCTGATTGGAGTATCCCTCTAGGATTGAAAGAACAAAGGGTGATGGTAAAGGAAACTCACAGAGTCCCAGAGATTGCCTGTGCTTGCAAATCATTTTCAATGTCAAGATTTAGAATCTGGGGAAAGACAGGAGAATGTGCAGCGGGGATTTGTTTTCCCGTCCTCAGCATTTCTAGCAATGGATTGATTGGTGTGAGGAATTAGCTGTCCTGCTGTGAGAGGTAGGTTCAGCATCATAAATGGAGCTCCAAGGAAGCTCTGTTTCTAGCTTGGTGGTCTGTACATCCCTGGCCTTTGCAGTTGATTCCCTCATTATCGTCATGGTGCAGTCAACAGGGGATCGTAAAGGTTGTGGATCTCTACCTACTAACAGGCTTGATATGATTAATTTTTTTGATGGTGCCTTTGCACTTCTTTTTCTCATAATGCCTTTAAGTCTTTTACCTCTGGTGACACCACATAGGTGCTTATTTAACGATGCAGGAGTACATCTGGAAAGTCTCCTTCTGTCATGATAACTTAAATGATTTTAATGACTACCACAGAGCTGATCTCCTCCTGACACACAGAAATAAATTAAGATTCAGGTTTCCAGAGACTGAGCCTCTTGAAATTGACCAGGAGTCAATTTTCTTATATATTTGAAGGTAGCTATTAATAGTGATTACTATAATCCTCACTGTACTCCTATGCTAAAGTCATGCTTTTCTGACCTATCCACCTCATAAAAAGCAAACATGTGAGGCAGGAATGAATCAGAGGATTAGGTACAGACAACTGTGGAACAGTGACAGAGCTAATTCCCCAACTCCCATTTTGCTTTTTATTTTAAGTGATTAGTCATGTAACAGTGCTTACTGAGAGCAATCTTACCTTTAAAAAAGACTATTTGAAAACTACTTACTATGTGTCGGCCACTGGGCCAGCTGTTTTTATTTGTTGTCTCGTTTAGCTCTCATGATGCTCTGTAGGATGGTGGTAGTGACAGAGGAAGGGATAAGCAAACTAGAATTAGGGTTCCAGAGAAAGGAAATCCGTGTTTCATAGACTTCCTGTTCTTAGGCGGTCAGTGTTGGCAAGGTTTTGTTTTTTGCTTGTTTGTTTGTTTGTTTTTGCTAAGAAAGGAAATGTCTGTTTTATAGGATAATCAGGACCTGTTACAGCTAGGAGGCCACAGATACTTTGGGAATTAGTCTCTTCTGTGACCCCATAGGAGGTTCCACTGGGGACACTCAGGGTCTGGGTACACATTATGAAAAAGGTGTTTGTTTTGGTTGTAAAAATGACATTTCCACCCAACTCCAGACTCCACCAACATTGTGTGACTAATAAGGACTGACACCCACTAACCATACTCCTCTGCCTGGCCTTGTTGTAATTTTTCAGAGGGCAACATTCCTTTTAACCTGCATAATGGGATATGCCAATATGATCCCTATCATAACAAAAAGAAAACCAAGTAATGATTGAGTAATGCAGAGATTAAGTAACTTGTCAAAGGTCAGAAGAGCACTTAGAAGAGGAATGGGGCCTGACCCACAGCCACTGGCTTTCAGCCCTTGCTCCCTAACACTTGTACCTACTGCCTTTCCCTCTTACTCCTCAGATTTGTTCCGTGTGAAGTTGACTTATTTAGCATGTGACTCCCATCTCTACAACCCTTTTCTCATTCAAACCTTGTCCCCAATTGCTTTCTTTTGACAAATTCATACTGGGAACATCCCACTTTTCATCGAGAGACTTTTAGCTATCCTGAAATTTTAATTACCTTTGTTCATACATTGTGGATGATCTATTATATTCCAAAACCCTTGGAGTAAAATTTTTCCTTACCTATTTTTCACAGGTACTGAGAATTGAGCCAGGGGCCTCATATATTTGAGGAAAGTGCTTATTTATCACTGAGGTCCATCTCCACACCCTTTTTAGTTTTTTTTTTTTGTTTGTTTGTTTGTTTGTTTTCTTTTAGACAGAATGTCAACCTTTTGCCTAGGCAGGCCTTGAACTTCTTGAACTTGTGACCCACCTGATTCAGCCTCCTGAGAATTTGGGATTACCAGTTGCAATGCCAGGCCTCACTTGCTAATAATTCTTTCTTGAAAGGCAGAGAAGCCTCAGTCTTAAATGTGTTAAGCAAGTTCAAACTCTTGCATTCAATCCTTTAATATATGAAATAAAAATATCAACAAGGCAGTCGACTTTAGACAAGTCATGGAGATATCAAAGGGCCGTTTAGAAATGTGTAGTGACAACACAGGCACCCATGCAGGATTTACAGCTGCATCACCCTTCTACATTACTAGTAGCCAACTTGCGACTCTGATTTGCTATCTATAAAAGAGATCTAATTTCTAGTCATTTTGTGGATATGGGAATCAGTGGTCCCCATTAAGAATGTGGATACTGTTAATTACAATGCCTGGCGGTAGTAAGCATTTAATAAAAATATTTTTCATTAATTATGGTTATTGTGATTATTAAAGGTCTGGATGACTAAAGAACTGCCTGAAGCTCTTGCTTTTTTTCACTCTGTAACTACACTGAGGATTTGTGCAGCCACTAGGACTTGCCACACTCTTTTATCCCTTCCTAAAATGTTATGGTTGCCCCAGACCCCAAACAATCCCTGCACCAAACAATTGCCAAGCATGTAGTGTAGAAGCTCAAACCTCTGACTCAGATTAAAGTTGCAAGCTGAGAAAAGATTGAGTGGAACCTGACCAACAAAGATTTCACAGAGCACCAGCCTCTGAGAATACTGTCAGCCACTGTGGCTTCTCTCTCAAGTATGTATTAAATGATAGGCACTGGGCAGGTTCAATTAATGAGCATGTAGATGAACTTTTACCAGTTTTTCTTTAAATGGGATTTTTCTTTTTTTTTATTTTATTCATTTTACATCCCAGTTAGAGTACCCTTCCTCCTCTCCTTCCAGTCCTACCCTCCCTCCCTTCCTGTTTCCCCTATCTCCCCTTCCCTACTCCTCAGAGAAGGGAAGCCCCTCCCCCACCTCCTACCCTAGTGCATCAAGTAGCATTAGGACTGAGCACAGCCTCTTCCCCTGTGGCCTGTTGAGGTAGCCCCACCAGCAGAAACTGATTGAAACACAGGACACAAAGCCCATGTCAGAGTCAGCCCTCATTCCCCTTACTAGGGAACCCTTATGAGGACTGAGCTGGCCATGGACTACATCTGTGTAGGGGGCCTGGGTCCAATCCATGCACAGTCCTTAGTTTGTCTATGGTCTTAGATGTAGACGTGGGTAATGAAATTTTAGTTGAATTCACTGACGTAAGTTAAGGTTAGCAGAAAGATTTGTAGTGGCAAGATCATTGATGATACTTTTGAAATAGTAGAGAAAGATCAGTTTAGATTTCTAAGGAGCGGCACATGTCACTCAATTGTATGATGACAACTACTCTAATTTCAAGCACAGAACATATATGTAGTCATTTTCTAGAAAGCAAGCATATATGGTATGTTGACTTACTGGTATCGGTTCTTTAGACATCCCCGTGGCATGCTGTGTGACTTTGTGATCCCTTGTATTAGTGAGAGAACGTTATTTGATTGTTTGACTTCGGTCTCGGGCAGGTGGCTTGCTTTTGCTAGTGGGATTTTGGCCCAGAGGTTTGGGATGAGCTTGCCTGATGGCCTTGCCCTCCTGCACATGTGCTAGTCGCCTTTAGAGTGAGTTCCAAACAATATTCTCATCCAAGAAGGATAAAAGACACATGACAAGTCCTATACCGCTCTGAACCTTGGAGCTGAGCCCAGCTCAGCTTAGCTCTCACAGATCAACAGACTCCAAACTTGCCAGCTACACACGCGTGAGAATAAGTGAAAATTGTTCTGGAGTTGCTTATTACACGGCAACAGTCGACCAATACAGTATTTCTCCTAAATCCTTTTCTATTTAAGTGGGGAAACAATGGAGACGTGAGTGTACGTTATCCCTGGAGCCACTTACAATTAAATATCATGAAAGTTTCAAGCTCTTTGCTGAAATAATATCTTCTACAGAGAAGGTAGTCAATAAACGCTTCATAGATTTAGTTCCAGGCATATCCTGCTTTCTTTTACTACACACAATCCAAATGAAAATGAGAGAAGAGCCGTTTGGAACACTATCTATGATGTACCAAAATATGTGTTGTACATAGACTGCTGGAGGCACACGCTGGGTTAAAGAGGCCTTGTTTAACGATCCCCCCATACTTTGTATTTAACTAAAATCCTCCAATTGTTTCATCTTACACCTAGAATAATGACACCTTGAAGAGAATTAAACAATGGAATTGAGAATGGAAGAACCTTGTCTTATTTCTGATTTTAGTGGAATTTCTTTTGAGTTTCTCACCATTTAATTTGATGTTGCCTATAGGCTTGCTGTAAATTCTCTTTATTATGTTTAGGCATATCCTTGTATCGTTAAATTTTTCCAGGACTTTTATCAGAAAGGGGTGTTGGATTTTTGTCAAAGGCCTTTTCTGCATTTGATAAGATGATCTTGTGCTTTTTTTTTCTTTTCCTCTGTTTGTATGGGGGGTTACATTTACTGGATTTTCATATATTGAACTATCCTTGCATCTCTGGGATGAAACCTACTTGATTATGATGGATAATCTTTATGTGCTCCAGGATTAAATATTTTATTTAGTGTTTTTTTTTAAATCTATGTTCATAAGTGAAATTAGTCTGCGTTTTGTTTGAGCTTTTATTTGGTTTGGGGATCAATGTGAATGTGGCTTTGTAAAATGAATTTGGGAGTGTTCCTTCTCTTTCTGTTTTGTGTAATAATTTGAGGAGTATGTCTGAGTTTGACTCTTCTTTGAAAGTCTGGCAAAAGTCTGTACTGGAGCCATTTCCCTCTGAGTTTTGTTGGGGATTAATGGCCGCTTCTGTTTCTTTGGGGTGATAGCTCTATTTAGATAGTTTACTGGATCTTGATTTAACTTTGGGAATTGTTATCTATTAAGAAAATTAGCCTTTTTATTTTTTTTAGATTTTCCAATTTTGTGGAATACAAATTTTTAAAGTATTCCCTTATTGAGTCTCTGGATTTCCTCAGTGTCTGTTGTTATATCCCCCTTTTGTTTCTGATTTTGATAAGTTGAATATTCTTCCTCTGTCTTTTAGCTAGTTTGGATAAATGTTTCCCCATCTTGTTGATTTTCTCAAGGAACCAATTCTATGTTTCATTTTGTATTGTTCTCTTTGTTTCTATTTTACTGATCTCATCTCTCAGTTTAATTATTTCTTGCTCTCTACTGCTCTTGGCTGTGCTTACTTCTTTTTGTTCTACAGTTTTCGTATGTACTGTTAAGTTGCTAGTATGAGATTTCTGCATTTGTTTATGTAGGCACTTAGTGCAATGACTTTTCCTCTTAGCACCAATTTCATTGTAATCTTATAACTTGGGTATGCTGTGTAGTCATTTTCTTTGAGTTCCAGAAATTCTTTAGTTTCTTTCTTTATCTATTTTGACACATTTTTCACCCATTAGAGAGCTGTTCAGTTTCTTTGAGTTTGCAAGCTTTCTGTTGTTTTTATTGTTGACAATCAGCTTTTTAAAATTTATTTATTTATTTACTCACTTTACATCGGTTTGTAGCCCTGTCCCTCTTCTCCTCCTAGTCCTACCCTCCTGCCCTCTTCCCCTATCCTCCCTCTCCTCAGATAAGGGAACCCCCACCCCACTCATTAAGTTGCATCAGGACTGAGTGCATCCTCTTCCCCTGTGGCCTGGCAAGGCAGCCCCACCAGGGGTAAGTGATCAGAAAACAGGCAACAGAGTCTATGTCAAAGACAGCTCTTGCTCCTCTTACTAGGAAACCCACATAAAGCCTGAGTTGCCATGGGCTACATCTGTGTAGAGGGGCTAGGTCCAGTCTATTATGGTCCTTGGTTGGTGCTTCAGACTTTGCAAGCCCCTCTGTGCCCTGGTTAATTGGCTCTGTTGGTATTATTGTAGAGCTCCTGTCCCCTCCAGGTCCTTTTAGCCTTCCTCCCACTTTTCCACAAGACTCCCTATGCTTAGCCCAATGTTTGGCTGTGAGTCTCAGCATCTGTTTAGATCTGATGCTAGGTGGAGACTCTGAGAGGACAGTTATGCTAGGCTTCTGTCTTGTTCCCTCTCTTAGGCCACTTCTGCTACCACAGAAGTGCTTCTGTCTACTCTAGTTCCCTTTTTGAGTGAGAGTTAATCATTCTCCCTTTGGTCCTCCTTGTTATTTATCTTCTTTGGGCCTGTGAATTGTAGCATGTCTAGCATGTACTATATACACTAAAATACACTCATAAGTGAATGTATACCATCTGTGTCTTTCTGTGTCTGGGTTACCTCAGTCAAGATGATCTTTTCTAATTCCATCCATTTGCCTAAAAATTTCATGATTTCCTTGTTTTAAATAGCTGAATAATAATTCATTGTGTAAATGTACAACAATTTCTGTATCCATTCTTTGGTTGAAACACATATAGGTTGTTTCTAGATTCTGTTTATTAAGAATAAAGCTGCTATGAACACAGTTGAGTAAATGTCCTTGTTGTATGATAGAGCATCTTTTGGATATATACTCAGGAGTGGTATAGCTGGGTCTTGAGGTAGAGCTATTCACAATTTTCTGAGAATGGACCAGACTGATTTCTAAAGTAGTTGTACAAGTTTGCATTCCCTTTAGCAATGAAGGAGGGTTCCCCTTTCTCCATATCCTCTCCAGCATGTGATGTCACTTGAGTTTTTAATCTTAGCCACTCTGATGGGTATAAGATGGACTTTCAGAGTCATTTTGATTTGCATCTCCCTGACGACCTAGGATGTTGAGCATTTCTTTAAGTGCTTCGTGGCCATAACAGATTCCTCTGTTGTGAATTCTTTATTTAGCTCTATATCTCATTTTCTTAATTGGATTATTTTGTTGTTGGTGTTTAATTTCTTGAGTTCTTTGTATATTTAGATACTAACTTAGTGTTGGGTGTTGGATTGCTGAAGACCTTTTCTCAATCTGTAGACCGACAGTGGTCTGATAGAATACAGGAAGTTATTTCAATTATCTTTTGGGACTCTTTTGTTGTTTGAGTATGGGTCAGTTGTGTAAAGAGTTTCACAAAGGTATAATCTTTTGTGTAGCAGACCTGTCCATTGGTGAGAAGAGGGTGTTGAGATCTCCTGCTATTAATGTGTGAGGGTCAGTATATAATTTATGCTCACTTTTTTTTTTTTGTTTTGTTTTAAAAACAAAAGTTAGTACCCTGGTATTTGGGGAATCGATGTTAAGAATTGAAATAGCAGGGGACAGGAGCTCCATAAGGAGAGCAACAGAATCAAAAAATCTAGGCAAAGGGGTCTTTTCTGAGACTGATACTCCAACCAAGGACCATGCATGGAGATAACCTAAATTCCTGCACAAATGTAGCCCATGGCAGCTCAGTATCCATGTGGGTTCTCTAGTAATGGAAACAGGGAATTTCTCTGACATGAACTCAGTGGCTGGCTCCTTGATCACCTCCCCCGCAGCGGGGAGCAGCCTTGCCAGGCCACAGAGAAGGACAATGCAGCCAGTCCTGATGAGACCTGATAGGCTAGGGTCAGAGGGAAGGGAAGGAGGATCTCTCTTATCAGTAGACTTGAGGAGGGGCATGGTAGAAGATGAGGGAGATTAGGATTGGGAGGAGGTGAGAGAGGGGGCTACAGCTGGGATACAAAGTGAATCAAATGTAATTAATAAAATAAAAAAAATAAAGAATGAAATAAAACAAAGTTCCCTCCCCCCCCAAAAAAAAGAATTGGAATAGAATCTTGAAGTCTCTTTTGTTAGATATTAAAATGGCTAAACCAGCTTCCTTGTTAGGTCCATTTGCTAGAAATATTTTTTCCAAGCTTTTACCCTGAGGTAATGTCTATTCCTTGATATTGAGGTGTGGGGTTTGGATCTCGAAGGATTTCCCATCTATTCTGTTAATCTATTTTGTTGTTGCTGCTGTTCTGGTTTTGTTTGTTTTTTTGAGACCAGTTTTCTCAGTGTAGTCTTGGCTGTCCTGAAACTTACTACATAGACCTGTCTGGCCTCAAACTCAGAGATCTACCTACCTCTGTGTCCCATGACCTGGGTTAAAGGCCTGTGCCATCATCACTTGGCTTAGTCTGTTTTTTTTTTTTATTATTGGGGAATTAAGACCATTGATATTGAGAGATAATAGTGACCAGTGCTTGTTGATTTCAGTTATTTTGTTGTTGTTGTTGCTGGTGCTGGTAGTGGTAGTGTGTGGTGTATATCCCTTCTTTTGGTATTGCTGGTGTAAGATTATTTATTTGATTTTTTTACATGGGTTTAATTAACCTCCTTAGGTTGGAGTTTTTCTTCTAGCACTTTCTGTAGGAATGTATTTTTGGATAGATATTGTTTATATTTGACTTTATCACAGAATATTTTATTTTCTTTATCTGTGGTGATTGAACATTTTGCTAGGTATAGTAGTCTGGGCTGGTTTTATGGTGTCTTAGAGTCTGCAGAACATATGTCCAGGTCTTCTGACTTTTAGAGTTCCCACTGAGAAGTCAGGTGCAATTCTAATAGTTCTGCCTTCATATGTTACTTGCCCTATTTCCCTTGTAGTTTTAATACTATGTATGTTCTGTTCTGTATGTTTTGTTTATTACACGAAGAGGGAAATTTTTTTTC
Organism: Meriones unguiculatus; assembly: GCF_030254825.1. NCBI lineage: Eukaryota > Metazoa > Chordata > Mammalia > Rodentia > Muridae > Meriones > Meriones unguiculatus. The sequence goes on along the minus strand of NC_083357.1, from coordinate 82,671,960 downwards.
TGATCCAATTTAGTTGATGTTCAGTATGTTTCTTGTGCCTTTATAGACATGTCCTTCTTTAGGTTAGAAAAACGTTCTTCTATGATTTTGTTGAAAATATTTTCTGAGCTATGGAGCTCTTCCTATTATTCTTAGTTTTGATCTTTTCATATTATTTCAGATTTCATGGATATTTTGTGTCAGGAATTTTTGTTTTTAGCTTTTTGTTAATTCTTTGTGAATTTCACAATATGTACTCCAATCCCACTCATCTCCCTGTCCCTCCATATCTGCCGGCTGTGCTTGCAACCTCCCCCAACAATGTTACTCAGTCAGGGAGACCAGACAAAGCACTTAATAAAGCCAAAATTCCTTAGGTAAAATTTCTCTGCCAGGAAAACAGTAGGGTAGGTAGTTTATGTCTAAATATATAAGATATAAGCATTAGTGATCTACTTTATTCTTTGAGAAGGAAATCTGATTTCATTATGACAAATTGTATCTTGAAAATGTAGTAAGAAATCAAAAGTGAGCTCATGATCCTGATGACATTTTTTTGAGAAAGAAACAAGGGAAGGAAGAAAGGAAGAAAGGAAGGGAGGAAGGGAGGAAGGGAGGAAGGGAGGAAGGGAGGAAGGGAGGAAGGGAGGAAGGGAGGAAGGAAGGAAGATCAGTTAGGTATGGTATCATGATGGATGCCTGTTAATTTCAGCAGTTGGGAAGTGTCAGGCTCATAGACTGTGCCTCTAGAGGAACAGGCATTGGACAAGCGAGACTGGAGCATGTTCAAACTCTGGAAATCTCACATTTGAGACTTAAATCTCATCCTGAGATTGTAAGGCAAAGAACAAAGCTCTCTCCTTGTTTCCTGTGCCTGCCTCAGGAGCACGTGACACAGCTCCCAAGGTTACAGGTGATCACTCAAAGTTACAAGATCAGGCACATGAGCTTGTCTCCTGTTACCCTTCCTGCAGAAGTATGCACTTCCAGCCTGAAGTGTCTGGGCTTCTTGGGGAGACTTGGAACCACAGGGAAGTGGATGTATGAAGATTAGTTTAAGGCCTTCATTGGCTGTACAGTAAATTCAAAGCTAGACTGCGACACATGAAGCCATCTCCAAGATAAATAGATAGATAGAGAGACAGACAGACAGACAGAGAGACAGACAGACAGATAGATAGATAATCAATCAGGACATGTGAAGAATCATGATGTATGTGAAAAATATTGTTCAAAGAGGAGATAGTTTCTCCTTATTTGGCCTTTGGTACTTTTATGTGCATTCATTTGAGAAAAGTGTAAGTGGATGGATGATTTGAGCAGGTGAATAGTTTTGCTTCTTTGCAAAAAATTCTTATGGTTTGATTTTAAATACGTAGGTAAAGCTTATCCATGCATGTACTATTTGAAATAAAGAAAAAATAACTAAGGTGGTAAATTAAAGAAAAAAATTCAGTGCTCTTCATCCAGTAGTATGCATTGGAAAAAATTGAAAAATAAAAAAATTATTGTCACTTGCTCCATATAGTAGTATGCATTGTCTGTGTTCTTCCCCAGCAAGAGAAGAAATGAAAACTGTCATGTACACACCAGGTTGACAAATTGATTTTTCTTCGTGAGTACACACCTTTGCCTTAAGATTCAGAAAAGAATATTTGTATTTTGAAGGTTTAAATGCTGAATTTATACCATTTGGCCCATTTAAAATTCACTAAGAAGAGCAAAAAGGTAATACAGCAATATTTCTATGATGTTTTGATCTTCACTGGTGATGCTTTCTCAAAAAACACCTGTTACACCAAAGCTGAATTCACAAGATAAATCACAATTTTCAAGTAGTATTACTTATTTTCAGCATTTCTCTATAGAAAACAAAATGTTGAAAAATACTTGAAAAAATGACTAGGCATGTCACTCACTCTCTTTCTTTGAAAAGTGATTTGATGTGTTTTTGGGTGAGTGTGTATGTGTGTGGTCTTTTTTCACTAGGAATTCCATAATAAAACTATGGCTTCTGCTCTGAACTTTGCCCTTCAGAATAATATAATAAAATACACAGTTTTGCTCCTGGGGCCATCTGTAAGATGATTTCCCTGAGGAACAACAACAATGCCTTTAAACAATGGATAGACATGGAGCTTTAGAGACTGATTAAAGTTCTTTCCAAGTTTCACGCCAAGACAGAGGGGACAAGTGAGACTAATGGAATTCCTCCTGCCAGTGGAATCATACAGCACCAGCTCCTCGGAATGTTCACTCTGGCTGTGATTTATTAGGGGGCCAAGTTCATGTCACTGCATCTGATCTTCAGAGACCTGGCTTCAGATCCTGATTTTACTCACTATCGAAAATGAGGCTGGTGGTCAGGTCCTCGCCCTGTTTGACAGGATTGTCAGCTCACACACTCTGGAGAACCGCCATCTGGAAAAACAGGGTGTGTTAATTTGCAGGTCAAAGACTCAGCAGCCTATCAGTAGAGTTTTTATCTGCAGTGAGGCTAGCAGGATGTCTGCTCCTGACCCTGTTCGGCGGGACATTTATTAAGCCGCATGACAAAGTAGGATACAGCAATCCTAACATCCTCCCAGGGAAGCTTTTGTCCTTTATTTTTGTCACAGCTTAAGAAAATGACTAATTATTAAAATTTTGGAAAAGAAATCACTTTGAGATTTAAAATGTCTGTTTAAAATCTTAAAAGCAGCCAATTTTACTTCCTGGCATTTCATTGCCCCGTGCAGCTTATAAATAGTTTCCATGTGGCTGCTGCCTCAGTACCGACCTCTGATAAGAGGATGGGAAATTAGTTTTGTCGAAGTCTGTCAGTCTAGGGGCAGTGTGTATGCCTAAGTGTAATTTTTTAAAAAACGATCCAGAGAAACATTGATTGTGTGTGTGTGTGTGTGTGTGTGTGTGTGTGTGAACTTCGGTGAAGAACAATAAGAAAAGCAGAGGTTTTCTCAAGCTAATTATATAATCTAAAATAAGACAAAAATTAATTAACTTAATTAAATTCAGTGCTAAATTTAAGAAAAGAAATATATATAATGATATGGCTAGAGTACAATGCTAATTTGCTGTCAGATTTTAGGATTTCTAATCCCTTCATAAGTGACTGCCTCTTACTTTTGGATATCTGTTATTAATTCAAGAGCAAGGGCAGGGCTTTAACATGGCAAGAACCGTGGGAGCATGTATGCCACTCAAGGTGACCTATCTGGAGAGATATCTACAGATCTGTGTTTATTTGCATATGGCCCGGATGGACCTTTGTTGGTTGGTAGTGAGGCTACTTCAGGCAGATGCTTGTCAGCCCTTACAGAAATAGCAATTCACTCGCAGAAAATGCAAACATTACCTTAGAAAAATTATTATACGTCCTCCTTGTTTTGACAGACTTTCATTGAGCTGGTGTCCCCAGGACAGCAGCGTTCATTTAGGATTGCCTCTTCTGAGAACTCTGTATGGTTGAGAGTTGTTAGCCCCATTCTCCATATGGGGAATCTTGGCACAGAGAGGTTAAGCTGAACTTGAATGGGACAACCAGGACTCAGACAGAAGTGATCTAGCTGTTGTTATAATCTACCGGACAGTGCCACAGACCTATCCACTCAGAAAACTGCAGCCTACTTATAATTGATCCTGACGGTTCTGACAGAGGTGGCCCAGACTGCAGCATTCAAACTTCTTTGAAGGTGCAAGGAAATCTTGAGCTTGTCCGTGACTGTACTACTTAATTGTTTAGCCAAGCTTTAAATTCTTTTAGAGCTGGTTCCTGCTGCCTTTGCATTCCCAGGTTGGTTTTCTTAAAAAAAAAAAAAAATCAAAATTACTATGTAGCCAGGTGTGAAAGCCCATGCCTATAATCTCAGCACTGAGGAGGAGGAAGGAAGAACCATGGGCTCAAAGCCGAGCTGAGGAACCGAATAGGACTCAGTCTCTAAACAAATCTGCAATGACAGTAAAACAAGAGCCAGTTTGAGCGCTTGTCTAGCATGAACAAGGCACAGGGGGGCTCCATGCCCACTACTGCTAGGGTGGGAGGAGGGGCAGGAGAAGTAACTTCTAAGAACAACTGATTCTTGGAGAATTGCTTCTCCGGGGTTAACCTGGAGACCTTTCCTGAGATCTAGTGGGGCTGCTGCAGTTACGTTGATAAAATGCTGTGGCGATCGTCCTTTCTTGGACTGCTTTAAGCTTTGTGAGAAGGGGATTTGCCTTCAGGACTTAACTTGTTGCAGCCTCTGCCCAGCAAGGTGCTAGGTAGGCATGAAGCACTCAGAGGTTTGTTGACTGCTTTCATTCCATTGACTCTTCTCATTATATGAACTTGCTGGCTGTGCTCATGGACAGCCTCTGCCCCTTTCTGTCTCAGGGACTAGAGTCTGTGACTGATTGTGTGAACTTCCTAGATAGCTTGGTTTGTACTTGTCAAAATTTAATAAGTATTAGCTATTCCACCATAGAAATGAGGGGGGAAAATGAACTTTTATTGGGAGAAATTCCCCAAACAGCTATTAAACAGTAATGTCTTGAAAGAAACTAGAGAATACTTTAGTTGCTCCTGGGTACATTTTTCTGACTCTCAGGTACCTTAAAAAGTGAACATAGTACCAAAACATCAAATTATTTGGAAAGCAAAGGAAGGCCTAAGAGTAGAAAATTTTCCTTCATATTTTTCCTGTTTGTGATTCATGGTATTTAAATGACAGTCTTTGACATTAGAACAAATGTCCCTTGACCTAATAGCCATTTCCTGAGTTATTTAATGTTTAGTTTTCCCAGGGCACTTCTATTGATTCAGACCATAGCTGATCCCAGGAGTCTTCCAAGTCATGTCTATTGTTATCGAAGGGAAATCTATTTTTATGCGGCTGTCCCTGTCCCTCGTAGTGTATTGTCATTATTATTTTGCTTAGCATACAAAGAAATGTCTTTCTTCTTTTCATCTTCACACACATACATCAGCGTTCTTTGCTAGTTTCCCTCCCTTTATCCCCTACCCACTACCCTCTCCTCTTGCTAATATTCTCTCAACAGTCCCTACTTCTGCCTTCCTGATAGATATATTCTGTTTCCTTTTCTAGTTCTTGTGCCCCACTCCCTTTAGGCCTCCCGTCTCATATTCTGCTTTCTACTTTTGACACAGAGAGATTTTAATCTTTCAGTTCCTCTTTGGCTCTCTCGCCACAGCTTTCTAGTAAAGATCAGAAGTTGGCAGGGCCGCTTGGTGGATGTGGAGAGGGGAGATAATTGAGGATTAAAACTGGCTCCTCTTCACTTCCGAGATGCATCTTCTTATCTGCTTACAGGAGAGGGTTAAAGTTTACTCAGTGAGGAAGGAGTTATTTTCAGGAGTCCAGAGGGTTTTCCAGAAGGAGTGGGCTGGACTGTTCGCCAGGTCAGAGAAGATTACAGGCGACCTGGTGAGGATATTTGTAGCGCTGACCTCCAAGCAGGGGAGCGCATTTTAGATCCGGCTTCCCTTTGAGGTTTCTCGAGCTAGACTATGTCTACATCTGGTGGGTACATTGCTGTGTAAAAAATAAACTCAAAAATTGAGAATAACTGTATCCTTGACAAGATGTCTCCTTTTCTAAGGAGGATTGCTGCAGCTGTCGAACAATGAATTACAGCACGCCACAGCTGCCTGGGCAGGAAATGAAGAAAATTATCCTGGCTATCTCAAAATGGGTGTTTGGGGAGCCGGGGAGGGTATAAGAGTTGTTAGAGACTGTTCTGGAATGAGGCCACTGAGCCTGACTGATTAATTTTATCATCCTGTATCACAGGGTCTAGGGTTTCCAGACTTCAAACAATTCTGAAAATTTCAGACCACTAAAATCAGACAACTTGTTTGTGTACATAGATTCTAGATAGTGACTTATAGCTATTTTTGAGTGCAAAGTGGTTTTCCTTTCAAGAAATGGTTGCATTAAGAAGATTCACATTCTAATTACCTCAAAGTCAAATATGATGCAGCTGACTACAGTAACACTTAATAATTACCATTTCAAAAGACGTGGGTTTTTAATAAAAGGTTTGGGTCATAGAACAGCTGTTCATCAAATGGCCATCTTCTATCCTCTCCACAGTGTGTATATGTGACAAATTTGCTTGTCCGAAGCAAAACTAAGAGTGATTATAGAGTAGTCCCCTCTGGGAGTAGGGGGAAGATTCCAAATCCTGAGAGAGGCTTAGAGCTCTGGGTGGCACTGAATGTTATGTGTACTGCATTTCCTACATACATACACACACCCTACCATTTAATGTGTAGTTAAGCACAGTAAGAGATCACAGCAATAGCTAATGATAAAGTATGTCCTAACGCCATTCTGCAATAAGCATTACACGAGTACGGTCTCTCTTCAAAATGCGCTATGATCCCTCGTCTTTTTATTCCATGGAAGTGTTTTCTGGCTTCTCCCTGCCATATCAGAATCACTGGAATTACTTCTGCTTTGTGGCTACTGTTACGTAAAGACGATTTGAACATTTGAGTCTTGGTACTGAAGAATTACTTTAGTTACTGAGACAGCTACTAACGGGCAAGTAGCTAACACAGTGTGAACAGACTGGATAGGAAAGATTCCTGTCCCAAACAGGACAGAGGGTGGCAAGAGATGTCATCATGGCACTAAGAATGCCACATAACTTAAAACTCAGCAGTTTCTCATTACTGAAGATTTCCATGCAATATTTTCAGACTATGCTTTGGGTGAACAAAAGTAGAAAGTGAAGCTGATACAGAGGTTCCGGGGTATTCCGTTCCCCTGAAAGCCTTCAATGGTCCTACACTGTCTACAGCAGTGTTTCTTAGTGCTTAATGTGCCTATGGCCTACCTGAAAATGTTGTAAACCTGCACATTCTGATGTGGTTGGTCCAGAGTGAGGTGTGAGCATCTGCTGATCTGAATGCTCCCAGTTCTTCCTGGCTGCGTCTTTTGACTGCACTTTAAATGCACAGAGTTCATGGGACAGGCCCAGCCGTGATAAACTGACACACTATATATCACCCTACTTTGCCAAGTGTACTGATATTCTATTTTTATTTCTCCATGGTCACTGTGTTTCCTGTCCTTCCCGGCGCATTACCCATTGTCTCTTTCTTTCTTTCTTTTTTCTTTCTTTCTTTCTTTCTTTCTTTCTTTCTTTCTTTCTTTCTTTCTCTCTCTCTTTCTTTCCCTCTCTCCCTCCCTTTCTCCCTCCTTCCCTCCCTTCCTTCCTTCCTTCCTTCTTCCTTTCTCTTTCTTTCTTTCTTTCTTTCTTTCTTTCTTTCTTTCTTTCTTTCTTTATCTCTCTCTCGCTTTTTCTTCCTTTCTCTTTCTTTCTTTCTTTCTTTCTTTCTTTCTTTCTTTCTTTCTTTCTTTCTTTCTTTCTCTCTCTCTCTCTCTCTCTCTCTCTCGTCCTTTTTTTCTTTGATATATCCATTCTTCCGTTTCTGTGCTTTTGACATGCTAGTGTTTACTGTTTAACTGCCAGGTGAGCAGGTTCTCTTCCAGGCTTCTCATCCATGTTTCTTTCATGAGCAATCACGAGAATGGCTGTGATCATCCTGTACTCCTCTTGAACTTTGTCTGGAGGTAAGTTTTCCAGTATACTGCTGTATGCCGGCTTGTACAGACCTGGTGTGCCCATGTCTCACCCCTGTGCCACAAACCTCTGCTAGGTAGCCATCTCTCTGTATATGTGCCTTCGATTTTTCCGCAGTATTTTGTGCAAGTCTTGAGTAGAGCAGGTGTCAGAAAAAGCTGGCTGGAGTTGAGCATGTTTTACAAATTGTGGAAAATCACTCACTGCTCTGAACAGCTCCCTCTCTGATAGTTGAAAGGTACTGGCATTTGGATAAGCCTCTGCTTGGTTCCTTCTGAAAGAGTATGTTTTACTCCTTGCTAGTTAGAGATCACTCCTGGCTGTTTTTTAAAAAGGTTTTTATTTTGAGGATCTATAGATGTGACTAGGTGGGCTAAGCTTCTTAAAGGGGCAATCCAGCAGAGAATCACAAAAGAAAATAGAGGCTGCCACCTTGCTGGCCATATAAACTGTTTTTTTCATTGTTGTTAATAAAAGCCACTTGTGTTGACTGGCCACCAGGAAGTACCTTAATCCTTCCTCATTAGACTTCTAAAATTAGTCTTATTTCATCCAGCTAAAAGAATTAGGAGTTGTGTCACCGTTTCTGTCTTCGGCAGAATGGCAGGAGAATTGAATTCTTATCAATTTTCAACAGAATTCCTCAACTCTTTTGAAAGATTGAAAGATGTTCCTAGCTGTGCAATGTTGACAAGCAGACTATCTGATTCAGTGACAGGGGCTCTATTCTGATACTGGACTGTATTAGTGTTGCTCCCTTGAACACATTAGTTATCTGGTCTGAGCCTCAGTCTTCATATCTCATAACAGAGTATATCAGGCCTGACTATTAGGATTAAGTGGAAGCCTGTGTGTCAGTTGGTTGGTAACTGAGTACAGCATGTCCTACAGCATCTAAGTCACACTTGCCACCTTCTATCAACCAGCAATAGGGAAATGGCTTTTCTTCAACTTCTACTCTCAAAATACTTCACTTCTGATACCACATGTGAAGGTTTCCCGTGCCAAACCATTTTCCAGGTCTCTGGGACACTAATTGGCTGCTCTATGATCTAACTCAATTATGAGGCTGTCTACTTCGAGATAGCATGAAGTAAAGGGCTCAATATCATAATAATGATCCCATTCAGATGTCACTCACAAAACCAGGTTATCTCCTGTGACTCTGAGCAACCGGCTGCAAGTCAGAACGGTTCCTACTATTTCGTCCTTGTGTTGTATAGTGTACCAGTTTATTATAAAGGATACAATTAAGAAATATGTAAGTGAGGGAATGCACAGGGCAAGGCATGAAGGAAGAGGTTGAGAGCTTCCATGCCCTCTTCAAGGGTGCCACTCTCCTATCATCTGTGTGTCCACAACACACAAAGTTTTCCTTTTGGGTTATTATATAGGCAGTGTGATATAAGAATGATTGATCAAATCAGTTCAGCCTTCTGCCTTTTAGACCTAGGAGGCAGGAGGACAATGCTGAAAGTTCTCGTATGCTGTCTTCTGACAACCTGGAAGCTCTCCAACAAATAACCTGTTAATATAAACAGGTGTAATCAGAAGATGTACGTGTTCTTGACACAAATAGGCAACTCTTACTTCACGAGGAATAAGAGACTGCTCTATAGCCAAATATGAGCGACCCTGGTTTGGTAATTCAGGTTGCCTTCATATTTTCATATTCTACTGATGTAACAGTTCCATGACATTTTACAGTAACAGAAGAAAGAAAATCATAGACATCTCTTAAATTCATGGTGGAAGCATCAGGTAAGTGTGTCACTGGAAGGTGTGGAAATCTGTTATGGGCCTCACATATATCACAAATATAAGATTCATACATTACAGCATTCTTGGCTGCTTGGTTGGCAGGAACTAGGAGTGTGTACCTACATTTCAAAGGATTCACCTAAATGGTCACAAAGTTCTTAGGTCACATGCAGAGAAAGGTGTCTTTAGCCTGAAGGAATCTGGTCTTGCAACATTCCATCCTCTCCACATTCCTCAAGTTCTAATCAGCCTTGCAGAAAACTCAGTGTAGGGGAGGGCTCTTTCCAGGACCTTCTGTTCATTGGCTGTGGGTCTGTTCATTGGCTGTTCATTCACTGTGGGTCTGCAGCTGAGTCAATAACCAAAACCAAAATACCAAGTATTATAACTAAGGAAACTTCCAAAATTCTCATCATTTAAGAAATTACAAAGGGTCGAAAAGGATTGAAGAGCTGCTAAGAGCCGTGTCAAAAATGAGTATGAAGACCAAATACCTATTTATTGTAAATCATAATTATAGTTTTTAAAGTCTATCATTAAGACTGAATGATAACTTCTCAATGATTAAAAGCTGGGGATGACAGCAGGATCTTGACCTAAGTATTCACCTCCTGCTTCTTTTCTAATGAAGTCTAGGTGATGGGATGAGTCCACCCAGAATCCCTACCAGTGGCAGAAGAAGTAGCAGTGCCATCATGAGGAGATTACACTCCAAATCCATCAGTCAGGACTTTTAAAACATTTTTTTAAAATTTTATTATATTTTACAATTTATTCACTTTGTATCCTGATTGTAGCTCCCTCCCTCATCTCCTCCCGGTCCTTCCCTTCCTTTTTCTCCCCCTACCCCAGTCTTCTACCCTAGTCTACTGAAAAGCAGTAGCCATCCTTCCCTACTATCTGACCCTAGCCTATCAGGTCTCATCAGGACTGCCTGGATCCTCTTCCTCTGTGGCCTAGAAAGACCACGCCACCAGGGGAAGGTGATCAAACAACAGGCAACCCAGTTCATGTCAGAGACTGCACCTGCTCCCCTTATTAAGGGACTCACTTGGAGATGGATGCATCAACCAAGGACCATCCATGGAGAGGACCTACACCCTCTGTTCAGATGTAGCCCAAAGACAGCTCAGTCTCCAAGAGTCAGGACTTTTAATATGGATTATGGACTCTTTTTTAAAAATATTTTTTTGGGGGGCAGACTTGACTTGAACTCACAGAGATCTACCTACCTCTGCCTCATCAATGCTGGGTCACCACATCCAGACTACCATCGACTCTTTTAAAACTTTTTTGAGGGCATTTATCCTTCTCCCAAGAAAACAATTATGACAAAAATGTATGTATTTATACAGTTGAGCTTTTATCTTATGGAGGCTTGTAGGGGTCAAGATTAAGAACTACTTGTTTCTGGCTGTTGTTACAACCTTCTGGTTTCTCACAAGGCACAAGGACACAAATACACAAATGACACAGCAAAGTTGAGGTGATTCCACTGAAGACCCAGAATATTACAGAATAAAGAAAATATTTTATCTCTTTCTGTTGTTGTTCATTTTTTTTTCCTTCCCAGGAAAGCCTGGAGCCAACACTGGCATTTCAAGCTTATCTTATACTTGAGCTTATTTTCAAAATCAAAACATATCTGATTATTTTACCTGGTGCCTGATAAAACATGTCAATAAGGCTGTGATAGAAGTGATAGAAGTTCCCAAGTTAGGAAACTTCCTCTGTTTTGGACTGAGTAGAAGGGTAGTTACCCAGGCATCGAAGGATATCACTTACCATTTATCTTGGTCCAGGTGGGGTTCTGTGTGCAGGGCTGAATGGCATTAATAAACGTTAGCACCTTGGATGTGGAAACATGTCCAGGCCTCGCTCATCGCTTCCCATTTTCATACTTCCTGAGAAGGCTGGGAAATGTGGAAGGACAGCATGAATTCAATTTAACAGTTCAGTAAGTGCCAAAGAAATGATCACGTCCCTGAAAATAAGTGTTTTAAGCAAGATTTTTCAGATGGTAGAGAAAAGACAAATCCTTTGTTTGGTAAATAGCAAATCCTTTATACATTAATCATCCAGAAGACATTAAGTGTAATCAAAGGTTCCATTTTAGTTCAAATACAACTTATGTTCTCCAATTAATTACTTATAAGACTATGTGGCTTGCATTTTTAAATGAGTGTTCTGCATCCCAGATGTCTCCTGATATGCATGCTGTGACCCTTCTTTGAGAAAGCGGTTCTCTTATCACACTGTTTTCAAGCCCTGCTGCGCTATGAAGAAACTGCTATGGTTTAAGCACCACCTGCCATGTTGGACCCAATAAGGAATTTGTGGATTTGGAAAGCAGTTCCTGCATTTAAGTAGGTTATATTCTTGGCAGGAGCAGCGAGTTAGGATGATGTAATTCAAATTTAATATTTTTTTTCAGAGACGCATTATTATAATGGAGTTATCTTCCTGACCAGGGGTCAGATCTTAGTAGACTCAGAAGAGAGACGCTCATACTACGAAGGAACCTCGAAATCTTTCTGGGTCATCTTTCTTTCTGGAGTCTGAAAAGCACTATTCTCACTTTTCAGCTTCAGATGAGACAGTGAGACTGATTTAGAGTGAAGTGTCTTAATATGGTACTAGGAAGTGGGGGTTTGGGAAGGTAGGAGCAGCATTTAGAACGGGGCTACCCATAGCAACTTTCCAAAGTTATGTAAAGGCATAATTGCATCTTCCAGTACCACAGCCATTAGCTACAGGTGGCTATTGATCACATGATATGTGACTTTGGTGATATCGAAATTCAGATAGTTATATAACCATAATTAATTTAGATATAAATATGAGTAGTCACGTGTGAATTACACAAGTATATTGGAGCACAGTTCCAGGCATTTTGAAAGACAAGTGCTAGGTAACAAAGAAGATGAAGGAAGAAAATGCAATTTGATGAGTTAACTGACTTGCTGGCTGAACTGGCCACTTTATTACAAAGCCTGAGTCATCATCCATCTGCCAGACAACACCAAGGAATTCAGTCCTTTAGAGCATGATAAAGTCCCAGGGCCATTTTTAAAAATTTGTGGTATAAGAAGAGAAGGGACACAAAAGAGTCCCAGGGGCATGGACAAGTACCAAATAAAACATTTACACTTTGGACAAAAAAAAAAAAAAAAAAAAAGCCATATTTCATGACAGAGTTAGGACAACTTTAAAGAAAAAATTCCTGAGAATAATGAATGAAGATACCATGAAAAAAATGTGGTATACACATTGGGAAACAAAATCATATGTTGTTTTGAATTGTGGCTGGCTATTGGTTTAGAGGCAAAAATTATATTCCTTATAATTTCTTCCACTAATTGGGTTTTACTTTAAGCTCCAGCATGCAAAGACTGCTGCTTTGTTCTTACTTTGGCAAAAGACACAACATGAGATCTAATCTCCGAATGGGCTTTTAGACATACATGACAGGATTGTGCATTGTAAGTATGACCCTCTGTAGATCTCTTAGCTGTTTTCATCACATGACTGAACTGTCCTAATCCTTGGAAAGCATCAAATCCCCATTCTTCCCCAGCTCCCGGCATCTAATGTTCCTTGAATTTGAATTAGACTACTTTATATACCTCATCTATGTGGAAGCTTGTAGTATTACACTCTCTGTGATCAGTTTGTTTAGCTCAGTGTCCTCAAAATTTGTTCACTCATTAGCATTTGACCACATTTCCTTCTTTTCAAGGCTGAATAATAGTCCATGTTTGTACTCAACTTTCTTTATCTTTTCTTTGGGGATTTAGGATGTTCCTACCTGTGGCTACTACATACAACATCACTGCCATGAACACGTGACAACATATCTCTCAAGACTATAATTTCAGTTATTTCAAGAAATCTTTTTTTTTTTTTTTTAATTAGGGTGCATATTGCTGTGATAAAATATGATGTCCAAAAGCATCTTTGGGAGGGAAGAATATATTTTGTCTTACAACTCTAAGGTCACATTCCATCACTGAGGGAAGTCAGGAGGAACTCAAGGCAGGGAAGGCAGGGACTGAAGCAGAAGCCGTTGAAGAGCTGCTGATTCCTGGCTTCCTCTCATTGGCTTGCTTAGTTTTCTTTCTAATATGTTCCAGGACCAGTTTCCCAGGAACTGCAATAGCCAAAGTGGATTGGACTTTCCACATCAATCATTAATCAAGACAATACGCCAGAGATTTGCCTATTAGACAATATGATGAAGGCATTTTCTGAATTGAGGTTCCTCTTCTCCGATAACTCTAGTTGTGTCAAGTTGAAAAAAACAAAACAAACAGCACACCTCCATATTGCTTTCCATAGTGGCTGTATTATTAAACATTCCAACAGCACTCAAGTGTTTCAATTTCTTAACATTGTTGTCAGTGCTTATTTTCTGTCTTATAAAGAAGATTAAGTTTTTATGGGTATTAGACAATACCTCACGGAGGTTTTAAATTTTCCGCACGAATAATTACAAACTTCTTTGGGTTTACATATCAGCCATTTGTGTATCTTCCTTGGAGGTGTATCTGGTCAAGTTTTGCCTGTCTTCTAATTAGTTTTGTTTGTTTTCTTTAATTCTTACAGTGCGGCAGTCCTGTGTGTATCTAAGATATTAATGCGCTGTCAGATGTATGTATGTATCTTCTCACAACCCATAGATCAACATTGCACTCTGTTGGCAGTTTCCTGTGCTTCAGTGAAGCATTTTACATATGATGCAGTTTCATTCTAGCTTTGTGTTGGTGGACTATGATTTCAGGCAGATGATTGGTCTTGACAGGAAATCATTGTCAAGGCCAATGTTTGGAATGTTTTCATTTTCTTTAAGGAATTTACAGTTTTAGTCCTTACTTAAATTTATGTCTTGAATCCATTTTGAGTGGATATAATTTCATTCTTGTGGCTATCTAGTTTTCTCCAATAGCATTTATTAAAGAAATTTTTCTTTTCTTGCTCTGCTCTTAGTGTATATCTTCAGCCAGTCATGCATTCACAAGCTTTTCTCTTAATACTTTTATTTTTCCAAAGGCTTATATGTCTGTCTTTATGCCAGCATTCAATGTGTAAACAGAAAATGAGAAGCCTTTGTATTTTCATCTTTCCTATTATTTTGGTACTTCAGGATTTTTAGTAGTTTCTTTCCAGCCCTTACAATTTTTCCGAGGCTTCTTCCTCAGTGTTCCCTGAGCAGTATGCAGCTAGATGCAGGAGATGTGATGTAGCTGTATTGATTAGGGCTTAGCTCCCCACAATCTGTTGATCTCTTCATTGAGTCCAGTTGTGGTTTTCCATTTATTGAACAATTTCTTTCTGTCAGAAATTGTTCCTACATAATGTCACCTAAGAATAGTAAATCAAATTTCAATCTTACTGATGATGAAACTGCTAAAGATAGTGTATACTTTCTGAAGTATTTCTTAGCCATTTTTATTTCTGGTATTGAGAACTCTATGTTAGGATACCTAGCCCATTATTTAGTTGTTTTTTTTTTCTTCTAGTCGGTGAAACATGATCATCATCATGATTGTCTGTGTTGGTAAATGTTTGTAATACCCTATGTATTTTGTTGTTTATTTTCAAGGTTATAATTTAATTATAACATTTCTCTCCTCCCTTTCCTCCCTTCAAAGCTAGTCATGTACTTTCCCACTCTCCTTCAAATTCATAGCTTCTTTTTCATTATTATTACATGTATATATATATATTTGTATACACATATATCCTCTTAAATATAACCTATTGAAACCATATGTTACTTGCATGTATGTTTTCAGGGTTCACCTTTGGCACTGGACAACCAATTGGCCTGCTCTTTTCTGGAGGAGAGTACTTGTCTTTCAACTTTATTCAGTTGCCTGTAGTTCTTTGTGTAGGGTTGAGGCCTCATGTGCTTTTATTCATTCTGTTTGGCTTGTTCATTGATGTCATCCTTGTTCAATTCATGTTTGGGTGATCATGTTGATGAGACTTTGTGAGTGTAGCTTCTGACATTACTTGAAAACTCAGTTTTGAAGTTAAGTCTCTTATTCTCTGGCTCTTACAAACTTTCTGTCCCCTCTTTTTCAATGTTCTATGAACCTTATACTGGAGGGGTTTGTAGATGTATCCATTGGGACTGGGCTCCACTAGCCTGCATTTTGATTTATTGTGGTTTTCTGTAGTGATCGCCTACTGCTGTTTCCCTTGCCTACCCTCCATCAGTGGAAGGTAAGTCTGTATTGCAGAAGATACTATGAACTTTAGAAACAGAACTCAGAGACCCTGGGTCTGGAACTGATCTGAATGCCCTTGCCTGAAGACTGGCTTTCATTCTATGAGAAGATACTATGTTAATTTCCAACGGAGAGAGGAAATAACAGTCCTACACAGCTATGACATCATAGCATGATAAACCCTACAGGTGTAGTAGTGGCACACATACCTTGGTGGTAACCAAGAGCTCACTAATTGGACTTAAGACCTGTTTAACAAGAGGGATACCATTTTTTTAATAGAAACTTAGCTGATTACTCAGTACTAGTGAAATCATGATTATTTGAGGAGAATCTACCTCCACTAATTTATTAAACCAACACAATCTCCAACAATCTTTAAACATTTGTCCGTATAATCACAGATAAGTTTAGTCCTCACCCCTCATCAAGGAAACTACTCTTTGAAACAGACAGAGAGTGCTACAGACAACTTAGCCCATTTTAAATTCAATATTTTTTCTTTTTTTTTGACTTTTTGTGAGTTCTTTGAATATTCTGAATATTAATCATTTTTCAAATGTAAAGCTGGAAAAGTTTCTCCCCCATTCTGTAAACTTCTTCTTTGCTTGTGTGATTGTATCTTCAGGTGTACAGAGCCTTTTAGTTTTATCAAGTCCCACTTGCTGACCTTAAGTCTTATTCAGAAAGTTCTTACCCAAATTTTGTGGGTACTGCCTATATTTTCTCCTAGAATTTTAAGAATTCAAATTTCAAATTGAGGTCATTGATCTACTTGAAGATAATTTTTGTGAGTGGTGATATGTACTAGTCTAATTTCATTCTTCTGCTTGTGGACATCCAGTTTCCCCAGAAAAATTTGTTGAAGATGCTTTCTTTTCTTCAGTGAGTTTTTCTCTCTTTCTCAAATGTTAAATGGGCTATAGTTATGAGCAGTAATGTTTGAGTGTATTTTGATCCTTTGGTCTACATGTTTGTTTTGGAGCCAGTAACATAATGTTTTTATTGTCATAGCTTTACAATATATCTTGAAGTCTAGGAATGTTAGTTCTTTCAGCATAATTTTTGTTCATTCTGGATTATGTTGACTATCTCTATATGTGTGAGACTTTTCTGATTTCATATGAATTTTGGAATATATTTCTTTTTTAATTTTTGGAGGCTTTATTGGCACTCAAAATGTATTTTTAAACTTAATAATTCAGTGGAACCTGGTTAAAAGTCACATCATCCTGATTCTTTTTTATAATCATAATACTGCTGATAAATAATGTAAATTTATGTTAAACATGTAAAATACTACTTAACCAACAATATATATTTTAAAATTTACCTTTTTTCTCACTTATTTATTTCTGAAATAACATCAGAAGATGTTTTGCAGTTGCTGCTCCTCATCAGGGTTAGGGAATTCAAGAGGGTATTTCTGGGTAGATTTTGTGAAGTATTTTGAAGACTTTTGTGGAGAGACACAAGTCCATGGTGGATGAACACCTGAGGAGTTGATCTGCAGTTGTTTGTTTTACAGCTCTCATTTTCTCATCACTAATGCCCCTTCCCAGGCACAGGCCTTGGAGATCACCTTGCTGTCTTCTCTGTGCTCAGAATCAGAATGCCAGTTTTTGCTGCCTGAGCTGTTGGCTCATGAGCTTACCTGCATCCCATTCTTGCTGATGTTGTGCAGAGAATACCAGTGTTGGCAGCATCCAAACTCACCCTTCCTTGCAGAAAATTATCTTTTGATCCTTTGCTATGTGCTGCTTTATGATGACAAGAGCCTAAAAGCTTTTATTTAAATGGTGGCCACATGCAAAGGTGTTCAGGACTGAGTTTGATCCTTAATCCACAGAATCAAAGATTCTTTTCTCTCAGCCACAGGCTCTGATTGTTGCCTTAAAATTGGATTACTACTGTCACCAGCACAGTGCCTTTTTTCTATATATATCATTTTAAAGGCTTGACTACGGGTATGCCAATAAAATAATGAGATAGTCCAAACCACACAAACACAGCAGAAAAACTGCCAACTGAATTGTCTTTGGAAGTCATTTTTCTTCAAACATTTTTGAAACTCACTTTGAAAAACTGTCTTCAAAATGCTTTTTAGTGACAGTTTTAGCAAAAGAAAAAAATTAGTGCTGCTGTGTTGTAGTCATAGGGAATTCTTCTAGTCAGTGCTATATTTCATGTTTTCTCTTCCCTTCTTTTCAGGAAGGTAGAAAAAGGGTAGAGGAGTTCAGGCTAAAAAGTCTGCAGTGTAGGTGGGGATATTTCAAGACTGTAGGGGCAATACTTCTAAAGCTTCACTGTGAACATGAATGCTTGCCTATCATGTCAAGATAAAGATTCTGATTACATAGGTTGGGAAGAAGGCTGATTGCACAATTTTTAACTTCCTTCCACATGCTCCTGCTGCTTCTGGTGCAAGTATCAACCATGTGTTAAGCAGCAAGGACATGGGGAGAAAACAAAATCTGGGTCTAAAGATACCATTTGGAATGAGGCATTTTACAATTTCACTCAATCCCTTCTCAAAGACTCTCTGCAATATTACTTATTCTGTTACAAAAAAAGGTGTCCAGAGTCAACAAGGTTAGGACACCAAACAGAATGGGGTTGTAAAAGTTGTCCTTGGTGACATCACTAGTTCGAGGTGGCCTCCTCTCTGTCCTGCCTTTTGTTTGTGTCTGCTCTCCGTCCTGCCCAGTCTTCTGGAACAAACAAATATTTCATTGCATTATGTCATTGGCTTCCCCTTTCCACCCTCCTTTGTTCAGGGGCTTGATGGCAGCCTTCTTCATTGCCACTTTGTTTTGTGTCTTCTAAGCACTCTCTGCAAATTATGACTCTGAAACTTTCAGAATATGTCACATGTACCACAGCTTGACATTCCAGGCTTCTGGTAGCAATTACCAACACCTCTGTTCCCTGCTTTTTCAAACATCCCTCCCTGGTTTGCAAGCAATCAATTTGTTTGGATAGACCCTGGAGTTTCCTGTCTCCTCATCTTTGTTTAGTTGATGTTCCTCCTAGACAGCTTGATCTTCCGTCTCAAAACAGTAAGATCCTTTTCATACCTTATCTGTATCCTTCAGCCAAACACCAGTACTTCCTTTCCTGACATAAGATTTCTTGTTTCTCATGTGACATCAACATAATTCTTTGCACAGGCTTCATTCTAAAGAAGAATGTAAGCCAGACTTCCTAGGCACTGTCATCATTTAGTGTCTGAGTAATTCTCCCTAACCTTGTGTATTGGGGCTCCACAGAACAGAAAAGGCACTAAACAATGTTTTATGAACTAAGTTTCATGATACTGTGAAGTTGAAAATGATGAATGAACTAAAATGCCTAATAGAATATAAGTTAGACATATCAGTTCTTAGGGCTCTCTCTCTCTCTCCCTGTATATATGTGTGTTTCTGTGAGTGTGTGATAGACTAGGATCAGAAGGAAAGAAAGGAAGACCTCCCCTATCAGTGGACTGGGGGAGGGACATGGGTAGAAAAGGGGCAGGGTGTATGGGATTGGGAAGGGAGGAGGGAGGAAGATACAGATGGAATACAAAATGAATAAAGTGTAATTAATAAAAATAAAAAGAAAAAAGTGAGAAACTACTTCTTTGTAGAAACCTTGTTGATATTACTAAGTCTGAAGATCAATGAGTAGCCACCGATAACTACTCACCTACTATACAGAACATACATTTTGCCCAGGTACAGTGGCTGTGGGTGGTTGGTTGCCTATCATGGAAAGTGTTACATAAAGTAATTTTCTTCCATAATTTAGTTTTAGGGAGAACTACCAAATTCTTATCTGTGGTATAGACTAAAGAAGAAAGGCAAAATATGGCATAGACATGAATTTCCAAGAGATTATTCAAATCACTCCTCTTCTTTGCATTACTCTAATGTCACTGGCAATGACAAGAAGACAAAAAAGATTGTTCTTTATATTGATTGGCTGTACTGACAATTAAGTAAAAGTGTGCTTAAGGATAAGCTGGGGAATTTGTTAAAAACATAACCTTCTGAGAGAGTCTGATTTAGTAACTGTAGGGAGACTTAAGAATCTGCTGCAATGACTCTTGGATCACTTTACAGTTTCCGTAGTAGTTGAGGATATTGAGAGTCAGAGATGCAAAGCAGTTTTCTAAAGGTCATGAGGAGAGAAATTTAGCATAGCAAGTATCTACCCTAGGTCTTAGTTCCTCTAAGGCACAGCCATTTTCAGTACTCAGGGATGCGTGACTTTAAAATGAATGTACATGTGAATTAACTATAAAACTTCTTAAAGTGTGGAGTCTGAGGGAACAGGTATGATGAAGTTTCAAAGACTCGGCATTCCTACCAGGCTCCTGGATGATGCTCCCACAATTGATCTTGAAGCTTCTCCTGAAGAGCAGGGTAAAGAACATAGTAAGCATATATTCAAACATAGAGAGAGGTCAGAGATGTACAGGCAGCTAAATAAATTAGCCTTTTGTGACTTTATAGCCCGTCCTGTAGATTACAGAGGAGGAAAGAGCACACAGAAGACACCTAAATTAAGAAGAATAAGATTTGGTTGTTAAAAGTTACATGGATCAGAGGACATGTTAAATTAGCTTACAAGATAAGGGCTTGGTAGTCTGGTGAAGTCTGTTCACGTGTTAGAAAGGCTGAAAATCTGGCAGATGCCTCAGTAGTTCCAGTACGGAGTTAAAGGCCTGAAGGATTCCTAGAGTAGTCTTCAGTAAGGGCTGGGACTGGAGTCTGAGAAGAGAGAGCAATGGCACTTGCAGTAGAGACACACTCATCAGCACATGTGCAGGCAACCAAGCAGCACTGCTTTTCCCTGGAGCATCTTAAGATCCAGGGCAAGAGACGAAGCCAACTCTGGGGAGGGTCTACTCCCCTCAGGTAACCTTTCTTGCAAAATCCTCAGAAAGTTCCCAGTGGTATATCTGTCTTTTAGTTGATTCCAGATCCGATCATCTAAGCAATCATGATTAACCACACTGTGGGTTTCAGTGAGCCTTTAGGTGGTGGCCCCAAAGAGCCCTCTCCTTGCTTTTTAGCATTTTTACATGTTAAGATGTTCTGTTTCCTTGGGATTTGGAGTTAATTAGATTGAATTCCTGTTACATTCTGGGGCCCTGGATGGGTACTGGGGTTATGACATCAGCATATCAGGCAGGAAACAGATGCACAAGTAGATTGCATAGTACAAAGGCCTGCATACAATGCTAAGCTGGTAGTCATTAGATGTGAGGTCACAGAAGACCCAATTTGTCCAAGTGAGTTGTAGAAAATTTTACAGAGTAAGTAATCTTAAATGAAAGCATTAAAGGATGACTAAGAGATGTCCTGAAGAAGGAAGGCTGTGAACAGTTACTTCTCTAGCATTAGTTATTACATAATACATGGGAAATTAAAAATTACTCTCTGGAATGTGATAATTCTGGCTTTATGTCTCAGCCTCCCTGCTTTCTGAAGGGATATCTTGGGAGTAATATTTAATCTCTCTGAGCCAAGATTTTCCATCTTGAATAACAATGTGGACAGCTGCATAACGAAGTGAATAATAAAATAGGAACCACGTGCCTTTCAGCCTTCTTGCTATCCCCTATTTCCATATAAAGGCCTGCAAGCTCTACCTGGTACCGTGACTTCATCCTTAAACAAGCATGTGATTCTTTGAACTGAAGCTTTGTCTTAAGGAATTTCCAAATTCCTTTTCACACATTCAATTTTGATTCCAGGCCACTTTAGCATTTGAACTAGCTTATAGATCCCTCATAGTTTATCACCTTTCAGAACCCTGGAATATGATTTAATCCACCCAATGCTAAGCTTAGCATTGTCACAATGAAACACAATTAGCTTTATAAAGAGAAAATATTTATTTATCTCACAATTTAGAAGTATAAAGGCATGACATCACCTTGACTCCATTGGTCATATAAAATCATGGCTGAAAGCAATGAGGAGAGTATAAGGGTCAGCAACTGATCACATCTTCGCCTAAAAGCAGAGAAAACTGATGGAATGTACTTCGGGGCTTTACAAAAATCCTTTTTCAAAGAACTACAAAGAAGTCCCATGAGAAGTGCCCTGTATCACCACCCCCTCAGTGACCAAAGGACCTCCTACACGGACCTATCTCTCTATGCGGCACCATTTCCCTATAGCAACACCTGTTTACCAAGAAGTGTAATGGACTCTTGGGGAATGCAGAGTGTCATGTCAGATCCATGACACTTTAAATAGAGTGGTGGCAAATGTGATTATACTAATGAGGTCAATTAAGGTGGGTACTAGGGCTAGTGGGGTCAGTACCTTTGTAAGAAGGGCTAGAAACATGGAGAATCACAGGGAAGGCCTGTGGAGATAAGTAGAGGGAGGAGCTGTGTCCCAAGAAACACTGGGATTGCTGATAGTCATGAGATATTCTTTCCTTCAGGACTTTTTCTTAGGTTTGGAAGGGCCTTTGGAGGAAGTACGGTCCTGTCAAAACTTGGACTTCAGAATTTTAGGCTTTTGTGACATAAGGGAATAAATGTAGTTTTAAGTTACCCAGGCTATGGTGCTGTGTTGCAGCTGCCCCGGGGAATCATTACCATACCTATAGGCCAGACACCTCCCACTGGAAGTCTTGAAAATTAGTTCTGAAGGCACATGGGAGCAGCTTTGTAACATTGATTGACTGTACTATGCTGTGTTTCTTGGGATTCTTTTCCTTGTGTCTGGTTGAGGTAGACAATAGGGACTTATTTATGAGTGCTTTGGTGCACAACTTGGCCGGACTGGCAAAGCCAGCAGATGATTTTGTAGATAGTTTACTTGCTGCCCTATCAACTACCCATTCACCTGCCCATTCCTCACCTGGTTGATGTCAAGTGGTAATTAAACCTGGAACTGCTTCACTTTCCACTGGATCCTCTTTCAGCTTCTCAGGGCTTTGGCTCGAAGGTGTGTGATTGATGCTGTGAGGGAAGCTCTCTTACAGATATCAATGAAACTGACAGGGTTTCTAGTTTGGACCTGTTTGACATCTATCTTTTTTCCTGCCTGACCTGTAGACATTAAGCTCCAGCTGCAGATGTAAAACCAATAGTCTCTCAGTGACCAGATCCTAAAATTTTTGCAAAATTAAATTCCTATGATAACTTTTTTTTTGACTGGATCTCCTCCAATATAGGCACCCATGAAGGGCTTCATAGATTAGACTCAAGCTTTTTTTTTATTTTTTTAAATTTATTTTTTTATTTATTACAATTTATTCACTTTGTATTCCAGCTGTAGCCTCCTTCCTCATCCTTTCCCAATCCCATCCTCCTTCTGGCTTCTCCTCCCTGCACCATTCCAAGTCCACTGATAAGGGAGGTCCTCCTCCCCTTCCATCTGATCCTAGCCTATTAGGTTTCTTCAGGACTGTTTGCATTGTTTTCCTCTGTGGCCTGGTAAGACTGAAGTTTTGAGGCAAGATCATCTCTGTCTGAAAGTAAAACAACTATTGAAAATGATAACTCTGACATTTAATGTTTTGGAACACTCCAGGGAAGTATTTGTGTGTGTGTGTGTGTGTGTGTGTGTGTGTGTGTGTGTTTGGGAACATGTGCACACATGTACATGTGCTCATGCAAGTGTTTGTACTATCTCTTTCCAGTTTTCAGACCCCTGTAGTGAATCTAGTGCCTCAGCATAAAGATCTTTCATTTCCTCTCCCTCATGTTTACGACACCTCTTCTCCTTGCTCTGTTATCACAGACAGAGGAAGTCATAGCCAGTCTCCACTGTTCTCTTCTTCAGCTCCTGCCAGGTGCAGTAGACTCTAGCATTCACATTCTGTTTTATTAAGGCTTTTTAGCCATCATTTGGTAAGACCTTGGCTTGACTTCCAGTGTGGAATATGGCTCTCTGCAGCTGAAACTTCAAATGAGTGCCTCTGACTTCCCAGTAGCAATCCCTTCCCTTCAACCTTGCCCTCATTCTCTTTCCCTAGAGTCAGACAATGTAATCCGAGACATCCTGGTGCTGCTGGGAAGATGAATCAGTGATAATGGGTGTTGGACTTTCATATATATATATAAAAGCTCCCACTTCCTTTGTGAGTAAAAGCTGGACACGACATTTGTAGTTGGCTCTACCAGGCAGTTCTCCTTGTGCCAGCATTGAGTAGGCTCTGATAATATGGCCTGCAGTGAAAGCTTCATGCAATTGTAATGAAGATCCCGTCGCCAGAATGAATGACTCCATTCACTGCCAACACAGAACTTGCTATAGATGCTCAATTACATCTCATGCCTCCTGGATCCTGTAGAAAGGCAGGTGAATGATGATGTCAGCTTAGCCAGAGGCAGGTTAGAATAAGCAAAAAGAAGCCTTGCTGTTCTCATTTCTAGTCAGCGTGCCAGGGAAGTGGTACTCATAACCTTGTATGGTACCCTTACTAGGTAGTCACAACAGCCTTTAATTAGCCTTAAAACAAAACATCCAAAACTTCCTTATCTCCTATTGACCAACGTAGTTAAGTCCCAATTTCTTGACTTACCTACAGTCTCCTCTACTGCCTAGCTCATCATCATTCGCTCTTTCAATTACTGACCTTTACTTATGCAAGCATGCACACAAGGTAGTTCTTTATCACTGCTCTACTTCAAGCACACCAATCTGTGTTTTAGTCATTTAAGCATTTTTCTCCCGTTAATATCATCAGAAAATCTGAGTCTTTGCTGTGGCATTCCTCGAGTATCATTTTCAAATTTCCATTATAATCCACAGCACAAAGTATGTAATTATTTTACTTACCGGTTAGCATTTAGAATTTTTGGGGCCTTGACTGACTCATTTGAATCTAGAACAGTTCCTGGGACTAATATGAAACTAATACCTTTTGGCCTTGAAAATAAGATGGTATTGAAAACAGAGTGAATATTGGCCAAACAACATTAAATGAGCTGGAGCAAGTTCTAATCCTATTTTGTAAATCAACCGATGACCTTCATGATTCTTAGTGGCTTGTCAGTGTTGAATGCCAGGCAAAGTGGGCAGAGTTCCAACTTCTCTGCAGTTTGATTTCTTCTCGTGCTAACTGGACAAATCTGATAACCATCCTGCCACAAAAAGGCAGCTGAAGAATCTCATGAAGTGAAATGTACAAAAATATCATCCTGCCATTACCAACAACATGAGGATCACTGTTACTTATTTTCACGGAGTCTTCATGATGACTTTAGGGCTGTGGCAATGGACACTTGCCTCACAGCTGAGGTCTCTTCTTGACATGAGGCTCATGGAACAGGCTGCCTGCACTGAGGATTCCTTTTCTGACACCAGTGAGTAGGAATAAAGAGTCCCAGTGAAGGCCATGGGCTCTGAATCAAGAGCATGAACTTGGTTGTGTGATTATTTTGTTTTCAGTATTCTTGCTCCTTTCATAAGCTGCTCATTTATGCCTGGTTAAAAAAAAATAGTGGTCATTGAGAGGCAAGCAAATTTGAGGTTGCTAGTCCTTAATGGGCTAAACTCCCTGGGGAAAAATATTTATTCATTCAATCAACAAACACTTTTTGGAAGCTCTGTAGGGAGTTAAAGGAACTGGTTATAATTAAAAAAAAAGGTAAGGGAGGAAGGGAGGGGCTTATGGGGGATACAAAAGGAATAAAGTGTAATTAATAAAAGTTAAATAAAAATTAAAAAAAAAGGAAGAAGAAAAATTTTAATCCTGAGACAGGGTTTCTCTGTGTAGCATTGGCTGTCCTGGACTCACTTAGTCGATCAGGCTGGCCTCGAACTCACAGCGATTCACTTGCCTCTGCCTCCCTGAGTGCTGGGATTACAGGTGTGTGCCACTGTTCCTGGCTTCAGCAAAAGAAATTCTTACTGGTCCAGAACAGAATATTTCTACCTCTTCATTTGATATGTACTACCTTAATCACTTTCTTTAGCATTTAAGTAAAAATATAACATACATGAAATTCCAAACCAGATTACAAAAAAAAAAGTCCACAGGGTCTTTTTAGTTCTGTTTATTCTTTTTCCAATTTCTTTCTTTCCTGACAACTCTTAGTTCATCTCTGAGCTGTTAAAAAAAAAATCAGGTGGTTTTGTTTTGTTTGTTTTGTTTTTTTGCCTTTCCATAAATACTAGGGATAGAATTAGAACGTAGTACTCTAATTATGTATAAAAAATGATTACTCCCTTACAGACAGACATCTTCTTCCCCCGTGTCCTCAGCTTTTTAGTAGATAGCATTGTACAGTTTCAAAGCAGTTGATAGTGAGATAAACTACCTAGGGGACATTTTTCTCTGATAATCTCAGCATCTTTGCTAATTAATAGCTGTGGACATCTGTACATTTGATTATGATGTTTATTGTCAGAATTTTAGAGATTTTTTTTTTCCTCCCAGGACTACAGAGAAAAGGTGAACTTCAAAATTCTCAGAATGAGTACTTTTGAAATCAGAAAACAGTTCTTGTCTCTTGGGCAAGGCAGAATAAACTGATCATTAGACTTTTGGAGGGGAGGTGATGGATGTAAGATTAAAGGAACAGGTTTTCTTTGTTTCATATTAACAACACAGATGGCCACACTACTGAAGACGGTCACATCTTAATAAATGAAAGTTACACTAACAACAACAGAGAAACAGGATTGAAATAAGGACACAATACTTCTTCATTTAATTTAGTTACACGATTCGTCATTAACGCAATGTGTGTTCAACTCGTCGGGTAAAAATAAAATTTACTAGTGGGATATGATCACCCTTAAACTTAGAAGGGGCATGGGAAAAGTTCACATATTATGTATAGAAGAAAAGTTTCCTTGTTATAAGTACAAAACATTTGCATCTCATTAGCAGAAAGTAAAACTCACGAATAGGTAATAGTAGCCTGGGCTGGATCTCCCTGAGAAGGCCTGAATGGTTATAATTCTGTGGCAGAGTTTGTGCGTGTTACCAACATCTAATAAGACATCCTCCTGTAAGAATAAACGATACGCTGCCATTGCTGATACAAGAAGGGTTTGGTTAACGCAGCAAAAACCTCCTGGCATTTGCTTCTGTTTATCGTCCCTTTCTCCTGGCTTTTTTTCTGCATTCTGTGGATTCTGAGGTGGGAAGGGACAGTACGGGTCACCTTGCTCATTCTCTCATCAGATGCTTGGACCACTTCCAGGGAACAAACAGAAGGGCTTGAACTGCTCTGCTGAGTGACCTCAGGAGGCTCTTCAGCCTTTGGATCAAATCCCTCCACTGTGCATCTCCCTCACGCTGATGCTGGCTCTGCTCTTTGGGATTATACTAAATAAGCCAACTCTTCTAGAAAATGACAGCCCTGAAGGTTGGCATCAGGTCACCTGGGGCCTTTTTATTTTTCCAAGGACTAAGCATTTCACACCCTGTCCTGGGAGGACACATGACAAGGTTCAAATTTCTTTACTGCTCTACAGATTTTTCTCCAGATCTATTTTTCCGTGTTCCTGTTTGTCTTAAGTGTGGCATCAAAGTTGAACGTAACACATTAGGTGGGGGACCAAGCAACATGTATAATTATAGCTTTCCTTAATCTGTATTAAAATGAATGGATAGCAATCCTCCCTGAACTGGAGGCAGCTATATCAAAGTTAAAAAATATTTCATAAAACTTTCTATCAGTTTCAAGCAATATTCACCTCATTCTGTTGTCATACAGTGTGTATGTGTCCACTGTAAAAGTGGAGCTTTTGCTTGTGTCTCAGAAACCCTGATTTAGCTTGGATTTATTATTCTCACAGATCACATTCCCCCCACACCCTAAGGGCTTTCTGAATCTGGGGCAATGAGAGGTCATCTAGTAGAGCCCAGTTTAGTCCAGGAGAATGGCATTAAGTCCTTTACCTTGGGGGCTTCGGGAGCTGACAAGCTGAGCTTTCAGTGCATGCCCTAGCCCTCTTCCCTTGCAAAAACCTCTGTATTCTCAGCATCATTGTGTCTCCTGAGTTGTTGAAAAGTTGATTTTGTGTAAGAGCCCACCAATTTTAGCTTGGGTTATGACCACAAAGCATCATTGGGAAAGGTACTTTCCCCCCTTTTTTTTTCTTTCTGGGAGGAACCCTGAAGTGACATGCATACACTCTGTCAGAGATATGGTACCCTTCACCTTTCAGGAGACGAAGTTCATTGTCGTGCTGATTGGTCATTCACATATCACAAACTGCAGTGTAATGATAACAATAAGAGGACCAATGGCCTTACAGTGTTGAGATGGAGGACATACTCATTCTAATTTTAGTAGCACTTCCTTGATCAAGTGAGTTAAAATTTCTGGACCTTCCCTGTTGAAATGAAAAGAGAGAGATTTGCTATTTATGGTCTCATGAGTAGGGCGTCAGTTATTTATAGAAATGCTATAGTTTCCTTAATAGGAATGCAAGTTTAACATTTCATCAGTGTCCTCTGCTGTGGAAAGAGTTTTCCATCCAAATCCAAAAACTTCCATAGGAAGATAATACGCTTAAATTATCTCCTAATGCTTCTGCATATTTGGAGGAAGACAGTCAATGAGACATCTAGCCGAAAGAGGGTCTAAATTACATACAATTCACAGTGGGAATGGGTAGGGAGGCAGTCGGTGATAAATCCCACATTGTGAAATCAAAAAGGCCTAATACACTCTAAGTACACACCTGGCAGCTAGAAGTTGTGGACTGTAGACATTAGTACTGGAATTGGAAGGGAATTAGAAAGCTGTCAATGCAACTCTCTCATTTTAGAAATAAAGGCTAAAACCTAAGCGCATTTTTTTTTTTAACATCATACAACCAGTAAATGCTGGGGTCAAATCCTTGGTTCCTGTGTGGTCCTTTCTCCACTACATCAGGAAGACAAACTGCACAATTTTGCCTAAAGTGGCAGTGTGTGCAGGTTCTACACCATGCAAAAGTAAGAGAGATTGATGATGTCATTGAAGCAGCCTATTTGGGAGTAGAAAATGTCCGTCCCTGAGGCCGCACAGCTGTCTTCTCGGTACCATTTGGGCAAATGGATCAGTGCGGACTATCTCTGTAGAGCTCATGGTTAAACAGAGTCCCTTCACTTTGTTATTCTGTGGAGAGACGTTGGATTGATTAGTTGGAATCCAAACCCTGGTTGGGAGTATTCACAGAATAATTTTGTGGCTGAACAGATAGTCGTAGATGAAGACATATAAGACATGGACCCTAAGTGGGTGAAGAATGTGAGGGACGCACCTGTGGATCTGCAGTGAGGGTATCATCTGCACTTCCTCGCACATGCTAAGAACTATTCGTGTTGTAGGATTTGTTCCTGAAAGGCTATCTGGTATTTCTCTTGAAGCATAGAGTTTGCTCATTATAGCTGAGAAGTGTTATCTCCTCTGTTCCTCTAGCCTTTCCATTTGAAAGAAAAACAGAGTAATCCTCCCACAAACAGCTCTATCTAACTCTGTGCCAAGAAAACCTTATTTTTTGAGCAACTACCTGGGGAGAAGCTCCTCAAACACAAAGATCCATGTGTACTACCTGAGTACCTTCTGCCATATAGGATAGAATTCAAGATTCTGCCTTGTAGTCAAACTCTCAAGAGAAGGCTAATGCTGCCTGCTGGTCCCCCAGGCCACACTTTGGGTAGCAAGGTGGAGTTCCAAGATAGCCTGCAGCTTGACATGAGAAGGGGTTGATGGGTATTACTTAGAGGGGCTTTACTTTAATCCAATCTTGGAAGAGTGTTTAACCAGGACTTCTCTGGGCCCATGGTGGGGGAATTATTTAGCCTGTTATGGCACTAGCGGTGAACATGGATCTTTGCACCTAAGCCTTCTTAATCAAATCAGCAATATTTGTGGGTGGGACTGTTTGCTTGCACAAACTACCTGCACTTGCCCACAGTAATTAGGTAATTGAATTGCAAACAGTAATTAGCTGCCTAACTGCCTGCTTGTTCATGCAGGTATCCAATTTGCTTTTGAAATGTGGCTTATACTGGTGTAAATGGAAGCTGGCGTTTAAGAGTTTAAGACTGCAGACACAATTAAGAAGGCCCATTGAAAATCTGGCCTTGAGTGAGTGGTGGTGTATATGTCTGTAAGAATATAAATAAAAAAAATATATGAGAATATATATAGTATATATAAGTTCTGTCTCTTGCTGTTACTCTGATTACATTTATTTTGTGACTCAGAGAATCTCATTTCTATTGTGCTGCTTAAGGAAAATTAGGGCTGGTATTGGACTTCTGTTTTCATGTCTTCAGAATAAAATTAAAAGCTAAGTGTTGTGCAATAAAGTGACAGCCGGTCTGCTGCTTCTTTGGTGAGCTGACAAGCTTGTTTGCTTCCTGAGAGCCTGTTGCTGAGCACACACAGCCTGTCAGGAAGACAGGTGAGGCTTCTGAAGCTGCCTCTCCCATGTCACCGTGTGGCCTAACGCAGGCAGCTCTTTTGTACCCCCTGATCACTTTCATAACAGAGAGCAAAGCAACTAGAAATTAGAAATACTTGCTTCTCCTGTGAAATGAATTTCTGTCGAAGCCGCTGGAGAATCTTCACTGAATGTATTAGATGGTTTTCACTATTCTTCAGAAACTGTTAATTCTCTAAAAACAAGCCTCCTGCTTCTTGCTACCTATCTGGGATGTGTCAGATCCAGCCGTCCTCAGTGCCCAGCGGTGCAGCCCTGAGCACAACATCCAGCTTTGCTAAGGTCAGTACATCTAGCTAATTCAAATCACACCCTGAGGCTCTTCTGAAGCTGCTTCTGAGGGCTGATCTTGAACCTGCTGACCTACAACCAGTGTTCAGCCCAGTTGTTCCCATCCTTTCTAATAGGTGAAGGTCTTTGGAACACATTATTTATTCTTCCTAAGGATCATTCAAGAGTTTTTGTTAGCATGGCACATTTTTTTTTTTGTAAATTATATGATAGTGTTTATTTCTTAATCCTGCTTGCTGAGTCACAGGTCTTTTAAATTCTTTCAGATAACATTAGTGGGATTTTAGCATGAGGGTTAAATTTTTAGGAGAAAATATGTTGCTAAATGTCTCTCTTTGAGAAATGGGCACAAAGGCCATCGTGTGCTCTTCATTTTGAAAGGATGTCTGTATAAGAGGACATAGAAACATTTAAACTTGATCATTGAAATCCATTTAGTTTTCATTTCATTATGAAATGTATTATAGGGCTGGTGGTCAAGGCTGTTACTAGAGCTTTTAGAGGTGGAAATCTGAGGCACCATTAGAAATGAAATGAAAAGGGACAAAAATCAAGGGCATGTTTTATATCCAGCATAAAAGAATAAATTAGGACACAGAAAAGTCTGGCATTTAAAAATAATAAAGAGGCAATGTATACGTTAAGATGAGAAATTACTTTATTAAAGGCTGCTGTCCTACAAGATAAAGAAGTCCTTAGCACAATATTAAGAACCTCCTTTTTAATAAGCATGCAAAAAGTCCCCTTAATATTATTCTTCCTAATGCAGATGTAGTGGCACAGGCTTGTAATACCAGCATTTGGCAGGCAGAGGTGGGAGGATCACAAGTTCAAGGCAAACCTGGGCTATATGATGAGCTCTAGATGAGCTAGACTATCATTAAAACAAAGGAGAAAATATTTCTCATATGTAAAGAGTTGCAAACATCTGAAGAGGGATTTTGTAGGGAGTTGATTTTTGCTGAGTTTCTTGGAAGGAAAGAGAGTAGTTTACTCATTGTATAAGGCTGACTCCGACTTTCAACCTGGTCTTTCCTTTCCACAGTCTTAGAATTGTTCAAGTTTGTCTTCACATTGTCACTGAAACAGTCTCAATGGATTTTTCTCCCTCTCATCTTTTTAATACTCTAGCTTACTGTCTACACTGTCATAAAATTATTCTTTCAAACAAAAATCCTTGGATTGCTTCTAAGACTTGTTGATCATCCAATGATAGAACCAACCCTGTAACCCGTGAGGCTACTTACAATCTGGTTTTTATTTATTTGAAAGGATCTTGTGGGAACTGCTTGCATGTTCATGTATCCAGCACCTTCATCAGGCTAAACTTACCAATATTTTTTACTTGTCAAGTTTTCTACACTGAATCACTTGGTCTATTGGCTAAGGAATCAGATTGGGGTAAAAACAGAAAATGTGCACAGTGAATGGTCAAGCTCAGGACAGATAACTCTGATTATACTTTAATCCTTCCAAAGGTTTGTTGACTAGAAAGAACGCTTGTCTAAATAAGCTCAGAGCATGGCCGTTATCCGTATCAGATTGTTTTATAACCAACATTCAAGGAATTATATTATCCTCTGGGCTACAGAGCATATGGAAGTCCAGATGGGTGTAAGTTTTTTTCCCCCTCTCTCATTTTGCTTCACTTGTGCTGATGGTATCAGATTTTTCATCTCCAGAGCCATAGTTTGTACTTACAGGCATAGGGAA
The DNA here is from genome assembly GCF_030254825.1 of Meriones unguiculatus. Taxonomy (NCBI): domain Eukaryota; kingdom Metazoa; phylum Chordata; class Mammalia; order Rodentia; family Muridae; genus Meriones; species Meriones unguiculatus. The sequence continues at coordinate 82,639,985 of NC_083357.1, read as the reverse complement.
TCCAGTGGACAGGTGAGGGAGAACTTCAGGACTATGTTTTAAGAAGAGAGCACCAAGTTGCTTTCTTTCATACTGCCTAGCAATAGGCAAGGATCCCTGAAGATAATCTCTTCCTGAGTGAGACATGTGCACGATTTGATGTCTTTCAGGAAAAACTCAGTTTATGAGTCTTTAGCTTCATGGAATGGAGCAAACTTTTGGTTGAAATAATTTTCTCTTTAGGTAACTGATAGTCAGAGAATGTGAGTATGACTTTCAAAACAGCACCCGATCTTTTTCCACAGCTTCTTATTGCACTCTCCATCCCTGGTATTCATGTGGCTGGGATCATTAGCTCTGGGAAAGCAGAATGGCATTCATTCCAAGAAGTTGGGAAGAGGTGGAAGCGAGGGAGCTTTGCCAACACTGGGATTCCTCTTGAGGTTGAGTGACATTTCTGATGCCTAGAGCATGCCTATTTCTCTGGAATTCTTGGTAAGTGGGGATGTGTTATGAAATCCTTACTCTAGTACAGGATTGTGCATACACTGTGACTGCATTTTCAAAAGATCACATGAGAGAGACATATTATCTTCTTTCAGTCATGCATTATGGGTAAGAATGTGGGTTTTTTTTTTGTTGTTTTGTTTTTGTTTTTTTTTTCCAACGAGGAGAATAGAGCGTTTGACTCATGTCACTGAGAACTTTAGTAAAATGGATCATAATTAAAAGAAACAAAAACTTTTGATGCCGTGTAAAAATTTAAAAGCTCCATTACTTCAGTATATGTATCCTTATCACCAGGGCACATATACTAGGAGGGCTCTTTCTTGGAATTCAGACAAATTAAAGGAAAGGGAAATATAATCAATGGGAAATTAATCATTTTCAGAACTATGTCCTTCAGCTAGATAAGAAAGTGTTGTAAATTCTGTATAGATCTGTGGGAAAAAATGAAATAACTCCAATTGATGATAACATTAAACTGCCTTTCTCTTGCCTTGAATGGGTAGAACATCTGAATTAAATTTCTCAGAAAAGCAAAAAGCAGTGATTTTGTCATCACAGCTCCTGACTCTAGAACTCTAGAAATAAAGCTCTAGAACTCTCCCAGTATAAGGAATATTCACTCTACAACAGATTTTAATTGCATAATTAATGACTGTACATCATTTTCTGGTGAGAAAGAAAAAAAAATAGCCAAGTAAGGACATACTATTAAGATATCTCTCATCTGCATTGTATAAAGCTTTGAAATCTGAAACTAGATTTCATACAGGTTGTGATTTCTAAAGATTTAACTTACAATCCCTATGGCTCTTATCTCAGGAGAAGAAAAGAGAGAGGGAGAGATTGTCAATCTTGAAGATCAGAAGGAGGTTAATACTGCCATTACAATCCATGCTTTGTTAATTATTCCTTCATTTAGGAAGATGACAGTATTGTGGCTTTTATAAGTAAGACAAAGTCTACTTTTATACTTCAAGCACAGAGAATATGAAACACTTTATGATGATGAGTCATGACCACTAAGCTAGCTAGTCATTTTCACCTATTTATTTATATTTTCTTGCTTGCTAAGGTACCACAAAGAGCATGGAAACAGGCAGGTAGAAATGGTACTAGAGCAGTAGCTGAGAGCTCACATCTTGATCTAATAGTATGAGGCAAAGAAAACACAGAGAAAATGGTATGAGCCTTTGAAACTTCAAGGCCTATCCACAGTAACAAACCTGTTCTAACAAGGCCACAACTCCTAATCCTTCCTAAATAGTTCTGTCAACTGGGACACAGCATTTAAATATATGAGCCTATGGAGAACATTCTTGATCAAACTACCATACCCATTCAATCTGGTGTGCAGTTATATTCCATCATCATCATCATCATCATCATTATCATCATCATCATCATCATCATCATCAAATTCTTATGTTGAAACTCTAACCTCCAACATCTCAGAATATCACTGTACCAGAGATGGGAACTTTAAAGAAGTAATTAAGTTAAATGAATCTGTTAGTGTGGGCCCTGATTTCACTAATGTTTTGATAAAAAGAGAATAGAGCACAGAGAGACACTAACTAAGCAAAAACCAGGTTAAGGCACAATGAAAAGGTGATTATCTCTTTGTCAGGGGGGATATCCGGGGCTGGGTGTTCCATACAGTTTTCAGAGAAAAGTGATTCTTCAGCCAATTTTGTCTATGACTTCAGGCCTCAAGATCTATTATAAAATTAAACGCTATTTAATTTGTTGCATTTTGTTAGAGCCACTCAAGCTAACTTTGCCTCTTTTGAATATTCTGTACTTCAGTAACCTGATAGACCTACCTCCAGAGGCAGAAAGAGAAACTCCATATCTCTCTGGCTATTCTGATTGCATTGTTCTACTATTCCTTCTTAAAAATCACCAAATCATGCCTCTTTAAAAAACAAACGACAAGCAAGCAAGCAAACAAACACACCACAATATATTAAGAAATCTATGCAGACACTCTGATGGTACAACCACTGATCTTAGAGATATTTGAAACAAAACAGCAAAACTGAGTTTCTCTGTTCCATAGAATTTGTTTTCATTTATGTACTTTAATTTTAATTATATTTCGAGAGTTTCATACACAAATACTCTATGTCATCTCCACCCCTCCTTCTTCCCCATCTAAATCCTCCTATGTCCCTCTCAAGTCCTCTCAAGTTTATTACCTTTCTTCTATAATTGTTGATAGCTTGTTGACTTGTTTTGGTACAGGTACAGGTATATAGGATACTGTCTTACAACTGTAATCCTGGTCCTCTGGCTCTTTCAACCTATCCACTCCATTGTCTATCTTCCTGTCTGAGCCTTAGGTGTAGGGCAGATGCACCAGTTGAGGCTTGGCACCTCCTCGTCACTTGTCTGCGTTTTGACAAGTTATAGATTTCTGTAGCAATCTCCAGATGCTGCACTAAATTTTTTTTTGCCTTTTGTTTTGTTTTGTTTTTAGCAGAGTGAGAGCTCACAGTTTTCTGTGAGTACAATGGTCTTTAGATGGCAGTTATGATTATGTTGCAAATAAAACATCTTAAGGACATTAACTTTACTCTCTGTTACTCTCTCAATTCCATGGAGGCACCAGAACTTTTTTCACCAGGGTTTTAATAAAACCCGAAAAACAATCTCTCAATATTTTGTATTTTAATATCTACATACTTGAACGGAGGTCTCAGGAATAAATAAGAATAAATAATCATTTCAGATCTGTTCTGGCTCAGTGAGTCACAAGTATGCCTTCAAGAGCCTTTGATCTACTCTAAGGCTTATATGTATTCAAAGTAGTTATAAGGTATAAGTATCATCTGTGACTTAAATGTTTTTCTCTTGGGTGAGGCTGAAATCTCATATAGCTAATGTTTAATAGCCAGGAGATTGACATGTAAAACATAATAGTTAAAAAATATCTCACCAATTCAAAATGCAATTTTTCTTTGTTCCCTGAAACCAGCCAGAAACCTAAGATCCACCTTTTTGTACTTCTGTGGCTAATAGATTAGAAATTTGTGTTGGAATATATAAAAAAAATATTTTTCCTAGAGCTTTTGATTTGATAAAATGCTAAATAAAGTAGACCATTTGCTGAAATTCACTTACTGTGCTTAATGACTAATTGTGGCAAAATAGACATTGCTTCATAATCATGTCTTTTCTATTTGCATTTTTCCTTCTGATTCTTAGGTTTAAAATTCCAGTTGTGCTAGAAATCATGAGATGTCTAACACTTTTTGAAAATTATGTAGATCAAAAGAGAAAGCATGTTCATAAAAAGCTTTGATAGTTTCCTTCTAATAAACCCTCCTTTAGACATTTTTAATTTGTACAGAAAAGGAGTGTTCCGCTGGGAAATGCTCAGATATTGTCTTTAAAGCTGAGATTTATGTGATCAGCTTGATCTACATGATGCACATTATCCCTAACTTGTTGGCAGAGGGGGAAATTTAGCTTGATAATAATTTCTGTTTTCTTCATGGAAAGAAACTCTCCTTATTTTTTTTAAATAAGAACAAGGCAGAGAGTCTGGGCCATTCCAGGTACTAGCTCATTGTATGCAGTTTTGCACGGCTAAGGAGACCTTCGCCTGTGTGACTTTGTGTTGCCTTGTGTCCCTAGAGAGCACTAATTCCTGTCTTATTTTATAGCCAAATCCAATAGGAGCAGAAGACAACATCTGTGTTCAATAGGTACATTTTTTTCCCAGCTCACATTAAATAGCTCATTATGGATGTTTGTAGGCCTGAAATTAGCCTTTATTAAATATAGAAGCACGCATCATCACCATTCCCTGATGAGAGCAATCAACCCTTTTAGTGATTCTTTTCTCCACAAGGTACTGTCAGGACTTTTAATTGTTTTACAGCATTTTTATACTCTGTTTTTATTATGGGTTGACTTGTGGCTCCTCAATAGATACTGAAGTCCGAATCACTATCATCTATGAATGTGATCTTATCTGGCAAAAGGGCCTTTATGATGATCAAGCTAAGATGAAGTCACGGAGAAAGGAGAGTAATTTTCCTATGACCTTACAAAAAGAGGACATTTAAGGGTTGAAGAGATGGCTCAGTGGTTAAAAGGATTTGTTGCTCTTGCAAGAGACTTGGGTCCAATCCCTAGCACCCATTTGGTGATGCACAGCCATCTGTAACTCCATTTGTAGGAGCTCTGACATCCTCTTCTGACTTCTGGAGGCACCAGGAACCCACATTGTACACATACATACACATAAGCAAAATACTTATAAAATAAGTGAACCAAATAGAGGAAATGAGGATGGAACCGGAAGGAGATGATGGAGGAGGCTACAGCAAAGATACAAAGTGAATAAATTGTAATAAATAATAATTATAAAGAAAAAAGCTAATAGAAAAGTTCAAACTTAGAATAAAAAATATAGCTGTCCTGCTGCCAAAAAGAAAAAGAAAAGAAACAACAACAAAAAGGAAATTTGGACATGGGAAAACAGTACCTACAAACAGAGAAAACCCCAGACTGCTAGAATCTGGGGAGAAGGGAAAAGTAGGAAGGGTAATAGCAAAGATGCCTCAGAATCCTCAGGAGCTCTGTAGGACTTTGACCTCCAGAACACTAAGACAATGCCTTTCTGCTGTTTAAGACACCTCGTGGGTAGTAGCTCACTACAGAAATGCCAGAAAATCCACAGCCACTCCGTAGATTATAGGAGTACTCGTGTTAAATAATCACTACATTTAAAATTTCATCTCAGTAGCTTACAATCTCTATTTTTATTCATTCCCACTGTTTAATAGCCATCTTTCCCCTCACTGGAACAGGAGTTTCACAAGGGCGAGGATTGTTAACTTGTTGACAGTGTCCTCCAGGAACATAAAGTAGATACCCAGGAACTCTCTAGATGAATTAATGAGCAAGTTGCTTTCTTTCCTTTGCTATTGCATCCTTCCTTTTGCTGTGATAAAACACCCAGAGAAAAGAAATTAAAGGGAGGAAGGGCTTATTTGGATCACAGTGCCTGGTTAATGTCCATGAAAAGAAGGAAGCTGTGGGGATAGGAGCCTGGAGGAGCAGATCCAAAACATCTGTAGTCAAGAAGCAGGAAGGAGCTGGAGAGATGACTCCATGATCAAGAACACAAGCTTTTTCTTGATCAGTGTTTGGCTTCCTGCACCCACATCAGAGGGCTCACAACTGTAACTCCAGTGCCAAGACTTCTGCTACCCCTCATCTGGACTCAGTGGGCATATGCCCATATCCCCTCACCACATACACACATCTATAATTAAAAATAAAATAATCAGAAAGGGAAAGCAGCAGCAGCAGCAGCAGCAGAGAATGACAAATGCTTGCAGCTACTCAATTCATTTCATCCTTTTATGTAATCTAGGATTCCAGCTAGGGGATGATTCCACCCACAGTGTGTGGTTATTCCCACTTCAATTATTGTAATCAAGATAATCTCCCACAGGTATGCCTAGAGACCAATGTCTAAGATTTTAGGTTCTGTCAAGTTGACAATTAACACTAACTACTGCAAATCTCAATACCTATGTTACTCTGAAAGCAATGCCTCCACAGGGAGGAATGAAAGAGGAAAAAAAATTAAAAGAATGACATGATGTTTCAAGTAAAATGCTGGGAAGTTTGTATAATCTAGGTTGTATTACATTCAAATTGCAAATGGAGCAGAGTAAGATTAATATTATGTAAGAAAAATCTTCTTACCTTCCACTTCTATTCATTCCATTTTGAGGACATGAAATTTTAGTAGTTTTTGAGTAACATTTATTTTCTTAAGGATAGCATAGTAGTTTTTGAATGTTTTACTTGAAATCACTGACTTTTTGACTAACTGCTCACCAAGGAAATACATGGGTTTATGATACGATTGGGTTCAGATTTTCATTTAGTACACTCTAGAAGGTTCTGTGCATGGCTGGAAAAATAATCAACTTCCATACTGAGGTTCTGAGAGAGTTTTCATGCCTGTGAAATTACTATCTTAGAAGTAGCAATGCTCTATATTACTGTCCATTCTGGGTACGGTTCTGTATTATTTAAACTAAGATACAAGGTGTCCTCTGGATTCCTTCCTTCTCCTCTTCTCACACAAAATATTATCAGCTAGACTTCCAAAGAGCTTTTGCTTTTTATCAGTGTCTTTCTGTATTAACTCAGTACAGCTACTACCTAGTCGATCACCGTGTTTTTATGTTGCTTAAATTGAAAATTGTAATTCTCTTGTGGGCTGTTTCCAAGCCCAGAGCAGAGGAAAACAATGATACAAGATCTGAAAGTCTTGCCTCTTGCTGTATGTATGGCCTTGGGCGGGTTATTTTGCCTTTTGAAGTCTGCGAAAAAAAAAAAAAGAGTAGCAATAGTTAATTCTCCAGGATTAGAAAAAAAGGAGAGCATGATAGGTGTTCTGAAAATGGCACATACTGCTATTTCCCCCGTAGGGTGGTAATTTTGATACAGCATTTACTTAACCTATAGATCTAGGTTACCCTGTCTTCAGCAGGAATATTAACAGTGGTGAGACTTTCCCCACAGGTGTGGGCGGGAGAGCAGCCTCTCATCCAGTTTGACTCTTTCTCGTGACAGATATGGATGTGGTTTTGTGTAGGAGACTCAGGTTGCACGTGCCAGCAGAATGAAGGAAGATGAGTGGTCAGAATGTACCTGGAGAACTCCGAAAGAGTCATCTGTACAACTCCACAAGGAAAACTCCCTAGTGACTCAAATCCTCTGGCTTGCTTTGATAGTTGCTCTGCTGTCCCCAATTCACCAGAAGATTTGTGAGTTCACAGAAGTTTTGCCAGGGTGGAAACATCTTTCACTAAGGTACGTCCTTGAGCAATAACCTAACCTGTTTTCCACAAATAAGGCTAGCCGCCAGTGCCACCAAGGTGGTGTGGATGTGCATTAAAGCATTTCCCCACACACAGAGAAAAGGGAAATCGACTTGAAAGATAATTTATGAGCAACCTTTTTCAGTTTGAAAATATGCCAGCAAACCATGCAGAAGCCACTCAGGTTTTCATAGATTTTTGTTTTGTTTTTTGGTTATTGTTGTTTGTCAATTTGCTGTGATAACCACCTGTAATCGTTAACACTTGGCTTTTCTAGCATGGGATCTCAAACATCTGCTGCAGCAGCCAAAACGTTCCTCAACAGAATTCAAGTTTATGTCCCTGTAATGGGAATTTCATTTCCTGTTGTTGGATTAGCAAGAACCTTTTAAACTCCAGCTTGTGTTCTTGAAACCACGGCACCGCCCTGATCTTTCCTCTGTGATTTTGTGTCGTAGACAGTCCCATAAGTACCTTATCTCTCCAGCTGGATTTCAGGCACACTGAGCACAAACATGAGTGCTCCTGTGGTGTTGTGTATCATCCATTACCTGGCAGAGTGGGACTCAGGAAATGATTATTGAATACGTTCTGTATGTGGTTCTGTGAACATAACAATCCCTCAAAGTCCTCAGTGGGGAGGGAAAGAAGTATGGAGAGAGAGTACTAAGATAAATCACTTTGGTCATTTCTTTCATTGAGATGATTTTATTTAATCATAAAGGCCAAAGTTCTAAATTAGCCCTATGATCTGAAATAGATAAAAGACAGGGGCATATATATATTTGTGTATGTTGGAGGTTTCTTTCTTCTACTCTAAATGTATGTTCTGAAAATAAAGGCTGTAGATTGAATTTCTCCTACAAATGGTTTATCCTGGAAATCCTTTCTTCTCAGCACAACTCGGGTATTAAATGACTACCGCAGCTCATCAGTCTCATCCTCTGTGAATTATCCTGAGAGATCACAATAGTGAGGCTCTGAGGCTTTAAAGATATTAGCATTCTAGGATGATGCTTTTTTTTTTTACTGGAAAGAAGCTGATGTAATTTGACCTTAAAATATGAAAATGTGATCTTCCATTCAGACCAAACAGGCTCAGTGTCTCGGAGCACATTTCCTGTAAATACCCCGTGTGTGCTTCACAGGATGCAGTTTTCGCGGTCCCTCAGTGAAACTTAAACCGTGTCTGCTCAGAACTGTGGTTTTGCTTTCCAGAATTTCCTGAAGCCTTAAAAAAAATTTACGAACACAAACCACACTTTGGGTATAATTAACCATCGAGGTGGCAGTCATTTAGACTCAAGAATAAATACTTTCATGTTGTTTAGATAGAGACATATTATTATTATTACAAATAGTAAATATTATGGTTCTACATTTATTATACAAAGTAATGTATAAAATTAAACATATGAAGCCTACTTAATGTCTCCATGTAGTTCTACTAGATTATTTGTCTTGGAGTTGTCCAACATGGTCAGAAGGCTGCCATTGACCCTATTTAAAATAAATGATTTCTAGTAGGAAGCTGGATGAAAGCAAGGAAACCAAAATGTACTGCTTAATTTAAGACATAATTGACAATGCTCCCCTCACATCTAAACAGCTTGCCTGGCATCGTTTCTAGCTTAACAAAAATCAATGAGTCCATACCTTCAAACATCAGACCGTAATGTAAAAGGTGATGGTGAGAAGCGTTCTTCTGAAGGCTGAGAATTCTGGACAGTATTTTCTGTGTGACAGGAGGCCGGAAGCAAACCATATGAATACATTTAAATGATCATATCTTTTGGGTCAATCTGTACCTCTCATTCAAAGCTTGAGAATGGATACAAGCACGTATACATATATATGGAATGTATTCTGTATGTATATATGGGATATATATGCTGAAAGTATTCTATACATATGTAAATAGGCGTGCATATTTACTCTCTTTGAATGTTCTTCATTTGTGTGTGTGTGTGTGAAGGCATGTGAGAGGTAAATGTACATGGAACTGTTTGTGTGTGTTTGGTTTATATGTATATTTGTATTTATAGAGTGGCCTAGGTATGTGGTATCTAGTGAATTGTGTGGTTTGATGGGATGTATAAATATATGTGGTATGTTTGCAAATGTACTGTGATATATATATATATATATCCTACATGTGTATATGTTTGTATTTTTATATGAGATATGTGATCTGTGTCACTTGTACATGTGTGTTGTGTGTGTTTTGCATACATATGTATATGTAATACGTATGATTTTGTGTATGTTATGCATATATTTGGTTACTTGTACATCTGTTCTTGATAATACAAAAGTGCCTTGAGGATTTGTCTCCCCAGACTTCTTTTTGCTCCAGAGTTATCTTTTAAAAGCTCTTTGGGAGGTTAGGTTATCCTTCCCATGATAAAAGTAAATAATAATGATAATGATGATGAAGGTGATGATGATGATATCCCCCAAAGGCTAGAAAGGTTAGGTGGTGATGGACTTTTTCATCATGACTTTAGTTACATTGTACAACAATCAATAATTGCCTGGCCCTGTCTCTGCTCTTGCATTTTTTATTTTATTTTTTCTTATCAGTTACATTTTATTAACTCTGTATCCCAGCTGTATCCTGCTTCCTCATCCCACCCACTCCCACCCTCCCTCCCTCATCTCCACCGTGCCCCTTTCCAAGTCCACTGATAGGGGGGAACCTCCTCCCCATTCATCTGACCCTGTTTTATTAGGTATTTTCAGAACTGGCTGCAAAGTCCTCCTCTGTGGCCTAACAGGACTGCTCCTCCCTTGGGGGGTGGGGAGGTCAAAGAGCCAGCCATTGAGTTCCTGTTAGAAATAGTCCTTGTTCCCCTTACTATGGGAAACCAATTGGTTTCTGAGCTACCACGGGCTACATCCAAGCAGAGGTTCTAGATTATATCCATACATTGTCCTTGGTTGAATGTCAGTCTCACTCTTGCATTTTATAATCAAACTCCAGATAGGCAGGTCTGTGTCCAGGGAAATGTAGACACATAGGCTTGGATGCAAGGTCACTCAGGCTGTCTCTGCCATTTACTAGGTATTTGAATTTGGACTAGGTACTTAATATCTCTGAGCCTTCCTTTCCACATTTACACAATAAGAATGATAACAATATCTCAAATGAACATGTCATTGTGAGGGGGCAATAAATTCATGTTTAGGAAGCACTTATCACAGTGCTAGCCATCAAATGAGTGCTTTGAGCTTTAGCTATTATCTGTCTCATCTCAGGAAGTCATGCACTGCCCTCCATGTGTGCCTTGTTACCGTGGAATTCCTTTCTTCTTTTTACACACCTGTAAGTCCTTTCTGGTCCAGAGTAAATGTCATCACCGAAGCCAATTATTATATTTGAAACAAATAAGGTTTGTAGGTTAGTGGTTTAGTTCTTAGATTAGGAAGCAGAAACTGGTAGGATCAAATTTGTCTGACTATTGCAGCTCTCTCTTGGAATGTAGCTTTCTTGACAGTAAACTGGAAGTAGTACTCTGCCCTCCATTTTTAAGGTATCCTTGTTAAATGAGCTATGGGAAGTGTGAGCCGAAACTATGTGTCATCCTCTTCTCTTTCCTCACACTTGTTTTCTGGACATGTACCTAATTACACAGTTTGCATTATTCTTTCCTTGATACTTGTCAAGATTGCATCAATTTTTTTTTCTCTCGATTGCTAAGCATAGTGCTATGTCAATAAAAAAAGAAAAATCCCCCCAAATGGATTTCTTTTTGATTGAACAAGCAATGAGAATGAGAGAGAAATCAGAAAAGGGACCATAACCTTCTAAGATCTGCTTTAAAAGGCACAATGATAAACATTCAGAGGATACATGGGAATATTTCCTACCTCAGTGGTACCTGGAATCTTTGGAAGACAAAAAAGACTTTAATTTGTTTTCATCCCTATTTCTTTCATTGTCATGTGGTGAGGAAGACTGATTCTCAGGGTCATTGAAAATTGATTTTGTGCTGTGTGCTTTAAAGAACTAAAGTAGGCTCTTGGAGTTTTGTTCACTACTCTTGCTCTGAGAATTCTAATTATGATCATTGATTTATTTTTTTCTTCTGGTAATGCCTTTTTAAAACACACAAAAATTATCTTAGCAAAAACATTACCTGTGTGGATAATTGGCATAGGGTTATATTTTATGTTATAAAATATAAATGTGGGAAAATCATAACACATATGATTCTCAGAGATAAAGTATAACAAAAAATTCAATAAATATTTGGATAGTGTGTTGTGGAAAATTTCATAATTGGTTGTGGTAGTTAAACTGCTCATGGTAAGAAGGAATGCATATAAACATATTTATACCGGACCACAGGGGAAGACAGTGCATCCAGTCCTGGTGAGACCTGTTAGGCTAGGGTCAAAGGGCAGAGGAGGACCTCCCTATCAGTGGACTTGGAGAGGGGCAGAGAGGAGTTGAGAGAGGGAGGGTGAGATTGGAAGGGACAAGTGAGGGGGCTATAGCTAGGATGCAAAGTGAATAAACTGTAATTAATTTAAAAATAAATAAATTTTAAAAAGAAAAAGAAGACAATAAAACAGAGATTTACATAATCTTTCTTCAGACCTGAGGATCTTCAAAGAGCCCATATGTTTCAGAGAAAAGTGTGAGCTGTATATACTTGCATTGCTAGATGTGATATGTAGGCTGAGATAAAAACAATAAAGACTTTTTTTAAATAAAAAAAACCCGTATTTTATCATTTTGCTATTTGCATACTTTCAAAAGAATGACTTTAACACTGATAGTCCCTTCCTAATTTTTCTCATTGTACCAAAGAGAGACTTTTTGTCTGCCTGTTCGAACAATTTATAGCAGAATTCAACAATTCCCTTTATAAACCTTAAGACTGCTACCAACTCCAGAGGGAGCCAGTCTTTAGTAGCCTGACTTGGTCACTAGGAAATTAATTTTTTGAATTGATATTCTAAGTGTTTCTTGCCTTGAAAAAAATGCAGCGTCTTCCTTTATAATTCACCATATTCCCCCTCAGGTCTTTCATTTGCTTTTTTTTTTTTTTTTTTTTTTTTTTTTTCAGAAACTGTTGTGCTGGGATGCTGTGTCCCCTCAAAAGTAAGTAGACTGCTTGCCCATTGATGTGGTTTTAGAGGTTAAAATATAAAAAGAGAAGCAATGAAAAATAAAAAGAGGAAATTCACAAAGTGATAAAGAAATGATTCCAATTATAAGTGGGAGATTTATACAAATGCTTCATTGATAACATGGCTTTCCTTACTGTGACAAAATTAAAAAGTCTCTGGACCTAAACTCTCTTAATACCCCCAAACAAGACTTGTACCCCTGCAGGAAGTCAATTATCTCCATGGCAACCCAAACAAATAGTGAATATTGCAGTATCAGACAAGATGGATAAAAGGTGCATCTGAAATAAATTTATGTCTTGAGATCAGACAGTTTAAATGGGAAAACTGCTCCATAGACTATCCAGGAGAAGCTATTAAAAGAGAAACAAAGTAAGTCCCTTGTTGAATTCCCAAGAGAGCTGTGCTTGAAGCATATATAAATCCTACCTGCCTCTCCCTTTAAGGACAAAAACTGTCAATACATCCCCATTTACATGGCCACTTTGATGATGCCACCTGTAAACCTCAGGCCTGCCAAAGATTGTTTATTAACAAGCACCTTCAAGAACAGTCTCTTAATCCATCCTCTTGTTCAGTCAGAGAGCTTTTTCATTATTACATACATCAATTCTCAGAAGCAGAGATGCCCCCTCAAAGATTAAAGTTCAGAGGATTCTGAGTCAATGAAAGTCTTGTATAGAAGAAGAAAGGAAAAAGATACTCACTTCCGAAAGCACAGAGTCCTCAGAAGCAACCACGAAGCTGTAAATTTTTCATTAAGTATAGAAATTAATAACGCTGATTAAACCACTGTTTGGAAAATAACTCCAGATATTAAAAGGAACTTTTCAGTAGAAAAAAAAAATTGCATCTGTTTTTTTTTTTTTTTTTTTTTTTTTTTTGTGTGTGTGTGTGTGTGTCTGGAGATGTGGCTTTTGAAGTCAGGGGATTCCAGTAGGGAGCCTGCTTTGTGGATGAACCCATCACTTACCCTAAAAAGAGAAACAGTGGGAGGAGAACACTGAGCAGGACACAGCCCCTGCCTGCTCTTTAAGATGGTGAAGCAGGGATCTCTGGGTTGCAATCTCATGTTGATTGACGCAGACTTCCTCTTTGCAGTAGATTCCACCTTGTCCCTTCCACTCCCTTAATCCAAACCAGTTTCTTTTCCTTATGCAGCATTCAGTCTTATGTTCCAACTGTTTCTTCCTTACACCTCTCGGTCATTTTCTTTCCTTCCTAGTGATCTTATCTTTACACAACTGGATGATTATGACAGTTCCTAACATGCCTAACTAGCTGCTTACCTTCCTACTTCCTGTCTTTCTTTACTGGTTGAATTTATTTTCCAAAGAGGCCATTTTAATTTTTCATGCATTTAACCAAAACATAATTGTTTCCTGTTGATTCCTCTCAGAGTCATTTATGGTTATCCAGCAGCTCACCACTTCTGCCCTTCAGCAGAGCTCTCCAATGGTTTGTTTCTATGATTCCACCATGCTAATCATTATCACTTACCGCAAATGCCTCATATTTTCCTTTTTGTCCTTACTTGTATAATCTGTATGTGGCTTACATAGACGAGCTCCTTCCCCTTCCCTGGATTCCCCTCTTCCTTCCTAACAAATTAAGTGCCTAGCAATGTCTTATGAATTTTGCTTAAAATTCAACTCAAGTGTAGATTTATGTATACTCGCTAACTCACAGGTCTCATGTTTTTTTTTTCCTTCTGAACTCCAATAGCACTTAATGTCTGCAGTAGGCAGTACAGGTTACATATATGTCTATACTCTAGTCCCTGGACTTAATGATGTGGTACATTACAGATAAACAAGGAATTTGCATGTTTCACTAAGCCTTGAAATAGAGAGGTTTCCTGCATCACGTGGGTGGTACCAATTAATCACATACTCTTTTACAGATAGCAAACTTCCTCTAGGTCTAGTAAGCTGCTGCCAAAGTTGATGTAGAAACCATGACCCAATGGTCCCTGACACAAGTGATTGTGTTTCATGATATGTTCTGTCATTTGTTGTAACGGAAATTAACTGGTGGTCTTTGTCTAGCCCCCTGTGTCTTTATCATAGAATGCATCACGATTGGGAGATAGCTGGCAATCTTGGCAAGGATAAGAAAACATGAAATCATTTTACTGTGTGGGCCTTTTATCATACTTTGCCTGCTGCAGTTTCTTTGGTGTTGGTGTAGCAGCAAACACAGGTAGCAAGAGTGTTAGGCTATCCTAAAGACTGTTTTGTCTGTTCAATAAGGGGAACTAAAAAGGTAATCTTCTTAATCAAAATTAATCTAAATAATGTCTATTGCCCCTTTGGAGATAGTTTATGAGTAGCTATTCTTTTTTCCACTTATTTGTTTTATAATTATTGCTTTCCCTTCCTGAAAGCAGGTTCTGATAATAACAGAACGAGAGTGCACTTTCCTCTACAAAGCGGCAAGCACCCACTAGTGGAAGGTCAATAGTCTTTGTATACCAACAAAGGTGAATGATGCATGCTCAGGTTGAGCATATGCAAAGATACTGCCTCTGCCTTCTGAACTCTAGACCCTCTTTGTTCTTAGGTTCACTGTGTACCCATGCCCTTGAACATGCCTTTAGACCTTGAGACCTACTGGCTCTCTTTCTCTGAGCCTAGACCATGTTTCTTTTTTTGTAGACTGGGAAATAATGATTAACAGTCTTTTGAAGTTGCTGTAGCCATTTTAAAAAGGAAATTGGCTTTCTTAATGCTCTCTAGCTTCCCTTATGCACAGAGAATGTACACTCACAATTTCTGTTATTATAACTCAGGAAACCCCAAAACATTCAAGATTTTTATTTATGAATCATATTACAGTCTGAGTCACACACTTGAGCACTGTATGTAACTTCAGCCCAGTGAAATTCACATAAAGATCTTGTAAGTCCTTGCCAAACATCTTAGACTTCTTTCTAAAGAAAGCAGCATCAACAAAACAAAACCAAATCCACTCTCCAGGTCACCTGCAAAACTCTAACATAGGTTAAATCATATAATTCCATGAGAATGTTTCCATAGCCCCCTCTTTTAAATTGGAATTAACTGAGGTGCATGGAAATCTTGTCACATTCAAACTAGCTTTATAGATACAAGCACTCGAGATGAAAACACTCTTGCAAGTGAATTCACTTTCAGCTCTCTGGTCCAAAATTATCTGTCTTTCACAGGCAACTAGAACACTAGACAAAAAAGGTGAGGCAATAATGTTTAGCAGTTGAATTATGGCAATAATTCCTAAGAATCAGAGCAAAGACAAGATGAGCCCAATATTGTTCCATTCTGCTGACTGGAGAGTTTTCAAGTTCCATGGAAGGGAGGAAGAACTGAGTAAGAGCTAGGGGATCCCACTGTAGAGTCAGAGTCCAGGATTTAGAAAAGACATAATCAAGTCCAGAGCTGTGGGCCACCCTCCTCTAGTTTAAAAATCTGAAGAATGGTGTGTTGGTTTTCTTTCTTTCTTTCTTTCTTTCTTTCTTTCTTTCTTTCTTTCTTTCTTTCTTTCTTTCCTTTCTTTCTTTCTTTCTTTCTTTCTTTTTCTTTCTTCCTTTCTTTCTGTCAACTTGACACAAAATCTAAACTTGCTTGAGAAGTAGAAACCTCAACTTAGAAAATACCTCTGTCACCTTGGTATGCATGCTCGTTTGTGGGGTCACTTTCATGATTCATGGCTAATTTGGGAGAGTCCAGTCCACTGTGGGTGCTACCAACCTTTGTCTGGTGGTCCGGAGTTTAATAAGAAAGCACACTGAACCATGGGAGCAAGCCAAGAACTAGCATTCGTCCATGATCCCTGTTTCAGTTCCTGCATCCAATTTCCTGCTTGAATTCCTGCCCTAACTTCCTTCGGTAATGGATTGTGATGGGTATGTCTAAGCTAAATAAACCATTTTCTCCTCAAGTTAGTTTTGCTTGGTGTTGCATCAAAGCAACAGAAAGCAAATAAGACAGAAAACAACCCCAAACATTGATTTAAAAAATAGTACTTTGATGTAACTTCTAAATTCACATTTGGAAGGTGGAGGGATGACTCAACAGTTCCTGTTCTTCCAGATGATCCAGGTTTGGTACCCAGCACCCATGTTGGTTGGCTCACAACTACCTATAACTCCACATCCAGGACACCCAAAGCCCCTTCCTGACCTCACTGAGAACTCACACCCATATGGTGGCTCATAAGAGTGTGTAACTCTAGTTCCTGGGGGAAATAATGCACTGCTCTGACCTCCATGGGCACTAGACACACATGTGGTGCACCAATATGCATTCAGACAAAACACCTATGCACATTAAAACAAAAATTTTAAAAATCAGAATTACCATAATATAATCTGACTCCAATCATGAACAAATTGGTTATGTTTACTTTTCATTAATATTAGCTTCTGCCAGGAATTTTTAATATTTATGAAACTCTATTTACAAAGTTTTGGTTTTATTTTTTATTAGTACTTTTGTGTGTGTGTATAATTGGTTTTCAAAGAGTTTTTCCAATTTATTTTTATTTTTTTATTCACTTTGCATCCTTATTGTAGCACCATCCCTCCTCCCCTCCCTGTCTTACACTTCCTCCTCTTCCCCCCATTAATTAGTACTTTTTGTGTCCTTCTTCATTTTTTGTAATAGTCTTTGCTTGTCTCAACTTTACAAAGACTCTTTTCTGTATTTCTGTATTTTCTTCTAGGACTTTTACCTTTCTCATCTTTAAAGTTACATGTGATTAATCTCAAGTTAATTTTTATGTACAACATGAGACAGGAGGTGAAGACAGTCTACAGTTGCATTTGAAGAAATGAATATGTTTCTTTAACAGATTATGTCAGAGGTTCTGTTAAAAATTACTTGACTGTGTGTAGGAAGGGTCTTTGGACTTTGTGCATCATGATACATTTTTCTAACATTATAAATTATTACACTGTTTTGATCGTAGTAACTTGTAAGTCTGGAAATAAGATGTTATTATCATTCTATGTTTCTCAGTTTCAAAATTATTTTTGCTATTTTCATCCTTTCAATTATATAGAAAAGTTAGAACAATGCTAATTTCTGTTGCTATATTTTCTTGCAGGGCAGATGTAGGGAGAATGGATATATCAACATACAGGTTTCTGGCTATGAACATCTTCTATTTCTCTTTAATTACTTGAGCTCAAACCTGCTTAGGTTTCTTTCAGTAATGTTTTGTCATTTTAGTATATAGCACTTATAAAATGAGCTATTCTTCAAAACATCATTTTGTTGGCCTATAAATGATCTTCATCTTTAAAATATTTCATTTTCCAATTGGTTAGAAATATGTAGAGACACACCTTAATTTTGCATATTGAATTTGTATCCCACTAGCTAACAAAATTAATTTATTAATGCAGCAATTTTTGTAGATTCTTAAGTATTTTTATATATAGTAATCATATAATCTGAAAATAGGCATTTTTACCTATCCACTTATCCTTTATGCATTCCCTCTATCTCCCTCTCTTTTCTCTCTTTCCTCTTTCCCTCTACCCCTCCCTTCCTCTCTTTCTCCCCACCTCTAGCCAATCTCTCCACTCTCTGCTTCCCAGTAGCAATATTCAAGATATTCTGGGCTGTGCGAATATTTTTAACTCTTTTGCCACATTGAGTATGGTGTTCAATCCACTGTACTTTTTTGTTATAACCACCATTTCCTTTCCTTTTTAAACATAGTTTTCTGTAGTTCTTTGAACACAAACACACACAGACATATATATTCATATGTATGTAATGTATTATATACACACATATATGATTCTTAAGATCTTTGTTTGCTAAACATATGGACCATTTTGGGTATGTTTTTAAATAGCAACTTTATTGAATATGCCTCACATTTTCATGTTTCTGTGAAGATCTGAATATAAAAATCATTTTGGATAATGCGTTATAAAATCTCTGGAGAGTTCCAGTTTGATTTGAGAACTGTATGTAGTTCAGTTATTTCCTTGTATTATGGAACCTTAGCAGTATGTATAGTCTTTGTTAGGGAAGATACCTGGAAAGCCAAGATGTTTTCTAGGCCTTGGAATTCGGTGGAACTGAACCCCTGCATTCTATCTTCTTGCAGATTTTGTTAAGCTTTTTTTTTTTTTTTTTTTTTTTTTTTAATCTGGCTTTGCTGTGTAGGTCTGGAATCAGGCATTCAGACATGGTCCTTTCAAAAGTAGTGTTTCTCTGGAGAATATTCATGGTATTAACATTATAACAAGTGAGACTTAGTCACTAATGCCTGTTCCTTGTTTCACCTTGTAGTGTCTTCACTCTGCTGAGCCTTAAGATGGCTCACTTGGCCATTGGGCATAGCCCCTAGCTAAGCACTCATGAGTAACCCATCTCAAACTTTGTGAGTCTCCTCTCTACATGATCTCTTCTGGGGTCCTGTATTGTAGACTTCATATGCCTTGTGTACCCCCACTCTGATTCTTTAATGGGGACAAGTTCTGAGTTTAGAGCAGTTAACTGAGTCCAAGCACATCATGAAAATTCATCTCTACCTAAGGGGAAGACATCTGGCCTGGTCTGAGGCTCCCAAGCTCTTTTTGATGAGAATCCGTAACATTGTCCTGTGTGTGGACAATGTCCTAACTCAGTTGTCATATCTGTTTGGCCTCCCACTATGTTTGTTCATGATAGGAGCCAGGATTAGGGCCAGTTTTTCCTTCATTGTTAGAAATCATGGTACTCTTTAAGTGATACAATGAGCCCCTATCTATACACTGGACATATATACTAGGCATTTAAAAGTTGCCAGTATTGTATATGTTACCTCAAATTTTGTTCATAATAGTATTTTAAGTATTAATGAAGGGCACTATGAAAATAGATACATGTGTATGAATAATCATAACAAGGTCACAGGGTTTCTATTTCCTCAAATTTTAATCTTCTCTTGTGTCAGAAACCTTCATATTCTTCAGTCATTTTGGAACACACAGGTGCTGTGGTGAGTAGTTCTCCAACTGTGCCAACAAAAGGAAGAGCTAATTTTTTTTCATTGCTACCTGTGCTTTGCTGCCTCTTACCTAGCTTCTTTCAGTTCTTCCTCTTCCCTGTCCTCTGACGTCAACCACCATCTCATCCTTTTCTTCTCTGAGATGAACTATGTATTTCTAGAGATGTGTGAGGATAAGCATTATTTGTCTTCTAATGTCTTCTGACTTGTTTCACTTTAAAAATGACTTCCAGTTCCATCCATGGTGCTAAAAATGTCAGAATTTCATTATTTTTCATGATGGAATAATATTTTCTTGTGCATATGTGCCACATTTTTCTTACTCGTCATTCATTGAGATGGATACCTGCAGGTAGGTTCTTGATATAATGACTTCTTTGATCATATACATAGTGATGAATGTATCTTCCAATTTCTTATATCTTCTATATTTTCTATCATCATTTCTTAAATTGATATTATTGTGGAGATATTTTACTTCTTTGGTTAAATGTGTTCCCAAATAGTTCATGTTATTGTAACTATTGTAAATGAGATAGATTTTTTTTTCATTTCTTTGCAGCAAGTACACTGACACATAAAAATGTTATTGTATTTTGTATGTTGATTTTGCATCTTGCAACTTTAGCGAATTCATTTTTCAGTTCTAATAACTTTTTGATCACATATTTATATTTTTTCATTTATGAATTCCTGTGATCTTCATACATGGATACTTTAACTTTTTTTTCTAATCTGATTGCTTTTTATTTATTTCCATTGCCCAGTTACCATTGTCAATACTTACAATACTACATTAAACAGGTGAAAATAAATTGTGGAAGTGAATATGTAGTTTTTAGATGTGGGGATATGATTTTTCAATCACACATCATTCCTGTTGTATCACCACAAAGCAAAAATATAAGTAAAACAGACTGGCAAAAGTTTGGAAGGTCAGAGTCCCCTGCAACACTTCCAAGTTGTCTTGGCATATGTATTCTCACACTGTATTGCCCCTTCTTTGACACTCCACTCATTCATGATAGAGCATCCCTCAAAAGAGTGATGTGTTATTGATTCTGCAATTTACTTTCAAGTTGCTGTCACTTCTGAATTTTGATGTGGGCACCCCAGGAGGACAAATGTGCAGACAATATAACTGTGTTATAACCACCACCTGCCATACTGCGCTTACAAGATGTCGGCAACATGAAGTGTTCATTCAGATTTTCAAAGGTGATATGAAAATATTGGGGGATCGTGCATCTTAGGATAATACAGCATTCAATTTTTAAACTTAATTTTCAGAAAACAGAAATAAATTACCGAATAAAAACGATTTCTCAACAAACTCAATGGCATCTCTGAAGGTTCCGTGTCTTAATAATGCTATTTCAGGGCTTTTCTTTTTTAAAATTTTTATCTTATTATTTTTATTTTATTTAAATGTTTTCTTCTCCCTTTTTACACTACAGGTACTTTGCATGTATATATTATGATTTACGTTTTATGAGATTTAGCATTTTTATGGGATTCCTGAGTGTGCAAACAAGGGGATCTTTGTTTCCTGTTCCTTCTCTTAGGCTCTTTTCTTTCAATCTGTTTGTTTTGCTCAATTTTGATGTGATAGTTTTTGCTTTATTATATTGTTTTGTATTGTATTGCATCATATTGTATTATTACTCTTTTCTTATAATGAGAGACAGAAAAGGGGAGTGGATCTGGATAAGAGGGGTTGTGGGGAGGAACTGGGAAGAGCTAAGATAGGGAAAACCATAATCAGGATATATTATGTGAAAAAAATTATTTTCAAAATAAAAGATGGGAAAAAGATAGACAGTTAAAAATAATTAAAAAATGAGAAATCACTTCATTTGTACTAAATTGAATCTTTATATCTACTAGAAAGACATACAATGTCAAATAGATTTAGAATGGGAGACCCAGGATCATCTGCACTCTGAGCACAGGTACTTTCTGACTATGATGAGGTTAGTTATGCCCAATGAATTCATTCTAAGTTCAAAATATAGTGTGTTGAAAATGTCTTCAATCCAAATGACCTACATAACCACTATAGATTAGCCTAGCTCACTCTAAACATGCTTAGAGCCTTTTATTAGTATGCTGCTGGACAAAATTTCCCAGCACAAAGCCCATTGTAGAACAAAATGTTCAACTGATTGAATAAATTTTGCACTTTAAGTTAAAAAAAAATCTTTTTACATGATAGAGATTATGTTAAGTCTAGAGTAGTTTTCTTAATATTTAATAGAATAATTAATAATTTGCAATATTTGTTAATGAATCGGGAAGAAATGTTAATTTTTGCAGGTTCAGAATGCAGTATATTTATGATTCATAGGGTATCAAATCACAAAAATAAACAAGGGGATGAAGAGATGGCTTAGTAGCAGTTAGGACACCTTTTAAAAGTTCAATTACCAGGATTTCCAAAGTCTTTATTGACCCAATTACATATTACGTGAAATCATTTCACTTTGTTTTTCAGGGTTTATCTTTGTAGACCAGCCCGGCCTTGAGATGTGCCTGCCTCTACCTTCAAGTGCTTAAAGGCAGCCTGGCTAATGATAAGCCAGAGACTTCTGTTTGCCTCCAGGGCAGTCCTCTTGCTGAATTTTTCCAAACAACTGTAGACCAAGTCATAAAAGATGGCCACCTCACTGGTTACATGACCCCTCGATTATTTAATGAGCAGCAGCAGGCAGGCCGACTTCTCAGACATTTCCAAGAACCTTGAGTATAGCCTCCAGAAGGAAGCTCTGTTGCGAATATCGAGGCACAGAACAGTACTCCAGGTAAAAAGCTTAAGTTCAGGCCCAACGTATACAGGAAAGCTGAGTGGCAGCTGCAGGCACTGCGTTGACCTGGGCTGTCAAAGTCCCTCAGTTACTCTGGTGTACAATTGGAGATCCCATGGCCACAGCTCTTGGAAACATGCTAAAATGTTATTTATGTTAATAAAAGGGAATAAATGTAAATACAGAAGTGGACAAAAAGAAAAGGCCACTTTTATTTACAAATGTCTGTTTTCTGGGAAGAACTCAGGAGAAATGAATCCTAAGCTTGTATATTAATAGCTTCCTTTTTTGGGTGGTGTTTTTAATAAATGTGTTGACATCGTTCTGTGAACTTTCAGTAGAACTTCCTTGACCACTTGAATAAAAGTGATTACAGGCTTTTCAATCACATCTGTTAAGTACATCGACATGCTTACAGAACATCGACAACTCCAGGAATGAACGGACACATTGACAGCTCTTCAGGAAGATGATCGCTTTTGCTTCTGCTAATTCAGGTCCATCTTATTGAAAGTCAGGGGTATTTGAAACCAATGTGATTAGACAGCTCTAGTCATCAATCCAGTTACAAATTTTCATTAAGTAGAACACACTCTGATGAAATAAAAACATCACAGAATAATCTCTCCTTCCTTCCTTCCTTCCTTCCTTCCTTCCTTCCTTCCTTCCTTCCATTCTTTCTTTCATTCTTGCCTTGAATGCAGGGACTAACTTGAATGCAGTTCCTCCACTGCCACAAATTATGCAGTTGAGTTCCCCATGTTAGAGGAAATACCAAGGGTCAGCATCCTGGAGTGCAATGGATATGTCTTAGTCTGGGGAAAACACTTAGGTGATTGTATCTCCGCTGTAAGGTAAGTGTTAGAATAATTTTCCTTTTTGAATTAATTAGCTCATTTAGTCACTTTACATCCCGATCGGGCCGTAGTCCCCTCTCCTCCCAATCCTGTCCTCCCTCTTCCCCCATTTTCCCTCTGCTACTTTTCAGAAAAGGGGCGCTCCCCCCTCACCTCAGCACTTCAAGACATATGACTGAGCGCACGCTCCACTCTGGCCTGGCAAGGCAGCCCTGCCAAGGGGAAGAGATCATATAGCAAACAGAGTTCACTTCAGAGACAGTCCCTCTTCCCCTTACTATGGGACCCATTGGCTACATCCGTGGAGGGGGCCTGGGTCCAGTTCATTTATAGTCCTTGCTTCAGTCTCCACAAGCTCCTCTGGGCCCTGGTTAGTGGGCTCTGTTGGTCTTCTTTGGAGCTCTTGTTCCCTCTAGCTTCTTCTGTCCTTCCTTCCTTCTTCTTTTCCACAAAACTCCCTACACTTCTCCCAATGTTTGGCTGTGAATCTCAGATTTAAGCCAAGGGGCTGGAGTTAATGCCTTACTAGTTAAGATGCAAACTGTTCTTGCAAGTAACTGGAGTTTAGTTCCCAGCACATCCTTATTTGGGTGGCTCCCAATCACCTGTAGGTCGAGGGAATCCGATGTCAACTTCTGGCCTCTGTGGGCACCTGCACTCAGATGTGCGCCTATGTGCATACGTGTATGCATAACTAAAGAAATAAATAAATGTTTTAAAAATAAGATCTATCAGGAGAATCGATATGATTTTAAAAGTATAGTTGAAATGCTGTATGTGAATATACATACAATTAAAAATTAAAACTAAGTAGTTTTAAAAGTAAGATATATTAGGAGAATTAATATGATTTAACATAATTTTAAAATTAAATATAGTTGAAGTAGTTCCAAGTGTGCTGTCCTGTCAATGTCTGTGTTTCAAAAATCTTCATCTACAGAAGCTTAATAATCAGCATCTGCTGTTCAGGGATGGGACTTTAGAGAAGGGTTAGGGCATGATGAAGGAACTGATCACGAATTGTCTTCAGTAGTCTATTAAAAAATAAAAAAGGGCCCAGAAAGCTACCTCACTTCTACCACCTTCACATACAGATAGAAGGCCTCATCCGTGAATCAGAAAGCACTCACTAGACACAGAGCTTCTTGGCTCTGTAGTCCTGGACTTCTCAGCCTTCAGATCTGTAAAAATAAGTATCTGTTGCTCATAAATTATGCAGGTTACATAAGTGTGCTGTAGGTTAAGCAGATGTGAAGCAATAGCTATTGATTTGAAAACTATAAAAAGTGGAAAGAATTCTGTACTTGTATTAACTTTCACCTATTTTCCTCTTTTATAATAATTTATTTCTTAAAATTACAATTACATAACCTTTTACCTTCCCCTTCTCTCTCCAACTGCTTCATGAATTCCCTTTTTGCTCTCTCTCAAATTCATGTTCTTTTTTCTTTAATATATATACCATTAAACATATATATTTATATGTATATGTACATATAAACATATATTTACATATATGTAAACACATATATGTAAATACATATATATATAAAGATACACATGTAAATATATATTTGTAACATATATTTATATATTTTAATATATAAAAATATATAAATTTATATGTTTGTTTATACATACAAATATAAATATGTATGTTTTTCTGTATGTACATATTATAACCATGTATGTATTTATATATCTAAACATATATACTTATATTTATATATTTTGTATATTTATAAATATATAAACATACATATTTATATATAATATATAATTAAATATGGTATATACAATGGTATATATATACACCATTAAAAGAGGTATTCCTAGATACATACTATATGCACATGTATATCTAAACACATAAACACAACCTTCTCAGTCCATAAAGCACAGGTAGAAACCTAAACAAGAGGAGAAACTTATCACACCAATGGTAGCGATGGGACACACCGCCACACAACCTAGAGCACCCCACCCTCAAGCCTGCCTACTCCCCACTAACGTACTGTGTGAACTTAGAGAGCAAACGTTCACTTTCTTCCAGTCAGTTGCTGTTTTGTTTTTTTATCTGTTAATAAAAAAGTTGTGCCAGATACCTTAGATGTCTTTTTTTAATTAAAGTTTTTAAATGTTTTATTAATTACACTTTATTCACTTTGTATCCCCCCCATAAACCGCTCCCTCCTCCCCTCCTAATCACACCCTCCCTCCCCCTTCTCCACACATGCCCCTCCCCAAGTCCACTGGTAGGGGAGGTCCTCCTCTCCTTCCTTCTGATCCTAGTCTATCAGATCTCATCAGGAGTGGCTGCATTGTCTTCCTCTGTGACCAAGTAAGGTTGCCCCCCTCCCTCAGGGAAAGGTGATCAAAGAGCAGGCCAATCAGTTCATGTTAGAGGCAGTCCCTGTTCCCATTACTATGGAACCCATTTGGATACTGAGCTGCCATGGATTACATCTGTGCAGGGGTTCTAGGTTATCTCCATGCATGGTACTTGGTTGGTAAATTTTTTTATTAATAATTTTTATTTTTTTATATTAATTACAGGTTACTTACTTTGTATTTCAGCTATAGCCCCCTCCCTCATTCCCTCCCAATCCCATCCTCCCTCTCTCATCTCCTCCCTGGCCCTCTTTAAGTCCTCTGGTGGGGGAGGTTCTCCTCCCCTTCCATCTGACCCTTATCAGGTCTCATCAGGACTGGTTGCACTGTCCTCTTCTGTGGCCTAGCAAGGCTGCTCCTCCCTCCGGGGGGCGGGGAGGTCAAAGAGCCCACCACTGAGTTCATGTCAGAGACAGTCCCTGTTCCCCTTAATAGGGAAACCCCCTTGGATGCTGAGCTACCATGAGCTACATCTGAGCAGGGGTTCTAGGTTATGTCCATGCATGGTCCTTGGCTAGAGAGTCAGTTTCAGAAAAAAACCCTATGCCCAGATATATTTGGTCCTTGTGGTGCTCCCATCCTCTCCAGATCTTACTAACTCCTCCTTCTTTCATATGATTCCCTGCACTCTGCTTAAGGTTTGGTCTCAGCATCTGCTTTGATACACTGCTGGGTAGAGTCTTTCAGAGGCCCTCTATGGTAGGCTCCTGTCCTGTTTGTTCTGATACCTAAACCACACAAAGACCCAACAAAAAAAACCTATCTCTCTTATGAACATTGATGCAAATTTTTTTATACTAATTACAGTTTACTCACTTTGTATCCCAGCTGTAGCCTCCTCCCTCCTCCCCTCCCAACCCCACCCTCGGGGAGGTCCTTCTCTCCTTCCATCTGACCCTAGCTTATCTGGTCTCATCAGAACTGGCTGCATTGTCTTCCACTGTGGCTTGGCAAGGCTGCTTCCCCATCCAGGAGAGGCCGTCAAACAGGAAATAGGACAGGAGCCTACCATGGAGGGCCTCTGAAAGACTTTACCTAGCAGTGTATAAAAGCAGATAATGAGACTCATAACCAAACTTTGAGCATCGTGCAGGGAATCTGAGGAAAGAAGGGAGAGATAGTAAGACCTGGAGAGGACAGGAGTTCCACAAGAGAGCAACAGGACCAAAATATGTGGGCACAAGGATCTTTTCTGAGTCTGATACTCCAGTCAAGGACCATTCATGGAGATAACCTAGAACCCCTCTCAGATGTAGCCCATGGCAGCTCAGTATCCAAGTGGGTACCCTAGTAAGGGGAGCAGGGACTGTCTCTGATCTGAACTCAGTGGCTAGCTTAGATAACTTTTTATCTCTGAAAAAATAACTTTTGTGGTTCAATTGCTTCCACATGTGTCCAGCTCTAGTAACTATTCCTTCTACAAATACTTTAATGGGACAGATCCCTACTAAGACTAGGTGTGGAAATACTTCTGATCTTTAAATTATTACAATTTCTTACTTATTACAGCATTAATAGAGATAATCTTTCTGTAAGATATGATGTTTCACACTTTATTTTTAATTTTTTTATTTTATCTCATTTTTTTATTAGTTACATTTTATTAACTCTGTATCCCAGCTGTATCCTGCTCCCTAATTCTCTCCCAATCCCACCCTCCCTCCCTCATCTCCTCCCTGCCCCTGTCCAAGTCCACTGATTGAGGAGGACCTCCTTACTTTTTTTTTTTTTGTTCCAAAATCTTCTTTCCAAGAGCACACAATTTAAGATTTGTTCGAGTGAGCATGTGGTGTACGTGCATGAGTGTACACATTCAGAGGCTCAAGGGGAGTGTCTGTTGTCCCCATCTGTCACTCTTTACCCTATTCCTTTGTGTAAGGGTTTCTTCCTAAACCCAGAGTTTACTCCTTCCTTCCTTCCTTCCTTCCTTCCTTCCTTCCTTCCTTCCTTCCTTCCTTCCTTCCTTTCTTTCTTTCTTTCTTTCTTTCTTTCTTCCTTCCTGTCCTGGTAGCCAGCAAGCTGCAGCTGTCTTCCTCTCTTTCCCTGCTTCAGTTCTGGGATTGCAGCTGCCTGTGAGACCATGCCCAGCTTGTCACAGGATGCTGGAATCCCAAGTCTTCGTGGTTGTACTGCATGGTTGTAATACATGGTTGCATTTCTAACCCCTAAGTTCTTTTCAAGATAAAGAAGGTGGCGTGTTACATGTGGCAGAGCTGAGATATATCTCTGAGGTTCTGAAACAGATGAATCCTGTCCAGGATGGTTGGCATTGATCTTTAGTCTCTCCTTGAATCCTTCTTATACTGGAGCATATTTCAAACTTCCTCTGTTAGACGATGTGTATAAGTCAGGGTTCTCTAGAGTTGTAGAACTTATGGTATGGATCTGTGTGTGTGTGTAATTTATATATGTGTAAGGAATATATATAATATCTAACACACACATATATATACGTACACACACACACACACACACACACACACACATATATATATATGGAATTTATTGGAACCACTAATCCAACAATGGCTAGCTGTGAATGGAAAGTCCAATAACCTAGTGGTTGCTCAGTCTCATGAGGCTGGGTGTCTCAGCTGGTCTTCCATATATGCTGGAATCCCAAAGAAGTAGGCTCCAATACATGTGAAGGAATAGATGTGCTAGCAAAGAGAGAGCAAGCAGGCAAAGAACAAAAATTTCCTTCTTCCATTGTTCTTATAAAGGCTTCTAGCAGAAGGTGTGTCCCAGATGAAAGGTGTGTCTTCCTGCCTCAAGATCTGGATCAAAAGCCCGTGTCTTTCAAACTCCAGACCCAGATCTCACAAGTGCCCTCCATTTCTGGGATTGTAGATCATTCCAGATATAGTCAGGCTGACAACCAAGAATAGCCATCACAGATGTCTCGCAACTAATGAGACTCAAGTACTTGATAGCTCAATTCAAACATGCTTACACCTTATTCCTTGTATTATCTCATTAATACTTCCTGGTTTTAATAATATTTGTTTTGGATGTGCATCTATCCAAATAGTCTTATTGTGTAGCACACTGATTTGAAACCTTTCAACAATCTCCGTGTTGATCAGTTTGTTATATTCAGGCAGAGAAGAAAAATTCAGGATGTTAACTGCATAGACTATAATCAGCTACCTCTCATGGAAGCTATAAATACTAACATATTACAAAGCTGAGAGTTCTGTAGTCATTGCCAACGCTACCCCCTGAGCTCTCAGGAGCGATGACCTCTGTTCACCTTCAAACCATTATGTCTAAGCTCTGAGCCCTGTGTTTTTACAAAGGGTTTTATCTCCACCGTGCTAGTGCTCTGCCAGGCTCTTATCTCAGTGGAGAGAGTCTGTGTTGTGCCCCACTGGCATCTCAAGAAGGCATAAGAAAGAACTCTCTGCTTGGGTCATGGTGTCACTATTTAATCATAGTGTTAAAACACATTTTTTTTTTTTTTGCTTACCTTCACAAAGTGTTTTGCATGCAACTTGCTATTAAGCAATACATCAAATATTAGATATTTTCATAGAACTATGTGTGTTTGAATTCGTTTGTATCCTTATATGTACAACAGAAAAATGTAGTAAAACAAATGACATTAATTTCTTATATATATGTATACTGAATAAGAAACAAATATTACTAGTTTAGCACATATGGAACAGTGCCTATTTTTGTCATAGTTTCTTATTTGATTTAGGTCACAGAATTGTCTAATTAATTTCCAATCAATTTTTGGCAATATTTGCAGTTTCTTTCTCCAGAAGATAAAGCACATTGCAAGAATAAGCTATTTCTGAATTGTGTGTTTTTATATTTTATTACCTTAGTCCCACATTTATCTTTAAGTGTTTATGTCTAGGTGACTTAAATGAAGTTTTTGAAAATGTATTGGTTTTGAAAAATGCATTGGTTTTGTTTGTTTGTTGTTATTTTTATAACAGATTCTGTTCCTAATTAAAGTAGGGTTAGAGTCAACAGGGTATGAATAAATCATAGGAATATTCATGTTCAGAGAGAACCCTCTGGGGCATTTGAAAGGCAGGTTTCCTGTTTTGTTGGAGAGCGTCTTCCATTGACAGGGAAGTGAAACATTAAGACTGGAAACCAACATAGATTAGGGCTGAAACAAAGATGAATCTCAGGGCTACTTTAAGACATTCTCCCCAAAGAGCTTTGTATATCTCTAAAGGACTTGTTCAGGTATGGCATTTCTTATGGGGGGGAAAGGTAGCATATGAAAAGAGAGGGGTAGAGGAATGACTTTCCTCAGATAAGCATGAAAAAAAAATCAAACATTGTTTGACCTTAAACATTTCACCAGGAGATTCTAAGTATAACATAGATTTCACTTCAGGGGAAACAAAAATAAGGGTATCTCAGGATCTCAGAATATTTATCTTTAAATGAATCTCTTAAATAAATCCATATGAAAAATTTAGGACTCAGGAAGAAAGGGACCTGTACATGGAAAGTATAGCAGAAGAGTAATTATATATCTTCTTGCCTTCTTTGTGTTTCTTAGAATTGTTTATTCCAATTTTAAAGACTTTTTCTGTCAAATGACAAATTGGTTGGTTTTGTTTTTTTTCCATATGAAACTTAAATAAGGAACAAGCCAACCTGTTCTGGAGTGCTGTGGTCTCTGATATATTGTTTTCTTTTCACCCAAGATCAACATCACAGGAATGTTTTCTGATTTCTTGTTCCAGAGGCCCCATTCTATCCCAGAACACAAGAAAAACCTGGGGGGGGGTCTTGTGGATGTTGGCCCCAGACCTAAGGGAGCTTGCCTTACCCCAGCTGCTCAATTTTCTCATTATGTCAAAGAAAGAGACCATTGAATTCATTCTTCTTGAAGACATACAGGTTCTGGGAATACTTCTGTAAAAAATCATTGCATCTAGTCAGATGGTTTCTCTCCCTTTGGCTTTTGTAGTTCAAGGCGACTTGCAGTCCAGAAGGCTTTTAGGCTCAGGAGTGCCAAGTGTGCAAGCAGGGTCACCTCGCTTAAGGTCACCCAACTTGCATTTATGGATTTGTTGTTTATGGCAATCTCCTTGACGTTTATTTAACTTTCTCTAAAACAGGAACAACTGAAAACATCCCTCTTCCATTCTAACCACTGCCAGATTTTAGAGAATAATCTCTTCACGTTTTTGCCTGCAGCCATTACTTTTCTGAACTCAATGATCATGTCCTGAATAACAATATTTTATGGATCTGAAAAGGCAGCTCCTACCTGCATCAAACCAAAAAGCCAGTTCCTGAAGCTAGGATTGTCCTTTACCAGAAACCCCAGATGTGAACTCTATAAAGAATGAGTGAGTGTGTGTGTGTGTGTGTGTTTGTTGATGAAATGAGAACAATACTTTTTAATAAATTCTTACAATGAATTATTAATTAGACATTTTTAGAGTTCATTTGGGTCTTAGGGGAAGTACATGGACAAAAGAAGAACAACAACAAAAACAGTCCCCCGGTAGTTGGATTTTTCTATAATTTAAATTATTCTTAAGGTTTTTTGCCAAATCATTTTATTCTTTGATTATAAGAACAGTGTTTAGCAAAGGGTAAATCCTGTGAGAGGGCACTTAGTTCATTGTAGTAGTAATTTAAAAATGGCACCCTTGACCTGACAGAAATCATACCTTTTCAAAAGGGCCAAACTTGTACTCAGATGCAAGGAAAGTCTGGAGTATTATCTACATAGACTTCCGCATAAAGAGATTATAATTACTGACCCACTCAAAACCTAGGTTTCTTAGGTGTTATCAACGCTACCTCACTGGACTCTCAGGGGCAGCTACTTCTCCTCACCTTAAAGCCATTATGCCTGTGGCCTGTGTTTTAAAGAGCTTCACCTCCACTCAGGGTGCAATCCTGGGCTCTTATCTCAGCAGTGAGAGTCCCTGCCTGTGCCCCTACACCATTTCAAGAGGCAAAGAGAGGACTCAGATACTTGGATTAGGATTCCAAGGCCTTAACACCAGGCTCGGGATGGAAAATCACATCCTCAGAACCAAGCCTTGTAATACCACCCTTCACCAAGTCTGTGCCATGCAAAGTCTTTCAGAGAGCATATTGGCATTGTATGGAATATGAAAACACCTGATTTAAGGAGAAAGTATAAGGAGGGCAACCGTTGCACTTTCAGGCTTCTGGGTTTGAGTTTAAATAACTTACAGGTTATGAGTTTCAATAGTCTCTTCAAAGCAATTGTTATTCTTTGCAGCTTTGTTTCTGCGTTTATTGTGACATCTTTCTTACATGTTATGGTGAGAAATAATATCAATGACTTTAAAGGATTTTTTTTTCTTTTGAACAAAGCATTGTTATTTAAATGTGAAATAAGTGGTTTTTGCTTCTGAATCTGTTTGTCATTTTCTGCAGGAGCAGAAAGAGTTGGAGACTGAACTATCAGCCCACTAAATAATGTAACTGAATAACACTTACTGAAGATCTTACCCCACAAGACGCGTTCGAGAGCCAAGGCTCCCAGACACTCAGAGAAGCAGTCCTACCTCACAATATGTGATACCCAGCTAGTAAGCCAGTCCTTTTAAAGAGCTAACTAAAAGGAATATCTATTATAAGAGGCATTTTATCCCCATGCATTGGGTGTTCCAAGCACTGCTTTGGATTCACAGATCGCCAGAAAGGTTAAACAAAAGGAAGTGAACTTGGCAACACATCCTGTCTATACCTGTCTCCAGGTGAAGGCCAGGGTGAAAACATGTTTTTCACTGAGAGCTTAATAGTAGAGCATCCTGACAAACAAGCGGCTCTCCACACCAACTCAATTGTGTGATGGAGGAGCAACACTGAACCTCAGAGCCTAATTAGGAAGAGGGCTCAGAAAGCCTGCTGTGAGTTTGGACGCGGAGAGAATCTTTGACTTATTAAGACTTTTCATTAGCTCCTACTCAAACAGTATGAAGAAATGGGTACAAATAAGTCATTTTGGGTGTGTGTGTTTACCACAAATGGATTTAAAAGAAAATTAGACTGAGAGCCAACACACCTCCAGAATAGAATAATTAAGGAGTGATGAGGTCAGGCTGTGCCCTGATCTAACCTGAACTAACTTAGTCCATATGGTAAAACAGTGATTTTTCAGACCATGCCTTACCCTGACAGACTCCATTATACAACCATCTTTTGACTCCACTTTGGATCAGAGGATGACTCTGCACCTCAGTGGTGATATGAAGGGCACCATCTGTCTGGCATCATCTGTCTGGAACTATCTACAGGGCAGAGGCTGATAAATGGCATTTGTAGCAATATAAAGAGTGCCATTCTGTAAACTTATGTGTGTGAATTGGGACTATGGCAGCACATGAGCATATGTCCTGGAAACCAGGCCCAAGGGCTTATTAAACGCACCAGACAAAGAAAAGGGTATAATTTCCTCATCTTGGCTGCTCAAAGAAGTAGACACCTAGCTCTATGATGAAAGTGACACCCACTTTGCTGTGATCTGACTGCCTGGTTTACGTATTAAAAGATGGACCCACAAGCTGAGAATTCCCCCCTCTCCCAGGGTCTTCACCTTAGCTTGTTTCCTGCTGTCCAAATGCCTTCTCAAATGTTGTCCATCCATATTCCTATTTGCTGTCAATCTGTTGGTTTCTTTTCTTTATCTGGTACCAGCTCTGTCCTTTTGCTATTGCAGCTGGACTCAACTTAAAAGCCTTGCTCTCAAAACAGTAACCCACAGAGACCTGACTCAGGATAGCAGAATCTCCTTGAGTCTGTTATCTGACCGGTACAGACTTCTGCATAGTGTCAGATTTCCAGCTTTGATTCTCAGGTCTTTGTGAAAATTCTTTCTTTTCCCTTTAATCCTTTACACCCATTCTGTAACCTAGCCATTCTGTACATACATATACACAGACAGACAAACGGACAGATGGACAGATAGACAGACAGATAGATAGATATACTATGTGATACACAATATGTGATCTGAGGGTTAATATTAGCAATTAAAATTGGGATAAAAGAATCTGTGTTACCAAGGAAAATGGGGATATCTAGTAAACTACTTCAGCTGAAACTGTAGTAGCTTATGAATTTATTGTTATTCAATACATTATGATTTCATAGAAGCACATAGCCATAGCACACTCAGGATACCCTGACTGATGGTACCTCCTGGGACATTTCCAGCTTCTGCTTGGTCTGATTCTGTGAGCACTGAGCTAACATTGACTCCTATGGAGAATTTCACAGCAGAAAGCATTTCCTACCAAAAGACCAGTTCAGTGAGGCTCCTGTAGGTTAATATTCCATTACAAGTCACTCAAGAGCAATCTCATCAATGACAGGCTGGCCAGAGGATGGCTGGATGAAAGGAAAAAGAAGAGGTGAACTGGTTCCCTATTTTGATGGAGGCTAGCCTTGCCTAGCCACTTGAGCCACAAAGGCTTGATCCTCAGAGTCTCATGAGAGACCTTGAGAGCCCAGGATGTTTTTCTAAGGTTATTGGGGCCTCTGTATGTGGACCATGAAAGTTGGGGCAGGGCACAACCAAGGTCTGAATTCTCTAATGGCTGGAAGATAGGAAAGTAGAGAGAAAGCCATCTAGATTAACATATGAAAGAAGCCGCTGGTTCAAAGAAAACTGCTGGAAATCATTTCCTACCTGGACCACTTGTAAGAACGAGCATGAGAGGAAAATGGCCCGTGCTACACAAGCTTGAAAGAAGACTGCCTGTGCTACAAGTAGCCTAGTACTTGGGAAGGTATTTCTTTTCGCAGCTCACTAGCCTACTCGCATATTCTGGAGTTTCTTTTTCTTTCCTGATATACACTCTGTATTTCTTTTTCCTGTGTTACTAGTCCAGGTTTTGGTTCTGGAGACACAAAAGCCTCGAATTCTCAAGTCTCCCAGACTAAGATCTGTGCTAGAGCACTGCAGCATTCAGAACCAGTTATGACTCTTCCTTATTATGGGGCAGAAGACGTTTTTGAATGAATATTAGAAATAAATGATAAAGGTGATAAGAGGAGGGGAGATCTTCAAAGAAAGACAAATTACGGTGCTTAGGCAGACAGCCAATCTAGCGAACCTCATTCCACCTCGACTCCCTAACCTCGTTCCTCTCTTAGACGAGAAACTGTCAAATCCTATAAACTCCAGCGAGCAGAGAAGGTGCAGCATTGTTTGCCAGGCCGGGCTGTCGCAAAACCTGCTCACTTTATGCTAATAGTCCTCTTGTCATGCATGCGGATGCTGTGCCCCCGAAGTCTTTGCTATGCAAATCAAACCACAGGGGCACTTTAACATGTAAATCACATAATCTCCCTCATGTGGGATGAATTGACGGATTTTAAACTCCTTGACTGTTGGGAGGTAATGAACGTACTTATTTAACTGGTATTATTGCACTGGGCACCGTTCCTACTCTAGGCTTTACTCTGTGGCGCGGCCCTGCCAGGGGAGAGCTGGTACAATTATTAATGTCGCTGTCAAAAGAACAAGAAGAGCCCAGACCTGAAAACTCCTGATCTCTTGGGGGCGGGGTGGGGGAATTCGGGGCATGCCTCAGAAACTGTCAACTTCTGGGTCTTCCTTGAGGGATGCTGGAGCTTTCTACATTGATGAGAGGATGAAGTGAATTTTCTTGGGAAAGACTGTTTTCGGCTTGTTTTAGAGGCGAGAGGAGCCAAGGAGCATTTCAGGCCCTGCGGCTGGGAGCGGTCCAGGTTGGGGAGCAGAGCCAGGGCAAGCCCTCGCCTTGCTGTAGAAGATTGCTCACGAGCTGCTTGCAGCTGCAACCTGATCTTTAGTTTGGGGCTAAAGTCACTTCATGCATCCCCTGCCAGTTTCCTCTCTGTAAAACAGGGATAATGCTAGGAGGGAGCAGTGACTAGATCCTATTTGTAATGGCAGAACTAACTGTCTGGGCAAGATGCGCTTGTTCAGAAATGAAGTGCGATTCCATTAAAATGTGTGATCTCTTGAAAAAGCCTACCTGGTTTTCAGAGTATGTGGTAGTGGATTTATTTGTTGGGAACAAATTGATGAGAACAATATTTTGGCCTTATGGCATGAGTTTAAAAACCAAGGCACAGTGAAAGGCAACCTCAGCTCTTACCAGGCTTTTGCTGTGTGTTTGAATGCTTTGACGACTGTTCCGTGCTCATTTCCGTGTTACCTGTGTGCATTCTCCATCTGGGCACCAGTCCAAAGCTTTCTTTCAGCTGTGTTTAGACTGCATACATTTCCCCACTGAAACAATTGCTGCAGGGCTTCTTGGATGATGGACAAAAATTGATCCAACCCAAATGTAGCTGAAATAGTATGCATTTACAATTAAACCCAGCGAGAGGAATTAGAAGCAAGTATTAGCAATCCCCGTTTCTAAAAAATCATTCACACAAACATATCAAAACACTGCCAACTCAGAAATCACCCTACCCTAAGCTTAAACTGCCTGCCTTACTCTGACAGTTTTAGAAGAAGAGAAGCAGGGATCCCACTGGGAACGCTCCTAACACCATCAGAATTTGGGAGGAATGAGGCATGGGGATGGTGACCTATGTGGAGAGGGAAGCAAATTAAGCAACTTTAAGCCTGACCATCTTTTCTCATTGGTTTATTTCTCACAGTATTGGGGCATCATCCATGCCCCTCCCAGCCCAAGAAATTCATTCTTCAGATGCCGTGAGCGTTGCTGCTGGGGGTTCACAACTAACATTTTGGATTCTGGTGAGGTCTCTTTTTGCTGAAGTACATCCCACTTCAAGTTGTTTTTCTGCTCCAAACCATTTAGCTTCACTTCCTTGCACATAGTGATCCTAACTGCATTTACTGACAAATTTGCATATACACCCATCTTTGAGACTATTTCCAGTGACTCTGATCTCTTAGATAAGTGGAGAAGAGACAGCAGGGATGAAGAGATGGTTCTTGGGAGCTGATGGCTGATCAAAAGGAAAGACGAGTCCTGTAGTAATATCTATATTGCATGGGAATACTGCTGTGGAGACTAATACAGATACTCAGGTAGGACAAGTATTCAGTATTAATCCTCTGTGACTGAAACACAGCAACTAAGAGGTCAGACCTGCAAAGAGTTCGGGAGAGCTGACTTTTGAGATCTACACTATGGCTCTTCCTCCAGAGTGAGAGCCAGCTTGAGTGATACTGCTCTTGCTTTCTCAGAAGAATGTCTTGAATTCTATAATTGGTGTTTTTGAATAGGATACTTAAAGATTATTGATCACAGAAATGTCTCTCCTCCAAATGATTTCTTGATGACAGCTGCAGTCAGTTCTGTGCTCAGTGGGGGGTGCAGGGAATTAGGATTTGCTTCCTGCGGTTGTTCTTTCATATTCTCGTTCTCACACTGAGCCTTTTCCAAATATATGTTATAAAAACAGTCTGAGAAAAAAAAAACCCTCATCTTCTTCAAATCTGAGACTAAGGCTGCAAACAATAGATCCCTAAAATATTTGCATTCCTAGTGTTATGGAAAGAGAGGAGGAACAATTTACTCACTATTCTTTTTTTTAATTCAATTTTTATTTTTTATATTAATTGCAGTTTATTCACTTTATATCCCAGCTGTAGCCCCTTCCCTCATTCCCTCCTAATCCCACCCTCCCTCCTTCATCTCCTCCCTGCCATTCTCTAAGTCCTCTGGTGGGGGTGGTCCTTCTTCCCTTGCATCTGACCCTAGTTTTATCAGGTCTCATCACGACTAGTTGCAATGTCCTTCTCTGTGGCCTGGCAAGGCTGCTCCTCCCTCGAGGGGGGTGGGTGGGGGGAAAGTCAAAGAGCCAGCCACTGAGTTTATGTCAGAGACAGTCCCTGTTCCCCTTACTAGGGAAACCCACTTGGATATTGAGCTGCCATAGGCTACTTCTGAGCAGGGGTTCTAGGTTATATCCAATGCATTCTCTTGGTTGGAGAATCAGTCTCAGAAAAGATCCCTGTGCCCAGATATATTTGGTCTTTGTGGAGCTACAGTGTATCAAAACAGATGCTGAGACTCATAACCAAACCTTGGGCAAAGTACAGGGAATCATATGAAAGAAAGGGGAGTAAGTAAGAAGTGGAAAGGACAGGAACACTCAGTATTCTTAAGGTTAAAGTGTTACTATTACCTCTTATGTTTGGTTGGCTGGAGGGACACACCCATGGTGATGGCTGTCAGGGTCTATCAGTTTTTTTTTTTTCTAAGTCTTTTCTCCTGAAGACCAAATATGGTACAAACCTATTACAGATCTCAGAAAAACATTTTGAAGGCTGGAAACAACAACAATAAAAGAACTTGATCTGACATGCTCAGGAGACTCCTGAACAAACCATTATTTCATGCTCTGATGTTTAGCTATTGTTTTCCGGAAGGATGAAAATGTAAGGATGCAGTGGGGAAAGCCATTCAAGCATCGTCAGGTAGCAGGTGCCATAATACACACAATGCTCTGAAAGCTGAAGTCCAGGATTTTAACTCAATCTTCAGTTCAGCTTTGTCCTGTCTAGAGTAGGAATAGTAGATGGAAGGGCAAGGTGTTAGGCAACCCAAATCCTCTGGGTTCTAGTTTTTATCAAAATAGCTACTGAGAAAGGCTTTCTTATATTTAAGGATCTTAACTATGATTTCTGAAGGTCAGGAAGAAATCATTGTGAAAGCCCTCTGATTTGGAATTACATTGTGATTGTCAGATGACAATCATAATCTCTTCTGAAAAGTTCTTAACCAATCATTTGTTAGGCAAAGACCACTGAGTGCCAACGATGTGGCGCTCAGCAAATGTTTAAAAAGCTGTAGAAGTGGAAATTTCCTTCTGGATTGTTTGCAAACTATTTTACATAGAACAAATAATTCCAGTTATTAATTTGAATGTATTAGGAATGAATATTGTAGCATTTTTATTGTTTGCAGAGTAAAATGCAAACTTCTTATGGAGGTTTGCTAAAGGCTTGTTTTGTGACACTGCCTTTGCTAATCGTGATCACAGCCTGTGTCTCTCAACCCATCATCTGTTCAGTTTGGACTGTGACGTGATTATGTCTTCTTCCTCCTTTTGTATCTGTTCTTGTTTGGGAAACCATTTCATTTAACATTTTCCTGTGTCTCTTACAATTATTACTACCTTTGAATTGGTAACTCTTAGCCATCTTTTAGGTCTAATATAAAATTTCATTTTCTCCTAGGATGCCTTCTGTGAGCTCCCAAGATAGGAATAGTTGTTATGAAAGTGCTCTGTGGTTGTCTGTCAAAGTAGTTGGACTACAGTAATGAAATCCTCTATAGACTGGTAACTTAAATAGTAAAAAGGCATTTCTTTTTCTTTCTTTCTTCCTTCCTTTTTTCTTTCTTTTTCTAAGAATCATCTTAAAATAATAATTTCAATTTATTCTTTAAAATTTCATATGTGTATACCAGGTGGTTTGACTATATCTATTCATTACTAGCTCCCCTAGTTCCAGTGAGCTGTGTTTTCTCATGAGTCTAAAGGGTGTAATTACACCTGCCTCACCCATGTATAGACTTCATATTTATTGATTCAAATAGTCAATGGGAAGTATTTTTAAAAATTCTGTTTGTACTAAATATACATGGCCTTTTTGTTTCTTGTGTTATTTCCTAAATAATGCACCATATCAGCTATTTATGTAGCATTTAGATTGTGTTAGGTACTGTGAGTCATCTAGATATGGTCTCAAGTATAAGATAGGTTGTGCATGTAGTTTATATGCAACTACTATGCCATTTGAGATAAGAGACGTAGATATATATGAGTCTGGCTTGGGCAGAAGGTTCTAGAATCAATCCTGAACGGATTGATTTTACATAGAACTTTTTTGTGTATGGGACTCTTAAGAGTGGGAGTGGGGCTTTTTGTGACTCTTTCACCTGCTCTTGGGACCCTTTCCCTCCTACTGGGTTGATTCACCCAGCCCTGATATTAGTGTTTGTACCGAGCTTTACTGTAGCCTTTTAATGTCAGGACATGTATCTTCTTCTTTCACTTTCTTTTCTCCCCTGTACTTTGGCAACAGACTATTCTACCTACTTCTGGCTCCATCCAGTATGTCCTTTTCTCTGTCACTACCACTAATGTTTTTGTAAACTAATCATACACTTATGCCACTTCTTTGCTTGGAGTCTGTCATTGGCATCTTCATTCGCTAAAACTGTTTGAGTTGAAAGTATCAGAAAATAAAATGCAAACTGGTTTGAATTACAAACAGAATTAGACTTGCCCACAGTGGTTTGTGAGTGCTCTGTACAGAACATGACAGATGGAGTGGCTTCAACAACAGAAACCCATTTTTATACTGTTCTGGAGTCTGGAGTTTCAAAGCCACCATTGCCTTGGTGTATAGGTGTCAGTGAGCCTGGTTTCTTAAGCAACCTCTCTTCTCAGCTGCATTTGTTGCCTTGGTACTATATTCTCCTGGTCACTAGTATGGTGGGATTGGGATCTGCCCTAAAGAACGTGGTTTTAACTCCACCTTGTTTACAAAGGGACTAACTGCAAACATACACAGTTTCTGAAGTTCTGGGTGTTAAAGTTAAACAGGGAATGTACAGAAAGATTCAACTCATAATTTTCTCTCACTGAGATCCTAGCGTAAGTGGGCTTCAGACAAAGCTTGACCAGGGTCTCCAATACAGTCACCAGTAGCCCAATCTTTTCCTTCCCCATGCTTGCCTGCTTTACTTAAGTTCCATCTTTCCTGTCAGTCACGATGCTTCCTGTGTAGATAGGCCATCATTCTTTATAACATTTCTGGGTTTCATTTACTGGGAATGCCTAGAAGCATGTACCTCTCCTCTTGGAACCTGAAGGGTGATGGGGAGGTAAAGGTAGGCTAAGGCTTTGCACTGAAGAACTCTATTGTTTTGAGAATAAAGTACAAATTATTAGGTGTGAGTTACAAGGCTGTTTTCTAAGTGGTCTCACTTAATCTTTTCAACTCAATTTTTTTGTTTTTTTTGGTCAGGTACCTACCACTGCAGTGGCGGTCTTATCATTGCAAACTCACTTTGTGCCCTCACACATGGCCTTTCTCTTTTTTTGCAATGACCTAAGTCAGGGAGCATCTCTGCGAGGCCTTTATACAGAGCGGTGCTACTCTGTATGATATTGAAAGTTGTGCATTACATAACTTCAGGGCATTACCACTTACACACACTGTGACCCGACGGTTGCCCTATAGATTGTGTGACATAAAACCTTCACTACTGTGCATGGTGACCTTGGCCCTCTTTGTCTAACACCATGTTACATTTAAATGACTTACTTAAAAGGCTGTCATTCTTCCAGCGTGTGGGGTTGGTGGAGGTCATCACTGTATCATAATAGTACTTACAGCACATTTGCCTTTAGATCTGCATTTTTCCCTGCGATGGCCACTCAAAACACTGAAGTACTTGTAAAATGAATGTTTTCCCCCCAAAACGTTGTCATTCTTCTTGCAGCTGAAGAAACTGAGACTTGGGAACACAGGCAATTAGATAAATAATAACAGAGGAGATCCCCCACTCACCTTTCGCACTGGTTCAGAAAAATGATGGGCATTGGGTTTCTGCATTGAGAATGAGAGTACCCAAGCCTTGCTCATTTACTTCATGTACAGAAAGGTTAGCCACTCACCTTACTTCTGCTGATGAAGTGAGATTACATGTGTGATTGTACTGTGAAGCAGAGATTCATATATTATACAACATGAAGTATTATTTTCTAACTATAGCTTGGTATTAATAGCTTCCAACTGTATAATTAGCCTTGAATGCATGCTTTCAAGAGATGCGCATTTTAAACTTTTGTTGCTGCAAAGTAAAATGGACCCTTGAAATTCATTTGCAGATCAGTGCTGTGGCCACACAGGAATCGGAGCAGCCTAGTGTACGACCCATGTAAGGCCAAGACAAGCAGCCTGGCAAGATATTTCCCCTTGTGCTGTTAGTTCTCATTAGCTGAATTCAAATTCCAGTGGTGATAATACACACGTTTTCAACCACATATAGATTCTGCCTCTATAAAAGGAAAAAAAATCTATAAATGTAATCACCTCTCCCTTGTCAGCTAATGTAACACAGTGGTATCTTTAAAACAGTTTTCTTTAGTTGCTTTTCTGCGATTTATTCCTCCTGCATGGATTGGGATATGAGCAGCACTGTGTTTCAATAGATTTTTTTCTCCTTTTTTTTCCTAGAGCTTTTAACCTGTTACAAAGGGTGTCTGCCTCTACCTGCACACAATCTTGCCACAGAAATGAAACAGGCTTTTAAGGCTTGAAAGAAAAGAAAAGAGAGGATTGGGGGCAAATTGCCATTTCATCATTTTGTGAGGCAAATATTATATATCAGGGAAAAAGACTTTTTTTTAAAAAAGAGGGTGCAATTTAGGAGTGTCTACAGGTGTTTTGTTAGGTTGATTGTGTATCAGGGTTTTAAAGAAGGGGCCTATAGATTTTTAAGTGCCTGCCCCTGTAAGGTGTGCCTAATCTACTGTAAATTATACTTCCCACTCCCAGAGCCGGGAGAAGAGATTCCTTTTCCATTTAAAATCTGAACTAATATAGACCTGACCACCCAGGGATCTGCCTCGTGGTCTGATATTTTATCACCTCAATTGAGAAGGGCAGGCTGTACATATTGGCCTGTCCTTGGCATGATTCACAGGAGGCTGTGCTGTCTGCCTGCTTGCCACAGGCTGGAGAGATCCATATTTCCTTTGAGTTTGTGCCAAGGCACATTGCTAAATAAGAAGATGCTGCTATAAGGCTGGGATTTATCCTCTCTGTCCAGGGAAGCTTGCTCGCTTCCTATTTTAAAGTTGTAGGCTGTTGACTTGTTTGGAAAAACCCAGTGGGAAATGAATAAGTAAAACATCCACCGACATGCTCCAGGAGGCTGGAAATAGGTCGCAGGACACAGTTTCTTTTTTATTTACCAGCAATTTATATGTATTTTAGGTTTCCTTTTCACGGGCTTCTAAATTGCATGAATCAGAGATAGTAATAGCAATCAGCGTTTGATCTTTGTGTGTTTGTGTGTGTGTGTGTGTGTGTGTGTTTCCAGAAGTTTCCTCTTCCACTTTTTGTTTTCAGAAAATTCCAAATGTGCAGAACAGTTCAGAGAGCAACATTTGTGCTTGGCTCTTCTCTCTTTTTGTTGTATCGCTGAAGGTAAGTTTATGCATTATAGTGATACCTGCTTCTAGAATGCTTCACCATTAGCCTCCTCTGCACATGCAAGACCCTCACATGATCCTATCCAAGGACTGTAACACTGCTACAAGCACAGATGAACATATGGTCCATTTTCAGAATCTCTCCAATTGCCCCCAAAGGTTTTCTGTTGTTATTCTTTTGCTAAATCCAAAATCCAGGTGGGAGCAAGCATTGTATTTAGTCACTTTGTTTCATTAGTCTCCTTTCAGTAAGAACAGTCCCAGTGATTTTTGTTCCATTAATTAGTCAAAATTCCAGGCAGTGTTTCCTAAAGAAACATTGCAACCATCCTGAAGATACCTGATAAGCTAGGGCCAGACGGAAGGAGAGGAGAACACCCCTCTCGTGGACTTGGAAGGGGGTACGGAGGAGATGAGGGAAGGATGGGAGGATTGGGAGGGAAAGAGGGAGTGGGCTACAGCTGGGATACAAGTGAATGTATAAAATTATTTAAAAATAAAAAAATATTAAAAAAAAGAAAGGCAAAGAGGATGGACATCAGAATAGGGAGAAAACAGGCAACATGATAGGAGCCTGCCACAGAGGGTCTCTGAAAGGCTCTACCCTGCAGGGGATCAAAGCAGATGCTGAGAATTATGGCCAACCTTTGGGCCGAGTGCAGGGAATCTTATGAAAGAAATGGGAAATAGTAAGACCTGGAAAGGACAAGAGCTCCATAAGGAGAGCAACAGAACCAAAAAATCTAGGCACAGAGGTCTTTTCTGAGACTGATACTCCAACCAAGAACC
This sequence comes from Meriones unguiculatus, assembly GCF_030254825.1. NCBI lineage: Eukaryota > Metazoa > Chordata > Mammalia > Rodentia > Muridae > Meriones > Meriones unguiculatus. Next base: position 82,596,503 of record NC_083357.1, on the reverse strand, counting down.
ATTCATGGAAATAACCTAGAAACCTTGCACAGATGTAGTGCATAGCAGTTCAGTATCCAAGTGGGTTCCATTGTAATGGGAACAAGGACTGTCTCTGACATGAACTGATTGGTCTGCTTTTTGATCACCTCCCCTGAGGGGGAGCAGCCTTACCAGTACACAGAAGAAGGCAATGCAGCCACTCCTGATGAGACCTGATAGACTAGAATTAGAAAGAAGGGAAGGAAGACCTCCCCTATCAGTGGACTCGGGGAGGGGCATGGGAGACGGGAGAGGAAGAGTGGGATTGGTAGGGGAAGAAGGAGGGAACTAAATAAAAGTTAAAAAAGAGAATAGTACCTGACAAATAATGGTTACTCAAATATATATATAAAAAGAAAGTCCCACAATTTGAGTTTATCTGAGATGATTCAGGGAGAACACTGAGTCACAAACAGTCATTATTTGTGTGTTGTTCTCTTTTTCAGGTGCATTGTAGATTCATTTGTTTCTGTTGTGTTTCAATTTTCACTCTGTGGTTTTGGGAAATCCCTTTAGATATAAAATTAAATTTGTAAAACATTATAGTTCAGAAGGTAAAGCTACATTTAACAACAAAAGTGGCCAGCTTAAAAGTTCAACTCTTAGTTTTATATATCTTTCAGTTTCTATTTGTGCCTTATAGATAACATTTTCATTTAAAAATAAATAAACATAATATGTAATAAGTGTAAGATGTACTGTCTGTTCATTTCATTTTCTAAAGTAAGCATAATAATTATACAAATGCATATATAAACATATATGCATATATGTGTATAGATGTTACATATGTATTTATTTTCTGTCCTGTGAGAAGGAAGTTGTGATCGCTTATCTTGGTTGTCAATCTGGTGGTAGGAATGCCAACAAGCACGTATCTTGGTCATTCCAAGAGATTAATTGAAGAAAGATGCTCCACACTAAATGTGAGTGTATCCTTTCAAGGGCTGTGTCTGAGACTGAATAATAAAAAGAAAGTGAATAGAGGAGCAGCAGCATTCGTCTTTCTCTGCATTCTGAATATGAACAAGCTATGGACTGTATAGTCATGGAGGCTTATAGTAAGTTTCCAGACAGCATTTGAGGCCAGATCATGTATATGTACGTACATGCTTAGATTTAATTAAAGGAGGTGCTAAGGGGTCCTTGCATGACTCTGTGAAGGTGCTATGTAGGTTGCAATGGAAACCCCAGGCTGTTGGAGATGTCAGGACTGTGGAATATCAGCTGAGAAAAACGATAGCCACAGAGTAGGGCTTGTCCAAGAGAAAGGCTATATGTGCTATAGGCAGCATAGTTAGAGAGACAGGATTTGCTAAATCCTTTGAAACAAAGATGATGTCACCACAAGCCCCAGGTACTAGGAGCCTGTAGGTTTTGGTGTTTTTTTCAAATGGATTTTACTCTTGCTTTGGTCGGATTTATTTATGTATTTATTTATTTATTTTCCTTGCTAGAGACCCATTCCTCCTTTTACAATGACATATTTATTGTCTGCATGTCTATATTGGAAGTCTGGAGCTTACTTAGATTTCATAGGAGAGTTGAGATTTTGAGTCTCAGAAGACTCTAAGACTGCATTCTTGAATAATGTTAGAAATGCTAAGACTTTGGTAGATAACTTTCAGGAACAGAGTAAAGGTATTTTACATTATGAGATGAATACAGGGCTTTGGAGATCAGTGGTGGATGTTAGGACTTATGAATGAAAATACTCTTGTTTCTCTTCATATTATATGAATCTTTTGCATTTTCAAAAATTGATGTATTTGGTTGTCAAGTTGGCAAAAACCGTACTTGTGATGGTTATCCTTGATTGTCACCTTGATCTGATTTCAAAACAAACTAAGAGATGTGCCTTTGGGTATGTGACACAAGGACACTTTCAGTGAGGATAACTAATTAAGCAAGGTAGCTGGCACCCTTTCATGAGCTATGATCCCAGATTGTTTTTAAAAAAAAGAAGCCTGGGACTGAAGAAATGGCTTGGTGCTTAAGAACACACACTCCTCCTGCAGGAAATCCAAGTTCAGTTTCTAGAACTCCTATCAGGTGGCTCACGCCTACTTGTGTCAATCTTCAGCAGACCTGATGCCCTCTTCTGGCCTCCAGGGACACCTGCACTTACATAAGTGAGTGCATGAAAACACACACACACACACACACACACACACACACACACACACACACACCTTAAAAAGAAAATAACAAAGCAAGTGGGGAACCAGACTTTACTCTTCTCTACTTTCTGACTAGTTTCTTCACTTTCTTGCTGCCATAGCGAGAGCTATTTATTTATTTATTTATTTATTTATTTATTTATTTGAGTCTATGTATTCCCATAGAGTTCCAGACAGTTTCCTGATGCCTGATGTGGAAAATGGAAACTGAACTCAGGTCTTGTGGAAGCACTTGTAAACACTAAACTGTCTCTCCAGCCTTTTAAGTTGCTTTTGTTGAGTGTTTTCTCACAATAGCAACAATAGTAACTAATACAGATGTGTGTGTACTTTTGAATAGACTTTTTTTGTTGTTTTTACTTAATACATCTCTATGTCAGGTTACAGAGAAACTCATTCTTTTTACAACTGCATAGAGATATTTTGTGTAATCCAACTTTCTTGGGTTGGGCATTTAGCCTTTTCTCAACATTTTGCCATTGAAAACAAAGCTTTGGCACTCGATCTCATGCCTCTGGTATATAAACAGAAGGATAACTGGGAAACATGGTGGGCCAAAAGAAAAATGTACGTGTGACTTGCATGTACATATTTAAAATTCTTCTCCATAGAGTCCTATCATTCTCTCCTTCTATAAGCAGTGTGTGGATGTGTCAGACATACAACAGCTCACTGAATCAAAAGAGCCTTTACGATACTTACTGTGTTCATAGGAGGCGAAGGCTCCTTGAGAATGTCTCCAGCATCCTATGGTTACTCATGGCAGAGGCAGGATTCATCCCAGACTCATGAATCTAAGTACTTTTGGTACTATGTGCAGTTTCCAGTAATATACCTGAATTGATTTTAGTATTGTGATAGTATTAACGGGAATTCAATTATTCCTGGAAATGATGCTCATGAAATCATCAAGGGATGCTATGATAATCAAAGAATTTGTTAGCTCAACAACTTCTGGAGGAATGAGAGTTCTTATATTCATATCATTTCTTTCAAAAATTGATTCATGTAATTTTTATTTTATAAGATGTATTATTAAAACTTTCAAATAAATGAAAGCATCGCAAACCAAAAATTAACCAGACTCTAAGTCCATACAACTTAACAAACTTTTATACAGTTAAAATTGGCATTCAATGTAGAAGCTGTGAAGTTTCACATGGAATTTAAAACTTTCAGCATCATATATATTTTATTCACTTAGTCACTACCAAGAGAAATACAGTAACTAGAAAACAGTTTCCTTGGTACTCATTTTTAAGCAAGTTAATACTCAAGTGTTTTGACCTACTGAGTATGTCTAGAGTGATCACAGTGTCTTAAAGATGAGAAGCCGTGGGAAGCTCTCTCTATAGGAATGGAATGAACAAGATGAGTCTAGTTTTGCCGCAGAGAGATAGTAGTTGGGCTAACACAGGGCATCAGCAAAGCTGAACAGTTCAAGAACTGTGGTAATGTCAGATCCCTGGAGAGCTGGGGACAAAGGCAGGACCCTGGAACCTGGAGAAGCTCTTAAGGCCACTTAAGTGTCAAGAGTTGAGAAGCTGTCCCAGTAAGAAGACGTTATCTAGGGACTCATACTGTAAGGCTGACCAACAAATGAAGACTTTATGATACAGGTAAGTGGCATGGTTCAGCACACTAAAATAACAGAGAGATGTGCTGTTTGGAGTAAACCCATATGGTGAGGCTGGACAGGTGATATTTGAGGCAAGATATGAATAGTGAGAAATAGTTGCCATTCAAAGACTTGAGGGGAAAATGTTTCAGGTGAAAGGAGCATAAAATGTCAACTCTTGGGGGAACATTGAACATGTAAAAATAAGTAACCCTAAGATTAGATAACTAAATATATAAAGTAAGGGAGTAATACAAAATGAGATCAAAGGCTAAGACAGAAAGCAAAGGCACTTGCCCAGTAGGAGGAAAGAGTATGGAATATATGGTACCTACATCTGAATACAGGGTGATGCAGGTTCTCCTAGAAACTTGCACAAAACATTTAGTCACCAGGACACATATTTAAATTCTGTTCTATGACGTATAATTATTTCCAAGGAGATGTAAATGAAAGCATTAATATTTATTTTATATCCTTAAAGCAACAATTGTGCTGTGGACTGACTTTTTGTGTTCTAATTCTTCAGATCTGTATGTTGGAACGTTGGGAAAGGGGCTTGTGGTAAAAAACTGATCGTGGCAGTAGAGACCATATCACACTATGGTCTTGTAAGAAGTGATCAGAAGAGCTTGCTTCTCTTTCTTTCCCACAATGTGAGTAAACAGAGAGAAGGCAACAGGCTTCAACCACGGAGGGATCCAATGACAGACCCAGGCTATGTCATTGGTACCTTGATTTGGAACAAAAATGTAAGAAATGAATTTTAATTCTGCACCCCTTCCCAGGCAGACTGTTTGCTTCTTCATTGCTACTGGTTGAATATATAATGACCTCCACAGGTTCTATTTTTGAACACCAGAACCCCAACTGATCTGCTATTTTGAGAGGCTCAGAACACTTTAGGAAGTGGGACTAATTTAGCAGAAGCAAGTTGGTCTCAAGAAGCAGGACCTTCAGGGTGTATTATCCTTGACTTGTTTATGTTTCTCTCTCTCTCTCTCTCTCTCTCTCTCTCTCTCTCTCTCTCTCTCTCTCTGGTAGCCATAAGCTGAACAGCTTTGCTTCATTTGTTCCTACTGCAGTGATGCTCTCCCTCACTACTGGCCCATTCTCAGTGGAACCGAGACCTCTGAAACTATGAGCTAAAACACTCTTCCCTTCAGTTCTTTGTGCCTGTATTGTTGTTATGCCAACAAAAAAGTAACTGACATATCTACAAGTAGTTGAACAACCAAGAGGTATTATTATGTCAGAGTATGAAATGAGGGTGATCATATTTGACAAACAGTGCGTATTAAAGAATACTTTAAAAGCTCACATATTGCTATGCATATTGCTATGTTACTTTACTCCCTGTATATATAGAGAAATGGAGACTGGATAGATGGCTCAGTGGTTGAAGACATGTACTCCTCTTTCAGACCATCCAGGTTCAATTTCTAGTACCCATGTTTTTCAGCTCACAACTGCCTATAACTCTAGCTCCAGGAACATCTAATGCTGCTGGAGTCTGTAGGCTCTAGAACTCATGTGCACACACACTACATGTACCAATACTAAAAGAGAAGTGTATTCTTCACATTCTAGCCTAAATGCACCATTTCTGTGTGCATATATATATATATATATATATATATCATTACATGGAAAAACTGAACACTTCAAAATATATTTTAATATGCCATGCAAAGGGCAGAATGTATAACTATGAAAGACTTAGAGTCATCTCATTTATTTATTTATTTATCTGTTTATTTATTTATCTGTTTATTTATTTATTTGTTTATTTGTATGTGTGTGTTTTTGTGTGTGTGTGTTTTACCCACATGTGTACTGTCTGCAGGTTAGTAGAAGGGTTGGCTTCCCTGGATCCAGGGTTATAGGAATTTGTAAGCTGCCAAATATGAATACTGGAAACCTCTGGAGGAGCAATAGTGTTTTTAACCACCAAGAATCTCCACAATCCCAACTGTTGATGGATTTAAATAACCAGAACCATCCTTACCCAGTTCCTTACTCTCTCCCCCTGCCCCTCCCCTTTCTCTAAAACTGGCAACAAACTTTCTTTTGATTACACCTCTAGTTTTACCCTTTTTGTTTAGACTGTAAAATCAGAGAAGTTTAACATTAAGTAAGAAATCTCGCTTTTAAGGACATAAATCTTTAAGAGGGAAGGAAAGTGAAAAAATTGCAACATGTCATATTCTAATCATGAAAGAGCTAAAATAGAGTAAATGGCAAGAGTGTTCCTTAGACGAAATATTGCAATGAAGTGAATGACAGTAAATATATTTTAAAAATCATGATAGACACATCAAAAATAAGGATAATTTAGTCTTAAATCATCTTGAAGAAAAAACCCTCTACACATAATATTTAAAATTAAAGCAGAATTATAATTAGCTAAGTAAAATTTCAGTAGGAACACCAAGCACATAGAAATATGTTATGCACATTTTTGCTGTATCGTTTTGCACTGATCGCTAAAGGCATACCATTGACCTAGTCAGGTTTTTTTTTTTTTTTTAATTTAAACTTTTTAAATTTTTGAGAATTTCATACACAAGTACCAATTTTCATTGTTTTCACCTTTCTCTCTTGTACCCCAAATTCCTCTTATGGCCCCCATTCCCTCTCAAGTGATTGACCTTCCTTAGTTTTTATTGCTACACACACACACACACACACACACACACACACACACACACAACGTGCTGAGTCCATTTAACAATGTTCACATCTGTATATTTTTAGGTCTGACCCTTTGGGACTGGAAAAGCGACCATAGACTTTATCTCTGGAGAACACTTAGTTTCTATATCTTGGCAGTCATTAATTACCTGTGGCTCTTTGCCTAGGGGTGGGGCCTTGTGAAAAATCTCCCATCCACTTTGGCATGCCAGTTGGTCTTGTCCCTAGGCAGGTCTTGTTTAGATGGGCATATCCTTGAGATTTTACGGATGTAGACACCCTGTTATGTGTAGAAGAGACGATCCGACAACAAACCTCCAGGTCTTTCGGTTCTTACAATCTATCCTCCTGTATCCGTGGGAATCAGGCTGACTATTAGCCTTTAAGTAGAAATTATACTGGTTTATGAAGGTGTAAGTAATAGGTTCGCCTGTAGGGACCGTCATATCACCAGCTATGGTTTTTGGGGTAAGTTTATGGTACTAGTTATGAATTTACTCCCATTGAGAGGGCATTAAGCCCAATTAGGCAGCTGCTGCTTACACTTAAGATGTAAGTGACACTATTATACCATTGGAAATATCTTGCTGTGCTGATTATTGTTGTGGTTTTAGGACCCAGACCTTTATTTTTTATTTTTTATTTTTATTAATTATACTTTATTCACTTTGTAACCCCCCATAAGCGCCTCCCTCCTCCCCTCCTGATCCCACCCTCACACCCTAGACTTTTTTTTTTTTTTAAGTGAGAAGTTTCTCACCATCATATAGACCCAAAGTCCAGACTTTTGGCTAAATTTTCTCTTTCCTCAGCTGGATATTTGGGGTCATACTAAAGTAGTATGACACATCTTTTTACATTTTATAAATTAGGTACAGGTAATTTTCCTTTGAGGCAAAATGCACAGAAGAAGAAGAATGACCAGCTAGTTGGAAAAGATTGTAGTTGTTTGGCTATGGATGGCAATCATTTACTGGAAAGTACTAACTTATTTAATAAGCAATTGAAAGGAAGTCCATTTGGGGAAATTTACCTAATGACTATTTGTGGTTCTCAAAAAGGTGATAAATATTTGGCTGGTGGCAATAATTACTGGGACAAGGAAGGACATAAGTTCCTTCTATGTAGGAAATAATACAATTCACTGTACATAAATGGCCTCCACTTGCAGGAACCAGAACCCTCAGGGTTGAAGAATGATTTCCTGGCTTTCCTATCTCCCCAAGGATACTGATGGTCCCTGACAGCATGTAAGGGGAAGCTGTTCATGTCTGTCCAGGAGACTTACTTTATTTCAGAAGAAATTTCCTGCTGTCTTTTGCAAGATTTAAGGAGACCCTAGATCCTTGTTCACCATTCCCCAGTGTACAACTGTTTTTATATGTTTTCTGTGAGACTGGCTGAATCACAGATCAGGTTCCCAGGCTCCTCATTCCCTTAGTGTATCTATTCCCACAGATGATTCCTAACCTCTCCTAAAAAAAGCAACATAACTGATAGAATGAACATATATGTATTCATATAAACATATATGTGTGTATTCATATATGTGTATGTACATATATGAATATATCACACCCATATTTATATGTATGTATGTATGCATGCATGTATGTATGTATGTATGTATGTATGTATGTATCTATCTATCTATCTATCTATCTATCTATCTATCTATCTATCTATCTGTCACCACATATACTGGCTTACAGGATATGGTTCTGATTGTCAGTGGTTATCTCACACTGGAGAGCCTAATAATCAGGTCTACAAACCTGGATGTCTCAGCAGTTCCAATCTGGTACTGAAGGCTTACAACAGTGCTTCTGAACATGTGGTTTGTGACACCCTTGGGGTTAGGGGGTCAAACTACCCTTTCGCAGGGGTCACCTAAGACCATCTGAAAACACAGATATTTATATTAGGACTCATAACAGTAAGCAAAATTACAGGAATAAATTGGCAATGAAGTAGTTTTCTGGTTGGGGGTCACTGCACCATGAGGATTGCAGCATTAGTCAGGTTGAGAACCACTGGCCTAGAGGATTCCTGGAGAGCTTCTGGTCTCTGGTCCATGTGGAAAGCCCAGAGAAGTTGTTTCTAATAACAGTGAAGAAATGCTGCGGCAATGGGATGTAGTGATGAACTTCAAGGCGAGAGTGAGGTTAAACAGGCAAAGAGACAACATTTTCTTATGTCTTTTTATCTGGACTGCCACCAGAATGTAGAGCACTCTATTTAGGGTGGGTTATTTGGCTTGAAATAATCCGGCCAAGAAAGCCCCTCATAGGAGCGTCCAATAGCTTGAGTTTTAGTTAATTGAAGACACGATTAAGTTGACAACCAAAACTAGCAGTTACACCTTAAAAACCCCAAACAACCAAAAAACAGCATCAACAACAAAACCAAACACAGGCCTGGAACATTTTGTGTTCTGCTATAATCAGACATAAACGATGGGAATGTTAAAGACATTAACATTTGAAATGTAATCATTTCTTAGGCTGAGTACCTTCTAGAGGCATGACTTATCCAGGACTCTCTGGCAACAGTGACTTAATGTCTTCTTTTGGAAGCACACAGGAACTGGGGATTGAGTTCAGGTGCTTGTAACGTTAGGGTGGGACCCTACCAGTTAACCACATGGGAATCTCTGAGGAGCTTATCAGGGCACACTGAAGATGCCAGAAGTGAAGGCAAGACTGTGGAATGCTGTAAATGTGAAAAGTTTCTGCCTTTCCCACACCCTTTTGGGTTTTAATAATTGACTATGTTACTAGCTTGAGTTAGAATCTTTTATATATGTTTTAGCTGGGAGGTAAGACATGAAGGGAAGGGGTTGGTATAAGCCAGGTATGGCAAGCCTGTCTGTTCTCTAAGAGACCAGCAGACATAAAGGGAAAAGATCAGATGTGGTGACAAGAGTTTCTTTGATAGAGAACTGAGGTTAGCCTGAACAATCCCAAAGATCAAAGCTATTTGAGAAATGCCTGTGTCTGATGAGATGGTGACTAGCTGGTGACGCAGAGACGATTAACCCGAGGAGTGTGTGGGGCACCCTGGAGTAGTCTAAGGGAGAGTCTAAGTGCACGAAGGATGCGTACCTCCTCTGCACAGCTCAGAGCTCTGCATGCAGCAAAGCACATAGTTATTATTTTAGTAGAAACTGAAATGAAGACTGAAGAATTAAGAATCTAGGAAAGGAAAAAGCAAAGATGGAGCATTCAGTGCAAGCCCAGGTCTTGGGGCGGAGGGAAGAGGATGTACTTATTAACAGTGGTTTTGGAGAGAGGTAAGAGGAAGCTGGTCTTTAAAATTGAAACAAAGACACTCAGAAATCAGCTGGTGTTCTGAAATTGGCAGCTATTTCCAGGGAGCAGAAGACAGGATGGCACGGTTAGTCGGAGTAGCTTCTTTGTGCTGTGGGCGGTGGTATCGACAGTCAAAACTGAGTAAAGTGTTAGTGTAGCAACTGCTGAGTGCCTCGCATTAAGCGTAGCATTGATACAGCCCCGTGTATGGCTCAGGGAACTTCACAGAAGAGGGGGAAGGAAAAAGATAAAGCTGGAGAAACGGAATAGTTGCCGAAAACTGTCTTCTAGGAGGAGGCATGCTCTTCACGCTCAGGAACTCAAAGAGCTATGATTACCTACATAACATACACTCATTTGGACTCATCACAATTCCATGCCCCTCAGAGGAGTTGCTGGCAGTTGTTGGTTGCTAGGGAGGGACAATATTCTCTACAGTGGATATAGTCTCTGGTGAGTTGTGCATGTTCTTGTAGGTGATAGACCACAACACATAAAATGTAAAATAAGAGTCCTTTATTTAATCCAGTGACACAGGGCAGGCTCCTGCCCCAAAGAACTCCCCATATTGAAGCTCAGGGTACAACATTTATAAAGACAAAAAAACCCACAGTGGTATCACTGTCACTTATAGGTCAGGAAAACTTTGCAGCATTTGTACTGGCAGAATAATCAGTTGTTTGGGTTCTATATTTGGGCCACATTTCAGGTCATAGGAAGTCTCAACTGTACTATTAAGGCTGATATGACTGAGGAGGGTGTTAGAGGCTGAGAAGCACCCAAACAGACTCAAGATGGAGTTGAGATAAGATCCGGACAAGATGGCTTTAACTTGGCCACTTCATTTAAGACTGCTGTAGTGTTTACCGGTCATGTGTAAGCAGTCTGAGGATTTGTGATGGTTGGCCACTTTTCCAAGTAAGAACACTTGCCTACAGGTGCTGCTGGCTTGTAAACAGCAGCCAGGTCACTTTGGACACTGTTTATGTTATACTTTGCTCTGTGAGATAACACAGAACGCTCAGTTTTCTCAAGAAGCAGCTGAGAGAAGAGCTCAGAGGATGACCAGCTCAACCTGAAGACAGACTCATCTAACAAGGTGTTACTGCAGGGTTGAGCAAAGACAAGGTTCAGTAAATGGGAATAATCTGCCTTAGGTTCTGATTAGGTCCTTGGTGGAAATTTTGACTACAAAAAACATCTAGAGTTCAGAGCATCCCTTCCTTCTGTAGAATTTTCTCTCAGCTTCTAGGGCTACTGTCCAGAGGATCCTAGAAAATTCAGTGGAGAAGTTGAAGCTGGTGGGGAAGCACCATTTAGCTTCTCCAGCCCTCTGAACTGGGGCCTCAGATGTGCCAGTCTTATATGCTTGGGACTCAGTTTCCACCTTAAAAAAATTGGTATATTTGCCGTTTGTGAGCATGATTCTAGTGCAATAGAAATCCTCGATGTGACTAGGATTCTTACTTGGAACACAGAGTATACCTTTGTCTCCAAGAATTCTAGAAAAAGGGAAGATGAATAACAAGTGACTGAAAAGTCAATTCAAGTTTAATTCCTAATGAACATGAGCGCAGTCCATGTTAACTTATATTAAATGTCCTTTTAAGCATTTTACATTAAACTGGGTTTGAAAGCCAGGTGTTGTAGCATGGTATGAATTTTTGGGGGGATGGAAAGTAGGCTATTTCCTACTCTCTTTTGTTTCAATGTTAGTGTATTCTAAAATATTGTATAGGAAAGTACAGTTATTAAGAGACATTTATATCTGAGCTATCGACCTCTTTAAGTATATGGCTAAGAAATAGAAGAGCTATGAATCTAATTAATGTGGTCTGAATTGAAGAAGCTTACATTTATTAATTGTAAATTTAGAGGACTTATCCAATGGAAATTATCAGGGAGTAGTGGAGGAAAAAGAAGCTGTGGAAAAAAGTGTATTATCTGACATTTAAAAATACCTCTTTCTTGCCAGATAGATGTTTTTTTACTTCTATCACCTAGCACAGGAGAGTTAACATAGTAAGACGGCTATGAGTTTTTAGGCAGTATTATACAGTGAGTTCTGAGGCAGCCAGATGTATATGAGACCTGACCTCATTCAAATCCAAACTATTTCATTCTGGACCCAATGACACAACTCTGTTATCCCAGCAATCAGAGAGCTGATGTGGAAAGATCACGAGTTTGAATTAACCTAGGCTCCTTAGTGAGACCCTGTCTCTGAAAACCATAACAAATAAGAAACCTTTTTCTTTTTTTAAATTTAAATTTATTTTTCTATAATTTATTCACTTTACATCCTGATTGTAACCTCTTCCCTTGTCTCTTCTCAGTTCAACCCTCCCTCCTACCTTCCCCTCATTCCTCTCCCTTATTTCTCAGAAAGGGAGAGCCTTCCTTCCCTACCATCTGACCCCAGCTTATCAAGTCTCATTTGGACTGCCTGTATCTTCTTCCTCTCTGGCCTGGCAATGTCTCCCCTCCACCAGGGGGACATGATCAAAGAGCAGGCAACAGAGTCCATGTCAGAGATAGTCCCTGCCCCACTTACTAGGGAATCCACATGGAGACTGAGCTGCCTATCAGCTACATCTGAGAATGGGTCTAGGTCTTCTTCATGCACAGTTCTTGGTTGGTACATCAGTCTCTGCAGGCCCTCATGGGCCCAGATTTGTTGGTTCTGTTGGTCTTCTTATGGAGTTCCTGTTCACTCTGCATTCTTCCACCCCACTCTTTCCTAGGACTACCTGTGCTCTGCCCAAAGTTTGGCTGTGAGTCTCAGAAACTGCTTCCATCCCCTGGTAGGTAGAGTCTTTCAGAGGACATTTATGGCAGGCTCCCATCCTGTTCCCTAATTCTCATTCATAAGCAACTTATATCTAAACTTCATACACTACAATTGAGAGAATTTTCTGGCTATAAACACATGAGGAGATGATCTAAGTTTTCAGCATTTCCAAGGATGTGAACTGTCCACTAACTAAGTCATTTAGCTCCCACCACAGTGAGAACTGTAAAGGTTAAGGAAGACATCTTTTGCTTGTACTCTTGTAATCTAGCCTAGTCGTGTATTTAGTAAGGGGGGAACATTTCCAACCTACCCATCTTTTTTTTTCCTTCTCCTTCTCCTCCTTCTTCTTCTTGAGACAGATACATTTTAGTTGAGCAAGGTCTTGGTTCTGCTGAAAAACATATATTGTACTGGTGCAAATAATTTAATGCTAAAGCTAAAACTTTTCTCTAGGCTTTGAACTATTGTCTCAGCTTCTTCTGAGCCCCATACAAAGACACTTTCAAACAGTAACCACTCACATCCCAATAAAGGGATTAAAAACAAAAACAACCCTGCAGTGAAAATGTTTCCATGTGGAATCTCCTCATATTTCAGTGTGAATAAATTGGCAGGTACTTGCTTGAGCCCTGAGGCCAAAAGCCAGGCTCGCTTTCTTTCTGTTTTTATTTCTTCTTTTTTTTCCTTGTCAGTGAAATAACGTCTCTGCTGATTTTCTGGAGGCTCAGACCTTCCTGGTGGCCATTTGTCACTCCCTCTGCTTCCATGGCTGCTGGCTATGGGTATTAAAACAGCACAGAGGTAAAGAAGAAAAACCAGGAAATATTATCATCCTAATACTTTCCCAGAATTTCAATTACATTCTGAAACCTCAGCCCAGTGGCAAAGTAAAGAGTTTCTTTCCATGGATCTTCTAATTGCCACCAAAAAGGCAGTCCCCAGGAGCACTGTGGACTTTAAGCATTCAAGGTGTGTGACTGTAGGCTTAGAGTCATAAGGCACATGGCAGGGGCTCCGCTGGAAGGCTAAATTTTCAGTGGTACCAAATAGGGCTGACTGCACAGTAGTTAAGTAGGGTAGCTGTCAAGGAAAGAGACACTTTCCCTCCCCTACAGGGACAGTCACCACACACTTCCATCCTTCTCTCCTTCCCGGTAGCCCTGGGCGGTTTTTCTCTGAAACAGCATTTCACTCTTGAAATGAATGGCACTTAGCAGGGAAGGTGTCTTTGGTAAAAGTATTTTACAACAGTTCAGGAGTTAACAGTTTCTTTTTTCATTAAAAGTGAGTTTTTGGTGGCTTTGTGACTGGCAGCCTGGAAACTTCTTACTTGCCTTTGATCCAGTGAGCTCATAAAGACTCCTTTTCTCAGACACCTGCCAAAGGGAAGTGATGCCTCTTTCCTCCCTTCCTTCTACCTTTATCCTTGCTTTCTTCCCCTCCCAAGACTCAGATCGGGATTCATTTTCAGGATTCCTGTGAATATGGGTACTAACTGATGCCAGGTAATAGCACAAACAACAACAACAAAATGATTTATTAAGTAAGGGGTATGTGTGTGTGTGCACACGCGTGTGTGGAGAAAGGTTTCAAGAAGAAAGCTTAGGGGACATGAAAGGTAGCAATAGATAGCTCATTTGAAAAGACAGTATAAAGAAGAAGAGAAGAGAAAAAAATTGTATTTAGTCTTTTACAACATCAATGGACATACCACGTTCAATTTTAAAAAGATGTAGAGAGATGTGGAGCTGTTAATATTCCTCTTACAGCCAATTAAATATTGACAAGGTAATTCTATCTCAAGGGTGATAATGGAGTACTCTATAGTCAAAATGTGTCTCTGTGAGGACAGACATTATATCACACTTACTATTGCTGCCCAGAGCTTACTACAGGGCTTGGCACAAAGAAGTCTAGATAAAGATTTGTTAACTTGCGCTGGAAAAAGTTAGTAGATCATCACATCATGAACTCTGCAGTAGTATTTATGAGAATTAGGGTAGTGATTATATGTAAGTGGAAGCTGATTTATCTGCTATTCTTCTGACCCATACTTCATTAGCACCATCACTCTTCTCCCAAGTGATGCACCTGAGATTTCACAAGGGTTTAAAGTGTCATTTGAAACATTTGAGAAAAATCTGATTACATTCTGTAGAATTTTAGTGCTTCTAGTCTCAGAAGCATTTTTTTATCGGACTTTAATTCTTTGAAGATTAGCAATTAGTTAATGATATATAGGATAAATTGCTATAATCAGAGTGTATAATTAACCAGAACACTCAGTGTGTAGTGATAAAAAATGTTTTGAGGAGAGCAGAACTGGGTTGGAAGGCTGACTTGGCTGCTGCTAGCTCAGGCAAGTTCTGTAGCCCATGTGAGCTTTAGATCTATCATGGCTGTAAAATGGGAACGATGACACCTTTTCTCTCAGGGCTGTTGTGTGGATGAAAAGCACGAATGTGTGTGGAGAGGGAGCAAAGTTCAGCATTTGGGAATCTTTCCTGAGCCACAGGAAAGGAAATTGTAGTGACATATTGTCCGTACAGCGCTCCCATTTGTTGAGCGTTGTTATTATATGACAGGTATCTTGGGAGAGAAGAAACCTTGTGCGTTTGCCGTTGTGCAGCCTACAGTCCTGCTTTCAGGCTTGGGGACTTGTAATAAGAAGGTAAACTGTCAATGCTAGGAGAGCTTTTCTGTTTGGCAGCATGCTATTAGTATCATAGGTATAGTAAGCCTAGATGTATATATTTTTCCAAATACACAGTGTTACTTTCTAAGGTGGATCTGTACACATACCTGTATTTTCCCTTTAGTCCTACCGCCAATTGGAGTTTGGTTCACTGAAAATGCCATCTGCGCTTTGTAGCAGCAAAGGAAAAGAAAGCCAGTCAGTGTTGAGCATCACTGTGAGATTTGCATTTGAATAATCAGTGTCAGATAGGTTGTTAGCCATTCCTTTTATGAGTGATGCAAAATGCTTGTGACTTCACTAAGTGCTTGGAAGCAAGATGTTAATATCATAATTATCTTTTTCCTTAATGAGTTGATATCGAGAAACAGCTTTAGAATAAAATACTGAATAAATACTATGCAGAGAATGAAAGAAGAGTAGCTGTCTGACTTCCCTTTTATTCCCTTTGTGGAGTCCTAGATAGAGAGGTAGGGAATCCTTCAGACTCCCGTTTTGTGGAAGCTTCCCAGGAGCCCCAGACCACTTTCTGTGACCCGAAAAAGGAGTGGAATGGAAGTTCAAGAAGACAGTTGTTTGATGACAGCTGGCATCCTTACAGATGGAACCCTCAGGAAGTCAATTTACAATGTCTGTAGATTTTCGGATTCTCCCTCATGTCTCCATGAAGCCCAGTCTGCAATTTCAATAGCTTACTACTATCATTTCTGAAGCCAACAGCAAGTTCAGCTGCCTTCAGGATTCCTATTGACGCTCTTGTTGAATAATCTCTGTTGTTCAGTTTTAATAGTTCTCTCAAAATATTCACAGAGCTTAGAAAGGCTCTCAGAAAGAGAGCAAATTCAAATCAGCAAGGCAAGCCTAGGAAGGGAGTGGTATGGTATAGATCCTGGAGGTCCTCCGTGTCCAGGGGCTGAATGCATAGCATCCACTTCTCTCAACGATAATGCCTGATGTGCTTTTGCCAACTGTGGAAGTTTATACTGATCTGTGGTGTCCTGAGTTTTATTAGGACTGGTCACATAGACATGGTTGAACATTTTACACACCTGACTTTTTTATTCTTGAGATGATCTTGTATGGATCAGGACTCCTCACCTTAGGGCATACTGTTAGTGTCTTTGCTTCTGCATGGCCAAGTCCCCCTGATACAGAGACAGTTATATTAGGAAGGGTATTTCATTCTCTTAGAGATTAACCCCTAGGAACTGAGTGAAAACATAGACGTTAATCTGAGTAAGGAGTGATCTGCCCTCCATAAGACACTGAACACCCTGGCACAGAATTTAGACGGTTTCAGTACACAGAGTACATGGGGAATATCACATCTGGTCTAGAAGACTTATTCCTGGTCCCTTGCTTTCTGGAAGGGATTTGCTATTGTGATGATATAGGTATGTTCCTTCCAGATTTAAGAAACTCAAGAAATTCTTGTAATCTTACATTCTTTTTGTATACTGCCACTACCTCACCATGCTACAGAAGGCAGCCTGATAGTTTATGCTTTCTTTTTTGTTTAAGGGGCTATTTATAAATAGTATTTGACTAATGCTTGAATCCTATTTAGCTTTGGCAAATCAATGTCTGCCACTGGTCCTCAAAAGATGGAATTCTTCTAAGTACATGGACTCCCTTACCTTACAGTGCAGAAGGCTCTCAGTAATTAAGGAATATAATAGTTGCTTTCCCTTAGTTTACCTTTTCAAGAAATACTGTTATGAATGTGCAGGAAAGTGTCATAATAAAAAAAAAGTGAAAAAAATAATGAAAAAAAATTTACTACATTTTCAGCAGATTAGGATTGTTCAGTTTTCATCAGAACCTTATGTTCCATCAGGCCTGGTAGCACACACCTGTAATCCTCTGGAGGTTGAGGCAGGAGGATCACAAGTTTGAGGTCTTCCTGAACTACAGAGTAGGCTCAAGGCAAGCTTAGATAGCTTAGTGGGACCTTGTCTCAAATGAAAATTAGAGAGAGAGCTATGGATATGTCTAGCGTCTTAGTAGCAAATGGAAGGTCCTGGGTTCACGCTTTACTACTACCAAAAAAAAAAAAAAAAAAAAAAAAAGAAAAAGAAAAAGAAAAAGAAAAAGAAAAAATTTCCACACAAACTAAAACAAAAAACCCACAGCCTCTCCTTCTATAACTCAAGTCCCACTTGAGTGAGATACGCTCATTTTAAATCCAGAAACCAAAGCACCATGTGTGAAGTATGTGTGAAGTGGCACATACCTGGCGAAGGAAATTGCTGGGGGTTGCAGTCAAGCATCCATACCTCATTTTGAAGGAATCCTCTGCAGGCAAATCTAATAAGCCTTTAGTATTCCTATGTACTGCCAGTTCAGGACTCCTGTACTGAAGGGATAGGTGAGCAAGGGACTGGACAATGGTGGGACAGAGGATGTGGCTTAACCTCTGCTTCAATGTCTTACGTATGTTCAGATTATAGAATTGTGTTCTTTCAACTGACCAAAAACATCCACTTTAAACTTCCCCAATCAACACAAACATGATAAAATTAAACAAGACAAAAATAAAAGAAAGAAAATAAAAGTTACAGATATATTAAGTGTTGGGTAGAGAAATTGAGAAAAAAAAATATTTCTTGTCTTTTGTATATCTATTCTAATGGTTTTAGAGTCATGGTGGAATGACCTAGAAAGAGAGGTTCAATGCAAACTTTGAGGCTAAAAGAACCTAGGCTGTTCTGTGATATGAAATAATATAATTAGATATTTTAAGGTTATAAAAGTTACAACTTCCTGCTTAATGTGTATTTTAAAGTTGTAGAAGGTAAATATCAGTGTTGAATGTCTACATTAAGTTCTATACAATGGAAGAAGGGCCATAAGAATATTTTTGTATGCAGTAATATTTTTAACAGTTCCTATCTAGTTTAAGTCACACATAGTATCTATTGTCTAAAACTATATTTACTGTGAACTGCAATTATCTCCTGGTAAGAGATGGAAAGTCCAAATTCCTGTACTTCTGACACATAGTAAGCACTGGGTAATGTTTGCTGAACAAATGAATAAATGAATGACCATTTGAGCTCCTTCTTAGAGCCAGGCAGGCTGGATTTCTTTTTTTTTTTTTTTTTTTCAGTCTGGATTTCTTAATCTGGCATAGCACAGTCAAGTGAGAGAAGATAAATGATTCACAGTAAACAATGGCCATCGTCTTTTCACCTTGCTGAAAATAAGAAGCAGAAAGGCTGGTGGGAGAGGGGAAGTTATTCTCTTCATAAAACTCCAAGGACTTAAACTTTCATAAAGTTCCCAGTGAGAGTTTACACTCCAAGGAGTTTCAGTAAAAATTGGCATAAACACCCACAAGTTTGGGTGCATACCCAAACCAAAATTAATCTCAGAATCTTTTGAGATTTTCTGACTTCTAAAGAAAGAGGAGAATACCCAGAAGAGCAGAGATACCACAGAGAAAAACCTAGGAGAGTGATCATAGGGAAAGCTGCTGAGGCTGGAGAGATCAGAAGGTCCTGGACAGCAGCTGGGGATCCAGAAAGGGGTCATAAGACTAGAAGAAAGGGATAACCAGGGAGCAAAGGCCAATGCAGGAAGGTAGCCGGCAGAGCAATCACAGCTGAGAGGCTAGCAGAGCATAAGGAAGTAGAGCTAGTGAGATTAGGGAGGGTCACAGGTGAAATCATTCACCTGGCAATCAATAACAGAAGGAACAGGGCACAAGCTCTCCGGAAGGGCCAGCTCCAACTCCGTCAGCTTACAGGGCAGAGAGTTTGTAAGAAGTTTCATTTTCATTGTGTAGTTTGAAATCTGGAAGGATTTCCCTATTTTTTTCCTTTGCCCTTCTGCCCCCTCTCCTCAACTCTTGTTTCATTCCTCTAAAGAGGATGGAAAGAGGAAAGAGAGGAGTTGATAGAGTCATTTCCTGGCTATTTTGGTAATTTCCTTGCTGATGTGTCATGCCAAATGAATGCAAACCTCAAAAGGAAACTCACTTGAAGTGGGGCATAAGTTATTTTTCTTCCTTGAGAGAATTCTTAATTTTCTCAAAATTCATAACGAAGAAACTATTATGTTTGATGTGAAGAAACATACTTAAAAATAGATAACATGTAGTAATAACAGCAAAATCAACATTTATTAACCAGGATGTTGTTTACCATATAGACTTGTTTTCTGGAATGATGAAAGTCAACACTGAAGGAGCCACATAAACAGAATGCCTATTGTGAACCACATTTGCGTGCCACAGTCTCTAGATGAGCAGTTCCTGCCAATTGCTACGGAGCTCAGACTCTTTTCACCCAACTTTGTCTTCCTTAGATGAAGAAATAAAGCCATTTATCAAATCGGCCGTGTCCCTGAGACATTCAGGTTCATCTGCACTAAAAATTCAGATCAGATGTTCAACTGCATTCCTCAGGTTCTGCCCTGTGACTTATCTACAGGCTAAGTTGAGGTAAATCACATGTAATTGAAATGATAACCAGAAAGACAGTTACTTTAACCTGACCCCTGAAATAACCCATTGGCCCAGCTTCTGGGCACTTGGGTGGTATGTCTGCCTATTGTGTGGACAAGAACCAACCTCTGTGATCTGCCCCAGACAGCCCTCACACATATGCCCTAGCCCAGTAAATCTTGTTTTCTTTTGCTTTGTCATTGTAGATGTGCGAGAGTAGGGCAGAGAAGAAGGCAAGCAGGAGAAAAGATTGTCCATTGTCAGCATACAAACATAGAATTAGGCTGAGGACAGGATAAAACAGAATTTTTCTCATTCTGATACTTTTATTTTGCTCAACCCTGCCTTGAACATCTCAACAATTTTTATTGTCACTAATTTATTCTTTGTGAGTACAAATATGACTATTCCCAAAACTGCATAACTGAAGTTCATTTGAGAAATTGAGCCTGAATTGACATAATGGGAAATTTTTAAATTATCTGTAGAATCTGTGTTATAATAGATTCTACTCATCAATAGACCTTTGATCCATGTGAAGAATCTTACTCAGTGACCCCACTGTATTGTTATTTTTTTCTCTCAAGAAAAATTTAAATAATTTCTTCACTGAGTCATCATCTACTAGGACTGAGGCAGAAAACACTGAGACCATAGCCACTTTTTGCAAGTATTTTCCAGGAGACTGGACTCCTAAAAAAGAGTGGTTTTTATTTTATTTTCTGTGACTGAGCTTATTTGCATGTCTGTGGATCATGTGCATGCTTGGTGCCTACTGAAGGTCAGAAGAGAGCACTGGGCCTCCCTGGAACCAGGGGTATGAATTGTTGTTAGCTACAATCTGGGTACTGGGAATTGAACCTAGGTCCTCTGCAAAAGCTGCAATTTCTCTTAATCACTGAGCCATCTCAACCCCCACATAGTTCACTCTGTAAGATTGAAAATTTGGTTTCTCCTACTTATATAACTCCTCACAGCCTGGTCAGCGGTTTCTATAACCCAGTAAGTTAGGATTTCTTGGTTAATAGTTTCTGTTCAGGCTCCTGTTTAGCGTGTCTGACTTATTCTTTGGTAATTATGAACAAGCCTTTTGGCTTTCTGTAGACATGGGCTTTGTCATTTTCTTACTTCCACATATTCTTCTCAGAGCTGATCGTGTTGAGTTCTGTCTTTGATGTTCTCAGGTCTGATGATTTTCTCTATCACTTTGAGAACATAACACTTTCATGAATTCATTGACTTGTACGAGGACCAAATGAAACATTGTACACAGCTGGAGAGTAGGTAGGGAACATTTTACAAATAGATATGATATTTACAGAGCTAATTACTAAGTGTGAAAGGAAAGAATAAAGGAAATTTGCTTGTACATTAAGTATATTATAAATAAAATTTGAATATTAGCCATAAAGCTAATTGAAATGTTACAGATTGGAATGCTAGCAATTCTTTAACACTTACTAACAATTTGAAACAAGTTTCTAACAGTCCAACTATTGTCGCACTACCTTCCAATGCTGCAGATGCAGAATCCACTTGGGAGTTTAACCAACTGTAGAGGAAATGTCTTTAAGAAAACTATTGTTTCTGTTTCAACTATGTACAGAATTTTTTTTTTTTGCCATCAATCCCCAAATCTATCGTAACCATTATTTACTTGGCATTTACATTGGATCAAATATTCTCAGCTATCTAGAATAATGTGCTTATATAGGAGAGGTCTTATTGGTTATACAGAGCTACTGTGCTATTTCATACCATAATCTTGTGCATCCTTGGGTTTTGCTGTTGTTTGGTTGTCACAGAAACACTTTCTAGTGGATATCAAAGGACAGTATGTCATAAAAATAGTTAACAGATGAACAATGTAGTTGTTTAGTACACCAGAAATGTTCAATGAGATCACTTCAATACGAACACACATACTAGAATTATTTGCCCCACCCCCACCCCTACCCACCCACACCATCACAGGCTCAGTGAAGCGTAGGGAAGACTCCAGACTAAGGTTGCCTGGTCTACCCTGGCTTTTTCACTTCATTGCTGAGGGAGCCCTTTCTCTTCTTGGGTTGTAAGGTGGGTCTGAAAGACACTTATGTATGTAACAGTTTGGAATGTCTTAACAATTAAATGAATTATTATTTGTGAAGGGTTTAGAAAAGAACCCGGCACACAGACAATTCTATGTAGTTGTTTCTTGACACTATTAACAAACAGTGAAGTTAAAAATGAGATGAGCTTCAGAACATTTTGGGTTTGCTTTCCAGAATGTTTAATGCCAGGTTATTTAGAATCTCGTAAGTGGGTACTGCCTCTAACTTCCAGCTCAACTGAGCTTTTCTGGTGGAGACTTGAAGTCAGCTAAATGATCAAGGACAGAGACATTAAACAGAAAAATAGATTTAATAAGTGAATATTATCCAGGATGACGAACACACTGGATAGCCTGTAATAACTAAATGGTCAACAGTACTGGCATTAGGTTAGTCACGGGTTGTAGCCCAAACTCTGCCTTGGCCAGGTCAACAACTTAAGCTTGGGAGCCTACATGGTTGGGGCTGTGATATGAAGCCTTCATGAACATGTGGGCCCAGGTAGTCACGCTGTGTGGAGATTGATTTCCACTCAACATGACCAGCTATGCCTGGCTCTGTTGTCTCCTGTGTGCCAGCTCTCTAGCTTTAGTGACTTGGGAGAAGTAGCGGATTTTCATTCCTCTTCAAAATATTTTTCACATTCAGATATTGTCATTCACATGATTGTTATAGCTGTGACAATGCAAGCCCGGCCCTGCTAGAGCAGGGTCTGTTTGTAGGAAGTAGTCGGTTTGCACTCAGCCTCATCTGCCATGTTTCAGCTGTTAATTAGAGATGGAAATGTTTCCAAGTTCTCCTCCCTCAATCTTGGTTTCCTGGGTGAACAAAAAGCCTTAACCCCTTATAAATTATCATCATTCTCTTTATCTTATCAATTCAAATGGATTTAGCATGCTTTATAAGTATTTTAGTCTTGGTTTTTCTTTCTGCTTCTTTCTTCTCTCAAGCAATCTGTCTACTGGAAAACCTCTTGTTTGAAGAGATTATATGATTGTTTTTCAATTTCATAATCTGTCTGAAGAAGAAGTGGCAGCATGCTTGAGGTTTAAAACAACAGCTCAACAGGAAACGGCTTCTCTGAAAGCACCATTTCTCATGGAACCAATTTCTCTTTCTTCCTAATTTTCTTTTCCTCCAGAATAGATCACATTGCTGCCAGGACATTTTATTTTATTTAAATGCAACAATGCAAACATCACTAATCTGGTTTCCCCAAATTCATTTGTGCATTCCTTGTCAACAATGGCTTTATCAACCATCAAAATGTAATTGAAGTGGCTGTGTAGCATGGAGTCATCCAATAATTATAAAATAAACAGACTGAAAATTCAGATGCAATTGAACAAAAGCCATCAAAGTAACATAAACAGGAGAAAAGGTAATTAAAGAGCATTCACTCTTCAGCTTTCAACATTACTGTTTTATTTAAACGCAGCTCCAGCAGGAGACCAGAGGTAGATTGATTGTCTATATTTGTTGTCTAATGGTTATTTCTGAATTGTGTCCCATTAAAACTGTAGTAAAGAAATTTCAAAATGCACCGTCATCCTGGCTTCTCAAAAGCACGTTCTGCTTTCTTCTCTTAGAATGTGTGTGCTGATGCTCACATGTGATAATTAATAATAGGTGACAAGAGTGCTGCCTTTTATCATTGAATCATCCTGTCTTTAGAGACCTGGGTTCAGAGAATAGTCTGGTTCCTGACTATAAAAAATGTGACGTGGGAAGGTTGCTCAGCCTAGCTTGCAGACATCCATTTTTTTTTTTTCTTTCACCTGCTGGGGAAAAGGCTGCTGGCTATCAGAGGCAGTAATGCATGAATGTAAGCAGTTTAGCGGTGAGAGATTCAAACTTTTGAAAGAGAGGTAACAAAGCCCTAGGAATAAGCCCTGGTCATGAATGTATATATAGTCCCAGGGCTGGTTGGCATAGCAACTATTTCTGAGAACCCAGCGCTGCTTAAGTAAACAGCTGAAGCACAGAGCGTGCCTTAGCTAAGCTGGGTCCATCTGTGGTATCAGTGTGTGAGGATCACAACAGGAACATTTTCTCCACTAAATCAATGTTATTTTGGTATCTTCTAATAACTCTATTGTTCTCAGCACTTTCTGGCAAGCCTTTGGTTTATCTCTCTGTTTTTCTGTGTGGCCGTTTTGCTGAATAACCCCAATATAGGTAAATTTGATTTAGATGGCTGTGGAATAAACAAAACTGCTCTATGCACAGCATCTCCAACCTATTCTTTGCCAGGGTCTTCCAAAGGAAACTAACCAATGATGCAGCAACAGCTGGTTGTGAAAAGCCAACAGAAACAATAGCTGCTGAAGTCTTTACTTCAGCACACTAGGTTTTGGAACTGGATAGGCTTTGCCAGGCTCAGGCACCATCATGAAAAGGAGTATGATGTTGCGTATGCAAGTGATCCATTGGCCATGTTACTGATCCTTCATACTATCATATTTTTATATGTCAAATAAGGATAGTAATAAACCTCACAGCATTTCAGGACTGAGTAAGATGATGTATTTCAAATGCTAAATCACACACTCTAGAACTGCTAATACTATCAACTCAGTGCCTGCTCAGAGTTTTACATGTGTTCAGTGTCCCTCTTTCCCACAGGTAACAAATCCTAACCTGTCTGAGCCTAATGTGGTGGTCTGATTGTCCTTGAAAGTCCCTGAATTAGGTTCATAAGTGACCTGGTTCTATGCACTGAAATAGAAGGGGTGGTTCCAAAAGATGGATTAGTGGTACAGATTGGATAATTTAGAGTAACATAATAAGAAAAATCTTAATATATATGATGTGTGGGTTGATGCCCCAGGTCCCGCCTCTGAGAAAAAGGTATCAGACGGTCTGATGCTCTTTGGGTGGATGACACCTAAATGAACATCTGTACAAAGTCCCAATTTATTTCTAATATCAGAGATTAGACCTCTACTCTTGCCTGATGCGTCTAAAACAAAAAGGGGGAACTGTAGAGAGCTGCGGAATGCTATGCCTTAAAGATGGAGCTGGTTTCTGCCTTCCACCTTCCCGATGGTGAGTGCTCTCTGTCACGAACAACTCCACATTTGGCTAAGGCCGAGGATCTGGCTTGCTTCCATGTATGTGGACCTATCTGCATTGCCCCCGTGGCACGCCTGGGTTGGCTACCCAGAGGCTATTTAAGCTGTGGGCTGGCTTTCCCCGGGGTCCGAGGATTGTTCAATGTTCCTGAATAAACTGCATTGAAAAAAAAAAAAAAAAAAAGAAAGTGTATGATGGCATTTATGCACTAATGAGTGGATATTCTAATTTTTTTTTTGAGTTGTGAGTGAGTAATGATGGGAGATATCTGTTTGGCTTGAGCTTCCTGTTTGATCATGTTTTTCTAGAGGTGGATTATACAGGCTATTGCAGTTTAAGACTATAAAGTATTTTAATCTCATATGGTGGTTCATAGCTCTGACACTAACATCTGGGTGGCTGATGAACAAGTACCATCAGTTCAAACCTAGTCTGAGCTACATAGGGAGTGTCTGTTTCAAATGAACAAACAAATAAACAAAAACCTAATCCTAAACTCAAGCCCTAAGCAAATCAGAGAAATATCATACTATGAACCTTTAAAGTATGTGCTACTGTCTCCATGATAACCTAATGGCTAGGATTCAGCAATTTCATAAAGTATGCACTATGATGTCTGAGAATACATGGAGTTGAATAATTGACCTGTGTCATGTCTCTGTGGTGAAAGAGCATGGAAGCACTATCTATCTGTTGGAAACTGATGGGTTAGTTCTTTGGAAAGCTCTTCAGCCACAGGCAAGAACCCAAGTTAGGACTCTAAGAGTCAAGTCCCTTCTAAGTTGTGGAGTAGTTGCAGACCACCCATTTCTGACAAGGAAAGAAAGTTTAATGAGACAGAGTCAGGGCTGAGTCCAATTTGAGTCTCCTTTATTCACATCAAAAGAACTGTGCTTCCTGAGATGCATGAAGTGAGAAATGAGGACTTCTGAAAGTCTGGGAAAGAGTTCTGAATGTTTTATATTCAGACTTCCATGCCTTGATCCCTGTTATAAATCTTTTCCCCAAAAGTAGTCTTTCTAAGTCTGGATTTATTTTTATATTGCTTTTGCACCTGATAGTTTTAAAGTTTTGTGTTCTCCAAGAATTTGGAGTTTTCTTGATTCGTATTTTTTTTTCTGATTATTATAAGTTAAGGTTTTTCTTGTTCTGTAGAAGTCGGACTTTACAAAGAAGGATGAGATAACAAAAGATGAAACTTAGCATCTGCCTGTGAGCCTCAAGCTCCTGCCTCAGGAGTTTCACTGAATACCCTACCACTAGCGTGATGCATGATATTGTCTTAGCAATTTATTATTTTGAAGCAATAGAACATAACACATTGGAAGGAGCTATCATGAGCTATTGTATCAAGAATCCACAATTTATAGCCCTGTCTCCGTGGTAGTGAAAAGATCCTCCTTGAGAGCTAGAAACCTTGTGCATTAACTGTAATAATAAGAACATGATCTTTTAAAAATACCTTGCTATTAATTTGCCTGGTATCTGTGATTAGTGTATAAATTCCTTTGTTTACAACTTTATATATTATACAAACATATAAACTGAGAGTTTGTTATAAATTATTATGCTTAATCACCGTAAGAGTTCTGGGAGATAAAGTATGTGAATTCTCAGTTTGCAGATGAAGAACCTGATGGACAAACAAAATTATATAATATGCCTGTAATTCTAGCTCTGGGGAGGCTGAGGCAGGAGGGTCATGAGTTCAAGGCCACCTTGGGCTACATAATGGGAACCTTTCTCAATAACCCCTCAAAACCCAAGATCTTACTTCTCTTAGAGGAGTAAGACAAGACCTCGGTCCTCTATCTGTTGACGAACTGTCTTTATCATCTGGTGTTTTTCACATCTGCTTGCAGTTGAATACTTGCTCCCTAGGGAAAGGTTAGGAGATGTAGCCTTGTTGGAGGAGGTGTATTACTGAGGGTGGGCTTTGGGTAAGATGATCAATCCTCACTCAGAAAGACAAACGGGATGGACATTGGAAAAAAACAAACAAACAGGAAACAGGACAGGAGCCTACCACAGAGGGCCTCTGAAAGACTCTACCCAGCAGTGTATCGAAGCAGGTGCTGAGGCTCATAGCCAAACTTTGGGCAGAATGCAGGGAATCTTATGAAAGAAGGGGGAGATAGTAAGACCTGGAGAGGACAGGAACTCCACAAGGAGAGCAACAGAACCAAAAAACCTGGGCCCAGGGATCTTTTCTGAGACTGATACTCTAGTCAAGGACCATTCATGGAGATAACCTAGAACCCCTGCTCAGATGTAGCCTATAGCAGCTCAGTATCCAAGTAGGTTACCTAGTAAGGGGAACAGGGACTATCTCTGACATGAACTCAGTGGCTGGCTCTTTGATCACCTCTTCCTGAAGTTTAGCAGCCTTGCCAGGCCACATAGGAGGACAATGCAGCCAGTCCTGATGAGACCTTATACGTTAGGGACAGATGGAAGGGAGGAGGACCTCCCCTATCAGTGGACTTGGAGAGGGGCATGGGAAGAGATAAGAGAGAGAGTGGGATTGGGAGAGAATGAGAAAGGGGGCTATAACTGGGATACAAAGTGAATAAACTGCAATTAATATAAAAAATAAAAAAATAAAAAAGTCAATGCCATTCTCAATTACCTCTCTTTGCCTCCTACTTGAGGATCAAATGTGAGCTCTAATCCATAGTTCCAGAAGTGTGCCTACTCCTTGCTGCTATTCTCCCTGCTGTAATGGTCACAAACTCCCCCTCTGAAACTGTAACCCTCAAATAAATGCTAACTTTTGGAAATCGCCTTGGTCATGGTGTCTTATCGCTGCAATATAAAAATAACTAAGAAAAGGTTTAAAATGTCTTCCATTAGGTTTGTGCTTAGAATTCCATGTTTTTCTGCTAGTGCTGGAAGTAACTCTGAGAAGTGTGGCCTAGCTGGTCTTTAGGGTGAGCCTTTAAAGGTCATATTCAAGTGATGGTTTCCACTGTTTTCTGCTCTAGTATGATGTAAACAGCCTTGGCTACATGATTCCACCAGGACTACCATGAACTGAGATGTTTCACCATGACTTCTCTACTGCAGTGGGCTCAACCCCTATGAATCCATAAATTCATGAACTTCTAGAAGGAATCTTTTCTCCTTTAAATTTTTTTTTGTCAATCTTATGGTCTCAGTTATGTAAAACTGATGAATAAAAGTATAACTTAGTTGCGAGGGGATGGCTTTTTCTCCAGTTGTGATACCATGGCTAACAGCTTCCACCTGCCCATTCTGCACACTGCTAAGCCACACCTTGGCCATTTCTCTTATGGTGCTATTGAAGCCTAGACATACTAGGCCCACATCTGAACCAGTCTAGGGT
Source organism: Meriones unguiculatus (assembly GCF_030254825.1). Lineage (NCBI taxonomy): Eukaryota > Metazoa > Chordata > Mammalia > Rodentia > Muridae > Meriones > Meriones unguiculatus. The sequence continues at coordinate 82,568,229 of NC_083357.1, read as the reverse complement.
AAGATGCTGGGCAGCTAGGGTAGCTCTTTTGTCTCTGGCCTTCATCCACACCATTAGAATTGTTCGATTAACTAATCAATGGAAATCCTAGTCTGCCTTGCTTGCTAAGCCATCCTTTCCATCTCCAGCTTGCTTTTGCCTTCCTTGGTGGAGTGTTCTATGTGGCTCTGCCTGGCAGCCTTCTGTCTTTTGGAGCTGTAAGTAATAAAGGGTCCTGCCTTTCATCTATTAGAGTTTCATTGTGTTGTGTCTCATCTTCAAAAGAGTCTTCAAATCTTATATACCACCACTTTGGAGTTTAAATTTGTCTATGACCTTTTTAGTTGAACTATGATATCACCAGAAGAGCTTTAGAGCGTGGTATGGGTGACTGGCCTTCTACAATAGGTTGCATATGCCCTTGAGAGAGTCAGCCTAACCTCCCAGACTCTCAACATCCGCACATATGGAGTGAGCAAAGCTACACATAAAATGGTTCCTGTCACTTGATCATGTTGTATAACTAAGGGCCAAACTACAAGAATGCTCAAAGACAAATTAAAAGAAGATTTTTTTACCTGTAAGACACTGCTTAGATTCTATAGATTTGAGTCATTTAGTATGCATTATTCACATGTATGTCAACATAACATGCACAACATCATGAAGCAATTCATTGGTAAGATATTACTTCTAAAAATATTGGCATGTAAACTAATATATTAGCTAAAAAAATGCAAAGACATACCCAGCAGGCCCTTAGTCCACCATTGTTTCACCTGAAGCTTCTTTGTTCCATGGTTTTGAAAGCCTTTTTTCCAGAATGTAGTTTACAGATTCTGAATCTCTTTGTTAATGTTCCTTTAAGATTTTGTGTTCCTTTTTTTTCCTCCCTCATTTTTTTTTAACCTTTTTGGTCATGAAACTTCCGAAGCTGCTGAAACTGCAGATTTGGGTGTCATTGACCTGCCTCCCTCTTTGTTTGGTGGTTGATGAATCTTTGGGGAGAGGTGTCTGCAGTCCTGATGGAGAGCCAGAAAATAGAGCTCCTGTGAGTGGCAGCTCCCAGAAGCCTGATTTTTCTGAAAGATAGGCTCTTGATCAGGCAAGCAGGGATTAATAATTTATGTCTTTATGCCCAATGCCAGATAAAGTTAGACTGCATCCTCAAGCGTGCATAGAAGGAAAACTACTGCTATACTTTACTTGTCAGTGATGAATTCCACGAAGTAAGAAAAGAAAAGAGGCATGTGTTATTAAATAGCTTGTATGGAACATGGTTCCCAAATTTCAGCAGTCCAGGGATAATGATACAAAAGGGAAAATGCTTGGATGGGGTCATCCTCTCCCCTTCTAGCTTTCTGTGTCTGTTGATGTCAGTGTTAATATAGTATTTGTAGTCTTGACCCAGAGCCACTGAAAACAGCCTTTATATCTTTTATCACTCCTTTTTTAAGGACAAATGACTGTGTCTTAATAACCTGTGTAAGAGAAGGGTCCATAAGTTCATCCCTGGGACTAAAAAAGTTAAAAGTTTATGTTATAGCTGCTAATATTGCTGCAATCTGGGCGAAGATTCTACTAGTTTTATAGTTATGGCATCTTCCAATTCTAGATTTTGTAAAATATTTTCTCCTCCATGTCTGTACCTATAGAGTCCAACCTATTGCATAAGGTTCAGAAGAGGGCCAAACATCTGTCAGTGGATCTTTCCAAGACAGTGCAGATCTCGGTTATCTACCCACAATCTCTCAGTTCCCTTACCATACCTTAAGACACAGACACAGGCACAGACATGAATGCACACACGTGAACACATGCACACAGACACAGACACATACACACACACACAGACTTTCTCTCCTATGTGTGTTATGTTATATAATATGATGTGTGTGTGTGCGCGTGCACACTTGCACACGCGTGCACATGCATTCATGTGCATATGAACATTCCTGCCACAGAGTGCCTGGAATCATGCCTTCCTGTTATTCATGGCCAGTGGGTAACTTCCATGGAGCTTTTGAAGATCATTTCTTCTGCCCCATGTCACTCTCTGAAGCAGAGTTGTATATTCCAGATTCCCTATTGTGGTGGTTTGAATGAAAATGACTTACAGATGCTGGAGTACTTGGTCTCTAGTTTGTGCAAATGTTTGGTTAAGATTAGGAAGTTTGGCCTTGATGGGGGAGGTGTGAGGGGTGTCATTGGCAGGGGTGGGATGGGCTTGAGGTTTCAGAAGAGTCATGGCATTCTCATTGTGTCTTGCTCTTAACTCTTCCTCTTGCCTTGCTCTTAGTCATGATGGTCATGGACTCTTGCCCTCTGAAACTGTGAGCCCCAAATAAATTATCTCTTCTATGAGTTGCCTAAGTCTTGGTGACTTATCTGAGCAATAGAGAAGTAACTAAATGATCGTCTGGGAGACTTTAAAGTATTAACAAATCAAAACTTCTTCCCCTCTACTCCCCTGCTCCCCTCATTCCCTTCACAGTTTGTTTTAAGAGAACTTCCATGTGCAATCCCATTTTAAGATCTGCTACTCCTCTCCAGGTCTTACTATTTCCCACTTCTTACATAAAATTCCATTCACTCTGCCCGTCAGTTGGCCATCAGGCTCAGCACCTTCTTTGATAGTCTGCAGGGCAGAGGCTTTCGGAGGCCCTCTGTGGCAGGTTCCTAGGTTGTTTCCTGTTTTCTTCTTCTGGCTTTCAGAGGCCCTCTGTAGCAGGTTCCTAGGTTGTTTCCTGTTTTCTTTTTCTTCTGATGTTCATCCTCTTTGCCTTTCAGGATGGGGATTGAACATTTTATTTAGGGTCCTCTCTTTTGCTTAGTTTGTTTAGATGTACAGATTTTAATGGGTTTATTCTATGTTGTATGTTTATATGAGTGAGTATATACCGTGTGTGTCTTTTTGCTTCTGGGACAAAGGAGAGCAACAGAACAAGAAAATTTGAACACAGGGAACTTCCCAGAGACTCATACTCCAGCCAAGGACTATTAATGGAGATAATCTAGAACTCTGACAATGCAGCCACTTCTGAAGAGAACTGATAGACTAAGATCAGAAAGAAGGAGAGGAGGACCTCCCCCATCAGTGGACTTTGAGAGGGGCATGCATGCAGAAAGGGGGGGGGAGGATGGGACCGGGAGGGGAGGAGGGAGGGGCTTATGGGGAGATACAAAATGAATAAAGTGTAATTAATAAAAGTTAAATAAAAAATTAAAAAAAGATCTGCTTCTCAGGAACTTGTTCTAAAACCACTTTTTAATTTTAATCTAAGAATAATTGCCAGAATTAGAATGTACTGTATAATTTACTTCAAAGTGGTTGTGATCTCTATGATACTTATTCAAATATTATTTAATAGTTATCATTTTCATTTCATTTCTTTGTTACTCAGGAATTTCCATGCAAAGGAAGAGTTTTTAGTAAATGAATTGGGAGAATAAAGCTAAACTTTATAGACAAAAAGTTGAGAATAAAAAATAAAATAGGATGTAAGGGAAGAAAATTCAATAGTTTGTACACATTAGCAACCAGGACAAAGCTGAACATAAAGTCTCATAAGCTAATATTCATGTTTAATGGCACAAAGTTATTTTAATTTTATATTTAATTTAATTTATATTTATATTTAATTTTATACTGCTGTGTAACAAATTAACCCTGTGTATAACAGCTTGAAACAACAAACATTTATTTTTTTATCTTTTATTTTTATTATTTGTTACATTTTATTAACACTGTGTCCCAACTGTATCCCATTCCCTCATTCCCTCCCAATCCCGCCCTCCCACTCTCATCTCCTCCCTGCCCCTTTCCAAGACTACTGATTGGGGAGGACCTCCTCCCCTTTCATCTGACCCTGTTTTATCACATGAACTCAATGGCTGGCTCTTTGACTCCCCCCCTCCCCCAAGGGAGGAGCAGTCCTCCTAGGCCACAGAGGAGGACTTTGCAGCCAGTCCTGAAGATACCTGATAAAACAACAAACATTTTTGATCTCATACAATGTGTGAGGAAAGAAAGCAGGGAACAGCTTAGCAGGGTGGCCCTGGATCAGGGACTCTGGTGAGGTAGCATTTGAGCTGTTAGCAGCAGTTATAGCCTCATCAATGCCTGTCTGGGTCTGGAGACCCCGTTTCCAAGTGCATTCATGTCATTGTTGATGGGCCTAACTCCCTGCTGGCTGCAGTCCTCTCTCTAAACCTTCTTCTCACCATATGCATCTTGTTTTTCTATAGACTTCCCAAATGTCCTGAAGACATAACAGCTGGCTTCTCAGAATGAAAATGGTCTGAGAGAAGGTGTCATGATGGAAGCTGCAGTCTTTTGTAATGTATACTGTAAAGACAGGCACCTACCTTTGACATAATATTATAGGTCTTGTGTACTAATCTTGGGGTATCATGAGACGGGATCAAATGCTGTGAAAATCCTGGAGTTGGAGGTCACTAGAGTCAATTAGGAGAGTGTAATCACAGAAAAACATCCCATATCTTAATCTTTCCCTTAACTGTGTACAAAGTAAGAGGTGAGTGTCATGCATACTATTTTTTTTACACATGCCCATGTCCTTGCTATAAAGGGATGTCAATAAACATTTATGGATATTGAGAATCTACTCGACATCTTATATGCTTTCTCCATAAAAAATTACATGGAAATGACTATATCCATTCTAAGTACTGAAGATGAATTTCCCTGTGTTGGCCACTGCAATGGACACAAATTCAGGGACCTTAAAGTCAATCTTCTTTCAAAAGTGTCTGTCATAGCATTTTCATTATGATTCTAACATTAACATTCTAAAAGAATTGCTCAGATTTCTGCTGAAGTTTCCCAACATATCTTCCTTTTGTCTAGCTTCTCCTCATTTGATAGATATCTTCACTTTCATCCTGTCATTATGGCTTAATGACTCATTACTAATGAAGTCCAATCTCCTTGACTTTTCAAAACCAGAATTCATCTATTCAAGGCCCTATTCCATTGCTTCCATCTTGAAACCTTTAACTCAGCCTCGAAGTTTGATCTTATTCTCTTTGTACTTTCCTCTAATGGGAATGGCTTATGCTATTATTTGGTGCTTCCAAGTTCTTGTTGAGTCAATGATCCCAGCATTTTTATTTTATTTTATTTTTTTATCTTTATAAGATTGGCTGTAGTTCACTGTTGATTATTTTTTTTTTGGAGTGGGGTTGTCATACTATGAAGCCTTGGGTGGTCTGAAATCCTCTGTATTGACCAGGGTTGCCTCAAATACAGATGTACCTGCCTCTGTTTTCCCAGTGTTGAGGTTAAAGTTATCTGCCACATTACATGGCCACTTGGATATTTTATAGGTTGGTTTTTATTTTAATGGTTTCTTCAGTGTCTAGGTTCTTTTTGTTCTGATTCATCTTCTATATCATTCCATTGTTTTTCCAACATCACATTGATAGTATCATTTTCGTTAAAACACACAATGATGTCATAACTTGGCATTTCATAGGATATCAGTGATTGTTAATTATATCACTAAAAGGTCCAGGCAAAGCCTCACTCTTCATTTCTATGTGCTCTTAGTAATTCTACCCTGGATTTCGATCTTTCCATGCTTGGAAGTCTATGATACTAAACTTATAACTCATTTGGTGTTCTATAACTTGCTTCTTATTCATTTGTCCATTCAGCACATTTCTTAACAACAGTAGCAGCAGCAGCAGCAGCAGCAGCAGCAAAACAAAACAAAAGCACTTTACATCTTGCACTATTTCGTCTTGGTGAATCCAATGATTAACAAAACAGACAAGTTCATGTTTTCATAGCCTCATTGTCTAGTTGCAGAAATGAAGGTTAACAGACACATGAAGGAAATACAGTCACAGATGGAGAAAATCTATATGAAGGAAACACCTGCTATCAAGGCAGGGTACACAGAACTGATCACTAGACTCAGACTTCAAGGAAGCTTCTTTGAGGAAGTGACCTTGGTGCCAAAATCTGAACAATGAGCAGAAACCACACACCCAAAGAGACCTGTGGCAGGAGTAGGGTGAATGAGAGTGCTTTAAGCTGTGCAATGTTATGCCAGTGACCTAGTGGTAGGAAAGAGATTCAAAAGATGGTCAAGGTGATTAGATCTACCAGTGGGAAATAGGACTCCAATTGAAAAGTTGGTTAAATCTAACTGATGTATGGCATTTGCTTACTGTAATCAAGCAATGATGTTTTTTTCAGTTTTGATAGAAATACAAGAGGATAGCCCAAGTGAAAACTCAAACTGAGTAAGAAGCTTATGAAAACCAACTACTGTATGGGCAACCTTTTTGTAAATCTAAAATTATTCAAAGAGCAGAAATCGGTTCTGCTCTTTGAAGCTCTGCAAGCTTGTGTGTGTGTGTGTGTGTGTTTTAATAAAGCAAAAGTGGGGGAGGTAAAGCCAAGTTCAGTAGATGGCTGCATAAAGAATGTCCAAAACAAGGATTTAAGATCAATTACCACCTCTCTAAACGTTCAGGGACCTTGAACCCCATTTTTAACAATGTTGGTATTTCTCTTAGAGCCATCAGATGAATGCGATGCTTTTAAAAGGTGATAGAGCAGAGCTGAATCTGAAAATGTCACCATCTTCAGGCAGAGAGTGGGTTGGAGTAGGTCCTAGGTGGGCAAAGGAAGCCAAGATGGACACTCCTAGTCATATTCAGACTAGAAATGAATTTGAGTTAGGGTATGGATAGGATTTCATTAGCACTATATTATGTTTGGATACATTTATGTTTCATTTCATTTTTAGCATTTCCCATATATTCTGGATGTAATATCTACATGATACATATTCATTGAATAAGTTGACAAAAAGAAAAAATATGAAAAGTGAGAGCAGGTTAAGCAACATTTTGGAGTCAGTAACCACTTTGTAGCACCTTGTTGGCCCTGCCCGTAGGTCTGGGACCAGTTCTGGTGACTATAGGCAGAGTCCATTGAATGACCATGTAGATTTTTTTACTTATTTGCAAAGTTACTTTCTCTGGGAATCAGTGACACCCCATATTATTTGTACAATGTAAAGGAATTGCACAGATTTTCACATAGGACACTTGAGTTCATAGAAAGAGGACCAAGAGACACTTTGAAATAAAAACTGTGTTTGATACCTGGAAATGGAAGAAACAACTACTTATCTGTATCAAGGTTTCTTCTTTAGCCCATGATGCTATGTATCATTTGCATTTTGTCCTTTTGTCAATAGAAGGAGGTTCTTTCGACACATTTGTGATTACTGTTTCTTCCTAGGGAGGGGATTGTCTAATGTCCCTTTGGAGAAGGTGAGTCTAAGAACAGGCTGCAGAGTGGATGTGAGGAAAGGAACTGATCAAGAATCCTGCTTACTTACTGTGCTTGAAAGCCAGAAGTGTATATGTATGGGAAGAGCTGTGTTTTCTGCAAGCTTTCATCACCTGAAAGGACCATGTAGGTCTTTTAAAAAGCATCACTTGGGCTAATTAGTGGGAAGATCATATGGAAGCCACGGGGTTGCAGCAGACGTAAGAGAAAAACAAGCATGATTAACAAACACTATAGGATGCTTTCAGTCTGATGACCCTGAAGATCCCTATTTTTCTCTTTGAATCTTTTCTTGAACACTTGTGCTCAATGCTTAGATGGGCTATCACTGCCCATGTTTGTTTTATAACACATGACTAGCTTTAGCCAATGGAATTTATATCATGGATCTCAGAGGTTAATCTCTTCCTTTTCTTGTCTTCTTTCTTTCCCAGACATGCATTCATTTGACTGGCAGCCTGGAAAATTGAAAAATGCCACAGGGGTTATTAAGGTGGAAATCGGTTCTGCTCTTTGAAGCTCTGCAAGCTCGTTATTGCTGCACCTATAATATCCAGGCATCAGAGTAGCACGCATTGTTCTTAGCACGCCTGACACAGCCCCATATCAGCTGTAACACCCAGGCAGAATGAAGGGGTCTCAAGATGTCATTTCTCGACTCTGAAATATATCCCGTTAGTCGATTAAAGGCAGAGTCCCTGAAGTTATTAGCATGTATTCTGTGTCTTTGTGCACACACATTTGATTTGCTTTTGTTCTTATTAAAATGGTAAGCCTAGAAAAAAACGAAAAAAGAGAATCTTCCATAATCCATATTTTAATAATTGCCTGAGTGCACATGTGCCCTACAGAGACTTTCCTGTTTCTGTAACTATTTACTTGGCTTTCTGTGAAATGTGTATTACTTACCTGGCCTGGTAGACCATGACACAGCTTCTGGCCTATCATGTAATCCTGCATTTGGCTCCCTCTGAGCCATTATAGAGTATTAAGTCTGTCTGTAGAATGGAGATATTATTTTAATGGATCTTTTTCACAATAATGGCTCCATATTATATAAATTGTATTGAGCCTTTATGATGATAATATATAAATATTAAGAAAACCATTGGGAAAAAGTTACTGTGTAATTGAGATAGCCTATTTTCCAATGTTAATAACTTCTTCATTAATTTTCTCTCCATAAAAATATGCGGGGAGTTTAATTCACATTAAAAAGTTATAAACATATTTAAAAAGTGAAATTGTTTTGTATCCCCCTCTATAATAGGAAACAATGCCTTTCTTAACCGGAAAAACTTGCTCTGCATCATTTAAACACAGGAAGAAAGAAAGGAAAACACCCCAAAGCCATAATTATTTCTGGTAACAAGAAACTTCAGAGACATTTTGTTTGTCTCTATTTAGCTTTAGGAAAACCATCATTTCCCCAGGCAATCTTAGCAGTAATGCCTACTACTGACAAAGACAAAGGGGTGTGGAAAGTAATCTACAATAATATAGAACTATGATCATAAAAGTGAACTCAGATTCTCATTCGGTTTCAAGCATTCCATGTCTGTTGCTGGACAACAATATCAGTGTATCAGTCAGGGTCTGGCAGGAAACAGAATCCAGTCTAGATGCCACAGATAAGACTTTAATAAAAGTGCATAACAGTACTTAGAAACAGAGAAATGAACACAAGGTGGCAAGTTGCCCCACTTTAAGTTGAAGGTAAGGGTTTGTTGCTGCAGCTGAGGAGACGGGGTATGGAGAGGGGTAGAATGTACAGAAACTGTGTTGCTAAGGGTGAGGCATCAAAGCAGAGTTGGAAAGAAATCTCTGAACCTTCTCCTGTCCTCCATCTTCTACTATTGCTTCTGTTGGCCAACCCCACTCCAAAGAAGACATCTAGGAGGGAGCCCCTGAGGTGTAATCCATGTGGGGCATGCCTACATATCATCATAGCAACACACATCCTAATAGCATTTTTCTTGGCAAAGATATTTTTAAAAAAATTTACCTAATAGCCTAACATCCTTGTAAGAAATCATGGAATCCAACTAAAGGTAGAAGAGGGAAGGATTATTTCATTTATTTTATGGATGAGGAGACAAAGTTCAGAGGCCTAATTGACACTCCTAATTCCCAATTAAGAACCAAGAGCACCAAGATACAAATATAAGCCTGCAGATTCCGGTTGCCAGGTTTCTTGTGTTAACATTGCTCGCTGTTTTCAGCATAAGAATGTCATACACTTTTGATAGGAGATATTGTGAAGAAGAATGGAACTGTCTGTACCCAGCAGAAAATTGCATTTACAGGAAACTTGTATCTCTCTGCAGATAAGTTCAGTGTCAGGAAGCAAAGGAGAGCCCAAAGTACCAGGTTCAGTGGAATGAAATGAATGTCATCGATAAATGTCCTCTAGTAGCATATGTGCTAAAGGTTTGGTTGACAGTGGGTGGTACTATTAGGAAATGATGAAACCTTTAGAAGATGAGGCCCAGTGAGAGGATATCAGGTAACTGAATGCACTTCTTTGAAGGGCATAGAACACTGACCTTGCTTTTCTCTTTTGCCTCCCACTGGTCACTAAGTGATTTCCTCTGCCATGAACACACCACGATGACTTCCTTTTCTACAGCCTCCAACAAAGGAACCAACTGATCATGAACAAAACTACCTGGAAACTTTACACCACTTCAGTCAATTTTCTCAGGCAATCAGTCTGAGTGATGGAAATCTGCCTGACACGTAGGGATAGATGCAGAAGAACATTCTTTTTTTTTTTTTTTTTTCAATGCAGTTTATTCAGGAACATTGAACAATCCTCGGACCCCGGGGAAAGCCAGCCCACAGCTTAAATAGCCTCTGGGTAGCCAACCCAGGCGTGCCACGGGGGCAATGCAGATAGGTCCACATACATGGAAGCAAGCCAGATCCTCGGCCTTAGCCAAATGTGGAGTTGTTCGTGACAGAGAGCACTCACCATCGGGAAGGTGGAAGGCGGAAACCAGCTCCATCTTTAAGGCATAGCATTCCGCAGCTCTCTACAGTTCTTGAGCAGAAACTGGAAAGGTGCTTTCAGGAAGCAAGACTCAGGTAAGTACCTATTAGGAGAAGCAAATATGTTTGAGAGTAGTTGGGATGCAAAGCTAAAACAAGCATGTGGTTTCCCAGAGTGCCATTCACAAATCACTTGTACAATACACCTAGGTTATTTTAAAAGTGAGTCTTGGGTTTTGGACTTATATGTTTGACTAGTTGGTCCCCAGTTGGTATAACTGTTTGGGAAGAATTAGAAGGCATTGCTTTATTCAGGGAGGAGTGTCACTGGAGGCAGGCTCAAGGCTTCAAAATCTCACACCATTTCTGATGTGTTTTCACTGCCCGTGCTTCTGGATCAAGATATGAGCTTTATGCTACTGCTCCAGTGCTAAGCCTAACTGCCTGATCCCTGCCATGAAGAGTTATGAATTCTAATCCTCTGTAACTGTAACCTCCAACTAGACGCTTTCTTCTTTAAGTTGCCTTGGTCATGGTATCTGATTGCAGGATTAGAAAAGGAATTAAGACAGGTATCCAAATGGAAAGAATCAAAATCTGCATGCATAAACATGAAACATATGCTTTCTATCATTGGTCTTGACTTTCTGCAGACACACACATACACACACACACACACACACACACACTTGTACATATACGGTGGTGAGACTTTTGATGAGAGCACACTTTAGATGCTTGATGAAAAAGAGCGACGAAACAGAATTATACATATTTGGTCACAGCTCAGTATTCTAGCATGGTTAAACATAAGCCATCTGATTACTTATCTATCATTCCAACCTCTGTCTCTTCGCTTCAATCATACTTTTTGAATAATCTTTTGAAAATGTATTTTCTAATTTTATGCTTTAATAAACAAGGTATATTAAACACAAATTGACTTCAGATTTTTTATAGTACCTAGAGTTAAATATTTAAAACACCAATTATGGTAAATATTGACAATGTAAATGCACTAAATTGGGAAACTGGGCTGAGATTGTAGTGGTGCTAAAAAAGCTTTTCAAAGGAATCACCTCAACCAGCCTGTGTTCTCATCTGTGGTGGTTTGAAAAGGAATGGCCCCCACAGACTCATGTGTTTGAATGCTTGGCCATAGGGTGTGGCATTTTTAGGATGCCAGGTCTTATTGGAGTAGGTGTGGCTTGTTGGAGTAGGCATGGATTGTTGGAGGAAGTGTGTCACTCTAGGGGTGGGTTTTGAGGTCTTCCATGTTCAAGCTATGTCCAACGTGGCACATAGTCTCCTTTTGCTGCTTGTGGATCAAGATGTAGAACTCTCAGCTACCTCTACACCACCATGTCTTCCTGTGTGCTGCCAGGTTTCCCACCATGATGATAATAGCCTAAACCTCTGAACTGTAAACCAGCAGCATTTAATGTTTTCCTTTGTAAGAGTTACCATGGTCATAGCATCTTTTCACTGCAATAAAATCCTAACTAGGACATCCTCTAATCTCATTTTCATTGAACAAATATGGAAAAATGACAAATGAAGGGCATCCAAGGTAGAAGAGTATTGTTGAATTTTTGCAAAGTTCATTAATAGATGAAGTCACTTGAAATTGCTTTCTAAGCATCACTACAGGTTTTCTGATTTTATCATTATCCTTCAACAGTGTTCAAAACAATAGTGTTGATTCAGCTCCTAACAATGCAATAAATATCTCATTTCAACTTCCTTTCAGTTTTCTCCAGGACCCTAGTTTTCAGAAACCAAAGGAATAATATTTATAATGAGAAATACAATATTGATTTTCATGGAAACTTTGGGCATTTAGAACACCCTCCTATAGAGTATGGATGATCTACCACCTTATCCTATTGAAACTCCCATCCTTCCTGATAGGAACCTCATAACAAGAATTAATGCTCAAACAAATATCATTTCAAATATTATTTACTAGTAGTTTCCAGGCAGGTGCTGATCTTGACTGCAGTACCACTGTGAATGTGTACCCATGTTCACGGTGAGCCTGGCTGGTTGATAGAGACAACGACATCATGACTAGGATGTCAGCTTGGATTTGGGCTCATTGTATAATCCACCTGCCTTTCTCTTATTGTGATCAAGAATGACAAACACTTTTATTTCTACTTAATGACTGTGAGGCTGCCCTACCCCCATAGGCCTTGTTTCTGGCTTGTTGTAAAAGCATTTAATTCATTTTCTAATAATGGCCTTGGGTTTGAGTTGGCTTTACTATATTCATCCCTCTTAACCTGGCTAAAGTTTTCATTCTTACCTAGTTACAAAAGTAAAGTAAAATATACAGATAAGTTCATTGATATCAGCCTAATTGTTGTTTATAAAATTAAAGTCCATTCTTTGGGAGCTTCTCTAAGAAAAATCCAGCAATTAGTTTTTCAAATAGCCATTAGTTCTTCAAGAACATAAGTCTTTCTTTGGTATTAAGATAGCCCGGAGAAGTCTCTTTATCAATTTCCTGCAATTTCTTATCTTTGTTTATCTTTAAGACAAACAAATGAAAAGTGAAAATGAAACATGATTGTCTTTTTTTCCTTTTTTAAGAAGTGTTCATGATACCAAATAACCAATCTTATTTAATTTACCTTCTCTAAACTGATTTGTTGTTTCTCTGTTTTTTTTTTTCCCATGAGCATCTGCACCACAGGGCTCTGCACAACTTGAGAAGCCTTAGCAGGAGCTGCTACTGGACTAGCTTGCTGTGCTTAAGGTTGCACTTTCACTGGGCGTGACACTAACATGGACCTTATTAATTTTTAAACTGGTATGAAGAAAAGCATCGTTCTTAAATGCTTTAATTACGTACATGTATGAGGGCACTTCATTCCTCACACCCAGTTTTCTTCACAGTCTGGTCTGCTATGACTAGAAAGCAGATGCTTATTATAAATTATATTTATTTTATAGGGGACTTAGTAAAGATATGGAGTCGAATTATTTCTATTTCAAGTTTTTGTTGGAGACATTAAACTATAGCAATATCAACTCTGCAGACCCTGTTTAAAAATAGAAGCAACTGGGGTGCAGCATTTTCTGATGAAACGCAAGAGCTTTTATACTGAGAGGAGCTGGGAGGTAGGAACAATTGAAAGACTAAATGCGTCATGTCTATAAAAACCAAATGACAAGCAAAAGCTATAAAGTGTTCCTGTCACATCCATTTCTATCTTTACAATAAAGGCACTGTACGCCTTTTTGAGTCCTTTCAAAACTCTTGGCTGGAATTTTCCCCCAAATTATTAGAAAAATTTCTGTTTTATAAATAGAAAGTATATTGTTGGTTTGGTCATATCCTGAAATTAAGTAAAATTCCAGTATAGTAAAAACCTAATTATCTTTTTACTTGAACCATTTCAGCGATCAATAAGGAAGGACTGCTGGTTCTTGCTTCACCTGACAGTCACCGCGTCTTGTCTTCTTGGACTCATCACTTGAAAATTTTGGCATTTTCCTTCTCTATATTGATGTATAACAGAAAAGCTTGATGTGGCTAGAAATTGAGAGTATTTGTGTATTTCTTTCCTTGTGGACTAAAACATACACAGGTCTGTGCCTTCCAAATAGTGGGTTTCAACTAAGGAGGAGCTCATCACATTCCTTCCCCTTCTTCTGGGATATATGCCAATTTCCAGAGACATATTTGATTGTCATCACTTGGGGCCAAAGGGGTTCCAGATACCTAGTGGGTACCAGCTAGAGGTATGGGTAAAAAGCTATACAGTATAGGTCATTCCACAAGACAAGGCTCCAAATGCCAACAGGTTGAAGTTGAAATTATCACTTCTTACACCTTTCTTAAGCCTTCAGTCTATTGTCAACTCCCCTCACCATTGGCTACCCCCTTACCATCATTCTTCCTACTCATTTTCTGATTGTCGATGGTGATCGAGAGAAAAGTCATTGTAAGAGCTTTAAGTAAACCTCACCTTCTTTAGTGGTGGAGCATTTGATCTGTCTTGCCTCTCTGCCTCTCCCCTCACACCATTTTTTTTTTATGTCCCTTTGTGTCTCTCCACCATCTTCCTATTTTCTACACAGTTATCATTTTTGTTACCATCTGTCAATCTCATCTCTGGGTGCTCTGATTTCCTTAATGTTTTAACTGGTTTATACTTTTGTTAGACATGCTGAGCCCTGGATTACCTGTTCAAGGCTATTGGGTCTTGGGAACTTGCATGTCGTTGGGGGATTGCATCTTCTTGGGCTCATGGAATGCAATTTCTTGGAGCCAGTGGTGCAAACAGGGGCCTCTCAACATGAATGATGTCTCACCTCCATGGGTGAAAGACACAAGGCAGGGTGTTTCCCACACCTTAGCTTCACTGTCTATGCATTACTAAACCTGCAACATGTATGTGTAGGAGCTACAGAGCTCCAGCAACTTAGTTTGCTAGAATTAGCCTTTGTCTCAGAGGCTGAAAATCATTAGGGAGACCTCAGCATCCTTGGCTCTGTCCTAGAGCTTGGTGACAAGTAGTGGCTTTCTGGAGGATAGGATAGCTTGAATGGAGTTGACCTGGTTCTCAAGGATGGAAACAATATAATCTCTTATCTTCCGTTTGTCTTAGTGGTCATCCTACACTTGGCTTCATTTGCTTGCTAGCATTCTAATGTAGTTCTAAATAGCCTATGGTTAGAGTTCTTGACAAGTTTCTTCTCGGGGTCAGGATAGTGCCTGAAAGCTTTGCCACATGACAGGCTTTTCTCAGCACCCTGCTGTCCCTCTGTGGTACCTTTCTTCAGTCACCTGACCTTTCTTTCCATGACCCAAGTCTGTATACCTTACAGGTTAGTAAAACGACAGTTCAGATGACAGCATGTGGTAGAGCCTGAAAAAAATCGCTATGTGGAGACTTCAGTTGACATGGGGGTAGTAGGACATAACTCCGTTCATCTCCCCTGTAATTCAGAGTAGCAGGGATGGCATGCTTCAGTATCTTCAGAGTGTGCCTGGGAAGTCTCTAAAGCTTCATAAACAAGACAAAGTACTTTGGTGCTCCATAAAACAGATGTCACTTGTTTGATAACAGACCAGAGTGGAGATAGGATGCAATGTGGAACATTAGTGTGAGATTCGTTAAGCAGACATAGTCTAGCCTTATAACCATTGCAGGGTTCTGTGATGGTGAGGGTGGTTTCTATTTCTTACTTTTCCTGTGTCAGAGAATTCCTGTGTACAGCATGGCAAATTACTGCCGTAGCCTGCTTCAGAGGCAGCTGCGCTTCTGTCACACAGGGAATTTTCCAGTGCATAAAAGTGTGAAAGTTTATTATAAGGGTGTGAATGTTTTTGTAAACAAGATATTTGAAATGTTATTTCTACTCACAATTTAATTTTTGTGCTCTCTCTTGGTGTGGATGCTTGGAAAATCTTTAAAAAAAATGCTATCTAGATAGTTTTGCCTTCAGGCCTGTCTCACCATCACCTGCACTGTCTTACACTCACCTGTCCAGTGGCAGAAAACACACTCTCCAGGAGACTGCCAGGCTTTCCTTACTCCTTTCCACCAGCTATTCTAGAGACTGGAAAAGCTCATGGCTTACCTATTGACCTTCTCTTATAGGCATGAGAAACAGTTCTGGCCAAGAAAATACAAATGGACAGCTGCAAGAGGTGGGGGCTCTGAACAGGTTTAATTTCTTAATTTCCCCTTCCATACTTTATTTATTATTTTTATTTCTTTAAAAAATAAACTGTATAAGCTGTAATAGCATTACGATGATTGGAGCTATAGTTGCCATCTTGTAATCAAGAAGAAGAGGGAATCTAGGTGTGGTGGTGAACACCTTTAATACCAGCCTTCACCATTGTGTTCTCCACAGCAAGATCCAGGATAGCCAGGACTACATGGGGAGACCGTGTCGCAATAAATAGATAGATAGATAGATAGATGGATGGATGGATGGATGGATGGATGGATGGATGGATAGATACCACAAAAAATTACAGCTCCTACTTTGCAGCCATGGAATTAATATCAGTGGCTGCTGTCCAGATTTCTTGTTGTACGAGCTGAAGCCCTCGCTGCTCTGAGCTGCTGTCAGTGATGTTTTCCTTTGACTTGTAACTGCTTGCATTCTGATGTGGCACCTCTCAGCAACACACTCCATTTACCTGTGAATTTTCATAGCTGTTCTCTATCAATTATTCTGCTAAAAATTGTCCCTCTTGTGAGGCAAGCACAGATGTTTAAAGCCACATTCTCAACCCAAATAGATTCTTTCTCCTTTAATTGAACAGTATTATTTAGGAGTTTTCACTTTGTGATCTTGTGCTATTAATAAACTATGCTTTGCCTTACAAACACTGTCCCTTTGTTGTTATGTTTTACAGTAGAGATATTCTTCATTTTAGGTTTCACTTCTTGTCTTCTCAGATGAATAGTGAGTCATGGAGTCAGTTTTTTTTTTTTTTCCCTTGAAATGTGTAATACAGAGCTCTCTTCTCATTAGACACTTCAGTAGGTATTTCGATGGATGGACACACCACACAGTGAATTCTGCCAGCTGCTACTAGGCAACCAGAGAGGGTGTCAGTGTGTGGTGGTGTTCACACATGCAGGGCTGGGCCTAGACAGACCTTCATAGTGTCACTTCAGCTGGTTGAGCTGCAGACTTGTAACTAGCTGGCCCCCCCGCCCCTCTTGTGCTCAGAACTGCTTTTCTCAATAGCTCCCCACTGCAGGATTCCTTTTAAACCTTGAGCCCTCAACACTTATATGGTGTGTACATAAGAGCATTCTTATTTTTTTCAAAGAGCAGATCTTTTCTTCTTGGTTTGGCATCTGACTGTGGTTATTTCTATTATTAAACATCAATGATTCATATTATATAACAGTAGTTATTCAGAAGAAGAAAGTACAATATAAAGTAATAAGGTGCCTTCAGCTATGCATTGCTTTCTAGCACCTGCATGGTTTAATTTTTTCATGGCTTTTTTTTTTTCTTTTGGGCTGTCCTTATCATTTCCATTGAATTGAACATACAGCAATTCCTTTACAAAAATTTATCTTCTTTTTTTTCTTTTTAAAAGGAAAATATTGAAAAGGGCAATAGATTCCAAC
This sequence comes from Meriones unguiculatus, assembly GCF_030254825.1. NCBI lineage: Eukaryota > Metazoa > Chordata > Mammalia > Rodentia > Muridae > Meriones > Meriones unguiculatus. The sequence goes on along the minus strand of NC_083357.1, from coordinate 82,550,811 downwards.
CCTGAGAATGTTGACTTCTTTTCTTTACATAAATACTTGAAACCCTTGCTAATTAGAAACAAAACAGCACCTCCCACACTCATTTTGCTTCCCCGTGTCATCGCTGACAGCTCGAGGAGACAAATATGTTCCCCCTCATTACTGGCATCGTTCAAGCAGTAAAGCTCAAAGAGAAGAAAATGTGAACAAATGTAAGGATGGAGACAATCACTTACATCTAGTCATGGGCTAACGCATACAATAATTCCATCTTAAATGGAGACAGGAAACACCCAACAGTATTCTATTTTTCTATATTGTCAGGAATTTGAAGTCTTAAATAGCTTTCTATGTCATTTCTCCAGAAACTGATTTAATTTCTTTGTTTCTGAAGTGAAAGCGATAAAAGGGAGACAGACTAAGAGAATGCATTTTTCTCTGTTAGATTTGAAGGGGACGCAAGCTGTAAGGCCTGGTGGAGAATTGGAACGAATTGTTGAGGTGCACAAGGAAGACACCACACATCTTTCAAACCTTCGAAGCAGTCTTCCTTTCACTGGGTCCCAGCACAGGGCAGCTCTCAGCCCACACGCACAAGCAAAACTGTGTTTCTTGTAGTTTTCGTGTACAGTCTTCAGGTTATGGACCTGCATGACAGACAGAGACGCTGCCCGAACCAGCATTTTATGCTTAAGTGTAGCAGGAGACTGTAGCTGTGGATACAGAGCTGCAATCACACCCTCCTTGTTTCATTTTCACCTGCTCTTCCTGGTACTTGACAGTATACTGACTTCCAGCATCGAGATGTCTATTTCCAAAACTGGGCATAGGAATTCATGTACTTTATTGTCTTCCTTTCCATCTTTATATTGCATTGTTTTGACCCTTTAAACTAAAGAATCAGGACCTCTTGGCTTCTGAATTTTGTATCCTTCTCACTGTTCTCACTGAGAAAAAAGACCCTGCTGGCTGGAAGACATGCCTGGGCATATCTCCTTTAGTCATCAGCCTAGAAAAGTTACCACAGCCTATAGAAGCCAACCCAGAAGCTGGCACCATTCACCTCTTATTGTCACTGTGGAGCTAAAATTTTGTTTTTAGGCAGCCCCCTGCTGCTGTTTGTATTGGTTACATCCCTCAGCCACCCCAATCTTTTAATGTCAGGGGCTCAGGCAATAGGGATGTGAGCCTCCTGGCCATCTCCCCACTCCTGCAATTAAAGGAGCAGAGATTTTTTTTTAAGTGTGTCCTACCGAGCTACTTGTGGGAGATGTTTAAAAACTCCTTCAATGATAACTGTACTAAAATCTGGAAGCCCTTTACAGCTACAGAGTATCATTTCAGGTAGCATCTCATTTGACTGGTACAAAAGCTTATACACTAAAGGCTCTGATGGTGGCCATGTTCTTGTCCTCACTTTGAAGATGAGACACATTTTGGTAAGTCACACAACTTAGGCAGAACTAGAATCTGTCTTACTGTGGCACCTGTTCTGTACTACCCCATCCTACCGTAGAGAGTAGGGCTTTGACATCTGATAAAGATCTTAGGACTTCCTAGGAGATAGAGGAACACACCTGCACATACTTATACAAGGTGAAGAGGTTTATGTTCACCTGTGTCCTTAATTATCAAGAGCCATGGATTTGGAAAGACAGTGAAGACAGTGGAGCAGCTAGAGACTGTCAAGGGAAGGAAACCACACCAAAATAAGAGCCTGTTTTTCAACATGATTATGATGTGGCAACTGTTACGTTCATTGAGTGGTTTGCATAGGCATTCTTCCAAGTGTAGCAAGACTGTTGCAACTCATGATCAAGGCAACACTGTAAATGAAGTATTTTCTCCTTCCACTTTCCCTATAGAAACTGAGATATATACAATGTACACAAGCTCTTATGACTGTTGGACTTCTCTTGACTCTCACTGTATGAAAAAAAATCCTCCTTAGTTCTAATATAAGTCTTGTCATGAGAACTTGGTTGTCTCCTTTTATCCAGTTTAAGCTCAGTGTCTCGGTTGTGAACTTAACACTTGCTTTTAGAAGACAGCAAGCACCTTTATGAAGGCTCTATGTTCTCAGATGTGTGTAAGAGCTCCCTGGAATGTGCATTATTTTATTTTCTACATGCTTTCAAGTTATAGTGACTAATGCTGTCATGTTTCCCACTGTTCTTGATTTCACACAACATAATAATTGCATTTTTACAGCTAGGAGGTTTTTATTTCTATCTTCAATTGCAAGTCTTTGGGTGGGATTCACATCTCTATACCTATTTAATATTCCTGACTGGAACTTCTCTACCTTCAAAGCAATGCAATTTATTAGGATTAGGGAGGGCCTGGAATTTTCAATTTATAATGGGTTTCCAGTGATGCCCAGGTTTCTGGTTCATGGGCAAAAGTCTGAAGAGCAAAATTCTGTAGCACAGAGTGCTCACTAACCTATACAGATAGCAAAGAACACAGAAGACAGGATCTACATGCCAGGACCCTGTTGGTTTTTTCAAGAAATGTTTATTGAGCTCCTACTGTGTACTGATGTAGGCACAAGGAAGACTTGTTTCTCTGTTAATACTTACTAAGGAAGACAGAATATGTATTTCTGCTTTATCATCAGGAAAGAACATTTATCCATGCCGGAAGAGGAATGCCTTGGGAGTCAGAACTGACCTGTATTTTTAGTCTTTTACTTCTTGTGATTTTAAAGCCACCTGACATCTATTTATTCATGGCCACTCAATGACATTTTATTGAACATTTTTGCTATGACAGGCATTGGCTGAGCATTGGGGTATAAGTGGTTTTGTGGGCTTGTTCTGGACACTAAATGAAAGACAAGCCACTAAATCAAGGGCTGTGGGTGGCTGTGATGAGCACTGGAATGAAATGAAAGGCAGGCTGTTCGGCATGCTTAGGGAATGGCATATGAACAAATTATGGAGTGGGTAGATATTTGTTTCAAGTATGAGTTAGCTCAATAAAGCATGAGGTGGAACAATACAGGATCATATAGACTTTGAAGGGAAATTTCAATATTTTTACTATCAATATAATTTCTTAAAGCTGTGCATTAGTAGTTGATTTATTTCTTGTATGTGTATATGTGTCCATGTGTCCATGTGTCCATGTGTGTGTATAAGTCTGTATGTGGGTGGGTGTGCATGCACATGTTTACTTGTTCATGCAGAGACCAGAGGCTGATCCTAGATGTCTTCTGCCTCTCTTCATTGCTTCATCTACAGCAGCTGGTCAGTAGGCCTCAGTGATCTTCCTGCCTCCACTTCCACTCCCTTCATAGAGCTGGGGTTATGGTTAAGCATTGCCATGCTTGGCTTTTTATGTGGGTACCAGGGATCTGAACTCAGGTCCTCATGCTTGTGTGGCAAGCACTTTAGTAAATGAGCCATCTCCTTATCCCATACTGAGTACTTGGCACAACGCCTAGCTTTTGTGAGAGTGCGTCAGTAAAGATGCTGATAGAATCACACTAAGCTTGAAAGAGCAGGTTATAGATGGGGAGGTGAGAACAGACTAAGGCCTAAAGTGACTGGAAGGAAGCTTTTGTAAGTGTTTTTGTGTGCTAAGGGGATTTGAGCAGAAAATTATGAAGATGGTGATCATGACAATGTGATGTGGGGACTGTGTTTTCAGCCTCAGCTTCCCTTTTGCTCTTATGACAACTTTGCTTCACTGATACTGAGCACCTCTACGTAAAACTAGATACTTACGGGGTCCTGCAGACTCATGTCTTCACATTTCCATCATTTTCCAGCTTTTCAATGATTTCTGGTTCTTTTCCTTTCAATTTCTGTTTTCTGCTGTCAGATTCTCAGATACATCATATTTGGGCTCCTGTAGGTTATCAGGAAACTTGTTGAAAACAAAGTTTTGATTTAGAGTATCATGAGTACTCAGTACATTTATCGGATTAAGTGAATAGAGAGTGAATGGTTATTGTTTCTCCCTGAAAAATGATATGTGCCATTTTCCTTAAAACGACTACTACTTGATTCATGCTCTTTATTTGTTTGTCTTTAACTCAACTAGTTGACACACACTGCCCTGTTATGAAAGACTTCTCCCAGAATTCCATCATGAAAAATATGTTCCTATGAGTATATCCTCATTTACTGACTTTTAACTATGTAAATGTTGCAAAAATGCAATGTTGTTTGTCTCTTCTGTGGGTTTTATCTGTGATGTTTATGATATATTTTCCTTTATCTCTCTCCTTTATGTATGTGTGTATGTGTTGTGTGTGTGTACATGTGTATGTACTTAAATGCACAAGCTTAAGAAAAGAATGACAAATTCTGACTTTGGGTCTGTGTGTGTGTGTGTGTGTGTGTGTGTTTGGATGGATAGATGGAGCCCCAGTTTCTTCCTACAAAATTACATACTTTTGAACTTGGTCTCGCACAGACTGGAATTTGGTCCTTTCCAAGTTTTCAGAGTGACTTGCTCCTAAGGCTTCAGTGTCCGCTAGCAGAGATTGATTGTAGCTCTGGTCTGTTTAAATTGTGAAAACAGACTTTCCTGGGTGTGCACACGGAGAGTAATCTGTGTGAGCTGAGAAAGCCCAGGGAGAGGAAGTTGTTCTTATTTTTAGGCTTCCTTTTCTGGATGTTTGTGTGACTGCTGCTGCTGGGAACTGTGTTTCCTCTCACAGCTTCCAATACCTGGCCTTGGTATGCACCGCCTCCATCTAGGAAAGAAAGCAACTGCTAATTTAAATGCGTTTGTCTCTGCTAACCAGGAAGCACTGGTGATTTGTTTTTTTTTCCAACTTCATGAGACATTAGTTAAAACCTCCTCTAACACATCTACTGGTCTTCAAGCTATGCTACTGTCAAGTTTCAAAGGAGGTGAAAAGATGGGGAAAAAAGGATATGGAGAATTCTAAGAAACTGAAACAGGATATTCATATGGGAATGACTTCAGTCATTCACTAACCTGAAGTTTGTACAGAACTCCATTTCCCGTGAGCTTTGAACAGAGTGTTCCGTGGGCTGTGCATTCTTCTTCTGATCATAATATGAGCAATGCATAGGGCAGATTGGACTCTGGGCATTTGCTTTTTTAATTCTGGAATCTCGCTTTTGAGAAAAAAAAAAAGCCTTAGCAGTTTCTAAAACAGGCATCTTTGTAGTGGATGCAGTGGAAGAGAATGTCATCATACCACCTGCTGGGAAATGAGCAAGTGGCAGGACCTTCTGCTCCTCTGCTCTTTATTTTATGCCTTCCGATAAAGTGTTCCTTAAAATCAGAATTCTCTCCTAGACAGAAAAAAAAGTACATTTAGAAAGATTTTTTTTTTATGTACGAGTGTTTTGCTTGCATGTATGTACGGGCATTGTCTGAGTGGCCTAGTGCCTTGCAGGTCAGAAGAAGGTGTTGATTACCGAGAACTGTGTGCCACCATATGAGTACTGGGAATTGAACCTGGGTCCTCTGAAAACAGTAACAAGTGCTCTTCACAGCTGACCCACATCTTTAACCTCCCAAAGGAATATTTTAAGTTCTGTTGCTTTAAAAATGTCATGTAAATTTATATTAAACAGAAACTGTTCATCTAGGAAAATTTTATGCTTTTTATTTATTATATTTGCTGGTTTGAGACAGGGTCTCAGGCAGCTCAGGTTAGACTTGAACTCACTGTGTAGCAGAGGATGGCCCTGAATTTATTGTCTTGCCTCTGTCTCCCAACATAATTTTAAAAACTAGCTCTTAGTAAGTATAGCTTGGGATTCTTTTTTCAGACATAACCCTCCTCATTTATCAACACTGAGTGTCCCGCTTCCCTCTTTCCCCCCTACTGTGTATGTGTGTGTATGTGCGTGCATGTGTGTGTGTGTGTGTGTATGAAATAAGATAGAAAATTGGAATTCATGTTGTTAGGAAAAATAAAGATACTTCACTCAAAATCCACCTACACTTTGTAACCTTTGAATCATTGATATAGTTGAGACGCAACATTAAAACAGTGTACAAAATTATGCAGTTCGATTTCTCTTGTGACAAAACTCGAGGGAACATGTTTATATTTGTTAATTTAGTATCCACAGACCTCAAGAAACAAAGGCAAAAGGACTCAATTATACGTAATTGATCGCCCTTGCCCTGAAAGAAGGGTCACTGTCCTTCTGTGTCCTCATCCTAACTCCTTGAATGAGTAAGTATGCATAAGCTGATGAAATTGGAGGGGATGAAAAGCACCGGTAATTTTTGTGCACTCTTTACATTGAGCAAAGCTTGTTTCAAACTTTTCTATAAATGCATTCACTTTTCTGAATTGTAATGGCCAATGTTTATGTAAATTTCGCCTAAACCTTAATTTTTCTTCTGAATACTTTCCACATCTGGTCTTTGCCCTTCCTTTTATTATTTTACCTCACAAAGCTTAACCTCAGCACAGACAGTATTCCCCCCCAAAATTGCTACACTGAAGGAGACTGATTATCATTGTATAAATATTATCTTCAAATAAAATGTTTTTGACTGCCCACCCGTGGAAGGCAGTGAACTAGACCTTGCAATAAATGATACCGCATAACTTCCACCGCTGTTCTTAAGATTTGTGGTGCTCAAAAGGAAGGCCCAAATTACCTCATATCTTAGCCTCTGCTATGCTCTTCAGTACGGATTTCTTCTTTCTATGTTGCAATCTGGAAACCCTGTCTTTCTACAAACTTTTCAGGTCCTCATGAGCTCTCTTTTATTACTTTCTCATTCAGATAGGCTCTAGAATCAAGCCATTCATAAAGGTGTCTGCAGTTCTTTTCTTTGGCCATTAAAGAAAACATGTCTTTTTCTCCCTTAAATAAGAAGGAGTACAATGTGGCTCATTGATTAAAGGTGCCTTCCTTTCATGGAAATTTCCTCACTACCTTTCTACTTGGCAATGCTTTTAGATATTTTCAGTTGTTAAAATTAATATCATTTATGGATACATGATTGTATTTTATTTTTATTAAAAAGGACTTATTTGTAGTCTATGTGTGAGTGTCTGCATGTGAGTTCATTCACTACATGTGAGCCTGTTGTCTGATGACATCGGAAGCAAGTGTTAGATCTCCTAGAGTTGAGTTGCAGTGGTTGTGAGCTGCCATTTGGGTATGGAGAACTGAACCCGGGTCCTCTGTAATATCAGAAAGTGCTCCTGGCTGATGAAACATCTCTCCAGCTTCTCGGTTTAAATTTTAATTGACATGTCCATGCTATTAGTACTAATTACAGTCATGTTGCACAGCATTTTTCTTTTTTTATTTTTTATTTATTTTTATTTTTTTAATTTTTTATTTTTTTTATCAGTTACATTTTATTAACTCTGTATCCCAGCTGTGTCCCGATCCCTCATTCCCTCCCAGTCCCTCCCTCCCTCCCTCCCTCATCTCCACCGTGCCCCTTTCCAAGTCCACTGATAGGGGGGACCTCCTCCCCATTCATCTGATCCTGTTTTATCAGGTATCTTCAGGACTGGCTGCAAAGCCCTCCTCTGTGGCCTAACAGGACTGCTCCTCCCTTCGGGGGTGGGGAGACCAAAGAGCCAGTCATTGAGTTCCTGTTAGAAATAGTCCCTGTTCCCCTCACTTTGGGAAACCAATTGGTTACTGAGCTACCACAGGCTACATCTGAGTGGAGATTCTAGGTTATATTCATACATGGTCCTTGGTTGAATGTCAGTCTCAGAAAAGACACTGTGCCCAGATATATTTGGTCCTTGTGGAGCTCCTATCCTTTCCCCATCAGACTAACTCCCCTTCTTTCTTATGATTCCCTGTACTCTGCCAAAGGTTTGGTCATGAGTCTTTGCTTTGAAAACACTGCTAGTTAGCATTTTTCTAAACCTCTTTGATTTTCCTTCCTGCTCATCCTGGGAACCACTGTATGAAGCACATCGTTCTGATCTTCAGTATGAGGTACATCTAGAGTTCGTCAACGAATCACTGAGTGTACACTAAGGAACTAAGCCCCTGTCTTCCCCAGATAGCAGCTGACACCTGCTTCTCTGAGCACTGTGTAGTTTATCTTCAGATTGAAAAATTCCAGTCTGTTCTGTAACTAATCCCAAGGATTCTAAAAGGAAGGGACCCTGAGGCCGAGCAGGACTGGAGATTTGGGATGACGACTATGCTAGACAAGAGGGAAAGACCTGCCTCCAGGAAGAACTCAGACAATCAGAAATGCAGGGCCAGGAAACATCTTCTTAGGAATATAATACTACTGATTTCTGCCAAACTGGCATGCCAGCTCTTTTTGCCTTGGTCTGAGTTAGCCCTCGCTCAGCCCCTGCAGAACTGAATATAAATCTGTCTTGTTTTTGCTACTGAGTTTCCAGTACTTTTATGTGAAGTAGGGATAATTGTTTCTCATAGCCATTCTCAGCTTCTTTACTTCAAACTTTTGGTAGCTCTTATATGCAAGTGAGATCATGGTAACTATCTTTTTGTGCCTGTCTTATTTCACTTAGTATAATGTCCTTTTGAGTGATCAACATTGCCTCAAATGATAAGGTTTCCTTAAATTTTTTAAGGCTTGAAAGCATTCTGTTTTGTTTATAGAACACATTTTCTTCTCTTATCTAATGATGGATACTTATGTTGTTTTCGTATTTTGGCTCTAAGAAATAATTTTCTACCAAATATGGATTAATTATATATTTAAAAGTCAGCTAAATGCATACATTTAAAAAGGAAAACCGTAAAAGATTATTTAATAGACACAAATGGTATATACCCACTTATAAGTGGATATTAGACATATAATATAGGATAAACATACTCAAATCTGTACACCTAAAGAAGCTAAGCAAGAAGGAGGACCCTGGGTAAGATGATCAATCCTCATTCAGAAAGACAAATGTGATAGACATCGGAAAAGAGAGAAAACAGGGAACAGGACAGGAACTTACCACAGAGGGCCTCTGAAAGACTCTACTCAGCAGGATATTAAAGCAGATGCTAAGACTCAAGCCAAACTTTGGGTAGAGTGCAGGAAATCTTATGCAAGAAGGGGGAGATAGAAAGACCTGGAGGGGACAGGAGCTTCAAAAGGAAAACAACAGAACCAAAAAATCTGGGCCCAGGGATCTTTTCTGAGACTGACATTCCAACCAAGGACCATGCATGGAGATAAGCTGGATTTCCTGCACAGAGGTAGCCCATGGCAACTCAGTGTCTAAGTTGTTTACCTATTAAGGAGAACAGGGCTGTTTCTGACATTAACTCAGTGGCTGGCTCTTTGATCATCTCCACCTGAGGTGTGGGGGGAGCAGCCTTAGCAGTCCACAGAGGAAGGCAATGCAGTCACTCCTGATGAGACCTGATAGGCTAGGGTCAGATGGAAGGGGAGGAGGACCTCCCTTATGAATGGACTGGGGTGGGGCATGGGATGAGAAGAGGGAGGGAGGGTGGGATTGGGACTGGATGAGGAAGGGGGTTACTGCTGGTATACAAAGTGAATAAATTGTAATAAATAAAAAAATAAAGAACAAAGAAAAAGATGATTTAATAATTTATTACTTTTGAGCTTAGTATCAATTAAAATGTATGTTGAGTGGTTCACGTGTGAGCATTTTGGACATATAAGCAAGTACTAAATGTCTTTGAAGAAAATCTTGGCTTCATTTCTTTCATTTGTTCTTGGTAGTGCTATACTGAGCATTGCACCCATTGACAAGACTGGGCCTCAGAACCGTGGCTTTGCTTTATTGCACATTTGGCAGTTCAACCCTTCTGACTCCCAATTTCCTAACCTGTAAAATTGGAACAATTATGTATGTAGCCAGTCATTACCAGTATAATGGATACTTTAATGCAAAATGCTTATTACTAGTTATATTCACTGTCAGATATATGGCAACTATTACTGTAGTTCTTAGCAGGCTTTGAAAATGTGTTTATAATATCATATAGGTCTTTGAAATGATATTTGATCTTTAAATTTTATTTAACTTATTATGATTAGATTGATATCCCTCCTGCCTTTCTCCTGGTGTTCCTATTGCCTCATACTGCAGTTACAAACCAATTAATTTGAGGAAAATGTAAAATATGCAATAATAAATGAGGTTTTTAAGAAGCCTACATATCAGGACACAAGTATTCAAATGAGCTCTTGAACATGCCCCATAGGGAAACTCTAGATTATACCAACTTCAAGGCCACTTTAGATGATCATTTCTGAACTTCCTTTGAAAACTGCCTTCAGAGTCAGGAAAGCCACCCACAAAAGCTGATGACAGCACATTAGTCCCTTGTTGTGTTGAAATAAAAAGTGACATCTAGCTTATTTTCATTAAAATTTACCACGAGCTACCCAAAGATACTGTCCTTTCTTCCCATTTACTTTTTTCTTTCCATCCATCATTCTATCCCACTTTTCTTCCCCACCCCCAACCCCAAAGCTGAATTTAATTTGACTCAAGTACTTATTAAACATCTATGGTATATCTTGTCAAGATTAAGAGACCCTCGTTTTTCCTTTGGCAAATCTATCTTTCCTCTCATGACCCTCATTGCTGTACTCCATACTCCTGTTCTCTCATAGAGAAAGCACAAACCCCCAAGCCCAATTCATCTTCTCAACTTGAACTCCGTGTGCACAGGGGCAGCTCGACAAGGCAGACACTTGCTTTTGGAACACTGATCATTGGAAGAGAAGGTAGCTCTGGTCACATGCGAGGCTCTCCATGATTCTTGTCACTTGGATAGCTATTGCCTGTTGTCCAAACCCATCTGTGCTTCATTTCTTTGTTGTTGAACACTCCATGCTCTTCCAGGCACTTTATTTTTGCTGTGGCTGGCAAGCTGGAGTTGATTTCTGCTGTTGGCATCTACAGTAATATATCTACTTTTATTTCGACTTTGATGTGATGACAGGTTTGGATAAATGAAAGTGTTTGTATAATTATTTGAATGCTTTATTGGATTCTTGTCTTCACGTTCATGCAATATAAGCTGGAAAATGGGAAAAGGGAAATGCTGATATAAATAATAAGAAATGAATGTCTTAGATGAATATAATTGAGATAAAAATGGAAATTTGGCATTCCAGTAATGGAGAATAATTAGATTCAATGGAATTGAGCCTATTGACTGAATAATTATGAGAAAAGGGAAAAATCAAATAATTTGTATTAAACATTTAAAATATAGAAAATAAAGCTTAAGTTTCTAAGGAGAGGGGGAATGTAATGAATTTTATAAAAACAAGAAAAAATTAACCTCTTAGGGACTTGATACAATATACATATTACATTCAAAATTTGTTCTTCCTTCCTTTTTTCCTTCCTTCCTTGTTCTTTCCTTCCTTCTTCTTTTCTTTCATTTTTTTTAAAAGGTGCATGTGTGCATGCACATGTGCTTATAGGTGCCCCTGGAGGCCAGAAGAGAGTGTCAGCGTCCTGCTAGAGTTTAAGTTACAGGCGGTTGTGAGCCACTCAGTATGGGTGTCTGGAACTCAACTCTGATCCACTCTGAGAGAAATTAACACTCTTACCCACGGAGTCATCTTACTAACCCCTCAAGTCAGTTTTTATTTGATTGATATATTCATGGTTTAGGCACTAACTATGTAATATAACAGGCAAGCAGTAGCTATATGTATTAAATATAGAAAACACCATAGATAAATAAATAAACTCGTATTTATGCAATGAAATAGTACATAATCATCAAAAACTATTTCCCACACAAATTTACAGATTTATAAAAATGATCACAAAATAAAATCACACAGGAAAAAGAACTGTGAAGCAGAAGTTAAAATGGTCAAAATGATAGAGGAAGTAGAGAGTATCACAATGGTTGTCAGGGCTGTGGGTAGGCATGGGTGAGACGTTGATAGTCAATGGCTATTAAGTTTCAGTTGGGAAAAATGAGTAAGTTCTTCAGACCAGCTTCGTGTCAGCATGCCTATAGTTAATGCTATGGTGAAGAAAAGTTCAAGACAGTTGCTTTTGTCTTAAATGCTATTATCGTGAGCACAGGAAATCAATATGTGAAGCCAAACCTACACCAGCAATTTTCTTTATAGATACACACAGAAAATCTTGGAAAGAAATACACTAAAAGTTTCATTGTGGAATAATTTATGGATATCTGTTTTGAGGCATTCCAATATTTTCCCAATTTAATGTAGAAATGAATCCTTGAAATCCTAGAGGATATCTTTACCTGAATAAAATATCAATAAACATTTATATTTAAATTTGTCTGTTAGGAACCATTCTAATGGAATGTTTGAAGATGCAGTCAGATATGCTGGACAGGAAGCGAGAAATAAGATTGTGCCTTATTAGAGGGCATATTAGATTGCATGAAAACCCCATGTTGTGAACTTTTGAGTTAAGTAATCTGTTTTTTAGTTTTTTTTTCTTTTTCTTTTTCTGTGATCTATCCTTATGTGTTAAACATTCAGAGGGGCGTGAGAATTCACTCAGTGAATTAAACCATTCTGGAAATTTCGGGTGTAAATGTAGCTGCTCTTTCTGATGGGCAGGGTCTCTCACAAGCCTTGGAGCCAGCAATCCCCAGTGGTTCCTTATCTCTTTACAGCATACAGCACCTTTGTAACTCAGTACTCTGTGTGTGTGAGAGAGAGAGTGTGTGTGTGTGTGTGTGTGCATATGCATGTTTGTGCATGTGTGCCAGAGCATCTTGATGTCCAAATTTGATGCCAATCATTTTCCCTGTATCATCCCCCATCTTACTGTTTTGGGGGCAGGTTATTTCAAACCCAGAGCTCATCAATACAGCTGCTTTTGTTGGCTAGCTTGCTCTGGGGATTCCCAGTTTCTGCCTTTCCAGGATGGAATTACAGGTCAATTGCCATGCCCATGGTCATAGTTTCATTTTTGCTGATGTGATAAAATCCATTTAACAAAACACAACTTTGGGGTAAAAGGGTTTCTTTTAATCCCCAGTACCACCTCAGGCGTGGGGTACACACTTGTAATACCAGTGTCAAAGAGGCAGAAACAGACAAGCCCATGGAGCTTGCTAACTGGCCAGCCTAGCCCATTTGGCTCACTCCAGGCCTGTGAGAGGACCCTATCTCAAAAACAAAGATGGACAAGTTTCTAAAGAATGACACTTTTCAGGAGCCATCTTTGACATGAACTCATTTGCCTTTTCTTTGATCACTTCTCTTCTATGGGGTGACCTTGCCAGCCCACGGAGAAAGAGGATGCAGCCAGTCCTGATGAAACTTGATAGGCCGTGTAGTAGGAGAGTAGAGCTCCCTCTTTCGGTGACCTAGGGGAGAGAGATGGGATGGGGAGAGCAACAGAGGGAGAGAGGAACAGGGAAGGAGGTGAGGGAGGGGCCTTCAACTGGGATATAAAATGAATAAATTAAGAAAGAAAGAAAGAAAGAAAGAAAGAAAGAAAGAAAGAAAGAAAGAAAGAAAGAAAAGAAAGAAGGAAAAAAAGAAAAAAGAATGACACTCTGGTTTGATGTCTGGATTCTTCATGTTAAACATAGCTTAATATGGTTGAGCATGGTTTAACATCTTTAAAATGATGGACAGGATCAGGGAGATACAAATCAAAACAACCCTGAAGTTTCACCCTACACCCATCAGAATGGCTAAAATCAAAAACTCAAGTGACAACACAGGCTGGAGAGGATGTGGACAAAGGGGAACCCTCCTCCACTGCTGGTGGGAGTGTGCTTGTAGTGATGGAGATGAAAACGCTCCCTCTACTTTAAGACAACACTTTTGTCATCGATTCCCATTATTATGAAATAAATGAGCTATGATTTCAATGAATCCAGTTCAGATAGTGGAGAAAAATAAGTGAAAGAGAATATCAAGGCACATGGAAGTATCTGGAAGCTCTGAGGGCCAGAGCAACTTAGTTAAAATCATTGAATTTTTATGAGGCAATATGAATGCACAGTGTGCTTTGCAGCGAGATATTCTTATGTTATGAACGCATCTTTGAATACGGTTTCTGAATCGCTTACGTTTATACTGTAAGTGAGACAATTTAGGTAATTGTCATAATCGAGACCATATTCTGGTTTGCTTTTCAATTCCCACTTCCAATTGCCTGCTCTTTCCATGAGACACGAGAGATGCAAAACTGGACGATATGATTTTTGCAGTTAGCTGCCCCTATTAATGAGATTAATCTACATTAGTCAGAAATTAAATATTAAATTAATCTATATTAGACAGAAACTGCAAACTCACTTCTAAGCCCCCTGGTGTGATGTTTCCAAAGCAGTGTTGTGAGTTATGTAAATCACAGACTCTCAGAGTTTGTAGGACTTAATTTAATACTCTGCACTTAGAAAAAGTTTTCTAAAATTATCTCAGAAGGGCAAAAATCAAAACTACTTAAAATTTTAGGAAGTCTGAAGAGGAAATGTTTCTTGGCGTATATATGAATGCTAATGTCATTCACAGACCATAAAATTCATCCTGTATTTATTCTAAGTTTTTCCGTTGGTCACTGACTATCATCTACTGGCACATGAGGTGTCATTCTAGCTGGGGACCCTAGCTCCTTTCTGGCTTTGAAGTGTGCTCACAGGTAACTGAGGGACAGTTTAGCTTCCTGGGCAGCATGACTAGCCTACAGGAATTCATGGTCTTGATCTGGAGTTTGAAACCTTATGGGTAAAAATAAGTGGATCCTCCTCTTCTTGAGTTTTCTATTTCTAAATTAAGATGATAAGACTGAGTACTAACTGGGGTTTTTTAAATCTAATTTTATTTATATATTTATTTATTAGTTTATTCTCTTTGTATCCCAGCTGTAGCCCCCTCCCTCATCTCCTCCCAGTCCTACCCACCATCCCTCTTCTCCCCTATGCCCTTTCCTTAGTCCCCTGATAGGGGAGGACTTCCTTTCTGTCTGACTCTAGCTTATCAGGGCTAACTAGAATTTTAATTCCAAAGAATATAGAACATGGCTTAGTATATTCTAGGTTCTCAAGAAAAGTTGTTAATGTTGTCCTCTCTGTTTTCAGTCTTAGGAGTTCTTTTATGGAAATGTGGGGGATAAGTGGGCCATGTGCTTTGTTACTTTGGACTATTCTTCCCCAGATACTGTTTTTTTTTTTTTTTTGGTACTATAAGATCATGTAATATGGACAAAGAAATAAAGACAAATGTTTGAAGACATCCTTTATTATATACTCCTTAATCCTAAACACTTTTGAAATAACTATCCTAGTTATTTTGATTATATCCTGTTTCAAGAACCCAAAGACTCCATCAAATCATTGCCTGTATGTGTGTGAGAGATTTTTCTTTTCTTTTCAGAAAATGTAAAGATCTCCCATGCTCATGGGTCCATAGGATTAACATAGTAAAAATGGCTATTCTTCCAAAAGCATCTACAGATTCAAAGTAATATCCATCAAAATACCAACACAATTATTTTTTTATTTTAATTTTTATATGAATTACAGTTTATTCACTTTGTATTCCAACTGTAGCCCACACCATCTTTCCCTCCCAATCCCCCCATCTCTCCCTCATCTCCTCCCATGCCCCTCTCCAAGTCCACTGATAGGGGAGGTCCTTCTTCCCTTCCATCTGACCCTAGACTATCAGGTCTCATCAGTACTGGCTGCATTGTCTTCTTCTGCGGCCTGGTAAGGCTGCTCCCCCGTCAGGGAGAGGCCAACACAGTTCTTTACAGAACTTGAAAGAACATTCTCAGCTTCATATGGAAAAACAAACAAACAAACAAAAAAACAAAATCCAGAATTGCTAAAACAATCCCGTGCAACAAAATATCATCTGGAGGTTTCTCCATCCCTGATCTCAAGTTTTACTACAGAACAATAGTAATAAAAACTGCATGGGACTGGCATAGAAACAGAATGTGGGATCAATGAAATCAAATAGAAGACCCAGAAATAAACCCACACACCTACGGATACTTGATTTTTGACAAAGAAGCCAAAAGTATACAATGGAAAAAAAAGACAGCATCTTCAACAAAAGGTGCTGGTCTAACTAGATGTCTACATGTAGAAAAATGAAAATAGATCCATACTTATCACCCTGGACAAAACTAAAGTCCAAGTGGATCAAAGACCTCTACATAAAACCAGACATACTAAATCTGTTAGAAGAAGTGAGGAAGAGCCTGGAACTCATTGGCACAGGAAACATCTTCCTGAACAGAAAACCAACAGCACAGGCTCTAAGAGCAACAATCAATAAATGGTACCTCATGAAACTGAAAAGCTTCTGTAAAGCAAAGGACACTGTCATCGGAACAAAATGACAGCATACAGATTGGGAAAAGGATTTTTACCAACCCTATATCTGATAGAGAGCTAATATCCAGTATATATAAAGAACTCCAGAAGTTAAACAGCAACAAATCAAGTAATCCAATTAAAAAAATGGGGTACAGAGCTAAACAGAGAACTCTCTGTAGAGGAATATCGAATGACAGAGAAACACTCAAGGAAATACTCAAAGTTCTTAGTCATCAGGAAAATGAAAATGAAAATGACCCTGAGATTTCATCTTACACCCATCAGAATGGCTAAAATAAAAAAAAGCTCAAGTGACAACACATTCTGGAGAGGATGTGGAGAAAGGGGAAACCCTCCTCCATTGCTGGTGGGAATGTAAAGTTGTACAACTACTCTGGAAATCAATCTGGCGCTTTCTCAGAAAATTAGGAATAGTGCTTCCTCAAGATCCAGCTATACCACTTCTAGGCATATATCCAAAAGAGGCTCAAGTACACAACAAGGACATTTGCTCAACCATGTTTGTAGCAGTTTTATTTGTAATAGCCAGAACTGGAAACAACCCAAATGTCCCTCAGTTGAGGAATGGATACAGAAATTGTGGTACATTTACACAATGGAATACTACTCAGCAATTAAAAACAAGGAAATCATGCAAATTTGCAAGTGGTGGGAACTAGAAAATATCATCCTGAGTAACCCAGAAGCAGAAAGACACACATGGTATATACTCACATATAAGTGGACACTGGACATATAATATAGGATAAACATACTAAAATTTGCAAGAAGGAGGACCCTGGGTAAGATGATCAGTCCTCACTCAGAAACACAAACTGATGCATGATCCTTGGTTGATGCATCAGGCTCTGCCGGACCCCCTGGGCCCAAAATTTTTGGCTTTGTTGGTCTCCTTGGGGAGCTCCTGTCCCTTCTGGATCCTTCTATCTCCCCACCCGCCTTCTTCCATAAGATTTTCGCTGCTCTTTTCTTTTTCTTTTTTTGCCTACTCCACCATTCATTTTTAAAATGGATGTATCTTTGCCATTTTTCAAGCCTTGTTCCCTTTATGCATCTCATGCTGTAGTAATTACGCCCTCTCTTAGTAAACTTTTTTTGGACTGAATATAGATTCAGTTCCCACTATCTCTGAAAGTCAGACTTGAAGACAATTTTGTGCTTAATAGGGTTTTCTTTTTCCAACAATCTAACATTTATTTTATTTGTTTATTTATCTTTGTGTTTAAAAACTTTTCCTTCCATGAACTGTATATGGTTGGGCCTCAAAATGTAAGAGCTTTCAAGTTGGGGCCAATGGTGCTGGGAAGTGCTGCTTTTGAAAAATCACTTTTCTTGTTTTACATGATACATCTATTAATGCAATCCGATATAGCATTTGCCTTTTGGTGACAGTGTTACACCGCTGAATCATATTCAATTTTTCATCCATTATTTCTTCCCTGGAGAATCACAGAACATTTGTCTTTATTAGCTCTCACAGTATTGATTTCTGTCCTTTCCTTCTTCTATTGGTATCAAACCACATTTTAATCATATCTCCCAGACTTGATTCTTGTATCTTAACATAAAAAATTCAAGTGGGAATTAAAAAAAATGAATTTAAGGAACCTTCTTTTTTGGCTTCTATCACACTGTTAGGGTGCTGGTTATTGAGAATCATTAACTCACACTGTTAATATAAGAACCTTATATTGCGAGGGTACTGTGTACTAAGTCTCTCTAATGGCAGTAGGGAGGGTTCAATAAATGATTGACATTAATTTTCTTTTGCCTTTAAAATTGTTTCATAAATTTGAATTGCCAATAGTAATTGTTTGAGACTAATTTGCCATGAAAGTTATGTGAGGATTTCATGCTTATGAAGTCTACAGAATAGGCTGCATTCTGCTTAACATGGACTATCATTTATTAAATGTCTGCTGTGATGAGGGCTCCATACTAAGTGATCTTGAATGAGATGATTTTCTTCTTATGATGATTTAAAAACATAACCTCAGGGGCAATTTGGATCTTTGTTTTCAGTGAGTTTTTTGTTTAAACTATTTAACAGCTAAAGAATAGGATAATTTCAAAAATACAAGCAAGATAAACATATTACAAAATTTAAACCATTTCCCTTTAAGTGTTTAAAATACATAGCTAGTTTTAAAGAAATGGTTGACTAAATGTTGAATATTAGAAACTTTCAAAACTTTAGTTGCTAAAGGAAATGTAGTTAAGAATTATTCTAACTTTAAATAACTGAGTAAGAGCTTAATTACCCATTATCAGTTTACATTTCAGCAGAAACAAAGCATTAGAAACTTTCATGACAGAATTACTACAAAGAATAATTAATTTCAACAGGTTTCTCTGACATATGACTTTGCTTTCTTTATGACCTTATTTATTTGTGGACTCAAACTGGGTGTTTTAGCCATAGTAACTATAGACAATTCGTTATTCCTTTTAAGGGAAAAATTAAAAACGACAACTCTATTTTTAACCTCCCAAGCACATTGTCTTTGCTATTTCTAATGATAGCTACTTGTTGAAAGTGACTGTACAAGCTGGAATCACCTAAAAAGAGTATTGGTTCTATCCATTCAAGCTGTGAAGATTGTTCAAATAGAAAAAAAAAAGCCTAATTTAATTTAGTTCTTCACGTTTGATATTAAAACTCACAGAACTCGACAGTAATCCCAGGTGCACTCAGTTCTATCAAGAGGAGCTACACAGGAGGATCAGTGTGAAAACTTGACCCTGTCTCAATGGACTTCTGCAGTATAGACTGAAACAGGACATGGAGCCTCTGTTTCTTTGGAGTATAATTTACTGTGCAACTTAAACTCTAGACCTGTTTAATGGTCCCCACAGCAGAGTTTCTAGGCCAAACAACTAAATCAGCAGCAGCACTCTGCATTTGCAGACAAGCCTTATGATTTACAAAATTTAATAAGCTGGGCTCTCATGACATTTCCTCCTGCCCCCAAGATTCAGATTTTTAAATCGCTGCCAAGGAGATTGTCAAAGGAGCATGTACCCATTGACATAATGCAACCTTACTTTTTTTTTTAACAACACAAAAGCATATAAATGTACTCCTTCTATTGCTAATTCATTAAGAGTGAATAAATTCTAGGGCATTCCTCTTGCTGAAATGCTATCACTTGAGTGACGTTTTTGCATGCTTTTATGGAAGTGATATTTCAAAGTAGTATTTTTTTTTTTGAGAGAGTCTACCAAATTGAGCACATAGGAAGGTCAGATGACTTGACAGTTTCTCAGCTGTACACTGACACTTCTCGTGAAGGTTTGCCATAAGTCAAAGCCTTTTGTCACTACTTGGAAGTTTATTTTGTGCATTTGGGGAACATACAGTGTTTTATGTTAGATTCTTTGGCCCCCCTTTTTTTTTTCTTTACAAAACTCAGCTTGTTCACTTTACCTGAAAGAACGCTCAGTTTTATCAGTTTGAATTGTGAAATTACATGGATCTTCGGGTAAAATTTATTTTCATATGGTGAAAACAAAGAGGGACTGTGGAGATTTGATTTTGTATACTGTCTCATCATCTATGCCTTGGTGGCCACTGGAACTCAGGCTTGCCTATTATGTGAATTTGCTAAGCAAGAAGAGACTCCCTGCTTGGTTGATAATCTCTTAAGAACTAACAAACCTGATTTTACATATTTAATGTGAAGTAAAATAACAGCACTCATCTAATGTGAATTAGGAGTATCTCTGAGGTCATATTACTGAAGGATGCTTTTCCTGTTGAGATTATGTACAAAAATATACTGTTTCTTCCATTGTTTTATGCTTATTCACCCTTCCTCTTAAGGATAAATTTCCTTGTTCCAAAACAGGCACACACTACAAAACCAGCGTCTTCTGTGTCCTGTTTCCTGTCTCCTATTGTTCTTATATTCTTCCCAATCTACTTCCTGTTTTTCCGCTACATAATTCAAGTTCATGTAGCTTAGTTATCCAGTCTTGTTTCTTTTTTAATTCAACTCAGTCTCAGGGGAATAGTGTATTTATTACAAATGTATGCATTTCACACTCTTTAGGAAGACTGGCTTAAGCATGATGACGAATGTGAGAAAAGCAGCTATATTCTATTAACATAACCTGCCTGCTCCGTTTTCTTTCCATTGCCAGTTTTCATGAGTGCATGGCAAAACAAACTGTAATCATCTGAGTGTATTCCACTCTGTTTCTGTCATCCTGAATGATGAATGTATTTATTCTCCAGCTCAGAATTAATATATCCACACCTCCATCTATATATGCGTCCGTCCGTGCCTCTTCTGCATGCATGGGCAGATGATAAGCAAAAGCTAAAATGAACAGGTTGAAAAGATTTTTATGGGATCAATGAAAAAATGCTTTATGTTCACATTTGAACATTTAAGGCCTGGGGAAAGACAGCTTTTAAGGTCAAGCAGAAAGGGAGATTTTCCTCTTCTGAGCATCTATCAACAGTCCTTGGAAGAGCAGTCAGTGAGAGCATAATTTAATATGCCTTCTCTCTGAAAAGAATGCCTTTTTGACATCATGTCACAACTTGTGTTCAGCTGAAGATTTTCAGGTGGTCTGTTTTTCTGCATTGATTTCCTTTTATCATTTTAGTCACAGCTTCAAATACTTTTTTTTTTTAAAAAATGTGTATTTTAGAAACAAATAAAAAGTTGCACTAAACTTCTGCATTCATCTGGCATTCCCCTTCCACCCTGGTAACAATGTGAGGCTGCTACTGTGCAGATGGCAGGCAGGCCTGGTCCAGGATCTGATGACTATTAAATCACTCCTGGCTAGACTATGGCCACTTGTGGCTAAACCCTGAGGAATAAGCGCCAGCCTTGACAAGCCCGACTGAGACAAGCCAGGCACATCAGAGAGTGTCTCTGGCCAGCAGGGGCTGCTGCAGAGCAGTAATCCTCAGGTTGCTAACCCAAAGCAGAGGTGTTGACACAAGATATTTGGGAAATGGGAAATGACTGGAGATGATGAAATGAATACAATTGAAATCAGTCAGGAAAATACAATGTTTTTTTTTTAAGTCTTTTTAGAACGATATGTTGAGATGCGAATGCATATAATCTCTCTCTCTCTCTCTCTCTCTCTGTCTCTCCTGTGTGTGCATGTGTGTGTATAGCATCGAGCACCATTCTTCAGTAAAAGGTGAAAGATTTATATGATCTGAAGAGAAACCAGAGTATTGAGCATCATTCTTGAGAAAGAGAAAATACATAATACCAGGCAGCAAGATTAGAATGTGAACAAAATGCTGCAAAATGTTGAGATCTGAAGAGAAACCAGAGTATTGAGCACCATTCTTGAGAAAGAAAATACATAATACCAGGCAGCAAGATTAGAATGTGAACAAAATGCTGCAAAATGTTGAGAATCATGAATAGTTTTGGGAAACGTAAGAACTGTTAAGAACATAGAAAATGATCCCCCCTTAACCCTTGCTTCCTTTTCTGAAAATAAACGTGAAGACATTGCCCTACACTCTTGCGTATTTATCATTTTAAAGAGGATTTACTTAAACATTCTCATCCTTTGCTCACAATTACTTTTTAAAGAAAATGTTTCTGTGAATTGTGCTTTAAAGCTATATGGAAGGTGTGCTGATGAAGAATACAAGTTCACATTTACTCAAGAGAGAGGTATGGAGTTCATGGACTCATGCTGGCATACCCCTTTTGAAGTTACATGATCTCCATTTTCTTAGGGTAAGGCATTTCCTCTGTGCTCCATATCCTGGCCCTTGTGAACGTAATGATGCCTTCTCTTTAACCCCAAACTTCCAGAGGAAAGTGAAAGTGGAGGGAATCTTTTCACACAAAGAGACTCACACAGTATGCCGAGGGAATAACTGAGCCCTACTTTAGAATTAACTTTTAAAAATCACATTTATTTGTGTTTGTGTGTGTGCGTTTGCTCGTGCCACAGTGCATGTGTAGAGAGCAGAGGGCAACTTGGGTAGTTTTCTCCTTCTGTCATGTGTGGATTGAACTCATTGGTGGCAAGTGATTTCCAGTGCTGAGGCATTTCCTCAGCACTGTATTTCACTTTTGCATGCAATCAGTTGAAGCTCATTTATTTAAATGAACCCAGTCATTCTTTTCTTTTGATAATGAAGCAAGCAAAGAAAAAAAATACAGATAAAATTAAGAATCATGAACACCTGTTGGTAGAATGCCACAGAGGCAAAGAGACTCTAATATAAATACATTTGCTTTACCCAGCAGTTCAGGAGTATCAGCTAAAATGTCATGCTAAATGAAGGAAAAGGAATGGAAGAGCTGTTGAGTTTAGCTTTATATAAATACTGCAAGCACTTATGTATGCATTGGATTCTCTGATATCTAATTTAAACTGTTATTGATTAGAATTCTTTCAAAATGACATTCAGTAGCTTGAAAGTAGTCCAGAAAGAACTTTATGAAATGATACCTTATCATTCCTCCCAGGTATGAACAGGGATTAGTTGAAAAAAACTAGCTGAAAGCTAATGCATGAGTGAATCAGGTTATAAAACTGATAGCATCTATAAAAGTCTTCAAGAATTCAGTTCACTTTAACAGAAACATATTTAGCATCTACTAGGTGCCAGATACTATACTAGGAATTAAGAATTATTAGAAGAATAAGACAATGTTATTTTCCTAAATGAAATTAGAGACTAAGTGAGGAAGATCAGTGGATTTTTTTTTTAATGGGAACAGTGTTATAAAAGAAATATTCCCACTGCACTACACTTTAATTTTTTTTTTATTACAACCTCCCCTATCAGTGTGCTACACTCTTTTGGGAATACTTTGCGGGTGTATTGACTGCTAAACAATGGGAATCAGAAGGGCTTTCTGGAGGACATAACATTCTAGCTGATTTTCAAAAAGTAGTAGCAACTAACTAAAGAAGTTGGACTTGGAATTATCTGCAAGGTTTTTTTTTTTTTTTTTTTTTTGAGTAGCCCTTTCATTTTAGAATCCATTTCATATATGAGACTATTTTATTTTTTTAGAAGCTTTGATTTTAATCCCTCTAAGGGCAGCCTGCCTCTTCAAAGAGAAGAGTTTAATCATTCAACAAATATAGTCAGGGAATTCCACTGCTAAGGAAATGAGAGGGTGGACCACTTATTCTCTAACAAGCCACTAATGAAGTCACTTATGTGCTAGGCACAATTCTGGGTACTAGGGTTAGAGCTGTGGTCAAAGACTTCTCCTGTTCTCAGTCTGAGGGCACATTATATGAGCTTACGCCCAATATACCCATCAAACTATAGCTGTTTTACTTTATAAAGTATTTTTACAGGGCTGTTGAGATGACACAGTTGGTAAAGCTGCCAAACATGATGACATTAAGTTCACTCCCTGGGACCAGCCCACCTGGTAGATGGAGAGAGCCAGCTCCACACATTGTCCTTTGAACTTCATGTGGACAATACACTCTCATGAATCAAAGTAATACATTAAAAAATACATGTATGTTCTTCCTTGCTTTCTAGAGCAGTCATAACTCTGTCTCAGTTGGTCTTTTAAGTCTGCTTGATGCACCTCTTACATCCAGGACAGTAAATTTGAATAAAAAAAAAACCTGAGGCTATCTATTTACTAGTTTGATTCTTGCTTGATCTTTAAAGTTTATTATTGTTATTATTATTATTATTTAACTTTAAGCTGAATCCTGTTTATGACCTCTTGTTTAATTTAATAGGAAAACTTAAGTGAATATTTGAGGTTATGGTGGAGGCAAACTTGTTTTATATAAGGAATACCTCTTCAGAGAGATTGCAGTATAGTGGGAGAGAATGGGTTATTGAATCTTTAATAAGCATTAATTACACTCTGTTTGTAATACTAGAATACTAGAGGCTGGCTAATAGGTAAAGAAAAAAGATTCAGTTTTTACAGTTCTGGAGATTGGAAAGACCATCATGACAGGGTATGAATATCTGAAGGAATTTTTTTTCATGTGTATTTTAAGTGTTTGAGTGAACTAATAGAAGCACATGAATGCAAAGAGAGAGAGAGAGAGACAGACAGACAGACACAGAGAGAGGAACATCAGAGCAGTCTGTATACTTTATGTTGAAAAATCCAAGAGAAAATGTTTATATCTTAAAGAGAATGGAGAGGCGGGCAAGCCTGAGGTTGTGAAGGCCCCGTAGGATCATTGTAGTTAGTTACTGGGATCCTGAGAGACTTTTAAAACTGAGGATGATATGGGCAGGTTTGGAATATCATGTGACCTGCAGCGAGATCAACTGGGGGGAGTTAAGAGTAAATATGAGAAAACCAGTTAGGAGCTAAGCATTGAAACAGAGGAATGGCAGGCACGCTTTGGCCTTGTGTGGGAGTTTCAGGGATGACAAGTCAAAGAAGGCCTTGGATATTCAGGAGTTAAAAGGCTCAAGGATTGTAGATAGATTAGAAATGGATGTATAAAAGATTACTCACACATTTCTGAAATTTACAAAAATTATGTCCCTGAAAGGAGGGGTCATATGGGAAGAGCAGAGGTTGTTGAGGTAAGAACCTGAGTTCATTTTTGGGCATTATGAAGTTAAAGAGCTTTTATACTAATGAAGATATTAAAGGAGGAAGTTGAGTTTTGTAGTCTATGAGAGGATTAGAATGGATATACACATTGTAATTCATTATTATGTAGATATTTAGAGTATATATATATATATATATATGGAAATAATAACTTGAAAAATAAACAGAGAAAATGGCTAGGAAGTGATATTAAAATTATCCACATAGTATGTAAGTAAGGCAGGCTGGATCAGGGAGGAAGACTCAGGAGAACCAAACTCTACAGAGAACATAGGATGATGTAGACTTTGTTACTGAAGTCTGGGAAAGAGTTTCTGAAGTGAAGCTATGATCACCCCAAAAGTAATTCTTGATAGTTCAATAAGGTGAGAACTGCAAATGCCAATTGACTCTGGCCTGAGATGGGTGATCACAATGAGAACTGAGAAGCACTTTAGGAGTTTGGTGGGTGGAGGACATATTGGAGAGGGTTAGAGAAGTTGATGGCAAAATAGACATGATGAGGCTGGACCTTTTTACTGAAAAATATAGCTTTGAAGTGAAGCTGAGGGGTGTATGATGAACTCAGAGAAATGCAGTCCTGGAAAGCTTCTAAAATTGAAGGAGAGCCCTTGGTGTTACTAAAGATGAAAAGGATCCATTTGAGAGGCAAGAGATGAAGATATATGAAAGACAGAAGGTAAAAACTGCAGTTTAGAAGAAAAGGAAGGGTCCTAGATAGAAAAGAGGGCTGAAATAGAATGTGTGTGCAGGGGGATTAATGTACAGTAGAGAAAGGGAGCCCGTCTTTGATAAAGGTTGGAATGCAGGCAGTGGAAGATGATAGTTTCCTGAGTGGTTCGTCTTTTTTTGTCTCCAGGAGATAGGAGTGGAGGCAGTTCACTAAAATTGAGATGGAAGTGGTTCATGCTATAAATGGGTCTCTGTGTTATTTGAACCTTAGTCTTACCCTTAAGTTTGGCTTGCTTTGTTCTTTTTGTTCTAACTTCTGAAGAACACTTACTTGAGTCTAAACGCAGCCTGGAAAGAAATCAGAATTAACTTGGGGTAGGCAGATGATCAGGAGACCTAGACATATATGAACCTTAATCCTGAGCAAGGTCAGTTCTTTCAATCTAGGAAGTGAAAAATCAATAACCCGCACTTTTGCAGGAGGATCTGAGATAGGCTGTGGGCTACTTCATGACCTTGGAACCAAAGACCCAACTATTCCCAATGCCATCATCAAAATACACAAAAAGCAAACCTGAATTTTAGATCTTTCCTCATTCCAGCTGACCATATATAAAGGATAAGACTAGGTAACACGGCATGTGTGTTCTTAGTGTCCTAAAAAAGCTAGCCCAGCTTCATCATGAGGCAAAGACTACCTACCTGGCTTGCCTAAGGAGTCATAAAGAACTCACGGTCTTCTGTTTCAAGACAGCCACATATATCCGATGTATCATTCTGGAGATGGAGCCCAGTCAATGACGCTGGACAGGCCCCTGTAAGACCAAACATTTGCAGTTGTTACCTGTAACATATCTTCTTCCTACAAGTACAATCTGCCTCCATCAGTTGTGCAGAGAATTGTGTGGTGGCCTTTACTGGCTTTGCCATCAATTCTTTCAGAGTTAGGTCATCGTGTTTTCTCATCTGGTGGTGGCCCAAGGACCCCAAAGGCAGAATTTTTTACTATTAGTGATTATGGGATCAGGCTCCATTTTTGTTTTGTTTTGTTTTCTGTGGCACTGAATCCTCCTAGTTGTTTATCAGTTTAAATACTGCTCAGTCTCATTTACGACCTTCTTTTCTTGCTATTATAATTCCCTGGGTATGTGTTTCCTCTTTGCTCTCAGTCTCTATGGCTTTCCTTCTGGGAAGAGTTCTCAGACTCTATCATATCCATGCAGAAAATGCCACAGTTAAGTCTTTTTATTCTGAAATTTATTCTCAGTTCTAACATAATCTCTTTATTATTGTTATTATTTTTGTTTTGTGTATAGACTATAAAAGTGTTTATGGATGTCCATGAATGTACAAGTGTGCATTTGTGTGCAGGTTAGAGGACAGCCTCTGCTATCACTCCTTATGTGATAATATATACATTTCTTTTCCATGACAGGGTCTCTCCAGCTTAGAACCCAGGCAGTAGGCAAGGGTGGATAGCCACAGGAGTTTCAGGTTTTCATGTACTTTCACCTTCCAAACAATGTAATTACTAACTTTTTGTTTGGTTGGTTTGGTTTTTGTTGTTCTTGTTGTTACTACTTTTTTTTTTTTCAAGACAGGGTTTCTCTGTGTACACTTGGCTATCTTAGACTCATTTTGTAGACCAGGCTGGCTTAAAACTCACAGAGACCCGTCTGCCTCTGCCTCCCTGAGTGTTGGGATTAAAGGCGTGTGCTACTGCGCCTGGCTTGTTACTGTTTCTAACTTCGGTTCTGGAGAACCAAAATCCTGTTGTCATGCTTGCAAGCACTTTACTAAGTTATGAGCTATGTCTCCAGCCTTAGTTAAATTAGCTGTTGATTTTCTCCCAGGTGCTTTGTCATTGCCTCAAATTTAAAAGGTCTAATTGAAAGCAGTCATTCACTGAAGTCAATTTCTTTTGTGGCCAGATGATTCAGTAATCACCTGGACTGCAGCAGTGTTTTCCTAACTTGTTTTGTCATCAGACACATTCTAGCTGGGAGTACTGGACTTACCAGGCCAGATAGTTTTTGTGTTGAAAGGAGTTGGAAGCACTTCCTAGAGAGCTTCATCATCACAGCAGATGATCTTTGGTCTCTTACATGTCCAAAGTCTCATAAGTTAATACTCTACTTCCTTCTCTCAGATGGGCAGAAGTTGTTAACAGTCATGTGATTCTGTGAAAACTGTTGTGTCTCAATGAGGCCTCTAACTTGTTACATGAATATCAAATACCAGTATCATATTGTTACTGTAACGAGTGTTAGATGTGGGAGACATTATTTAGAGACATAGACTAAGCAGAAGCTTGCTTTCTCATACTCTTGCCTTCAACTCTGTCCTTTTTGGCAGTTCTCCACACCAGTGACAAATTGATTTCTGAAAGTGTCACTTTTCTTTTGTCACTCTTGCTCATAACCCCAGTGGCCTCCTATCACCTTCAGGAAGGATATACAGAACCCTGCACTCAAGGCAAGTGTTCCTTCAAAAGCAATCTGTGCTGCTTAAAAACTTTTAATTTCTAATTTAGCACCCGAGCAATTTGAAGTAGAAACAATGCTTTCTAAAATGTGTGGATATCAATTATTTTGGAATTTAGGTTACCTCTCTCTGTTGGATAGTATTTAAAAGGTCATCCTTCACACCATTTGGCCACAAAACACACATTTGGCCCTTTGTAGCTGAACACCACACACTTAAAATGAAAATAGGTTTTAAATGGGGGAAAAGCAATTCTACCATACCCGATATGAAGTACTCTTTATCTGCATATGTTTCTCTACCCCTGTAACTTCTGGGAATAGACTCTTGAGCAATTCAGCCGGGTCTGCCTTGGCTCTGAAAGGTATTCCCAGTAAGCTGTAAATGATTGATTTCAGATCGGTCTTTGAGCTGATAGCAGGAAGGCAGAGGGAGCATGAACATTTTGGATGCCTGGATGGAGTTAGAGGTAGCAGCAAAAATAACTCACATGCCTTACTAGCTTGGTTATAGTGTGTTGGCCTCTTTCAGTCCATGCAGGTCTTTTACTTTGAACATTGTCAGGTGTGATTTCCTTCTGCTTTCTGCAGTTTCCTTAAATGGTCTGGGTTGAAGAGCTTCTCTTAATTAGTCATTACTTGGGGGCAAAAAGTAAAGTGCCTTTTCCAGAACTCTGAACTTAACTTCCCTCCTAGACAGGTCTGAACTCTCTTAGGAGGAAAGATTGGAAGTCAGTTATTTCAATACTTCTATTCATATCTAGGTCATTTTTCTTTTGTATGTTTTGTTTTGAGGTGTGTCTCTGTTGCAGTTTATCTGAGAATACTTCCATTGATCAGCACCAAGTGCTTTTCCTCACCATTATCAATATTGCTACAATGGGTATCGATAAGCATGATGTACAGTGTATGTTTATGAACATTTTGAAAGAGTATTGTTGAAAACAGAAAATTCTGTCCTTGGCATGGATCTTTTCACTATCAAGATCAATATTAATGTTCTTAAGAGTCACCTGTGCAGAAAAGATGCAGGTGGGAGAGTGGGAAGGGCATGGGAAGCAAGACTTTCCCTTTTCTTCCAGTGACTGCACATTTGGCAAAATAAATATTATTTATTTAAAGAAGAAATTTCTTGTGACACATTTTTTTGGCAGTTTTTGTGGTTTTATTTTAAACACAAAACACGGACACAAGCCATCTACTCATTCTCTTCACTGCGCAGCCTGGCGTTGGGATTGGTCACTCTGATGGCCAGCTGTGCTGCTCTTTCTACGATGGCTTTCCGGTTCTTGGAGGACACATTGTGAGCAATCTCAGCATAGTAAGACTTGTTGCACATCAGCAGCACCTCCAGCTCTTTGACATTGTGGACCAGAAACTTCCGGAAGCCGCTGGGCAGCATGTGCTTAGTTTTCTTGTTGCTCCCATAACCAATGTTGGGCATCAGGATCTGGCCCTTGAATCTTCTCCGAACCCTGTTGTCAATACCTCTGGGTTTCCGCCAGTTTCGCTTGATTTTGACATATCGGTCTGACTGGTGCCTGATGAACTTCTTGGTCCTCTTTTTGACGATCTTGGGCTTCACCAGGGGCCGGAGGGCAGCCATGTTGCCTCCAAACAGATGGCAGCCACCTCGTAGGTAGCGCCGAGGAAGAAGCGTGACACATTTTTTTTGATGTTGTTAAAATCTGCAGCATAGGAAGCAAATCAGATTTTAAAAAGATGAGAACACTCTGGTTCTCCTTGGCCAGTGGGTATGCAAGGAAGATGAGAACACTCTGGTTCTCCTTGACCAGAGTGTGCAAAATGGTCAGGAGTGCACCACAGAGGTAGGGACTTTGGGTCCCTCTCAGCATAGTGGAGCCTGTGCCCACACAATCCCTTGAGTTAACCTCCTATTCTTCTCTAAAAGGAGCGCTTCTCGTCAAATTTACTTTGATAAAAGGGAATTAGTACGTTCTGTTTTCTTTTCAAGGTACTTGCCTGCTCGCTTCTGTGCTCCCTCAGCTATTCCTCTTCTTACTCATTTTCTTATTTGTAGACCTGGTGGAAAGCTGAGTTGTTTCTGTAAATTTTCATTTGACAATCTATAGAGAAAGCTGGCTGTGAAACCTGGCCTGCCACTTATAAATTGTGCTGATCTGAGCAAGGGATTTAATTTCCCGGAGCTTCAATTTCCCCACCTAAAATAATGATGCAGAAATCGCCATCATGCGGAGTTATTGAAGGAAGCCGGTAAGATACTCTTGAGATAATGCTGACATCTATCTGCTCTCTGAAGCTCCTGGTGATGCGAGGTACTGGGAACATGTTTTGATGATTTCTTATCTGTATGTGTCTCAGTCAATATCAAATGACTTTCTCTTCCTGCACAACACATGCTGCTGAGGGAGGAGCAAAGGAAGCAGGAGATACCGGAGAATATTGAAAATGTCTCCTAATTCCCTGTGGCCTGCTTTGATCTCAGTTTTTTGTTGAGGGCTCTTTCTCACTCTTATCCTGCAAACCAGCAAATAGATGCAATTTTCAAGATACTGAGTTTCTCTCTGCCTTTGTAACATTTCCAGTCACCTCTTTTTCCATCAGAAAAGACACTGCAAGGCTCATGATGGCGTGCATGAAAGGAAATGACCAGTAAGAGAGGGCTTCTGAGCTGCAGCTCTCAAAAAGAGCCCTTCTTTTCAAGGTCATTGTTCTTCAAGGACTGACAATTTGGTTGGGTTTGTCTACTATAAATATCATCTTATTTATGTTAAAGTGAAATTGTGTTTTAGATGTTGGTTCCCTTGTTTGTCTTTGGATAGATTTGATATATGTTCTTTGAAAAAAATTGAGAAATGAGAGTAACAGATAATAAAAATACCATAATAAAAATAGAATCTAGAGATTTTTCTCAAGGTAATTTCTTTAAAACTAGTGACATGTATTCTCATACACACAGTTTTACCCAATAAGCTCACATTTTTGCAACAAATTCTTACACATGTAATTTCTTAATTAAGTTATGGATTTCTGACATATGTGCATATTTTTTATTTTTTTGTAGTCTAAGGTGACATTGAGTTTGCTATGTAGCCCAGGATGACTTTGAACTCACAGTCTTTCTGATTCAGCTTCACAGTGCTGGAATTGTAATGCAGCAACTCAGTTCTTGTGTTAAATGGGCTTGATATTGAGTTCAACCTCTCCTTCTCAGTGTGACCCACCTGCCTCCACCTTCTGAGTCTTACGATTACAGATGTATATATCCATGTCTATCCTGATGCAATATCAATACGTCATCTTAACATGCTATACATAAAATAGGCTTTATATAAAATTAGATCACAAAGGACTGTGGAAAATCACATGAAGGCATTTTTTATTTAATGAGTGAATTGTTTAACTAAAGAATGTGATATGGTCATACTTGAATATTTGTCAGGGCTCAGTAGCAAACAGAGGAACAATGTCTGGCTTCTTATAGCAGAAAAGGATTTAGTACAGGTTTTAAGCAGCTTAGAGAGGTTTTGGAAGGGCAGAAACCTGGCTACAGACTGGTTTTCAGACATAACAATTATATAAGTCACACTGTCATGGTGGCTGGCCAAGGAACTTCTTCAGCTACAGTCACCATCTTCTTCTAAAGAGCGACAGTGCCTTGTCCAAACTCAAGAAAACTACTCAATCTGGAGCTGCTTTTGCTACCTTGATTTTGGCTTTGGTCCTGAGATGTTAGAGACCAGCTGAACATCAGAGTAATGCTTTTCAATCCTGTCTGTATAGGACAATCACCTTAAGTGCTTTATCAAAGCACAAAAACTTGTTCAGCTCCCCAAAGACTTTATTTAATTGATCTGGAGCAAGGCCCATTCATAGTATTGAAAGCAAATCACAAAACCTCTGGGTGTTGCTAGGTCAAACTTAAGCCTGAGAATAATTATAGAGGGACCTCTGTGACAGACACACTGTAGAGCTAAGCAAATTGTTAACCTTACAGTGCTTTCAGGGACCTCAGTAGATGCCATTTCTGTCATCTAACTTAGAACATGTTGTGGATGCTGTGTGAAAAATGCAGAAGGCATTTGTGAAGAGTGGTCCTTCATCATGCCAGCCTCTGTTCATTGTGGCAGCAGAGTATGGAGGGGTATTAGGAAGATAACTGGGAAAAGGTTAGGGGTGTTTAGAAGAGGTTCAGGTAACTAATGAAGAAGGCTGAAACATGGCACTGAGAATAAGAAAAACATGGAGTAAGCTATTTGGGGAAAAAAGTTAAGATGTTGAACAGATGAACTTGGCATTTTAGATGTAGATGTATGGCTGAAGAAAATAAAAAAAAAACAAAAACAAAACAAGATAGCTAAGATAACTAATGTCTTAGTTAGGATTTTAATTGCTGTGATAAAAGACCACACAAAAAGCAACAAGGAGATGAAAGGGCTTTTTTCATCTTATAGCCTCTATTCCATCATCCAGGGATGAAACCTCGAATGAGAAACCAATGCAGAGGCCATGGAGGAATTGCTTACTGGCTTGATATTCCAGGATTGTTCAAGTTGCTTTCTTATAGCACCTAAGACTAACAGCCCAGGGGTGGCACATTTCACAGTGATCTGGGCCTTCCCACATCAATAAAGAAAACATACAACATGCTTGGCTACAGGCCAATCTGGTAGTTGCATTTTCACAATTGAGATTTCCTCTTCCCAAATGACTGTATCTTGTATCAAGTTGACACAGACCTAGCCAGCTCATATGTGGTTTGAGGTGATCTGTTAATTGGTTAGATCATTCCACTTAGGAATATTAGTTAAGGGCTTCAAGGAAGAATAAGAAATTTAGGTTTATCTATGTTTACCAGATGGTTCAATAGCCAAATCTGAATATATGGACAGACACTGAACTGGGGGTAGAGATTTATGAGTAACTAACTACATTCTGAATTTCAATGAGTGACTATGAGTGAATGGAGCCACCTACGTATATTATTCAAAGTAGAATACTGGGAATCATCAATATGTAAAACAGATGGATAAAAGCAGCCCCCACCAGAAATATAAGAAAGCCAATAATGTATGATCTCAAAACCAGGAAAAATCAGCCACTTCTCAAAGGAGGTACATAAATGAATAAACATACTTGTAAGGAACATTATTAGTGATTTAAGAACTGCAAATAGAAACTTCAACGAGATGCTACTTTATTCCCACATGAATGATTATAATATGTAAACCCCAAATATTGTCAAGGTTTGTAAAAAGAAGGACCACCACACATTGCTATGTAGTCACTTTTGAAAGTTGTTTGGCAGTTCTTCAAAGAAATGAACACAGAGAAGCCACTTGACTCAGCAATGTCATTTGTAATAAGTATCCAAAGAGAAATGAAAATATATACAACATCTCATACATAAATGTTCATGGTAGTATTGCTCAAGAAACTCAAAAATTTAAAAAAAATTTAAATGCGAGTGAACCAATATATAGATTATCAATACATACTATACTGGCACAATGGTATACTATTCAGACATAAAAGAAATGAAGTTTTTATATATCACAAAATATCCATGAATATTTAAAACATGCTAAGTTTTGAGTATAACGCTAACTACATTAATATAAGATTTCATTTATATGAATTACCCAGAACAGGCAAATCCAAAGACACAAAGAAGATACTATTTCTCAGGGAAGGAAAGAAGTGAATGACACTAATGAGTACAGTGTTTCTCTCTTGTGTGATAAAATATTTTATAGATAGATAGAGGTGACTGATGCATAACTTAGTCAATGTGGTAAAACTCACTGAGTTATACTCTTTAAAAGGGTAAACTTTATGTTATGTGAATCACATTTCAATAAAACTAGTGTTTTAGCTCAATGGAAGAAGGCTTTCAAGAAAAAAATAGCTAGAGGTCAGCCTATCAATTGCCATCAAAATGCCAACTTTCTTTTGCAACAGATGACATTGGTGAAAACACTTTTCCAAGGTGCGTTGTGAGTGCAAATTGTATCATGGAGTCAGTGAAGAGAAAGAGTAGATTATAAACAAAGGCAGTACTTTTAGACACCTTCCACAGACAAAGGAGGAGATAGATAAGGAGAGGACGGAGTATAGAATGACGTAATTAGCTTTGAGATGTTTGTTTGCATTTGACACCATGCTTAATTTGGTGCTTATAGTGAGGAGTCATTAAAGATGGACAACAGAAGTGAGGGAAAAATATATGGGTGGTGGGAGGTAGGCGCTGGAAGAATAGAGAGCTTGAAAGCTAGGATCACGTGAAAAGAATGAAAGCTCCTGGCTTTGAGAGTCCTACTGAGTCTAGAGACCTTGATTTTATTGTAGCATCTGCCATTCATTCATTCATTCATTCATTCATTCATTCATTCACTAAATATATATCCTGCCTCAAAGACGTCACTGATAATGAGTATTTTTGAGTTTAAGTGTGTTGTGCCCAGAGATACATGGAAGAAGAACAGAGTGAGAACCACTAATGTTGGCTGGAGAGTGACTGAAGTCAGATTCTACCTTAACAGGGATCATGAAGACAGTAGAGGAGGGAAGCAATTAGAGGTCTTGGTGAGGTTCAGTAACAATATGCATGTTTCTTCAACACTGTTGTATTAAATGTTACAGCTCGTATTGCCCTCCTTACCACACTATTATTTTCATAAGAAAAGACCAAATATCTACGTAGAGGAAGAAACATGCTCACCTTCACTTGCCCTGGACCAGGCCTAATTGCTCTTATCCCAGGACAGCTGCCTCCTCCATAGCTTGGCTCTAACAACCAAACAGCTTGGAAACAGTACATATTGGACATGTGACACTGCAAGCTGGAAAGACGGGAGCCGTGGCTATGAGACTGCCACTCTCTAAGTTATAAGAGTAGATAGCAAGAACTTCTAATGATGAGAGGTGAGTATATAAGGGTCTGGGCCACTCCAAAGGACGTGACAGCAGGATGAGAATGGCAGGAGAGGTCATCTTGAAATTACAGATACAAATAATTTTTGAGATGCTTGGACTGAAACCAAAGCTTTGCAGATGTCTTGCATATTACCCTCGAGGTCCCTACGCATGCACAAATAAAGACATTTTTTTTTTTCTTTTTTGAGACCATCTTTTGGTGTCAGCCTGGAAACCCAACTCTCTGGGGCTGATGCCAGAAGCTAGAATGATGAGGGAAAAGGAAGTGAGCCTCTGTGTTGTAAGTTTTGCAGTTGTCTTTCCTCTGTCCCTCAGTTACAACAGAATAATACAACAAACAGGCAACAATGACAAAATGAAGCGGCAAGAAGAAGAAAAGGAAGAAAAAAAAATGTCTGCAAGGATATTAATCAGATGGTTCAAAGTCAGACCGGTGAAAAATCTGAAAATCCTGACATCACTAGGTTAAGACCCACATTCTGTATGCGTTTCTTGATGAGACCCTAGGAAAACTAATTCATTTTTTGTCTCTCTGTTTTTCGATTTTTCTAAATGTGCATGTGTGGTATCCATGTATGCATGTTTCTTTTTGCTCTCGTTTGGGTCCAAGCATGTGTGT
The DNA here is from genome assembly GCF_030254825.1 of Meriones unguiculatus. Lineage (NCBI taxonomy): Eukaryota > Metazoa > Chordata > Mammalia > Rodentia > Muridae > Meriones > Meriones unguiculatus. Next base: position 82,515,329 of record NC_083357.1, on the reverse strand, counting down.
GTGTGTGTGTGTGTGTGTGTGTGGACCTGCACATAGAGGCCCAATCCTGAGACGGGGAATCATTCTCTCTCATTCTTCCACCTCATCCTTTAAGGCAAAACCAATCAAACCCAGAGCTTGTGATATGGTTAGTTTCCCAGCACTGTGCTTTGGGAATCCCGTCTCTTCCTTCTGAGGCTGGAATATAGGCAGGCTGCCATGCCCACTTGGGAGTCTGAACTCAGGTTTGTTCAGCAACTGCTTTAACCACTGAAGCATCTCCCCAGCCCAGGAAAAATTAATTTCAGTCGTATTTGGCTTCTGATGAAATTAATGACCATCTCTGTGGAAAACTAAGTTCTATACCAGAATATACCAAATAGACCATAGTGATTCTTCAGACACATGGAGCTTCATTCTTGCCAGGAGCAATAAATTCACTCAGGCTAAAATCCTTTCTTCTTGTTCCCTACGCCTGGGCAGTCTTTCCATAGGCATCTGCATAGATCACCCACCCTTCCTTCAGATCTCTTCTCAAATGTCATCTTCTTAGAGAGGTTCCCCTGCCTCTCTCCATAAAATGTCACCAAGCCCTCCTTCCAGCTGCTACTCTCCCTGCTCCCTCGCTCATGTTTTGCCATGACACTCATCACCATATGACATAATCGGTACTTGTTTGCTCATTGTCTGTCTCTTCCACAAGGGTCTACGTACCATGAGGCCTGAGGCATGGTCAGTTTTGTTCCTGTCTGTCATTGTGCAGCCCTTGGAGTGATGCCAAGTCCTGACAACGGAGATGTGCTCAGAGTCTATTCAATGATCGGCAAAAAAAGTGAAGCATTACCCAGCTGTTGCCCTGTGCTGCATACTCTTAACTCCTGCCAGAAGTGTTTCATGACCACTTCCAGTCTTCGCATGACTACTGTAAAGCTGCTGTCTTCTCCTCACACTGTTTTACCTTATGCATAACAATGCCTCATTATTTCCTTCTCCCAGACTATAACAACACATGCTGCCAAGGACGGCAGGCTCCCATAGGGACTTATCTGTCATTATCTACTACAGATGTTTCCTATCCCCATTTTATTAGGATTTATTAATGCATAAAATAATCAGTGACACTTCTACATGTAAACATTATACATGTATACATTATACTTTGATCGCTTCCAATCCTTTATTCCTATATTCTCTTCCCCACTCTCACTGGTCCGTTTTCTTTACCACCAAGCCCTCTTTTTACTTCAATGTATTATCTCCAGTTTTTCTTTTACTTATTACTGTTACATGTATACACTCATAAATATATAAACAACCTTATGAACCCATTTAATGTTGCTCATTTGTATTTCAGGCTGACCATTTAATATTGGGAAACCAATTAAAGAGCTCATCCCCTGGAAAGACTAATTCCCCTCTCTAAACAGCCATTGATTGCCCATTGTTCTTCATCTAGGGGTGCGTGTTGTGAGATATCCCCTATCCAGGTTAGCACATCAGATGGTGCTGTCACCATGAAGGTCTTGTTTAGGTGACTGTAAAGTTGCAGCCAAAGAAGCTGTAAAGATACAGCTTCCATGCCTATACAGAAGATACACTCTTGCAATAGGCATACTGGTTCCTTGGCTCTTGTAATTTTTCCACCCCCTCTTCTCTGTTGTTCCCTGAGCCTTAAGTGTGGTGGTTGTGTACATATAGATATATATTTGGTACATCTACAGCTATACATACATATGCTGTAAATGTACCAAATGGAGCTTGTTCTTGAATCTTAACCAGTTAAGGTTTTCTGTCATAGCATCTATCTTAGTAAGATTTCCATTGCTGTGAATTGACCCCATGACCAAGGTCATGCTTATAAAGAACAACATTTAATTGGGGCTGGCTTACAGTTTCAGAGGTTTAGTCTATTTTCCTCATGATGGGAAGCATGGCAGCGTATGGGCAGACATGGTGCTAAAGAAGGAAGTGAGTTCTACATCTTGATTCAGAGGCAGCAAGGAGGAGACCAGATGTGTTTCACACCGAGCATAGTTTACGCATTTAAGACCTCAAAGCCCTGCTTCTGCAGTGACACACTTCCTCTAACAAGGCCGTGCCTCCTCCAACAAGACCACACCTCCTAATAGTGCCACTCCCTATGCCTGAGCATTCAAACACATGAATCTATGGGGACCAAAACTATTCAAACCACCACAGTCTCCATCTGCTACAAAAGATTTTTGATAAGTTACACTTATCTGTGGATAAGAAGATTAAGCATTCTGAATGCAGGTAGAAATGATTCTGGCTCAGGGAAGTAAAAGTTCTCTAGATCCCTTGGCCTGATACATCCCCTGGAGTGATTTTTGGGCCCATTTCTTGTTTCTTCATCTCAATCTGACCTTTCTTACACTGGAATGTATTCCCCCACTTTCTCCATTTACTGAGCCACTTTTGCCCCCATGACTCCCAAACTCAAAAAAAAGAAAGAAACAAGTTCTTTCTCTGTCCATATAGGAGACAGTTTAAAATGATGTGGCATTAGGCATAAAACAAAAATAAAATGAAACTGCAACTCTTTGGCTCACAAAGGTACGTCTGCACTACATCATTTTGCTTTTGATTCTAGTAGACACTGCCCCCATGAACTTGAGTCTTCCATAGACAGAGGATTGCTTAAGTCTTCCTTCTACTTTCATACCACTTCTCCTCCATCACAACTCTCTGACATTTCCAGTTGCTTGTATTTTCAAAACCAAGTTGATTAAGGCTCTCTCCCCTCTTGCTCCTGTTTTGCATTACAAGAATCATCTTGCTTGAACGTAAAATTGAAGGCAGTGTGGAGTAACTACAACGACATGGAAAATGCTTATAATAATTATAGGAGAGAGATAATTATACCACCGGCTTCAACAGCAGAAAGTTGAATATACACAGACTAGGTGGGTTCAGAATTTCCTAGGGGTTTTTAGCTGGGGGTAACCTCACAGGGAGAGTCGAGGAATACTAAAGAGTCAACAATAAATCTGTTTCAGGCTTGACAAACTTTATAGTGCTCCAATATTTGCAAATCACAAGTTCATTTTTTAGCATGTCTACAAATTCAAGGCTAATCTATATATGTATTGGCTTTATGCTTCCATGTATATAAGCCTTTCAATATAAGGAAGACTGGGACATCTGTATTCCATTTCAAAGATGAAAGCACAATCAAAGGCTTTAGATGAGTACCTATAATCATTGAGGCATCCTGCTACTTCATCTATGCATAAGTAAACCATTACTGATCTCTTTAATCACAAGACAGAGAGATTTCATATGTTTGTCAATAGTGAATTATACTAAGCATTGTAACATGAGCTGTGAAAATTAATTTTTAGGATAGAACACAAAGTCACAGACTTTATCATGGCGACTTTGTATATGTATGTCATTGCTCATTCGCCTTTGATTCTAGAGACTTTTATTTTTTTTTAATTTTTTTTATCAGTTACATTTTATTAACTCTGTATCCCAGCCGTGTCCCGATCCCTCATTCCCTCCCAGTCCCTCCCTCCCTCCCTCCCTCATCTCCACCGTGCCCCTTTCCAAGTCCACTGATAGGGGGGACCTCCTCCCCATTCATCTGATCCTGTTTTATCAGGTATCTTCAGGACTGGCTGCAAAGCCCTCCTCTGTGGCCTAACAGGACTGCTCCTCCCTTCAGGGGTGGGGAGACCAAAGAGCCAGTCATTGAGTTCCTGTTAGAAATAGTCCCTGTTCCCCTCACTTTGGGAAACCAATTGGTTACTGAGCTACCACAGGTTACATCTGAGTGGAGGTTCTAGGTTATATCCATACATGGTCCTTGGTTGAATGTCAGTCTCAGAAAAGACCCTGTGCCCAGATATATTTGGTCCTTGTGGAGCTCCTATCCTTTCCCCATCAGACTAACTCCCCTTCTTTCTTATGATTTCCTGTACTCTGCCAAAGGTTTGGTCATGAGTCTTTGCTTTGAAAACACTGCTAGTTAGAGTCTTTCAGATGCGCTCAGTAGACTCCTGTCATACGTTCAATGCACATCCCATCTGTCTTTCTAAATGAGGATTGATCATCTTACCCCATGTCCGCTCAATTGATTATCTTTTTTAGGTGTATAGATTTCATTATGTTTATCATATCTTATAGGTCTATATAAGTGAGTATATCCCATGTTTGTCTTTCTCCTTCTGGGATATTTCACTCAGAATGATCTTTTCTAGATCCCACCATTTGCCTGCAAATTTCATGATTTCCTCCTTTTTGATTGCTGAGTAGTATTCCATTGTATAAAAATACCACAATTTCTGTACCCATTCCACCGTTGATGGACATCTGGGTTGTTTCCAGGTTCTGGCTATTACAAATAGAGCTGCTATAAACATGGTTGAGCAAGTGTCCTTTTTGTGTACTTGAACAAACTTTGGGTATATACCTAGCAGTGGTATAGCTGGGTCTGGAGGAAGCACTATTCCTATTTGTCTTAGAAAGCGCCAGATAGCTTTCCAGAGTGGTTGTACCAGTTTACATTCCCACCAGCAGTGGAGGAGGGTTCCCCTTTCTCCACAACCTCTCCAGCATGTGTTATCGCTTGAGTTTTTCATCTTGGCCATTCTGATGGGTGTAAGGTGATATCTCAGGGTCGTTTTGATTTGCATTTCCCTGGTGGCTAAAGAGGATGAGCATTTCTTTAAGTGTTTTTCTGCCATTCGATATTCCTCTGTCGAGAATTCTCTGTTTAGCTCTGTTCCCCATTTTTTAAGAGGTCAAAGTGTCACTATTTGCAGATGATATGATAGTATATATGAGCGACCCCAAAAATTCAACCAGAGAACTCCTTCAGCTGATAAACACCTTCAGCAAAGTGGCAGGATACAAAATCAACTCAAAAAAATCAGAAGCCCTCCTATATACCAAAGACAAAAAGGCTGAGAAAGAAATTAGGGAAACAACACCCTTCACAATAGCCACTAATAACATAAAGTACCTTGGTGTGACTCTAACCAAGCAAGTGAAAGACCTGTTTGAGAAAAACTTCAAGTCTCTGAAGAAAGAAATCGAAGAAGATATCAGAAGATGGAAAGATCTAGAGACTTTTAAATACCTCCACAGCTTATTTATTTATTCCTTCCTCCTCCTTCCATCATCTCTCTTCTTCTTTCAATGAAAATGATATTTTATTTAGCCCTTTCAGTTTGCAATTGGCACTCTGGGGATTCTAAATTAAGATCCTTGTCCATGAGTTTCCTAGACATATCAGAAAAACACATAGCCTCATGTTCACATTGTTCTGATGCACTCTGTCTAACCAAACCAAAATATTTAGCCTCATGTTCCATATTGTTCTGCTGTACTCTGTCAACCCAAACCTTATGAATGGGCGGTCTCTCATGAATCCCTTTGCCCACCCTTTCCCTTGGGAAGATGGAGTCCTCAAGGATGTCATGGCATGTCTTCAGGGATACTTTTGCTTAGTTTTCATAAGGCCTTTTTGAGTTAGCTGTGGTGGAATTATCTTCTGAGTGATGGACATATGTTTCCCACTGAACTTTCTCCACCTCATACACTAGCCAGACTATTTTTTTTTCTAGGAACATTTCAGAGAGGAACTGTGACAAAAGTTATAATATTTTCTAACCACTACCAACATTAATTTGACTGCTGTAATGTTCAACAGTCCTTTGAGGTCCAAGTGAATCTCCAGCGGGAGAAGCACCTGGCGTATGTCTCACTACAATGTTTTTTGATTTTTGTTTGCTTTGTTAGCTCGGCATTTGAGCTGAGCATGGCTTTATCCTTGAAGAGTGATGGTTTAGGAAGAGCTTGATTTCTTCGGTGTCCAGTCAAGTGACCATATAAGTTTTATTTCTCCATGATCTGATAAGATAGAGAATGTTATTTCAATCTTTCTGTAATAGGTAAGGCTTGATTTGGGACCAAGAATGCTATCTTCTTTTAGAGAAGGACTCGTGGATTCCTGGGGAGAATGTATACTCTATTTGTATTGGAATGGACATTGTGTAGCTATCTGCTGAGTCTATTTGATCTGTGGTGTGGTTTAACCCTGAAGTTTCTTAACTGAGTTTTGTTTTAAGTGACATATCTAGAGATAAGAGCAGGGCATAGAAATCACCTCATATTATTGTAACAAGAGCAGTCTGAGTTTCCATGCTTACTAGTGTCTGTTTTATGTAATTTGAAGCCGCTTTATTTATATGCATATAAATATATGTAGTTATATATTATAAATATTGTAATATTATATATAAGTAATATATATATGTATACATATAAATGCACTTTATACAATAGATTCATTAAGTGTTCTTGATGAATTACTCTATTAATTTGTGGTAGGTTTATTTATACCTTCAGTTTTTAAGTGTATTTCATCAGATATCATAATCATGCTAGTTTGTTTTCAGTTTCTGTTCACTTGAAAGTTTTCCATTCTTTAATATCCCATCTTTGACTCTTCAATATATGTTTCTTGGGGACAATGGAAAGTTGAATCTCATTTTTAAATTTAGTTAGCTTGTTTGCATGTGCTTCCTGGTGAGGTAAGGCCTTTTATATTTGAACTTGTCACGATTATGAAATGTTTAGTAATCCCTGTAATATTGTTGTCTAGTTTACTCTCTTTATTCTTTACTCTTTCTCTTATCAGTATTAGGAGGCTCCTGCTTTACTCTGTTGGTCTTGATGTGTTCCCTCCTATTTCTCCTTTGGTCAGCTACTCTTCTTGTGAAATTGATTTTTTTCTGTAACCCCATGAATAGGACTGGCATGTTCCTTTGTATATAATGTTCTTTTAAGTATCTTTTGCCATGATTGCTTTCTTATCATAAAATACCTTAGTCTTTAAAATTTTTTTTCATCATCAATTTTTTAAAAAGGTATTTTGCTGGGTACAGTATTTTAGGTTGCAAGTTATTTATTTTCAGAGTTTCTAATATGTCATTCCAGACTTTCCTGGCTTTAAGGGCTGCTGCTGAGAGATCTCATGTTATTTTGATTTTTTTTTTTTTGTACATGAGTTGGTGTTTTCCCCTTACAACTTGAAAATTGCTTCTTTGCTTTGTATTTTTGACATCTTGACTACAATATGTCATATCTACTTGAGGTTCTAAATGCTGCTTTTGTTTGACTATTTCTTTCTATAGATTTGGGAAATTTTCTGGTGTACTTTCATTGAATAAACTCTCTATGCTGTTAGTCTTTATCTCATCTCTTTTTTTTTCTATCACCTGGATTCTAGATTCTTAGTTTTTTAATCACATTGTGCTCATGCTTATTATTTTTTTCTTATTGATATTTACACACAACATTTCACTGACCTTGTCCTCCATCCCCAATATTCTTTCTTATACTTGTTCGATCTGTTGGTGATGTCCTTCCCTGTGGGTTTTTTAAATTCAATTCACTGAATTTTTCATTTGCAATACTCATATGTTTTTCTGAAGCTCTGAGTTTGCTTGCTGGATTCTTCTTCCATGTTATGGCTTTCTGATTACTGATTTTCCCATCCATTCTGGTGGCATTGCCTCTGTGTGGCTCCCTTTCCTTTGTGGGACTTAGTTGGAATTCATATGCGTTTCTGTATTCTCCCTTTTTTCATGTCACTGATGAATTTATACCAGAAAACTTTTGAAATCATCTGGTGTTTTTACCTTCTTCAATATCTTTGACTTCAGTAGTTGAAATGGGATTATCACTCAGAGGAGTCATGTTGTCCTTCTTTTTTGTGTTCTGTTATCACATGCACATCTTTTGGCTAGGCCTGACTTGGGAATGAAGAAACAACAGACACATATACAGAAAAGCCAGGATAAGTGTGCATTGTACTGTCATGGAAATGCACCAGTAGCTGCCCAGAAGCTCAGCTGGCTGCGTTTAGTATACACAGCATGAATGAGTAGGCAGCGTTTAACTAATTTCTGTAGGAGGTTTCTGTAGAGCATAAGTTCTTGTCTCAGGACTCAGGCTGCTGTCATACAAAATGGAGGAGAGGAGGCTGTGGTCATAAAAGGCCAATCATTTCTAAACAACTGTACTGGACCAGGGGAAGGCTTTTCCATTCCCTAGGGTCGGAGGCATTAGGGCCCTTGACACGGCATGTTCATATCAATAATACCCATTCAGGGCTTCATCTGCTTCTACAATGGGTTTTTGCACATCTTTTAATTTAGATTTGCCTTCTCCATTTTTGCTGGGCTGGGAATTTTTTGTTTTGTTTTTATTTAGTGAAACCTGCTGTTGTTGACTCAGTTCTCAGTACCACTTAGTAATGAGGAAACACGTTGCTGTAGCAGCAATGACACCAAGTGCTACAAAATACAGAAAGACACTTAACATCACGTACGGTGCACTGACACATCATGAAAACGGTAAAGCTACTGAAAAAGGTGCTATGAAGGTAAAAGTCCTGTAGGGTAAGTCTGGAACAGCTAAGCAAAACAAAGAAAGGAGCCAAAGGGAGAAAAGGAGGGTGGAAGAAGCAAAGTTAAGTAGAGGGAGGAGGAAAGAAAAAAGCAGAGTAAGAAAGTCTTATGAAGAGGAAGATACGAGGGTCAAAGGTTGGAAAAAAGTAAAATAGAAAAAAAATAAAGAAAAACCACAGGTAATTTTCTAATAATAAAAACATTCAAACCAAAATTAGATAAATATAGGAAGGTGAAGAGAGAATAGAAAAACATGAGCTTCTAAAAAAACATCCAAAGGGCCAAGGCCAAAGGACTGCTAATTTTCCAAAATTGAAAAAAATTAGCATAGTTAGATGACTGTATGAGAGAGAATAATAAATAATAAAAAATAACTACCAGATTGCAAGAACCACAGAAATTGCTGGGAGGAAAGAACATAGAAAAAAATGAAAGGAAAAGAAAACACGAGAGTTGCAGGAGCTTTTTGGGCTTTTTCGGAAACCGAAGCCTGCTAGTTAAGGTCCTGGTGTGCGTGTGGAGGGGGCAGGGAGTCTGGGGGTGGATGGGGAAAGGGTTGGTCAGCTGAGCTGTGGGCTTGTCTGTGTCCATCACACCTCTCCTCACCATAACTGTTTTCTTCTTTTCATTTCAGAGGTTGCCCCTAGACACGCGAGCTTTGTATTCTGTGGCCTGGGCATGCTTCCTTACTCTCCTAAGACTCCCCAGACTGTACTGCCTAATGTCTCTCAAGTGCACTGAGGCTGTGGGCAGCAGGCAGCACAAGCAAATGCTCTACTTTTGTACTTTCAAGGCCTCCTGTGTGTTAATCACCCTGGCGAATGGATGCCGTTGTGGATATCATCTACTCTCACCCCTGGAACTTCAGAGACCCCAGACCCTGACTTGCTCTTTGGTCTCAGGCTCAGAGCTGCCAAACTCCTGGATCACTGTCAGTTGATGAGGTGTATTCTTAGCCTCTAGAGACAAGGCCGCTTTATGCACTTCCCAACCTGAGCCACCTGTTGCAGCCTGCCTCATCTCACCTATCAATGTCTAAGGCCTGTGCTCTCCTTGACTTTCTCCCTCACCTTTCTTCACTCAGGGGTTATGGGGAACAGTGAGGTTGTCTGACCTGTGGATGTTTCCTGATCTCTGGCCTACAGAATACATTAGTTTTTAACAATAGATTTCTGGCCCTTGCTTGCTGCCCTGAGACAAAAAGTATGATAAAATGGGATTTCTCTCTGCTTTTCAGTAAAGGAGTCATTGGTTACACTGCAGCCCTATAGGAGGCTCAAGGGGACTATGGTCTTGCTGAGGGTGATACTGCCTGGTTTTTATCTTACTTATCTTTTTAAAGTAGCCTCAGAGTCTCTTTCCCTCACAGGGGAACTACGTGGCCTAACCTGTGCTCTGCTTACCCCTCCATGCATATATTGATTTCTGTTATTTTTCAGTATTGAAAAGTTTCCTTTATGGGTTTTCAAGGCTTTCCCTTTATTTCTCCTTTTTCATTTTTATTTATTACAATTTATTCAGTTTGTATCCTAGCTGTAGTCCCCTTCCTCATCCCCTGCCAATCCCGCCCTCCCTCTCTCTTCACCTTCCATGTACCCTGCCCAATCCACTGATAGGGAAGGTCCTCCTCCCCTTCCATCTGACGCTAGGCCTATCAGGTCTCATTAGGACTGGCTGCATTCTCTTCCTCTTTGGCCTGGCAAGGCTATATCCCCCAAGGGGAGGTGATCAGAGAGCCAGCCACTGAGTTCATGTCAGAGATAGCCCCTGTTCTCCTTACTAGGGTACCCACTTGGACACAGAACTGCCATGGGCTACATCTGTGTAGGGGTTCTAGGTTACTTCTATGCATGATCTTTGGTTGGAATATCTTTGGTTGAAAAGACCAATGTGCCCAGATTTTTTGGTTCTATTGCTCTCCTTGTGGGGCTCCTGAATTCCTCCAGGTCTTTCTACCTCCCCCTTCTTTCATAAGATTCCCTGAAATCTGCCCAAAGGTTGGCTGTGAGTCTCAGCATCTGCTTTAATAGCCTGCTGGGTATAGTTTTTCAGAGGCCCTCTGTGGTAGGCTCCAGTCCTGTTCCCTGTTTTCTCCCTCTTCTGATGTCTATCCCATTTGCCTTTCTGAATGAGGATTGATCATCTTACCCAGGGTCCTCCTTCTTTCTTAGCTTCTTTAGGTGTACAGGTTTGTGGGTAGGTATTGTTTAAATTTGTTTTTGTCATTGACTAACTTGTTTTCTCCATCTATGATTATTGAGAATTTCGCTGGGTATAGTAGCCTGGGCTGACATCTGTGTTCTCTTAGGGTATGCATGATATCCATCCAGGCCCTTCTGGCTTTCATAGTCTCTGTTGAGAAGCAGGTGTGATTGTGATGGGTTTGCCATTACATGCTACTTGGCCTTTTTCCCTTGAAGCTGTTAGTATTTTTTTTTTCTTTGTTCTGTATACTTGCTGTTTTGATTATTATGTGGCAGGAGGATTTTTCTTTTCTGGTCTAAATTATTAGGTGTTCTGTAGGCCTCTTGTATGCTTATAGGCCTCTCCTTTAAATTGGGGAAATTTTCTTCTATAGTTTTGTTGAAAATATTTTCTGGGCCTTGAAGACGAGAATCTTCTTTTTCCTTTATTTCTATTATTCTTAAGTTTTGTTTTTTCATGTTGTCTTGAATTTTTTGGATGGTTTGTGTCAGAAATTTTTTAGATTTAACATTTGCTTTGATGGATACACCAATTTCTTCCATTGCATCTTCCACACCCGAGATTCTTTGTTCTATAACTTGTAGTCTGTTGGTTATGCTAACCTCTGTAATTACTGTTTTTTTCCCCTAACTTCTTCCTCTCCATGATTTCCTCCGTTTATCCTTTCTTTAATTTTTCCAATTCTATCTCCAAATCTTGAACCATTTTGTTGATTTCCTTCACCTGTGTGATTGTATTTTCCTTCACTTCCTTCACCTGTTTGAACATTCCTCTGTTTCTTTTATTTCTTTCAGTGATTTAATTATATCCTCTCTAAAGGCCACAAACTGTTTGCCTTTATCTTCCTCTATTTCTTTTTGGATGGACACATTCTGTTTGACTATATCTTCTATTTCTTTACTCATTTTATTTGTATCCTCCATTATCCTCTTCATAATTATAGATGTAAGGTCATCTTCTTGAATTTCACTTATGATAGGGTGTCCAGGGCTACTTGCTCCTGGATAACTGGGTTCTGGAGATGCCATATTGCTTTGGCTTTTTTTGGTTTTGTTTTTACGCTGGCCTCTACCATCTGTCTGTTTCAGGTGTTGGCTGTTAGTTTCTGGTGCCTGCTGGAATCCTGGGGTGGGGAGAATCCCCTTGGCAGGAAGATGGTTGTTCTTGAAGGAGGCCTCCTTAGCTTTTTGTGTATAGTCACTGAATATCCAGTGCTTCTCCAGGAATTGCCACAGCTTACCTCAGGTGTATGGACCTGTGTGGTAACTATGGTTGTTGGTAATCAGGGTTCTGTCTTCTCACCAGGAGAAGTCCTGGAGACAGCTGCCCTGACACTGACTTTCTTGCTCTGACACTGTGTTTGCCTTACCCTGAAGTACTAGGGAGCCCTGCGGTTTGGTCAGTTTAGCTTGGGAGACAGTTTAGCTTGTGAACCTTGGAGCAGTGTCTGGGGGCTGATTCTGTGGATCCCAGGCTTCTGTATGTCTGAGGTTGGAGCTCTGTGCCCCAGTACCCAAGCAGTAATCAGTGGCAGGAGAGAGCAGCACGTGTGCACTCAATTACAGGAGGCTAGAGCCTGAAGCCTGCAGGAATTCAAGGACTTTTCTGGGGGTTAGCTGGGTGTCCTGAGGTGGTGTTTTGGGGTCCACAGTTTAGTCTGGGATGGTGTATAGAGCACACAGGTTCAGGCGAGTGGTTCTGGCTGGCAACTGGGTGCCTGCAGGAACCTGGGAACTTTTTTAGGGGGTGGGGAAATTTGGCTGGGTGTCCTGAGGTTGGACCTGATGTTTCCTTCACCATGGGGTTTCCTCCCAACAGGGAAATCCTATCTCTGGTGCTTTGGGGCTCACAGTTCTGTCTGGAATGGTGAGTCAGGGACACAGGTTGGTCTCTGAGCTGGCAGTTGAAGACCTGACAGAGCCTGGAACCATTTCCAGGGATTGTCTGGATGCCTTGAGGTTGGTCCCAATTGCTTCCTTCACCATGGGGTTTTCTCTTGGCTGGAAATCTCAGTCTCAGGTGTTGTAAGGCCCACAGTTCAGTCTGTGATGGTGATCAGAGCATGCAGGCATGTGGCTCTGGGCTGGCAACTGAGTGCCTGCCCAGACCCAGGAACTCTTCAGGGGTTTAGCTCGGTGATCAGAGAGTGGACCCAATTGCTTCCCACACTGTTGGGTTTCCTTTCACCTGGGAAACACAATTGCTGGTGTTTTAGGACCCAGAGTTCATTCTGTTGGTTGCTGTACAGTCACTGCTGTCCTGTTGGTAAGACAGAATGTCCTCTTGGTGCTGCCATTTTGGATCCCTCTAGTTCTCTTTGTAGAATAAGGTCTATATTTTTCTTATTCTAGGCCTCTATTTCAGCAGCACTCAGAGTCAGATGCTGAGCTTCCATCTTAGCTGGAAGATGTTCTATGGTTTTAACCATGCTGTGTGGTACCGACATTACACACATAGGCAATCTGGAGTGAGATATCATCCTTATCAACCAGTAACATTTTTTTTTATTACAAACACATACTTCAAATTAGCAAGAAGAAAATTTCAAGCCGTTCAAGCATTTTATTGGCCCCTTGAAACATGGTTTTCAGATATCTAGTCGGAATTTTTGAGTTTCAACCAAGACAGAAGACAAGAGTATTCAGGAACTGTTTGAAAGTGTAAGAATTGATTAAATTAGGGTCTCAGGAACCAGAACTGAAAGAACTGAGAGATAGGGGGATTGAAGGTCTTAACTTGTTAAGAAATAGCAGGTAGGTTGAAGGACAGAAGACTGCGTGGATGAGGAACCCTACCCACAACTCTGACTTACACCACTGGTGTATACAGTAGCTGTTTAGAAGTTTACTGGTTTTGCCCCAGTGATTCTTTCATTGATGGAGAATTTCAGCCTTTTCAGAAAGTAGTGAGGACTTCCACTGATTACTGCCTAAAAGAAATCCTAGTCACTCCAGTTTCAAGTGGGAAATTTTAGTCCTTTAAAAAGAGTAAGTAGACACTTATGGACACCTGATCTTTGACAAAGATGCCAAAACCATACAATGGAGAAAAGACAGCATCTTCAACAAATGGTGCTGGTCTAACTGGATGTCTACATGTAGAAAAATGAAAATAGATGTATACTTATCACCCTGCACAAAACTAAAGTCCAAGTGGCTCAAAGACCTCAATATAAAACCAGACACACTAAATCGGTTAGAAAAAAAAGTGGGGAATACCCTTGAACTCATTGGCACAGGAGACAACTTCCTGAACAGAACACCAACAGCACAGGCTCTAAGAGCAACAATAAATAAATGGGACCTCATGAAACTGAAAAGCTTCTGTAAATCAAAGGACACTGTCATCAAAACAAAACGACTGCCTCCAGATTGGGAAAAAATCTTTACCAACCCTTTATCTGACAGAGGACTAATATCCAGTATATATAAAGAACTAAAGAAGCTGAAAAGCAGCAAACCAAGTAATCCAATTAAAAAATGGGGAACAGAGCTAAACAGAGAACTCTCTGTAGAGGAATATTGAATGGCAGAGAAGCACTTAAAGAAATGCTAGCCATTTGGGAAATGCAAATCAAAACGACCCTGAGATTTCACCTTACACCCATCAGAATGGCCAAGATGAAAAACTCAAGTGACAACACATGCTGGAGAGGTTGTAGAGAAAAGGGAACCCTCCTCCACTGCTGGTGGGAATGTAAACTTGTACAACCGCTCTGGAAATAAATCTGGTGCATTCTCAGACAACTAGGAATAGCGCTTCCTCAAGATCCAGCCATACCACTCTTAGGCATATATCCAAAAGAGGCTCAAGTACACAATAAGGACATTTGCTCAACCATGTTTGTAACAGCCTTATTTGTAATAGCCAGAAGCTGGAAACAGCCTAGATGCCCCTTAACTGAAGAATGGATGCAGAAATTGTGGTACATCTACACAATGGAGTATTACTCAGCAATGAAAAATAAGGAAATCATGAAATTTGCAGGTAAATGGTGGGACCTAGAAAGGATCATCCTGAGTAAGCTGTCCCAGAAGCAGAAAGACACACAAGGTATATACTCACTCATATAGACATATAACATAGGATAAACCTTCTAAAATCTGTACATCTAAAGAAAATAATCAAGAGAGAGGACCCTGACTAAAATGCTCAATCCCCATCCTGAAAGGCAAAGAGGAGACATCAGAAAAAAAAAGAAAACAGGAAACAACCTAGGAACCTGCCACAGAGGGCCTCTGAAAGCCTCTGCCCTGCAGACTATCAAAGCAAATGCTGAGCCTGATGGCCAACTGTTGGGCAGAGTGAATGGAATCTTATGTAAGAAGTGGGAAATAGTAAGAGCTGGAGAGAACAGGGTCTCCACAAGGAGAGCAACAGAACAAGAAAATTTGAACACAGGGAACTTCCCAGAGTCTCATCCTCCAACCAAGGACTATTCATGGAGATAACCTAGAACCCCTGTACAGATGTAGCACATGACAGTTCAGTGTCCAAGTGGGTTACATAGGGAAGAGGGACTGCCTCTGACAGAATCTGATTGGCCTGCTCTTTGATCACCTCCCCCTAAGGGGGGAGCAGCCTTACCAGGCCACAGAAGATGACAATGCAGCCATTCCTGATGTGATCTGATAGACTAAGATCAGAAGGAAGGAGAAGACGACCTCCCCTATCAGTAGACTTGGGGAGGGGCATGCGTGAAGAAGCAGGAGGGAGGGTGGGATTGGGAAGGGAGGAGGGAGGGGCTTATGGGGGGATACAAAGTGAATAAAGTGTAATTAATAAAAAAGAAAAAAAAAAGAGTAAGCCATGTTCCACATTGATTATTCAGGTTCTTGGGGCAGATAACACACCGCAGAAGTATTTCAGAATTGTTAGGTCTTACTTCTTTTAATGTTTCACCGTGTCCTCTGTAAACTGCTTATAAACCAGGAGAAGGAAGCACACTTTTTGTTTTCCCTAATCTGAAAACAAGAAAGATGAATTTCTTAGGAAATCAGAGTTCTTGTTCATATCTCTTACCAGAGTACCTTTTGAATTTATGTCTCTTTGGGCAGTCCTATTTCATTCTAAACTCCTGGGGGGAGATTATGCCTGCTCAGTGAAAAGTCACTGTGTTTGGGTCACAGTGGTATTAAGTTACATGGTTTCTGTTCTCCCCTCCCTTTCCTTTACATTCTTATGATTTAAGAAGTTAATATTTGCACGTTTGATTAATGTTTGTATCTCACTGGAGTGTAGATGTCTAGAGAGCAACAGTCCCACTCACTCCATTTCCTTTTGTATCTTGAGTATCTACTTTAGCATTGTACAGGAGTAGTTGCACAATAAAATATTTATTTCCTGATTAAATGAATGCTTAAAGAAATGTTTGACTCATTTTTATTTTTAACATATTTTTTAAGAAGAACACATTTTAATCTGTTTTAAAGGCAGAATATTTTCTCACTTGGGCTGGGAATATAACCACGAGGTCTACAAAGAACAAATGGTACAAGATGGTTAATAGGGCATGTGTACATAATTTATGAATTAAAGTATCTTCTGGGTATTCATTATTCAAGTCATATATTTGCATTGTCTAATTCTCCTTGATACTGTTTGATTTTTCTCTTTGGTCCTGTGTTTGAAATTCAAGTACTTACTGTTTAACAAAGGGAGAGAGAAGAGAAGATATCAGCTATGGCTTGGATAAGGCTGCCTCAAAGGTCCATGCACAAAGGGCATCCTGGTTCGCAGTATTGAGAAGCACTCTGGACCAATAAGACGTGAGACCCAGGGGTAGTTCTTAAGGTCCTTAAGAAAGGAATGATGAGCTCTCAATGGTCTCTTCTCGGTGCCTCTCAGCTCATGATGCTACTACTTGTTTCAACATACGCTTCTACCATTGCCAGTTAGCATCCTCATTAGAGCTCAAATCAACTAGCTACCTAACTGAACGTGTGAATGTCCAAACTGTGATGAAAATAACCTTTTTTTTTCCCCATTGTAAGTTAACTACTTTGGGTAGGAATGTAAAGCTGACTAGTGCTGTATCATTTCATCTTGGTTTAATTTCTGGCTTATATATAACTTTTGGAAAATTATAAACTGTGAGATAAAACCTCATCAGCTGTACAAAGGAGATGATCTCACATGGACATATTTTTCTCCACAGACTGTTGTAAGAATAAGATATAGTAATTAGATATGGACTTTTTGATAAAATTACTCAACATGTATGTATGTACAACACACACTTCTACTTTTTCTCGGCTGTGTTTATATAGTTACTATTTGAATAACTACATGAACATGGTCAAAGCAATAATGACACCTGTTCACTTGTGTGTTGTGATGGCCAGACATTGAACTAAATGGATCCCACGCTTTCTCATTTGTTCACAAAAATAGGTTTATTGCCTTTATTATTTCAATCTTTCTCCTTCTTGTCTTCCTTTCTTTATCTTTGTAGTCTCTCTCCCTCTCCCTCTCTCTCTCTGTGTGTGTGTGTATGTGTGTTTACATCTGCTCACTCAATTTAGTGTGGAGGCATGCATGCACAGCACACATAGAGGTTGGAGGACAGACAATTGAAGATGCCCCTTCTTACTTTCTTGCTCTTTTGAGACAGTCTCTTATTGTTTACTACTGCATAGTAGTAATAAACATCTTCTGGACTGTAAGCTTCCAAGGCCTCTCCAGTTATTTTCTCCATGAGAGCTCACTAGGATTACATAGTGTTGTGTATGTTCTGCAGATCCAGACTCAGATCTTCATGCTCGTGTGACATGCACTTCACCCACAAAGCTATCTCTCCAGTGCTCTCATTCTTTCTTGAATCCACGTCACTTAATAATGTGAATCATTATCTGTCACCTTAATGAATCTTCCAATTTTAGGATCACTAATGGTCTTTATTTGCCAAAGCCAATGGTCAATTCTGAATTGACTCATTTCATTTCACCATTTCGTGTCATGTGACAATAGATTGTCACCTCTTTCTTTTTTTTAAAATTTATTTATTTATTATGCATTCAATATCTGCATGTGTGCCTTCACATCAGAAAAGGGCACCAGATCTCATTATAGATGGTTGTGAGCCACCATGTGGTTGCTGGGAATTGAACTCAGAACCTCTGGGAGAGCAGCCAGTGCTCTTAACCTCTGAGCAATCTCTCCAGCCCTATCATCTGTTTCTTAAAAACACTCTTTGGCTCTAGCATACTTCCCCCCTATGTTTTCTTTATTTCCATTATACACATCTTCTTGATAAATACGGAGATCCCTCAATCTCAGGCCTTGGACATCTTTTATATTTTAACATACTGCAGTAGGAATGTCACTTCATCCTCATAAATTAAATACAGTTATACCCTTGTAAGATCAAAGTTTATTGATCTATCCTTGACTTTTTTTTCTGAGTGCATACTAATAACTCAATATATTGAGCATGTAATCTAGTCAATATTCTCACATAAATACCTAATTAATGTATCTATATTAAACTCTCTTCTCTGTCCTTTCACTTCCTATTATTTCTTCAATCTTTTCAAAATTGTCAAATGGGTAAATAGCACCTCTATTCAGTCAGAGTTAAACTCAAATCATACAAATACTTCTTAATTTTTAAAACTTATAACCAACTAGAAGTTGTATTGCATTTACTTTAAATCACTTCAGTTAGTCTTGTGTCATCTTGATATTTCAAGTCCCACATCTCTTGCATGATTGCAATTACCTTGACCTATCCTATATTTGCTGTTGGTTCTGTGAAAATTATCCACTGTATAGGAATCAAAGTGTTTTCTAAAACACAACTGGAATAGTTCCCTACCCAACAGTGTTGCCTTTGCCTCCTACTACACAGGAAAAAAAACAAACCAACAAACAAAAACAAAAAAACCAAATTGTTCTACTACAAATAGGTTTCCATATAAGTTAATTCAAAAATATCTTTAAAGTCATGAGTCACTGAACACCAAGCTCGCTGATCTTGATTTTCCTCAAGCTCACCTGATCATTCCAGACCCAAAGTCTTTCATTTGCTGATTTGATGACTTTGTGCTAATCAGTTTCTCATTATTATAATTAACCACCTGAGATATCAACTTATGAACAGAATAAGGTGTATTTGGGATCACAGTTTTAAAGGATTCAGTTCATGCTCAGTGAAGCCCATTGCTTTTGGGAAGACGGCAGATTGTGGAGGCTGCACAGGGCAGGGCAAACCCACTCACCTCATGCTTAGGAAATGAATGAAAAAGAGGAATGGTTCAGGTTCTTATCATTCTCCTCAAATCCCTCCTTTTAGTCTACTGTTTTAGGCATATTTATAGACTGATATTACATCAGTGACCAAATGGACCCTCCAACCCACCTGCAAGCCTTATCTCTTAAAGGTTCACCACCACACTGTCTTTTTTCTTTTTTTCTTTCCACAGACCCATTCTCTCTTTTTCTTTCTTTCTTTTTTTCCTTTTTTAAAAAATATTAGTTACAGTTTATTAACTTTGTATCCCAGCTGTAGCCTGCTCCCTCATCACCATAATGTCTTTAATGGACATGCTTTTTGGGGACATTTAAGATCCAAACTATAGCAGTCCTCTTCAATGACCTCACTCTGGGTTACTCACTGTCAACATTCATAGAACTATATTCATTTAAATACTTATTTCTATCCAAGATTTCCTTTCATTTATACGATTTTATTATAAGCTATATAAGAATAGATCTTCATTGCCTATAATCATGTTGAGCATATGGAAATACAAAATTGAAACAAAATTGAATACAAAATTGGCTGAAGAGATGGCCAAGCATTAGGAGCACTTGTTGCTCTTGCAGAGGACCTGTATTTACTTCCTTTCACCCCCACAGTAGCTCACAATCACCCACAACCTCAGTTCCAGAGCATCTGATGCTTCCTCTGACCTGGTCAGGCTCCAGGCATATACATGGTGTACATATATTCATATAGGCAAAACATGCATGCATATAAAATTAAAAAAATGTTTTTATTACACGTTGTCAAGAGCACACAATGAGGAATTGGTTACAGTGTAGATTCAAAGACTGATCTACTCTTAGAACAAGTGCCTTTAGTTATTCTACTGTACTTTTCTCCCATTTGATGTCACACTATCTCCACTCAATGCACAATTATCTTGAAACTTCAAGGCCATATGGTGGCCATAAATACTTTGATAAATTGTCAGAATATGTGTATGAATACTCATTTCAGCATTTTCTGCCTTTCTAGGATGCTTTAAAATTTTTACACACATATCCACTTCATTGCTTATTCTTCAGCTTTCCTGAGGGAATGTTTAAGCTGAGGAAGAAGAAGAAAAAAACACCTTTCAAAGTACATCGATACAAAAGATTGCTTAAAAAAAAAAAAAAAAGACAATCAATGACACATCACTACTAATCTGGTAAAAGTACAGATCCCAAGAATTTCAGGTCTTGTGGTGAAAGTGATAGAGCCGGATGACTTTTATCTCTTTGATCACAGGTTCAAGTTTAGCATAGGCCCGGAGCAGTGCTTAAAGCCTCACACAATTACAAGAGGAGCTATTGACCTCGGCATTATCGAAGTCAGGCCTGACTGTTAACAACACAAAGAGATCTCTCTTAAGGTAGGCCTGGCAACAGCACACGTGAGAAATGCTATATTTTCTCCCTTTTTTTAATCATTACCTCATTACTGTTTACTTCACCTTTCAGGAGTGAAAGAACAGATGCTGCATATCACTTTGGCTAGAAGATGTCAGTCAAGGTTTATATGAAAGAAATCAATAAACTAAAGTTTGATCAGAGTGCTAGGAGTTGGGTCCCCTGAGTCACTTCATGTTTTTCAGGAGATGTCATAACAGGATCCATGGGTTCTAGTTCTCTCACTCTTAGTAGTTGTGTGACCTGACCCAGTATAATTACCTAAATTTATGGGGTGTCAGTTTTTGAATGTGTAAACTAAAGACAATCTTGGTCCCTTTCTTATGAAATTGTGGTGAGGGCTAGAGAAAAAAATGCTAAATGTGCTTTTGAATGCATAAGATGCCAGCTGAAACTTATATGCATGACCTCTATTCCAGGCTTTGTCATTGTTACTAACAACAGAACCACTGACATTTTGGATTGGATAATTCTCTATTGTAGAATAATGCGTTGTGGATTTAGGAGGCTTAAAAGCATTCCTGGTTTCTACACATTAGATGCCAGTAACTGTCCCCTCCCTGCTGTCTGTCATTGTAATGACAAAAAGTATCTCCAGACAGTCCCATGTCCCCCTTGGAAGAGGAAGAAGAGTCACAATACACTAAAAACCATTGTATTAGACTAACACAAAATATGTGTTTACCACATTTTATTTTCATGACTGGCTCATGAAATGGGTTATAATGTTACTCAATTTTTAAACTAAGGGAAATAAGTAGGTTGTGGATGTTAAATATTTTCCATGACACAGTTGAGGACTGAGTTATTACTAACGCCTAAGTGTGCAGGACCTGACAGCCATGCTTTAAAGGTGTGTGGCTTACACTGGTGTAAATTTAGATTGTCCTTGTGATATTTCTAGTTGATAGGTTGCTCCTGCACAAAATGCCAAGAAATCAACATTTCATACGATTTCCTCTGTTCTCTAACTCAAAAGACTCTTCTGTCTTTATAGCCCATTTTCTTTTTTTTCTTTACAACTTGCTACTACTTTTGTTATAAAGGACGATAGTATATTTGCTGTTGAAATCTAACTGATGGTTGCACTTCCCCAAACCTTCAAAATATCATTTGCACACTCAGCTTGAGATTAAAACTGTCAAGAGATACAATCTGCACTGCTGCTTCCTGTCTTTGAGAGTCACATTGAACTTGCCTCTGCTTAACAGTTATTACAAGCTTCACTGAGAAAGTATTATCTAAAAATGTATAGTGTTGACGACGGCTGAGCCAGGCAGTGATCTATGAGTATAGCAGAATGCCACTAGGAGTCATTTTATTGTTATGTTCCTTTAGCAATAGAGTCGTCTTTGGTTTTCCCCTAGATCCCTGGCCTACCTTGTTCTTCTGCAGAAGATGGGAACAAATACAGAGGTTTACAACTGTGCAGAGAATGAGAGACCTTGGAACACTCAGCCCTAATGGAATGTCTCTTATCAAATGCCTCCTGTCAGGCTCAAGAAACACGGTGGAAGAGAAGACAGAATGGTTGTAAGAACCAGAGGAGGACATAAAGGAAACAAGGCCATTTAAACATAGCATGACCTGTGTATATGTGAACTCACAGAGACTGGGCAGTATTCTTACAACCCATGGGACCATTCTGAGCAACAGCTCAAAAAAAGTTATCCCAGCCCCAGCACCAGGATTTTTGTATAATAGTCTGTGGTTTCTAGAGACAATATTTTTCAAGGACTGCAGGGCACTTCCTTTCAAACTATTTTTTAAGAACTATAAATTATATTTTAAATTTTGATTGCAAGATAGTGAATTTCCATATAGATATTTGATACTCTTTGTTTTGGGTAACTCTCCCCCTTGTGTCATCTCTTCTATTCCCTCTCTTCCTTGCTTAAACACTTCCCTCTCAGCATTCTCACTCTATTTTCATATTATCCTATCTTATGTATCTACTGTCTCTTACAGAATACACTTTCAATGGCCTCTTTCTCCTTTCCTGGCTTCTACTTGAATTCCAAGTTGAACATACAAAAGTAAAGGGCCAAAGCTACATTCACCTATGAAGGAGAATGTTGCCTCACTCAATATAATTTTTCAAGTTCTATTTACTTGTAAATTTCATTTTCTTTACATCTTAATAAAAATTCCATTGTTTATAGATACCATGTTTTTATTAAGCATTCATTATTTATGAACATCTAGGCTAATTCCGTTTCTTATAAGATGAATAGAATAACAGTGAACATGGATGAGAAAATATCTCTGTAGCACAACACAGGGTCCTTTGGAAGTGTGCATGGAGTTGGGTAGATAGGTCACAGTGAAACTCTGTTTTTGACTCTTTTAGGAACATTCACATTGATTCCATAATGAATGTATCAGTTTGAACTGTCACCAACATGACATAAGGATTCTTCTTTCCCCACTTCTCACTAACATTTATTGTTCTTTGTTTTCTTGGTGACGGCCATTCTGACTGGGGTGATATGGAATCTCAAAGTAGTTTTAATTTGCATTTCTCTGGGCTCTGTTTATGTTGACACTTTTGAAAATGTTTACTGGCCACCTGTATTTTTCTTTCCAGAATTTTCTCCAGATCTATGACCATTTTTTAATTGAGTTGTTTTCTTTCCTTTTTTTTTTCTTTTTCTTTTTTTTTTTTTTTTTTTTTTTTTTTTTTTTAGTTCTCTGTGTATTCCAGATATTAATCCTTTGGCAAATGTATAGCTGACAAATATTTTATCCCATTCTCAATGTTGCCTCTTGATTCGATTGATTGACTGTGTTCTTTTTTCCTTGCTATCCAGCAAGTATTTAACTTCATGAAATCCTGTTTACCAATTGTTGATCCGATTTCTTGAGGAACCAGAGTCCTATTTCTAAATAAACTCCCGACCTGTCCCTGTATGTTACAGTGTACCTCCTATGTTTTCTTTTAGGAGTTTCAAAGTTTCAGGCTTTATTTTGAGTTGCTTCATCCAATTTGAGTTCATTTTTGTGCAGGGAGAGAGATAAGGTACAATCTAGCTTCATTCTTCTTTAAGCGAACACCCAGTTTTCCCAATATTATTTATTGATGGCGCGTTTCCTCGAATGTTTTTGATGTCTTTGTTAAAAAGCAAATGTCTGTGGTGGTGTGGCCTTTAGTATCAATCTACTCTATTCTGTTAATTTATGTGTTTGTTTTTGTGTGAATACTACGGCTCTGCTCTATAATGAGATTTGGTTTGTTAATACCTTCGGCATTATTATTTTTGCTCAGGAAAGCTTTTGTTATTTGGACTTTTTTGTGTTTTTATATTTTTATTTTTTAGGTTTTTCTTTTTCTGTTAAAAACGGCATCGTAATATTTATTGGGATTTCAATGATTCTGTAATTGGTTTTAGTAGAATAGTCATATTTGAAGCTTAATTCTACTAATCCATGAGCAGGAGACATCTTTCAATCTTTTAGCGTCTTCTTTAATTTATTTTTTCATGGGTTTGCAGTTTCAGTATAGAGGTCTTACATCTCCCAGGTTACATTTACTCCAAGATATTTTATTTTTAGGTTATTGTGATGGTTATCGTTTCTTCAATTTCTTTCTCAGTGTGTTTGTCATTGTCATAGGAAGGGCACTTATTTTCGTATGCT
The DNA here is from genome assembly GCF_030254825.1 of Meriones unguiculatus. Lineage (NCBI taxonomy): Eukaryota > Metazoa > Chordata > Mammalia > Rodentia > Muridae > Meriones > Meriones unguiculatus. The sequence goes on along the minus strand of NC_083357.1, from coordinate 82,491,411 downwards.
AATTGTATATCTTGTCTCTTTCCTGAAAGTGTTAATTCTAGAAGTTTTATGGTGTGGGTTTTTAGGTTCTTATGTACAGCAACAGTATCTTCTGCAGACAGGGATACTTTCTTTTCTTATTTATATTCCTTTCATGTGCTTTTCTTGTCTCCTACTTTAAGATTTCAAGTATCATATTGACTAGCAGGAGTAAAAATACTGAACAGTAAAAATACTGTCCTGTTTTGTTCCTATTTTTCACTAAATTCCTTTGATATTTTTCTTTATTTGGGATGACGTTAGCTATAGGTATGTCACATAAAACCCTCATGATGCTGAGGTTTGTTGCCTCCAACCCTGTTCTTTCTTGGACTTTTCTGTGAAAAGATGTTGGATTGTGCATTTGTTGAGATAATTATATGGTTTTTGTCTTTCTCTATGTACATGATTTATTAAAGTTATCTATTTGTGTATGTCATTTCTGTTGGATAAAACCAATTTGATCATGCTGAGTGGTCATTTTGATATGTCTGCACTTGGTTTGTAATATTTTGCCGAAAATGTTTGTTTCTCTGTCCCTTGGGGATATTGGTTTACAGCTCTTTATTTGTTATGTCTTTTTATTTGGTTTTTGATGTTAGAGTAATAGTAGTTTTGCAGAAAGAGTCTGGAAGTGCAGTTTTTATTTTTATTTGAGAGATAATTTGAAAGCATTGGTAGTTGGCCTTCTTTAAAGATTTGATAAAATTCTGTTGTGAAGCCATCTGGATTTGGGCTTTCACTAGTTGGAAAATCATTGAAGATAGTTTTTTTTTTTATACAATATATTCTGATTATGGTTTCCCCTGTAGCAGCAATTCCAGGTCTTACTTATCTACTCACACACCCAAATCCACCTCTCTGTATAATTATAGAACAAACAAGTATGTAAAACCAAAATAGGCCAAAACAAACAAACAAACAAAGGAGCCAAAGGAAAAACACAAGAAACAAATACATACACAGATACACACATGTTTGTATACGCTGAAAATCCCATAAGAACACACAACTGGGAATCATAATGTGTAAGCAAAAGACCTTTAAAGTTAAACAACAAATGCCCAAACAAAACGCTATGAAACAAAATACCTCCAAAAACACCATTGAGTTTATTTTGTGTTGGCTACCTACTGCTGGGCATGGGGCTGCCCTGACGTGTCATTGGTATGCCTAGTAAGACTCAGTTGGGGAAAACTAATTTTTCCTTCGTAACTGGTTAACAATTGGAGATAACTTCCCGCTTACGGATGAGGGCTTGTGTCCAATTCTCCTCTCAGTGCTGGAGCCCCATCTGTCTTAGACCTGTGTAGGCCCTAGACGTGCTGCCACAGTCTCTGAGTTCATATGTGGATCCATCCTGCTGTGTATAGAAGGTCTGTTTCCTAGATGTCTTCCATCCCCACTGATTCTTACAATCTTTCTGTCTCCTCTTACTTGAGCCCTGAGAAGAGGGATTTGATGAAGAAAACCCATTTAGAAACCGACTATCCCAAGGTTTCTCACTCCCTGCACCCTATCCAGTTGTGAGTCTTATATTTTCAGGAAGAGGTTAGAGGTTTTTTTTTTTTTTTTTCTGATGGTGGCTGAGCAAGACACTGATCTATGAGTACAGTAGAATGTAATACTTTTATTATTTTGCTACGACCTTTTAGCAGAACAGTAGTATTTGGTTTTCCCTGGGGTCTGAGGCCTATTTCATCTGAGGTTATTTGCTACCTGACCAGCGTCTGGTATGGATTCCATCTCCTGGAGTTCACTTAAATCCAATCAGACAGTAATTGGTTACATCCACAACCTTTATTCGACTTTAATGCCAGTGTATCATATAGACAGGTCACCACTGTGAATCAAGGTGTTTATAGAGGGCTTGGTATTAAATTTGTCCTCTGGTAGGGGAGGGGAGTGGTTCTTTTTGCCAGGGATGGGTACCTGGAAAGGGTCCATTAGATGGGGGTGCAGCGGAGGCGAAAGTCAGGTCACGTCTCTTACAGGGCACTGCCTACAGGAACTGACCACTGCATGGACAGCCTGTGGAACAGTCTGTGTGGAAAACCGAAGAAAGCAAATGGGTCCTTGTGTGGCCTAGGAAGGAGGAAGGCGCGACCCCTCCCTGGCAGCACAGTCAGCATCCTACCTTGCCTTGCTTTTGTGTGAATTCTGGGGATTTCAAGACAGGTCTTAAAGTTAGGGTTGACACAGTGAGGTCAGAAAGGCTGAGGGTAAGGTACATGAGAGGGCTTGCATCTGGGTATAAGACAGGCTGCGCTGAACAAAAGAAAAATGAGAGAGTTCTGGGGGAAAAAAAAACAATAAAGTCAATCATGATTCTGACAGGTTCTGACTGGCATCAACACAGCAACAGATTAAAAGCTAAGAAAGTTTTACCTGTGCCAGGAGGGAGCTCACCCCAAAGCCCTTTGGGCAAAAGTGGAATAAGGTAGCTGAAGAAGGCTGCAGCTGTATCATGGTAGCTGTGTCTCTTGAGTGCTCCTTGGTAACTGGATATACTTAAACCTGCGGTTTAGGTTGTTTTCTGTAAATAAAATTCGATAAACAAGGACATTCACCTAAATGTGTACACCAATGAAGGAGCCCCACTGTTGAAAGCTCTGAACTATTGTAATATCCCTTGCACTGTGCTTTGACACGTTTCCTTTTTTTGTGGAGATCATTAGAAGTAACAGATAAAACTTTATTCCGTTAATATGCACAGACTTCATAAATGTTCCTAAAGTGATCTTCAGAATCCATAACACAGAAGCCACTAGACTTCTGCTTCCCTCTTGGATGAGGCCACCCCAATCTCTTGGGGATATGTTGTTTAGCTGTACTAACTAAACTATACTTTAAAAAAGAAACTTCTGCCTAAACTGTGTCTTTTGACTGGATTCGTGCTTTCAAGACAGAACTGGGAGTCCTCTTCTGTAACTCTCATATCCATACGTGTCTTGTGAGTTGTTTTACCACTGAGCCACCTTTTCAGTCTCTATCTCTGTTTTAGGAGACAGGGTATCAGGTAACCTGGCTCATGCTTGGACTTATTGTGAATCTAAGGATGGCCTTGAATTCCTGATCTTGTTGCCTCTGTGTTCCAAATGCTAGGATTAGAAGGATGAACCCCTTTACCTAATTTGCCACTGTAATATCAATTATTGAACAACTAGATGGATGATATACATGAAATGTACTTGTAATATTGATTAAACTTGATTGTACATATGATATATGTTATGGACTTCTCTGTACATAATGTCCATATATAAAGTAAAAAGCTTTTAAAAGTAGAAGTATTTGCAACATTTCCTTTTGGTGTTTAAAAATAGTGTCATAAGGATATCAAATGTGACGAGGTGGACCAATAAGCCATTATTCCTCTCATTTGTACTCATTTTTAATGATCAGCAACTGAGATCAACTGTATTTTTGTGACACTAACAATCTCCAGTGACCGGCTGTTTATCCAGATCTCACTGGAGACATTAGCATTAACAAGCTCTCTCCTGCACTGCCTGGTGCCAATTGTGGGTCACATTGGTGTGAAGGCAGCTGCCCCTTGGGGTTGGCCATGCCATCTCTATTTCGCAGACAGCAGCTGGCTGAGAGTTCCCACCCTATTAACATCAATGTGACCCAAATGCCACCACCACATTATCTTCTCAGGCCTAGGAAGGGAAGCGTGGGACTGTTAGCAGACTCCACGCATGTTACCCGTAAAATATAGAAGGACCCTCCTATGGCAGGTGAACAAAAGAAGTTATTAGCCTTCCCCTGGTACATGTCCCATCGGCTGACACTGCTGCCCTCAGTCTTCTGCATCAACATGAATAAATTTAGAGGCATCAACACAGTGAGTTTCGAGTGGATGGTTTTCTTTTCTATTGGTCTCTAGACATCTGCTGCAAAACAACTTGTGTTTATTCATTAAAACAATTACTTTGATTTTCAATCATGCACATTCTCTGAGAGTCACTAATATTAGTAATATTTTTTTGTGTGTGTGCAGGAGAAAATTATATCCTTTCTATGCGAAAGTTTTCTCTATTCTTGGTGAAGAAACTCAGCCAGCCCAAAGAGCAAATATGACCCCAAAGAACTGTTCTTTGCAAATAATACAAATGTATTATTGCATTACCATTTATTGAAAAAAAAATTAAAAGTACTGATTGCCTGAGCTTTGCATAATCAGTGATGAACAGTTTTTACCTCTTGTAAGTCCCACAGTTCTTTGCACTTTTAGTTTTAAATTAATTTCCAATTCATTTCTTAAGTGTTGATGCTTCAAACATTTTCCAGCAAAGCTTCTCCCTGCTTTCAGCAAATGGTAAGTGAATCTTGGAAACTTGTAAGTAGTCTTTAAATCTGTAGTCATACAATTTTGGAGTAAACAGAGATTGTTGAGAACTGGTTATTTGATTTATTTTAAGTGAAAAGAAAGAAGAGGAAAGCCCACGATTTGAACTTAGTGTTTAGAAGAAACTAGATAATTTATTTGTTAGGATACAAGTCCAAACTGGATTGGATTTGCATGTTCTTAAGAGACACTGCTCTGGGCTCCATAGACATTGTTTTCCTGGTGCCAATAGAATTCTGTGGGTAGTCTCTCCATTTAAAAAGAAAAACTATCAAAATCACTTTTGGGCGGTCCCTGAAGGAAGCAGTAGCCTTATCATTACATTCAGGAAATGGATAAATACTGAAACAACACAAATGAATTCCACCGTATATAAATAAGCCGATTTAAAGTAATTTAGTAAAGAAAAGGCTATATTGGCTTTTAAATTTTTGCAAACATTTTGTTTCATTGTAGCATGTACCAGGCTTCCGTGTTTTAATGTTCTTTTTCTTTTTACATCCCCTGTGGGTTTTCGTCTACTAAATCCAAAAAAAAAAGATCATTGCCTTTCGAAAATTTATTGGTATTTAAAAGCAGATCCCAACATCTTACAAATTGCAGTTGTAGTCTGTGTAAGGTAATGGTCAATAAATAAGAGAGAGAAAAAGAACACTAAAGCTAGATGGTACGAGAAGGAGGACGCTTAGTGAGTTCTTCCTAAACAAACAAAAGGCATAATTGGAAAAATTCATTTTTATGTTTCCTTACATTAGATGAGAGCGCCGAGTGAAACATTCACTGATGAATTACTCCTGTAATCTGTGCAGGAAAAACAGCTCCTGGCAAATTACAGAGTCTTGGAGCGGAGCCATGAGAACTAAATGGCTAAAAATGAAAACAGGCAAACATTTGAGAGTATTCTACAGAATGCAGATCTTTCAACACCTCCCCCTTTTCACTAGCTAATTCATCGTCATGGAAACGGAATTTATCAAAATGTCCCTGCTTAGTCCTAGTGACCCAGTGAGTAGACTTAGAGAGCAGGGGAAGGTAACTCAGGCTGAAGCAATTTTAACCAATGACACACAGCAGAGCAGAAATTGGTGAATTTTGAATGGTGACATTGTATCTGTTGAACATGTTCCCAACTCCCAAAAGGTTCACTTCTTTTTGTTATTCCTTTATTTTTTTTAAAGTCTGCCAGGCAGAGGAAACAGAAACCTTGGCTGGTGGGTGAGCCTGGTTGCCTGACCTCCCTGGAGAGTGGCTGACTTTAGGTTTGAACTCACCGGCTCCCCTGAGCTTGCTCTTGCCCCCTTCCTCTTGTTGACATCCGGAGCTGGGTGTGTGGCGTTTCTTTATCTCATGCCTCTGCCTCAGTGCTCTCTTTGCTATTCTGAAGTTCAAAGATGCAAAAATCCTTCACTCCTCATTGCAACCACGTTCCCTTACCTGCAGCAGAAGCCAGGCATTGGCAAGCAGAGCCTTGACAAACCTGCACAGCCTTGAGCTAACACCTGTGTCAGACAAGCATTAACCCTGCAAGGCCCTGGCTTTTTCTTATCAGGAAAGCGAGTTAAGAAGTTCCCTAAGGGGAGAAAATGCCATTTCACTATTTTTTAAAATATTAGATGTTATCCATGTGGCTGCAGAAAAGGTTGATTACTTATTTATTTAATTTTTCACTTTATTAGCAATTAGTGACTTGTTGTCATGGAAACCACAAATTATGATTCAGATGATTCTGGAACTTAAATATCTGAATATGCTCAGGCAGAAATCCTGCCCTCTTTGTAAGCTGAGTCAGTAGTCAATGCCTCTCTCTTTTTGGTGATTTTGATAACAGAATTACAAGAAATACTTCTAAACATTCAAAATAATAGCATGGAGCAATGTCAATTAAAACCGAATAGTTAATTATTCACTCTTTAATTAAGGCGATTCCCTCTTTTCCTGAAGCTGGAATCTTTCAAGTGTTAAAGAAAACATGAGAACTAAATCATCTAATAAAAGAAATCCTCTCTAATTAGCAGTTTGCAATACATTAATGAAGAAAAACAAAATTTGGGATTCCATTTTTGCTTTTTGTTTTTGTTTGTTTTTAGTTTTCTTGGGGTTTTTAATGTTTTAATACAGAAAACAGAAATGAGAAGTCTTCCTTGGAAAAGTGTATCTAAAGTGAAATACCTGGTTGGGGGGTTGGAGACTTTGGGTAGATTTCATCTGATTCTGAGTGAGGGAGAGATGGGTTTTATCATGGAAACAACAGGGCCCACTTGTGGTTTCTGACAGCCAGAAATAATTAATTTGTATGGAGACTGCAGGCAAAATGTTCATGTGACTCCTCTGTGCTTAGTCTGAAAATGAAAACCTCTGGCCATCAGAGCAGCTTACTGTTAGGAAGGAAAAACAATCAAACACGCAGAAACTCTGGATTTGTTTGCTGGTCTCAGAGTACAGAATAAACTTCTCTTCAGAGATTCTGTCATGCCCATATGTGCCAAGTTTTATGTGTAGGATCTCTTTTTACTCTTTAGGTATGGTGAGGTCACTCAACTCACTACCTTCATTAGACTAATTTGTGCACTAGAGAGCCTTAGGAGGGAGAAGGAAGCTTGGCCCAATGCATCCTTCTTTCCTTTTTACCATTTTATCATTTCTAGTGAAAAATGAAGGCTTTGACTATCTTTTAGGTGAGTAACTAATAGCAAATTTGATTCAACACCAAACTGGACATTCATGTATTATGTTATATGGTATCTATTTCTCATCTATTTATCTCCTACCTTAGTTATATCTTAGTTATATCTATCTTTCGATCAATTGGTCTGTTACCTATCACTTGCCTCTCTGTCTTTCTATCTACAGTCTATCTATCCTCTATTGTTCCATCTATTTACCTCTGTATTCCATGTGCCCTAAAAAGGCAACATTTAAGGGGTTTTTTTTAATTTTCTGAAAATGTAAGTGACCTGATTTGAACGACTATCATTGAACCTCCTTTCATAAGAACATGACCTAGGTTTTGCAATGATGCTTTTTTTTTTTTTTAAGTTTACATAAGGTGTCAAACGTCTGTATGGCTCTTGTTTCTCCATATTTAAAATGACAAAAGCATCTGACCATTTTAAGTTTCAGGGACACCCTTAAATGTCATTTGAGTCTTGAGGCACTCAGAATTCATTTTGGAGAATGAATAAATAATCTTGGTATTTTCTTTTGCAAATTGAACAGTGCCAACACTGTTGGATTCCTTTTTCAGATAGAGGTGCTATGGAGGACAATGTTTGTTTCATGTCCTATAAAAAAAAAAAGAAACAACTAAAAAGTGACATGAGTAAGGTGTATGAGACCACAGAAGGCTGGCAAGTGAGACATCACTGCGGCCACTACCACCGTCACCGCCGCCACCACATATTTTGTATATCTTTCTAAAATACAAACTTTTAGTAGGAAATGAAAGAATCACTGTTTATCTGGCCAAGAAGCAGCATGTAATTAGAGAGCTATGATTCATGAGGGCAGCTGTTTTGAGTCTCAGGTCAGCATCAGCAAAAGAACAAGGCTCTTGCCGTACTCCTTAGTCCTTGCTGGCAAATGGCCCTCTCTGCAGAGTTAGACCAGAGGAATTTATTCGTCCTTAAGAAAGGCGCCCAGAAAGGTCAAACACAGCTGCGAACTGTAAGGAATGATGCTAGTACCCTTGTGCCTCTCCTTCACTGCTGTGTGAAAACCCACAGAAAAGAGAACTTAGCTTCTCGTGACCCTCTGCACACTAGTGAAGTGGGAGCACATTCATATTTAAAATGGAATCAAACTGAAAGTACCAATAGAATGCTGTCCTCTCAACACCGTTTTCTGTCTCATTCAGAAAATCAGCATCCTCAATTGAAATCAAGCTGACGAAAGACACACTTCTTCAAATACACTACACTCTCCAGAGGAAAATTACACACAGATGTATGTGCGCACCACATAGCCATACTGGCTTCTAAAGTACATTTACCTATCTCCTTCATCAAGTCATATTTTATTAGAGACACAATTAAAAACATACTGGGACAAGAGACACTGTGGACCAACTCAAGGAATGGGGCCATGGCAAATGTGCCAGCAGCTCTTCAGTTGGACAGATCAACATCTTTCTGTACCTCTTGGTCATCAGGAGACACGGGATAGTCTAAGGAGCCTTGCCTTGGTCCTGCTGCAAGTTATTTACAGTGTGACACTTGACTCGCTTCCCATCTCCTATTGCTCACAGGCACTGTTGCTCCCCATAGAGGTTTCCATCTCCATTTGCAGGTAACATTAGGAGATATGCGACCTACTTTCAGGCAGATTATCTATAAACTAGAAATTAAGCTCAAGTAAAAAAAATGACATATTGAATAAAAACTGCTATTTTTCTTGGGAAACATAAAGTTGCTTTTTGTAGCATTCTGCTGAAGGCATGGATGTGTGAAACACACCAACAGACTACCTTCCAACTGTGAACTAATGAGCAACTTCCTGTCTGTTTATTTTGCTGCATGGCTTGTCTTCTTAGGTCAGAGATAACTGGATCAAGAACTGACATTGATGCCTCAGTTCAATAAAGTCATCTTGGAAATAACCCATTGGTAATTAATCAGTGTGATGAATATCTGTTGAGTAGGAATTAATTGCTTATATAGGTGTATCATCAACCCAGCTGTACTATTTTTAATCCATTTGTATTTTTTTTTTAATTTTGACTTAGCCAGATAATCACACAGAGAAGGGCAGATTAAATTGACCAAAAGGTCAAAAGTCACACTTGGTGGTAGAAGTCCTATAAGTAAAGGACATAGAAGTAGAAAAAACAAAGGAAGCAATCAGAAGACACACTGGAAGGATGAATATCTGTGAGATTATGTCGGGTAAACATTCACAGTCTAATTATCCACTGTGTCCTTCGGCAGCTGATCTGCTTGCCAGTGCTCTCTAGTTTTCCCTTGTCTTCCTACAGAGGGTCCCACTGGTGGAAAATTCTCAGCACTAGCCCTTTGACTGCTTGTGTTCAGTTTCTACTTTCTCCTCTTTAGTGGAATTTTTATTACTTCGATGTTCCACTCGAGGAAGTCCTTTAATGCTACTTACCTGTGTTTGAGATCACTGATTTTTCCGTGGCTGTGTCCCAAGTCTTCAAATTAAGGTGTCAAAGTCCTTATCCATTTTTATCACATTGATCTTTATTTCTATCACTTCTTTATTCCCATAGTTCCTTTCCCTATCCTTCCATGAGTTATCTGTTCTTTTATCTTGTTCTCCTTTCCCATTAGATCCCATAGCATATTAGACAGAGCTGTTTTTCAGGTTTGTTGATTCCCAAGTGTGGTTGATGCTACCCTGTCTCTTCAAGACATTATTTTTGCCATCAAGGATGCTTTAGAATGTGTCTTCTTAAGTTTAGGAATGGCATCTGTCAGGTGAGAAGAATTGAAGTCATTAAAATGTTTGAATGAGGTTTTCTATTTATCTGGTTAATCTAGTTAGGCTGTATTTATAGTTTGCTCTAGTCTCAGAGGTTAAAGTTTTATCTGATGTACTGGTTTTTATCTTAGCTCTTATCCTTAATTTTCTAGAAGTCTCCCACTTGAGCAATATATGAGAGCTGCGGTTCTTTGTAGATGTACTCTTGTTGTTATGCAGGCTCCCTACTGAGGTGTGTGTTTGTGTGTGGGAACCACACATACATGTGATTATCTCTACCTCTGCATGTGCCTCTTTCCTTTGCACAGGTATTCATCAACTTGGTTATTCTTTATTGTTGTTTGGTTTTGTTTCTCCATTTTGTAGAACATAGGGATTCTACAGGGTTCTAGGATTGGGTATTTTCCTTCCTCCAGGTCTACTAGAACCCAGCATATCTCAAGTGGGTTAGGCTTCCACTACATATTTCATATTATGGAAGCCTTAGTAAAGAAGAGAAGAATGTTGTGTGCATTACTCAAAATGTTCACACTACCACCACCGACACCACCACCACCACCACCCACTCACCCACCACTACCTCACCTCCACCCCCACAACTCCTGACATATACGGAAGCAAGAAGAGACCTTTCTCTGGTTACTCTGAAGGCAGTGAAGGTCTGGTAGCTTCACCACCGAAGTTCACAAAAGTGTAAAGGTTCACTTGCGGCTAAGCCTCCCAGCGATTTGCTTTCAGCAAGCTCCTTCCTCAGCAATTGATCGACGGCCAGTTCTTGATGCTGCCAGGGTCGCTGGTCCTAAACCCAATACTGTTTGTCCATTAAGTGAGGCTGTGTCAGTTTTCTGTGTAACCTTAGCCTGATGAATACAACATAGGTTTTCCTTTGTTGTCATTGAGACAGGGCTTCTCTATGTTGTTGATGACAGCCTCAATCCTGCCATCCTGCCACCACAGCCTGGCACTGGGATTACAGGTAAGTGTCACTACATCTGGCTAAGAGTTTTTTATTTTTAGGTTGCTCAACTTTTTCCTCTCATCTTGATGGGAATAACGACTCCCAAGCCCATTACATGTTAGATTAGGAGCTGAAAATGGTTCTTGAAATAACCTAAATCCCCAAATTTCTATCCCGTCTCTAAAATATCATTCCCAATTCCTTTTTAAGGACTGCTTTTCCATTTCTCTTAAGATGACCTGGTATTACCCACCTTCATATGTGAAAGTCTTTTTAATAGATATTTTCTGTCTTATGTTTGTTCAGTCTGAACCGAGACAAATTACATGGCTCATTTTAGTTCTTTTTACTGAAAGAGGAAGGACAGTAGGATAGAGCGAGGAAGAACAGAGGGACACACACAGATTTAACTTCTAATAGAAGATTGCTAGAAATTCGTATGTGGGTGGGGTTTTGAAAATAAAGACTACTTTAGAAATCTGAATAATCCAATCTCATATGCCTTTTGTGGTAACTATCTTAATTCCTCTACCCAAGTTTTTATTTAAAATAAAAACATTATACTATCATTTCTTTTCTGTTATTTTTGGAGATTTTTTCTTTCCACTTTGAGTTAGCCTCTTTCTTTCAAATAGACAGTCGTGTTAGGCATCTTTCCTGAATCTTGGTTTTCTGAGATTGTTAGAGATGTTAGGTGAGCTCTAGAGACAGTGTTTTCTTAAAATCAGGTTTCAAATTAGACATTTTGCCGGGTAGAGTAGTGCACATCTGTAATCTCAGCATTTAGGAGGTGGAGGCAGGAGAATTACGAGTTCAGTGCCTGCTATATCTTCTCAAGGTAGCAAGGATTACAGAGTAAAATCTTGTTAAGACAAAAAGTACCAAAGACAGTGGGTCTGTTTTATAAAGTCAATCTTTGATGCCTAAGTTTTAACACCAGTAATTCGAAACAACTTACCTAATGCACACTACATGCATTAGCGGATAGTCTGCAGTAAAAGCTACATTGTTTCCTCTGCATTTGTCTTGATCCCTATCCTGAATTAGCACCTCTTATTTGTGTTTGTTTTCATGAATTTACCAGTCTGTTCAGTAAAAATATAAGTGAAGTGAATTAACAACTATCTCAAATGTTTAAAGGACAAAGCACTTGGCTTTGAACTTATATTATCATTGCTTTGTAGTATCGTTTTTCAAAGAGAGTAAACACAGCCCTGCGGAAAAGCAATGTTTTGACTTTTCCTGTTTTATTTATTAAGCCACAAAGTAGCCTTGAAAGATTGGTTTTTCACAGGATCCTAGAGATATTTTTGTGTTTGCTTATTACTTTGGAAAATAAAATGTGTATAAAGGAAGATAATTAGGCAGGGCAGGTTATTTGATAGTTTGCTAACAGAAAATGACCTTTACATACAGGCTGTATGTGAACTTTAGCTGTGTGGCTTTAACCTGAGCTTTGGTCTGAGGGACTGTCTTAAAGAATATAAAGTTTGGGGTTGCTGGCACTGGAGAGAAAGGCTATTTCTGCTCTATTCTGGGCAGTGTGAAGCTTTCCATGAACAATCCGATGTTTTTGCTTGGGTTGGGATCTGTCTATTGATGTGTTCATCTCAGAGCCATCTCTGGAGGATGTGAGTACTTTGGGCAAGAATGCTGTTTTCCATTCTCATTTAATGGTTGAAGAAACTAATGTACAGTGAAATGATGTGGACAAAGGCAGGACAGTAAAATTGAGAGCAGTGTGTATAGTTCCTGTGTTTGAAGCCTGTTGTTTCACCATTAGCCACCCCACCTTGTTTGTGGTGTTCTTAAGTTCAGAATGAATCTCTTCTTCCTGGGAACCTCTGAGTCTCTTTATCGATATCTCTCTTCTACTACACACCAATTATAGATTATGTATCAGGTATGTATGCATGTTTTATCTTTAGTCCCACTCTGTGAGGACCTTGCAGATTAAGGAAACCTATTCTTCAGTCTGCATGAAAATTGTCAACCCTAGATAGTGAAGCTAATAAAAAAGTTATCTCCCATTCAGCAGCTGTGTAATTCAGACAATTATTTATTATACAGCCATTGAATAAGAATTCACTAAGATTATTATATTTTATGAAAGGAAAGGCAGATGTGCACCCTAGTGAAAGCCAGTTGAAGGGACATTAGTTAACACACAGACCAAATGCATCTTTGCCTCCTGTGCCTCTGGCATGAAATTTCTAGAACCAGAGAAAGGATTTCTTTGAGGGGAAATTCAAAACAACCTCTTGCACCATTGAGAAAAGGAGGGATGAGTTCCAGAGCTCATGGAGGCTTTGTTTCAATTTTGAACATGCATCAAGGATCTTTCTATTTAGCTAGCCCTCTGTAGGCACATCTGTCTCAAACTTTTCACAGCATACACCTCAAGTAACCTAACTCTCATCTTCTGCTGATCCCAACCCAATTCATACGTATCAGGTGAAAAACTGATAGCCCCACTGTGGTCATCATCAGCTTTCCTTCCATCTAGCATGTCAGCACCTGACCTCTCCCCTCCCTGACAATGCGGTTTGAGCGATTCGAAGTTTAAACTATATTTTATCTCCGTACCTTCCTTATAGCAGTAATGGAATAGGTTGGCTGGAAGACAGATTGTGAATGAGAAACTGTGCTGCTTCTAAACTGTGAACCTGCCTTTGAACTCTTAAAAATTGAGTCTGAAAAATGACTTCTGCTGTCCTGGTTTGGGGTAACTGCAGTTCCTGACCATTTTCATCTTATGTTTGACATAACACCAGTCGTGGAAGCAGAGAAAAGTAGTGTAAGTTCCCTCTACACTATCTGCCCTTATGTGTCAAACCCAATGATTAGTTCTAGATTAAAGTTACAATGCCCTTGCTACTTTCAATTCTCTTTTTCCATTTTAAAAATAATGATCCCAGGTTACATTTATTTTGGTTATTATCACATCCTGTGGGCTCAATATATTTGACTCTAGCAGGTAACCAAGTGAATTAGATATCATAACACAGATGGTAAATATCTCGCTGGTGTCACCAAAGCTTAGTAAGTAGAGTATGTTTGAAATATGGTAATGGGAGAATAGCTCCAATTCACTAGGAACAGATTTTGTTTAGTGAAAAAAAAGTCTCAATAATCTTCTATGTCAGTATCATTTATGCCTGTTCAGAAATCCAAAATCCTAAGTGTAGAATTTCTTGGAGATCATTGGAGTGTGAAGGAAAGGGGAAAGAGCATATATAATAATACTGCAAGGATGTACTAAAAATCACTTGGCTCTACAGAAGGCATACATTATTTATTTGTAATTTAGGTCATACAAATGAGCAGCTAGGATTTATTAAAAAGATGCATTTTAAAAACTGAGGGAAAATTGGGGACTATTTAATGGAGCTTTTATTTACCCAACAGGCAATGTCAGATAAGTGTTTTACCTGCTGCCTTAAAACATATCTCCCATATTAAGATCTACTGGCAATAGTGCATATGTTGTAGTTCTATTTGTATAACGAAGATTTTTTTTGTTAAAATGGAGAGTGTAATTGGGAAGGATGTAGCCATGTCTTTCCAGTGTATTCACTATGTTTTCTAGATTCTGGAGAAATGGATTTCTGAACATTGAGAATGATTTCATGACAAAGTCAAATGTCTCAAGTGAAGTCAAGAGAGACTCATCATGTCCATCAGGTATTGATCATGGCACATGTGGCTCTGAAGATAAGGCTAGAAGCTGGAGGAAAACATATCTCAATTTAATATAAGAAACAATATTCTAACATACAAAACCATCCAGTAATAATAATAATAATAATAATAATAATAATAATAATAAATCAGGCTGGTGTGGGAAGTAACGAGTTATTTGTTACTTGATATAGCCAAGCAAACATTAGATGAATTCTTACATAAATATTCCAGAGAAGACCTGAGGATCAGATGAGTAACTAAACTGGATGATTAATGACTCTTTTCAGTGATGGATGGTATCAGTTATTGACAAACACACTAAACAGTATAGGCATGTGCTATCCTTAACACTGCATGGCTGACAGAACTCTTTACTGTGTGAATTGTCCTTTAGATTACCCACTGCCACTCTAGTCCTTAGAAAAATGGCCAGTGAGCCTACAGACTGGGAAAAGATCTTCACAAACCCTACATTTGACAGAGGGACAATATCCAGAATATATAAAGAGCTCAAGAAGTTAAACAGCAACAAATCAAGTAATCCAATAAAAAAAATGGGGTACAGAGCTAAACAGAGAAGTTTCAGTAGAGGAATATCAGTGGCAGAGAAACATTTAAAAAAAAAACGTTCAATGTCCTTAGACATCAGAGAAATACAAATCAAAACAACCCTGAGATTTCACCTTACACCCATGAGAATGGCCAAGATCAAAAACTCAAGTGACAACACATGCTGGAGAGGTTGTGTAGAAAGGGGAACCCTCCTCCATTGCTGATGTGAATGTAAACTTGTACAACCACTCTGGAAATCAATCTGGCGCTTTCTCAGACAATTAGGAATAGTGCTTCCTCAAGATCCAGTTATACCACTTCTGGGTATATATCCAAAAGATGCTCAACCATACAACAAGGACATTTGCTCAACTATGTGCATAGCAGGTTTATTCATAATAGCCAGAGTCTGGAAACAACCCAGATGTCCCTCATCTAAGGAATGGGAATAGAAATTGTGGTACATTTACACAATGGAATTCTATGCAGCAATTAAAAACAAGGAAATCATGAAATTTACAGGTAAATGGTGGGAATTCGAAAAGATGAAGTGAGGTAACCCAGAAACAGGAAAACACACATGGTATATACTCACTTATAAGTGGATATTAACCATATAATATAGGATAAACATACCAAAATCTATAGTCCTAAAGAAGCTAAATAACAAGGAGGAACCTAAGGAAGAAGCTTAATCCTCATTCAGAAGGGCAAACAGAATAGACAACGGAAGTAGAAGTAGACAGAGAACAGGACAGGAGCCTTCAACATGAGGCCTCTTTAAGATTCTATCCAGTAGGGTATTGAAGATGTTGAGACTCATAGCCAAACTTTGGGCAGAGTGCAGAGAATCTTACGGAAGAAGGGGGAGACAGAAAGACATGGAAGGGACAGGAGCTCCACAAGGAGACAAAGCAGAGCCAAAAATTATGGGCTCAAGGGGTACTGCAGAGACTAAGGAATCAACCAGAGACCATGCATAGAGATAACCTACACCCCCTGCTCAGATGTAGCCCATGGTAGCTCAGTATCCCAAGTAGATTCCCTAGTAAGGGGGAGCAGGGCCTGTCTCTGACATGGACTCAGTGGCTGGCTCTTTGATCACCTCCACCTGGTGAGGTGACTTAACTAGACCACAGAGAAAGAGGATCCAGACAGTCCAGATAAGACCTGATAGGCTAGAGTCAGATAGTAGGGGAGGAGGGCCTCCCCTATCAATGGACTAGGTGATGGTGGGACTGAGAGGAGATGAGGGAGGGGGCTACAGCCAGGATACAGAGTGAGTAAGTTGTAATAAATAATAATGATAATTAATTAAAAACAAAACAAAAAAAGAGAGAAAAATGGCCAATGAAAGTTTCTTTTTACTGTCCTCCAAAGTGTATATATTTAGTTTGCTTTCACTCAACATTTTTTTATGTAGTGGGACATACCACCAGCAGAACACTGATAAGGCCCCATCTGACTGTCCCCATTTAACAAGGGAGAGACTTGCTTTCCTGCTACACAGTTCAACTCTGGGGGTCCACAAATTAATCAGAAACCTAGTTTTCTACTATCTTTTCATTCTAATATTGTCAAAATCCTAAGATGACTCTTAGAAGTCTGGACAACTTGTTTTTATTCTCGACAAGAATAAGCAAAGTAAAGGACAGCTTTCCTGGAAGTTTTGTTTATCCCAGTGAGCACATCTATTTACAGATGTCATTGGAAGTGGAATTCTGCATGACATGCTTCTCAGCGTTTTCTTATTAAACATTAAAGAAAAAAAAACATACAAAGTGAAATTTTCAGTCCTTGCAGTCAGCAACAAGTTTCAAGTCTCCACAGCTGGACGGATGATGACTGATAGTCTTGCACATACATAATTTTCAATGACACAGAGCCAAGGTCTAACAGGTTCATAGACGTTCTGACCAAATGTATAATGTGGCATCCTTTTTAAACACGATTTGTCCAACAACTTATTGGTTGGGCAAATAAATGTTATTTGTCTACTTTATTTGTCCAACAATTAGTTAGAGAAGACAATGAGCACAACAAAAAAGAGGAGTCTGTGGATAACAGCTGGTCACCGTGGCATCAGCATCCACCTCTGACTTATTTGCCGCTTCCCCAAAAAGATCTATAATTAATGAGTCTGTATTTCTTAGTAGGGACACGCTTCTTCACATGTCCTTTTGGCTCTATCTGTGTGCTTATTCAATTTTGCATTTATCCAGCAGCTTCAGCTTAATGAGTGTATATGAGGATGTAGTTTTAGAACATAAAAGTGACTGAAATTGATGTAGTTCCTTATACATATTGCATATATGATACTGTCTGGGATGCATTCTGGGAAGCATTTTTTTTATATCTTCAGTTTCATTCATATGTTCTTTGGTAATCGTTCCCCAGATAAATAGTACAATGTGAGTCTTTGCTATTGAGAATGGTGGGTAGCAAAGGTTTAGAGGAAAATGTTTCTAACTATGAGCCAATCTAAATAAGAGTTATAGATGGTTAGAGTTAAAAGAGAATGTCAGCTTTAAATGGTGGCAATTATTTTTTTCTTTTTATTTTTTTTTATTTATTTTTTTAATTTTTTTTATTTTTTTATTTTTTTAAATTTTTCATCAATTACACTTTATTCATTCTGCATCCCCCCATAAGTCCCTCCCTCCTCCCCTCCCAATCCCACCCTCCCTCCTCCCTCTGCTTGCATGCCACTCCCCAAGTCCACTAATAGGGGAGGTTCTCCTCTCCTTTCTGATCTTAGTCTATCAGTTCACATCAAAAGTGGCTGCATTGTCCTCTACTATGGCCTGGTAAGGCTGCTCCCCCCCAGAGGGAGGTGATCAAAGAGCAGGCCAATCAGATTATGTCAGAGGCAGTCCCTCTTCACATTACTATGTAACCCAATTGGACTCTGAACTGCCCTGGGCTACATCTGTGCAGGGGTTCTGGGTTATCTCCATGAATAGTCCTTGGTTTGAGTATGAGTCTCTGGGAAGTTCCCTATGTTCAAATTTTCTTGTTCTGTTGCTCTCCTTGTGGAGACCCTGTCCTCTCCAGCTCTTACTATTTCCCAGTTCTTACCTAAAATTCCGTTCACCTGCCCAACAGTTGCCCATCAGGCTCAGCATCTGCTTTGATAGTCTGAAGGGCAGAGGACATACCCACTAAAACCTGTGCATCTAAAGAAACTAAGCAAGAGAGAGGACCCTAACTAAAATGTCCAATCCCCATCCGGAAAGGCAAAGAGGATGGACATCAGAAGAAGAAGAAAACAGGAAACAACCTAGGAACCTACCACAGAGGGCCTCTGAAAGCCTCTGCCCTTCAGACTATCTTTTTATTTTTTTATTTATTACAATTTATTCATTTTGTATCCAGCTATAGCCCCCTCCCTCAAGTCCTCCCAATCCCACCTGTCCTCCCTCTTCTCCTCCCGTACACCTCCCCCAGTCTAATAATAGGGAATGTCCATCTCTCCTTCCATTGGACCCTAGCCTAGTAGGTCTCATTAAGACTGGCTGCATTGTCTTCCTCTGTGGACTGATAAGGCTGCTCCCCCCTCAGGGTGAGGTGATCAGAGGCAGCCACTGTTCCCATTACCAGGGAACCCATTTGGAGACTGAGCTGCCATGGGCTACATCTGTGCAGGGGTTGTAGGTTATATCTATGCATGGTCCTTCTTTAAAGTATCAGTCTCAGAAAAGACCCCTGTGCCCAGATTTTTTAATTCTGTTGCTCTCCTTGTGGATCTCCTATTGCCTTCAGGTCTCTCATCTCCCTCTTGTTTCATAAGATTCCTTGCAATCTTCCCAACTTTGCCTATGTGTCTCAGCATCTGCTTCAATACCTTGCTGCGTAGAGTCTTTGAGAGGCCTCTTTTAAGTAGACATTAGACATATAATATAGGATAAACATACTAAAATCTGTACACCGAAAGAGGCTAAGCATGAAGGAGGAAGGACACTGGGTAAGATGTTCAATCCTCATTCAGAAAGCAAATGGAAGAGGGAGAAAACTGGGAACAGGACAGGAGCCTACCCACAGAGGGCCTTTATTTATTATTTTTAATTTTTAATTTTTTCTTTACCATTTATTCATTATATATCCCCATTGAAGCCCCCTCCCTCAACTCTCCCAGTCCCACCCTCTCTCTTTCACTGATCCCCTTCCCCTAGTCCACTGAAAGGAGGCATTCTCCACTATTGCCAATGCCCATAGCTTGTTAAATCTCATCAGGACTGCTTAGATCCTCCACTTCTGTGTCCTGCCAAGGCTGTACCATCAGGGTCGAGTCACCAGAGATCAGTCAAGATCTATCCCTAGGGTGTCCTGCGGAGAATGATGCGCCAACAGAGGACCATGCCTGGAGAGCATCTAGATGCCCTGCTCAGACGTGGCTTATTGGCAGCTCAGTCTCCATGTGGATCTCTGAGGGAGGGGATCAGGGGCTGCCTCTAGCATCTCAATTCTTTATATCTATGAACCAAACAAATGGTGGCAATTATTAACACCAATAAGTATGTGGTGGAATGTAAGGAGGGAGGAGGGCACACTGGGAAGACCATACGTTTTAATGATGAAGAACTTGAGAGTTTTTTTTTTTTTATTGGCTTTGCAATTTTGCAGCTAAAAAATAAAAGCTATTATGCTAATTTACGAATATGTTTCTTCATAATCAAATGCAAATAACAGTATCGACTTTCCAGCCTTATTGGAGGACAAGTGATGGCACACTCAGTAGTGTTTGCAGGAGGAAGAAGGTATCTGCATTAAAAAAAAAAATCTCATCAGGTGGAAAAAACAGGAAAAGAGAAACCACAGTACATATATATTGGCAGTATCATTGTTTTAAGATAAAATTAGTAGGTAAAAGTTTGAGAAGAAATGGAATTTGGATGCTTTCTCAGTAATACCTCTGAGTCATACATTAGCTATAAAGGAGAGCTATAACTTTATTCCAGGGGCCATGTGGAAGTGACCTTAACAAAGCATAGGCCTTGAGAGTGTCAATTGTTAAGGCCTGGGCGTTGTCGGCATCCATGACACAGGGCACTAAAAGCACACCACTTGTGTGGCGTTTGTGCAAGCTGTACACTCAGCTGGAGCTCCTCTCCAGCAGCATCGTTACAAAAACACAACTCTGTTCTTAGGAGGAAGCATTAATAAAATGTAAATGGAAAGAATTCTAAAAAACAAAACAAAACACAACGAAAAAAGCAACAACAACAAAATCCCCACCCATCTTCTTTAAAGGGGTGAAAGACAAAGAGAGCCCACAAGATTATCACAGATCAGAAGAAACTAAGATAAACATCTCTTAAATGAATGCTTCACTGTGACTAGAACACTGGTGAGAAGATTAGGAAAATTTTGTTATGATGATCAGGATTTTAGCAGTTTGATTTTACCTGAGTCTGCTCACTGTAATCTGATCAGGTAAAAGAGTGTTTTCTTAGGAAGGAAGCAAGGAATAAATGAATACTCTTAGTATTATTTTTACAACTCTGCCACGAATCTAAATGTACTTGAAATTAAAACTTAAATATATACAGTCTCATATACAACCAAGACTAAGGATTCTAGCTTAGGATGTACTGAATCCCCAACAAAAGCTAGCTGTTACTAAACCTGGCTGCAATGTCATGCATGACCAACCTGCTAGCTGTTAAGAAGTGTGATGCATTTTTTATGTTTACTTGACCTTGGAGTGTCTTTAGAGATAGTGATGGTGAGCATATTCAAATAGAGCGTAGTCTTGAAAAGTATTTGTAGTTAAAAGAGACTTCTGCATGATTTAGCAGCAGGAATTCTGTGTTCCCCTCCCCCAGGAAGGAAATAAGAGACCGCTCCCCAATTTTTTAGTGAAATTTTTCACCCTCTCTTAAAAGTAGAGTTCCACAAACAAACAAACTTTCCATCTGATTTTGTAATTTTTTTAATGATAAAAAGGGGATACATTTCAAGTTTTGTTTGTTGTATGAGGAGGAAAGTTGTCTTCATAATAGTATTCTTAAATGTTTAGTGTTTTTTAGAGCTGAGAAATTAATTGAGAAAAAGAAAGAAGCAAAAGAAAAGGAAAGCAAAAAAACGAGAGGAAGATTTGCCTGTTTTCAAAGCCCAGATTTAGAAGTGTTTCTTTTAAATACCTAATATAAATAAATAATGAAATAATAATTCTTATATTTAATATAAACTAGAGTGTTTAAGGAGAGAGACTGCTGTCATTATGTGCCTGTTTATAAGATATTAGTCTCAACTTGTATAGGCATGCCTGCTTCATTTGTAAACACACATCATTTGGAATAATAACTCTATTCAATTTTATAACAGCTTAAAGCTTTTATTCCTTGCCAAAAGATTTGTTGATAAGAGTAGTGATTTATATGTTTTAAAATGGGAAGTTTTGATTATTTTAATAAAAACCAGTGAGTATTTTCACTAACTGCAGAAGACTTTTAATTGTAGACTCAGTGACTACGAAGCCAGTACTCTGAACAAGAAGAGGTCGTCCCTGTCAGCTGTCCTGCATCTTTGCTCATGTTTTGTCATCGGTACCTGTGGCTGATGATGGTGCTTTCCTCATGTGGTGTTTTAAGCAGTGATGATACATTACTTTTAAAAACATGTACTTGATACACAGTAATTCTAAATTCAAATCACTATTTTTAAATTTATTATTTTTCTTTGAGAGGAATTAAAAGAAAAGAAAGAATAGATTACAGGGGGAAAAAGGCTATACCCAGTTCCGGGGAAACTCAATAGAGAAACTAGCCTTACATTATCACTTGGATTTTTTGGATGTGCTTTTTATGTATTAAAGCTTGGTGATCATTATTTGTTTCTTCATTAATTTATTTATTTGTTCGTTGTACATCCCAATCACAATCCCACTCCCTCCTCTCCTCTCAGTCACACCCTCCCACCCACTTCTTCCATACTCCCCTTTCCCCACCTCCTACTCTATGGGTACCAAGCTGCTTTGGCGCATCAAGTCCCATTAAGATTAAGTGCCTCTTCTTTCACTGAGGAAAAACAAGCCAGCCCTGCTGGGGAAATAGAATCCAGAGGGAGGCAACAGGGTTCAAGTTAGAGACTTGATCCAATCGATAGGGGAACCACCTGAGGACCACGCAGCCCATCAGCTTCCTTCATATGTGCAGGGAGCCTAGGACCAGTCCATCCATGTTTTTTTGTTGGTGGTTCAGTCTCTATGAGACCCCATGTTGCCCAGGTTAGTTGGCTAAGTAGGTCTTCTTGTGGTGTCCTTGATCCCGCCAGCTCAATTAATCCTTCTCCTAATGGTTGGCTGTGAGACACTGCATCTGTTTCCATTATCTGCTGGATGAAGCATCTCAGATGACAGTTATGCTAGATTCCTGTCATGTGTGTCCTTCTGGGTCTGGGTTACCACACTCAGGATAAGCTTTTCTGGTTCCATCCATTTGTCTGAAAGTTTCATGATTGTTATTGACTACATGAATAAAACGATGCTCTTCCCAACACCCTTAGCTCCTTCGCCCCACCCACTCCTTCTCTATCATGACCTACAGTAAGCCATCTTTCCTTGAGTCCAC
Organism: Meriones unguiculatus; assembly: GCF_030254825.1. Lineage (NCBI taxonomy): Eukaryota > Metazoa > Chordata > Mammalia > Rodentia > Muridae > Meriones > Meriones unguiculatus. Next base: position 82,468,841 of record NC_083357.1, on the reverse strand, counting down.
ATCTTATTCCTGAGCACTGGAGTATTGCTGGAGCAAGCTCTATGACTGAGCTGAATCTTTCACTTCAGATTATCACACCCCTCAAAGGGCCTGTGGCATTATTGAGAAATTCTCTCCTCAGTAACTGTGGTTTCCTATACAGCACGATTTTAATTTCAAACTTGCAATTTTCACACCTCCTACCCTCTCATTCTTAACTGAATACCTCACTTCATGTTTCATTCAGAAAATAGAAAACACAGAATGAAAACTCCATCTGCCCACAACTAAATGTAGAAAACTGAGTTCATTTGCCCTCATCACAGTAATGCCGCCACCTGTTACTATGGAGTCCAATCTCTCTACTGATGCCCTAAGTCTCATCTCCTTACTCTCAAGAACACTACATTTTCTGGTCTTGCCCTTCACCATTTCTATGTCAATGTAAATATATCAGACACATCCTTTCTTAAAATGCACTCTTCCTTTAGTATGAATTTCCATTCCTCTTTGTGGATTTTTCTAGGTCTCCTCAGAGTCCCATTTTATGGATGCTCACACGTTCTTCCTCTCCGCATCTTAACCTGCTTTACAGGCTTTTCATCCCTTAGTGATCTGCTTTCATCTTCCCTTTCAGTGAAGGTGATAGGTTTATCATTTGGTCAGTTACATTCAGTTCATGTGGACATACCTGGGGAAAGCCATTGCCCTAAAACCCAACTCATTAGCTCTAGTTCTGGTTCTTCAGCAAATGAGAATTTGGTTTTAATTTAGATTCCTGTTCATAATTTGAGAAAAAAAGCAAGAAAAGAACATCACCTATTAAGCTTTTGAAATCTAGCATTTCCATAATTTTGCCGAGAATACTGGAAAATAAGCAAGGAATAGATATTGGGACTAAACAGGAAGGCACACTCTTGAGAATGACTGGTTATTTGGCATTAAAGTGTAGCTCATGTTGATTTTAACCTTAGTGGGTTATATCAGCTAAATATGCTTCTTGACTCAGAAGCAAAGATAATTCTGGTTAGATGGAGGCCTTGGTGCATGCAGGCTAGGCAGCAGTCTGGGGCAGCAGATGCTGACCCGAATCAGGCAGGTGCAGCTCCCATCTAAATGGCATAGCCAACGTGTGGATTAGATTAAGTGGAAAATAATCTTTTCATCCTAATTAAGATTTGCCTCAAAACAAGCAGATCTTTAACATATGGAGTGAAAGTAATTGAATTTGAGGAACTCAAGAAATTGACAGAGAAATGTGTCAGATGGCAGACAGAATTGGAGAACAGGATTTGGAGTCAAAATAACTTGTGAGTTTGGTAGAAATCTTCTAAAGAAGAAAAATCAAAAAAATGTTCTGTTCAATTTTGAATGATTTCCATGAAAACACATTTTTAAAGGAATTTTGGCGTTTAAAGTTTAACTGTTAGTTAACTCTAGTTAACTAACGAAATTTAGTGAATTACAAGAATCATCCCGTTCTCTAATGCAGTTGGCTCAACTTCTAATCTACGTCTTGAATACAGCTATTCACAATTCTTTCCACAGCTTCAACCAGAGTCCCAGGCAGCAATGTCTCTTAACCTAAGCTATTGCAATTGCATTTCCTCTGATTCTTCCCCCTCCGAAGTTTCCCTCTACACAGAAGACAGAATGACCTTTTACATATGTAAATCAAATCATACCAGTCTCCTGACTGAAATCCTACAGTGGTTCCCATAGCAATTATGTAAAATCCGCATTACTTCCTGTGACTTACAGGGACCCTACGTAATCCCAGCCCAACCATCTCTCATCATCCATCCTTCAATTATACTTTGGCTGTGTCCCAGTGCATTTGAGTTTTCAGGGACTATAGGTTTTATTCCTTTTGCCCTGAAACCCTTGCTCTTCTTTCTCTATCTCCATTCATACATTCCTTGTTATCTCCCCAGAAAGGTATCATTTTCTAAATCAGTGTGGAGCCGCATCTTCTCATCTTCTTACCTTCTTCTCTTCATATGAAATGTACCTCCTATAGCAGATAGTCATCATTTGTCCCAAGAGCAACCTGAAACCAACAGAGGTATTACACTGTTTCTCTCCTATTTGAACACCATATTCATTTTCTCCCAATAAATCAGGATTGTCTGAAAGCACTGATCTGTCAAGATAATCCATAAACCGACTTTGTTCATCAATGGAGCCGTGGCTATCCATATGAGATGGATCACCAGATGCAGGGATCCAGGAACTGAACATGAACACTCTCTGCTACCATTGTCCTTGCTTGAGAGTAGAAAAAGATCAATTTAAAATGATTAGCTCACCACAAAGAAAGCAAACTTGTACCTTACCTTTTCTTTGAAGGGCTAAGATTTTTTTTTTCTTACCTATTAGAATCTAGGTAAAATTATAAATCCACCAAATCAATGGACACTGCACTTCATTTTTTAAAAATTTTTTCTACACAAATCCTTTAATGAAAGACCTTGAAATCCAGTTCCTTTGAATGTATTTACTCTGTGATTAAAAACTGAATAATATTGATAATAATATTGAGTAAGAAGGCAACAATCATATTTTTATGTTTATATTGCAAATTAGTGCACAATATGCTCTTGTGGAATTGTGTTGCCGAATCACTGTGAGATGCCCACTGACATGGCTAGTAGCACTGGATTCCTGGCACATCATCAAGTGTCCTGGTGACCTTGGCCCTTAACAAAGTATCTGGACTCTGCTCATTGTGCTACCTTCTGTGATGATTAATTAAGTGTTTGTCCACTTAAGAGGATCTAGACCAATGGTGCTGAACCTTCCTAATACCGTGACCTGTTAATACAGTTCCTCATGTTGTGGGGACCACCAACCATACGTTATTTGTTATTTAATAGCTACTTCACAACTGTAATTTTGGTACTGTTATGAACTGTAATGTAAATATATGATACGCCTGATATCTGACAAGTGACCCCCAAAGGGGCAGTGACACACAAGTTGAGAACCACCCATCTAGAATCATTGCCGAGTCAAGCTTCTGAGCATGTCTGTGAGGGATTACTCAGACCAGGTTAACTGAAGTGTGAGGATACAATCTTAATGCATAGAACCATCTAGAGATTTCACACATGGCCCAAACAAAAAGCAGATACAAGGTAAGCACAGGAATTCATTTCTGCTTCCTGACTGTGGACGCAATGACTAGCCACCTACATTCAGCTCCTCAAATACCTACCGTCACTGACTGAATCTCCTACAACTGAAAGTGAAAGCAAGCCCTTCATTCCTCTACTGAAGTTGTCTGTTATTTTGTTGCAGCAATGAGTCAAGTAACTAGCAGACCCTTGGATGCAAAGCTACAACCTCATCATCTTTCTTGCATAGCACTTACTTTGAAAGCCTCTTGCTTGCCTGTGCCTTGGGGTTAGCTTTGTTCCACTGGCAGGAAAGCTACCTGAGGACAGAGACAGGCCTGCTTTGTGGCTATGTCACTCATATCTGGAATGATGCATGCTGCTTGATGCTTGATAAATATTTATTGCCCTGGTTACTGAGCTATTTGTTTCCTACTATCAAATTCAACTTTCTATAATCTGTTTAGTGCAATTAATCACATTTCTCCCTCAGGATTGGGTTCTTCCTGGGCTCTGCCCATTGGAGGCACCAGAGGAAAACAAAAGGGCTGGGGAAGAAAAAAAACTCTCGCTCTTCATTTTTCCTTTTATTCTTTCAGTACCTCTGTGGCAACACTACATCATCTTGGTAGATCAAATTGATTCATCAGCAACTTCTTCCCATGTCCAGGTTTCCACAGTGTCAGCATCAGCCTCAAGGTTTTTCTTCACATTCACCAAAGCAAACCCAGAAACCTTCTCAAAGACTGTGTCTGAACTGCACAGTTGTCTTTTTCTGAGTCAGTAAAGATAAAATGTAAGTGCATATGGTAACGTATTTTTTTAAAGCCACATTGTAAAAGTAGGAAAGAACTCCGTGTAAGAAACATATGGTACTTAACCCAGTGTATCAAAAATACCATTAAGTTGGGTATAGTTGACACATAACTGTAATCCCAGCATTTTGGAGGGATACACAAGAAGAACAAATATTTGAGGCCATCCTTGGTTAGGTAGTGAGTTAGAGGCAAGCCTGGGCTACATAGAATACTCATAAAGTTACAGAAATTCTTAACATAAAAATTTATAGGGGGATTTTAATCCATCAACATGGTTACTCTTACTGGAATACAGAAAAGTCCTTAGCACATACCTTTAACCCCTCTGGCAGGAATACAGACACACCTTTAGTACCCATGTTTAATCCCAAACAATGAAGGTAAAATCAGTTTGTAGAAAGAAGCCCCCATATTTGAAAGTGATGTCTTATTAATAGGCAAAGTTATGAATCAGAAAAGAGAGGAAAGAGAGAGGCTTAGGAGAGAAGCTCAGAGAGAGGGATTCAGTTTTACTGGGAGAGTTTTACAGAGACAGGTTGAAGAGAGAACAAGCTAGACACAGATGAAGGCAGAACAAGCCACAGAATGAAAAGGAGCCAGAAGATTAGAACTGATTGCTGGATTTGGTTTGAGACTAAGTAAAGCAATTCAGTCAGAAGGTAAGATAAGCCAATTTGAATCAGTCAGCTCAGAGATGAGTTTGAACCAGAACAGCTGAGTTGAACCAGCAGCCAGAATTCAGAAATAGCTAGGAAAAGGTCAGTTATTCAGCAATAAGCCTCTGAGATGACAGTTACACTTGGCAAATAAAAGATACTTTTACAAAATGTAGTGCTGAGTAATGCTAACTCCTTGTTCATATTCAGTCTTTGAGATCAAGTTTATATTTTACTCTTTCAGCTCAGCTGACCAGCCACATGGTACATGCTGAGAAAACCCCTGTGGGGGCTAATTCAATTGAAAGTGTAACATTTCTAACAGCTTCCCATGCTCTGCAGCCCCAGGGGAGGCAGTGGCTCTCTGCTGTTATTACTTCTACGACACCTACATGTTTGCAGATCTATATAGCTATCAGTCCAACATTAACTCCATCTTAATAATGAATGTGCTTTCTACCTTAACCAGATCGTGTCCATTTCTGTTTGGTAAATGTAATGACAGCGTTAGAAAGATAAGATGTTTATAAACCAAACTATGAAGCAGACAGAACAGCTTTCTTAGGAACACGGGTGGAAACTGAGAACTCCCAAAGAAGCAGAGCTTGGCAGAATGACCTTGTAAATTGAAGTCTGCACACACTGCGGAGTGTAGACAACATTGCAGACTGGTCACACACACTCTCTCTCCTCCCCTTTTCCCCTTCACATCACAAAGAGAGATGCAATTATTATCTGATGGATTTTGGCCAAGGCTTTTAAAAAAGCACAAAATGGGTTTTGGAATTATCCATGTTTAACATCAAAACAAGTTGTAATATCTTTGCCCTTAGCAATCTGGGTAAAATTTAAAACATTCATCCTTTGTAGGCCCTGTTGTCAGCTGCTGGTTGATGTAAAGTTTATATGATTAAAAGTTAAAAACAAGCAAATTGATAAACAAAGAATTATCCATTTGCTTGATTATAGCAGCATGGAAATCAATTTAATTATGTTCAACCTATCAACTCCATTCTGCCAAATTGCTTTTTTGTATGCAAATACAGCTTTGGTGGTCAATGTATTTTATGCTAGAAACTCTGAATATGATTGTAAAACATTTCTTTTCACCATATGCCAGATGTCAAGAAATGAAACCATATCTCCTCTGGGTTTGTGCAAAGGATTGCTATTGCTGTTATTAGTTATTGTTGTTATTTTGGGAACAGAAAGTAATGGGTTCTGATTTCTTGAAATCAAGCAACAGGGGTTCAGGAGTAGCTCCATTAGCAATGTATTTCTAAGTATGCCTGAGGACCTTGGCCCCAGTGCAAGGTTAAAAAAAATGGTGGGCCTAAAGGTGCTTTTATAACCCAACACTCGGGAAACAAAGACAAAACACTCCAGGAAACTCACTCGTCAGTGAGTCTAGCCTAAATAATGAGGCCCTGGTGCTAGAATAGACCATGTCTCAAGAAAAAGAAAAAAAGAAAAAGTGGGTGGTTCCTGGAGAAAAATGACAGCCAAGGCTGACCTCTGACCTTCAAGAACACATGTCCACACATGTACACACACACACATGTAAGGGAACAGCCCTCTTCCTATAGATCCTATTACAAATCTATGGATTCTATCCATTATTGTTTTATCATATTCCTGTTCCTTATTAATCTTTCATTTTTTGGTTCTCCCAGTCTCTGATATTCTTTTGCTACTTTTCTTTCTACTTTGAATAATCATTCTGTTTGCTACCTAGTGAATCACCTCTTCTAGGATTGAGAAACCAAGACAGGTTGAGGGAAGTCTCTCTTTCTCCTCTCTTTCTTATTCTTTCCTCTATCTTTGCATTTCATCTCCCATTTTCCCCACAGACCTGCTTTCCTTTGAATGCCTCATTACGACTTTCTGTAAATGCCCACTCTTTGTGCCATTCTCTCATCTTTCCATTTCCATTAATATAAATTTTCAGCACTTAAATCAAGACTTTCCTCTTGGAGGCAGCATGTGAACTTTAGTTAATCCTCCGTGAATGTTCCTTTATTGCGCTGCTGCGGAAGGCGGGAGGGAGGAGACTCACAGCTCCCATTGGGGTCAGTTGGGTGTCTGATCTAGAAATCAGATACGCCTTATGCTTAGTTCTTTATTAACACTGGGAGGTAAAGGCCCTGTCTCTCTCACGTAATAGTGCCCTGGATTTACACGGTGCCCTTTTCCTGAGGATTCAAAGGCATCTGAACACATTTCGCTCACAGTCTCATGGTGTCCAAGGAAATAAATGCTTGCCAATACACCTGTGTGCGAAGGAGAAGCAGAACGGGGCAAATAGGATTTGCTCAGTGGAATGGAAACAGCTGTAATAGTTTCTCCTTCCAGGTTTGTTCGGTCTTCCAGGGAATCTGTGTTTGGATGCGCAGTCTTCTTGTGTACTCTCTGCCGCCAGATGCTTGTTTCCTTGGCAGAGTTGCGCGCTATGCAAATCAGTAGCTCTGGGAGATGCAAATCTCACAGGCTGAATGGATTTTCCATGGGCCAAAGGGCATATACGAATTAATTGCAAAGCTGCCCTACGACACTGTTGTGAAGCACGCTAGCAACTTGCCCAAAGTCACTTTGCTTATGATTGTTGGGCTTGAGGAAGGCGTCCCTTTCTGAGAGCCATCCCGTGACCCTACGCCTGCACACGGATTTCTGACTTGACTGGTGAGTTATAGGAACCAAAGCGCTGACAAAACACTCGCAGTTCTAACAGGTAACCTAATTTGCATTGAAAAGGACGCAGTCTCTTATCCACCTTCTAGTGTAGTCTCTGTGGGCTCAGCTGAGCTGATTCCACACAAATTTGAGTTTCCTCTGTTGTGAAGGTTCTCGTGAGACTGTGTGCAAGCGCTTTGGGTTAAAGCAATTAAAGCTCTGCCGCCTTTATGGGGTTATGTGCCCGAGGCCCCGAGCACATTGCATAGAACTGCAAAGTTTAGCAAAATAAGCGAGTAAGAGAAATTTCTTTTTTCATATCCAACAGCATCTGCATGAGGTTCAGGTGGCTTCCAACAACACAAAAATCACACACCTGAGGTTCTGAAGGTCAGGCCTCCAATTGGCCCCGCTGAGATGAGGGCTGAGATCATCCGCTCGGTCTCTTTGTTGCAACAACATACCTCTTTCTGACTTCCTGGGCTGGTATCTCAATTATTTCAACCTTCTGACACCATGGTCATGTTATTCTCCCAATCTCGCCTCTGTGTGCTTCTTAAAAGGACACTCACGATTGCATCTTAAGTCCATCCTTATAACTCAAGATCATTTTCCCTTCACAGGATTGTGGAAACACCAACCGTCGCTCCATCCTCCATCATAAGAGCACTATAGACTCAAGAGTAGGAAAAGCAAGGCAGTACATTTTACGATCGTGCAGCGCCAGGCGTCAGCGCAGAGTGGCGTAGTCTGTCTGTTGCCGAGCCTCCCTGCCACAATGGACCGTGTCTGTGGAACTGTAAGGCAAAATAAAGCCTTTCCTCTTGTAAGTTGCTTTTCCCAAGGTCTTCTATTGCAAATAAGAGGATGTGCTTAGTCCTGATGCAACTTGAAGGGCTGGGATGGGGCTAGTATGGGGGATGTTGGGACTGGGAGAAGAGAAGGGATGGGGCTGCATTCAGGATGTAAAGAGAACAGATAAACCTAAGAAAAGAAATGTAACTAATACAGAAGGGAGACTTTCTGAGAAGAAAGGGTTTCAATAGAGAAGAAGGCAGAAGAGGTAGGGGAATAAGAGGCAAAAATGACTAAAGTTTATTCTTTAAAGGTGTGACAGTAATCAGGGGACTCATTCCCGGGGAAGACTGATTCTCTTCTCTCAGCAGTCCTTAATTACCTGCAGCATTTCACCTAGGGGTGGGGGGGGGCCCGGCCAATTGTAAAAACACACACATATAAGCAGCATTAAAGAGACTCAGCCCGCTCTGTGTCTACTTTTATTTACATATGTGTAGGATTAACTATAAAAATGAGGATATGAATTTGAGCAGGAGAGGGTACGCGGGAGAAGTGGGAAGGGGAGAATAATCTAAGTGCAGTGTTCATATATGAAATTAAAGAAATAAATCTATAACACTGCAAAACAGTATTCCTTTTGCAAAAAGTTCTACATAAGATAATCCAAGTAATTTCATTCTTAAAAGCTGTGTTTCAGGGAACACTACTCAGTCTGTAACCTTCTCCTTGTGTTTGTTATGTTGTTCGTTCTGTACTTACTGGAGAATTTTCTGGTTTGTCTCTGTATGTGCCAGGCTATATCCAAAGGCAATAGTGGAAGGATATTGCTTTTCCCAGACTCAAACCTATCAACATACATTTACTGGATTTATACATTTGACCATTCAGAGAAGTAGTAAAATATAACATTCTCTGGAGCCTCCTGTGGGCTGGCTTGTTATGTGGGACTTAGGGGGGAGGTTTTTCCTTATGAACAACTCCCCTGCCTCTTCTCCCTTCATCTTATATAATTGGTATTTTTAGTACCCCATGGCAGCTACATCTCCTTAAAAGTCTGTGCGACTTCTATTTCCTCCAAAGAGACTTTCAGGGTGGTCTGTTTAGATTTTCACTGTGTTTCTCTTCGTTTCCTTAGGGCACAAACCGTTTCTCTCTCTCTCCCTCTCTTTGGTCTCAGTGGTTTGAGGTACTAAAAAACAAAGACTGGGGGATCCTGGAAACATTCTGAAATTAGCCACCATTCATCTTCTTCAGAGAAGTCTCTTAACAGGAATCAGAAGTGTCTTGCAGATTTTATGCAGATGTGAAAGAGGCATCAGTGAATTCTCAGATTTAGGGAGGGAGAAACTTCTTGGTTTAAGATTAGGCATGAGGTACTTCAACTCTGCATTCAAAGAGAGAATTGGGTGTGGACCCTTGTGATAATCAGAAACTTTTTTGGATTTGAGCAGAATCAGCACCTAATTCAGAAGCATATCAGGTGCACTGGGGCCACCTTTGCTGTTTTGTGAGTGAGTTGTAATGGGCATGGGAAATACTATCACACCTTTCAGTCATTGTTCTGTTTGCAGGTATTTTTAATTTTTTTCCTTAGGTAGAATGTTGAACATCCTGTTTTTTTGTTTTTTTTTTTTTAAATAGAACTAAGAAAAATACTACTACCTGAACAGAAAGTTGCATTTTTTCCAGTAGTCTTGAACCACCAATATAAATAGTCAGATGGGTAGCTGTCATGGGTGATTTGATAAGATGTTTAAATTACTATAGCCCTTAGGTCTCACAGATCATGAGGAGAAAACCCACAGTATAAAAGGATGAGAAACCTAGAGAGCAATGTGGTAAGGTTCTCATCCCCATAGCTAACGTAGCACGTGCCGTCACCCTCCTAATTCTGCTTCAGTTTATCCACATCGGCTCAAATCAAATCATTGCCTCATGTCAGGGAAATTCCAAACTGTCTATAGCTTTTGCTTTTCCTTCCCTCATGGCCTGTGTTGTTTCTAAAACCCACATCATGGGATTCCTTGGTTAAAAGCTTTCAGTGCAGCATACAGTCCTGAGAATAAAATCTGAATTCCTCGGCTGGTCTGGTCACATTTTCTGAGAGTGCCATTGATCCTTCGGCCCCACCTCTCATGTCCTCTGTTCTGATCCTTCGGCCCACTTCTCATGTCCTCTGTTCTGCTGCTCGGCAAGCTCCGCTGACATGTTTGAGAGCACCTAAGATACGCTCTTTGCCGATGCTGTCAGACTCTAGACTGGACGACTCTACCTCCTCGTTTCGACTCTTGACCGAATTCTTCTGCCACCTCCCCCCCCCATTCTTTAAGCTCTTAATATAAAGGGAACTGATCTGCAATATTTAGAAAGCCACAAGGCCCCAAGTTCAATTATGCTCTTTCCCCGTGTTTGCTCAGGTTTACGGTTAGCACACTTTTGATCTTTGATTTTCCTTTTTTTTTTTTTTTGATGAATGTGCCTGACAAGCGATGTTTGTGCTGTCCATTGCATTCATTGGATGGCAAGGAAGTAAACATTTATTGACTGAACAAGAGAAGCCCCATTAAAGTAAGTTTTTTCATGAAATGAGAACAGACAAGAAAAAGACAAAATAGACAAGGAATGGAAGCCTCAGTTCCTTGTGGAAGCCTGTTCTCTGTTCTGTATTGTTCTTTAAAGAGGCAGGCACGTTAACAGCACAACCCAAACTTGTGTTTCCTTGCAACTTCCTTCTCCATAGCACTCTAAGTTGGTCTTAATAAATGATACCTGCTATCTCTTAATCCTCTTCTCCAGCTTTAACTCCGAAAAATTAACTCTAATGGTTTCATGTTTTCTCCTTTATTCCTATAAGAGTTTTTGAAGGACATTTGCATTTATTTTTTTTAAAGACCAACCTAATGCATTTTAATGGCAAACTTACAGAGCTAGTACAGAGAACAGAAGAGATTAAATTAAAACACTTTCATGCAGGACCACTCAGAAAGGTTTTGTGGGTGGGCAGTGATGTATGTAAAACGCTACAAACAACATTTAAGTGTTGTCAGAAGAAATGTACTTGTTTTAACAAAATCTAAATGCTGGAGTTACTAGAAAAATGTAACAGTTTATCCAAATTTGTTATAAAATTGAACACTTTCACCTATCAACAGGTGAGGACACACAGATCTCCCAGAGTGAATGAGCTCATACTGGAGCTAAACCATGGGGAAGAAAAAAACAAGCAAACAAACAAACAAGCAAACAAACAAACAAACAAAACAGAGAAGAGCCATAAAACAAGGTGCAAATACTGGACTAAATGACACCATTTTTTTTTCTGCCTGGAGACTCTGGTGTGCAATGGGGAAGTCCATGCATATAGAAATCCATGTCTATTGGATTTTGCAGTAAGACACTACAGAAACCTAGTCTGTTTCCATCTGACCCAGGGCAGCAATGCTCAGCTGTGTTTGTTTCTTGTTACTATTTTGAATCTCTACTTGACTGATATGTTGCCAAATAAACAAACTAAAGCAGAAGTTGTCCACTGTAATCATACTGATGTATACAAATGCTTCACATCCTAACATTTAGACTAAAGCTCACACATTATTAAAATGAAACAAAACAAAAACTAAAGTACCGCCCTTCTTTGTACCTAATCTTTCCATTCACAATTATATTTTTGATTATCTTGACTTCATTGAACTGTATTAATTACATTTTGTTGCTATGTAGCAAAGGTAAAGAAGTTTTCTTTTTTTTGTTTTCCTTTTCTTTCTCTGTCCTCCTCTTCCTCTTCTTCCTCTTCCCCCCTTCTTCTTATTTTTGACTTAATATTCCAGGGGGATTGAGTCTATCACAGCACGGGGCAGAGGCATGACAGCAGCTAGAAAAAACATGGTGGCATAAAAAGGATGCTGGGTGATCAAATGTTCACCCACACCCAGGAAGCATAACTGCAGGAAGTGAAGGCAAGGCTCTAAATCGTCTGAACTCATCTGCAGTACTGTAGTTCTTTCAGCAAGACTCTACTTCCTCATGGTTCCATAACTTTTAGGAACAGTGCCACCAATTGGAAATTAAGTGTTAAAATACATTAGTCTGGGGGGATCCAAGATGGCAGCGACCAGCGCGCACTGAATCTGAGAGGCAGAGGATCTGAAACTCCGAAATTGGTGAGTGGAGGGGCAACTGAGGCCAGAAAATCAATGTTGAGGCTTCCTGAAAGAGAGGGGACATCACAGGAACTGAAAACATTTAGGTTTGGGCCAGCTACAGACTTCTCTACAGATTACAGACAGAGAGGGACAAACTTTGGAACACCTGGCACTTCCCTTTTTCGGGCCTCCTTCCTCATTGGAGAAGTTGACCCAAGTGCCAGAGATGCTCCTCACAGAACTCACTGCTTGGGGACTGAGACAGCAGAGGCGGGGCTCCTAGCTCCTCAGCCGTAGCTGCCAGCTGTACCAGCCTTCCGAGTCCCAGATCTGCGGTATGGTACCATCTTTCCTGGTCCTGGGTCTTCGTGTGGCTGTAGGGACTCGGCAGGGCCTCCCAACCAGTGACTGTAAGGGCTGCCCAACCCCTCAGAGGCAGAGAGCCAGCTGTACAGCCACCAAAGTCCAGCAGAACCGCCAAACCACCCAGGTACACCAGGCACTGGGCCACCTAGGTCTGTGGATCACAGCTGTGGCTCCCCAGGACTTTCCAGCAGACACCTGGTCAGGCCTCCCAGTTCGAGGCTGCAGCTGGACTCCCTAGTTCAGTGGCTGCAGCACCACTGAGCTGACTGGCTCATCCTGCCTCATTTGACTCAGCAGGTCCAAACCTGTGAGTAGAGAACAGTAGCGACCCAGATGCCCCTCAACGGAGGAATGGATACAGAAATTGTGGTACATTTACACAATGGAATACTACTCAGCAATTAAAAACAAGGAAATCTTGAAATTTCCAGGCAAATGTTGGGATCTAGAAAAGATCATCCTGAGTGAGATATCTTAGAAGCAGAAAGATACACACGATGTATACTCACTTATAAGTGGGTATTAGAACCTATAAGATAGGATAAACATACTAAAATCGGTACACCTAAAGAAGCTAAACAAGAAGAGGTTCTGGGGTAAGATTATCATTCCTCACTTAGAAAGACAAATGGGATGGACATTGGAAGTAGGAGAAAACAAGAAATAGGACAGGAGCCTACTGCAGAGGGCCTCTGAAAGACTCTACCTAGCAGTGTATCAAAGCAGATGCTGAGACTCATAACCAAACCTTGAGCGGAGTGCAGGGAATCTTATGAAAGAAGGGGGAGTTAGTAAGACTGAGAGAGGACAAGAGTGCCACAAGGACCAAATATATCTGGGCACAGGAGTCTTTTCTGATACTGATTCTCCAACCAAGGACCATGCATGGATATAACCTAGAAACCCTGCTCAGATGTAGCCCATGGCAGCTCAGTATCCAAATGGGTTTCCCTAGTAAGGGAAACAGGGACTGTCTCTGACATGAACTAAGTGACAGGCTCTTTTAACTGCAACCCCCGAGGAAGGAGTAGCCTTGTAAGGCCACAGAGGAGGACACTGCAGCAAGTCCTCATAAGACCTGATAGGCTAGGCAGTTGGAAGGGGAGGAGGACCTCCCCTAGCAATGAACTTAGAGATCATCAGGAAGGAGATGAGGGAGGAAGGGTAGGATTGGGAGGGAATGAGAGAGGGGACTACAGCTGGGATACAATGTAAATAACCTGTAATTAATATACAAAATAAAATTTAAAAAAATACATGAGTCTTTGGGGCATTTCTCATTCCAAAAGAAAAAACTTTTCTAACGTAGTGTTCTCCATCATAGCATGTGTTCTCTGCCTGTGTGAGATGCACTGTCTATTTTTTTTTTCTTTTTTTGACAAGATTCTCCCATGAACAACTCACAGATTGCTCTTTTCCAAAATGGCTAACCAGATAGGCCTTGCTCACCGCCTCCAAACCTCAATGGGTATGTTCTAGAAGCACAGTTTTATTTTGAAGACCAGTGTGATTTTCTCACACTGAAAGGAAAGCTAGAGAATCAGAAGTTCAGCAGGTCTCTGATAGCATCTAATTTCCTGGATGGCCACAGTGTCAGGTCTGTATAGGTGAGGGTTTTTCTACTCTGCCCTTAGTGAGCACCTCTGTAAGTGGCTTCTGTAACCAGGAGCTTCCTTGGTGCTTTGCAGTGGATAGAGCTGCAGGCACACTATCTTCCTATTCATACAGGAAGGTCTACTGTAATGTAAATGGTTATATGCCTAGCTATTGTGGGTTATTGGACTTCGTGTGTAAACCACCATAGAAGCTAGGTTTGCCAGACCATGATAAACCTAGAAAGCAATCTTGATGGGTTTCTATCCCTATCACCTGCGCTTTACAAGCTAGGATACCAGGCTTTCTTAGCTTCTTTTCCTTGAGGTTTGATGAGCCAGTGGCCTTGCTGTTCTTAGAACGTGGCTGATTCTACACCTCAAGTTATATTTTTCATTAAAAAAAAAAAAAGAAAACAGAAACAAAACCAGAGTACCTGTGCTCTGAGGTACTGGCCATAGAATGCAGCTTCCTGGTGAAAAAGGGCCCACGATAATCTCCTGGTGTTAAATGTAGTGTACAAACGGAATCTAATTTATCTTTGCTTACTTTGCAGAGTGGAGCCTCCTTTAAAAAGAGTGAACTTTCACCCCTTTACTTACAGGCATCTGCAAGCCTTAAGCCAAAGTGAAGAAAACTAAATATTTAATAAAAAATGGATTTTTCTAAAAGATTTGTTTTTGCTGTCTCCTAATAACTTAAAACTCAATTAAAAATGCACCCTCTAGTTATGGAATTGTTTCTGAAGGTCTGTTAAAGCAAAGTAATTAGCAGGGAGACAGAGAATACATAATCAACTCTCTGTCCTCTAACTGCTATAGATCTATTGGGCCTTTCCTGGTGCATGTTCTGTTGGACAAACTAGCCAAGCATGGCATCTCATGCCTGTAATTCTCACATACAGGAACTAAAGGCAGGAGGAGCCCTGAGGGTTTGAGGGTAGTCTGAAGAACAAAATGAAGTTTACGGCATCTTGGGACACAGAGTAAGATCTTGCCTAAAAAAGAAAAGAAAAACATAACATGTAAAGGAATGCCTTCCTCATTTATTTACTCTATGGATATGCTAGTCAGAAATGGCCATTTGAGGCATTTTGCAGCCGAATAGAGATGAAGATGGTAAACATGAAAGAGAGATTTGATGACCACAGTGTTTGAAGAATTCACAGATACCATGGGAGGATCTGGGTCCAGTTGTGTGAAAACAACAACAACAACAACCTTTTTTAGGAATAAGAAAGGTTATTTGGCTGAAGTAGGGCATGAACTGACATCTTGACATGCAGATAATATATCAGAAGTGAACCTAAGTGGATAAAAAAGTAGGAAGCCGAAGGCTGCAAATGTAGAAGGAGATACCAGTGAAGACTTAGCTCTTTCTGCCCATCTGTTGGTATGACTGGAATTAGAACTTGTTAGGCAGTGATTAGTAGGGCCTGATGGCATACAAAAAATAGTCAAATACACGATCTTACATGAATGTGGTTTGTACGGCTCAAATATGTTTTTGGATACATAAATGCATTGGTGTCTTCGACCACACAAAAATACATTAGAAAAAGATATTGTCTCCACAAAAATCAGTGAGATTGTAGTAGGATGGAGAGATGTGGCAATAAGTGGCTTTGTAAGTATGATGCTGACAAATACTTGGATGTTATCTTGGAAGTGTCTGGGAATACCTAGAGGGTTGTAAGTGGGAAGATGTGATTACTTTTCATTTGACAGTCTTTCCGCACTGTGAAGAACAAAATGGTAGATCCAGAAGTTAGAGATAAAGGTATCCAGGAGATTCTACTACAGGGATCTAGGAGACAGGATGAACACAACAGAGGGATAGCTAGTGGAAACATTATTATGCTGAATTGAAAGCAGAATTGTTCACCTACAAATCGTTTCACCAATGATGAAAAAGAAACTGTTTGTGGGGGAAGATGGCTCTCAGTTTTCTGACTCAGGCAATCAGAAGGAAGTTTGCCAAGCAGGAGAGATGATTCAATGGTTAAGAGCACTGGCTGTTCAGAGAACTCAGAGCTCAATTCTCAGCACCCACATGGTGGATCACAACCAGTTGTAACTCTAGCTCAAGCGAATCTGATGTCCCCTTCTTCTCTGGCAGGAGGCATGAATGTGATGCACAGACATACATGTAGGCAAAAACTACCTAAACCTACAAAAAGAATCTCCTTTGCTCTTTTTACTCAGCTGTAATTTTGGCTTTTGTAGGAACTTTCTGTGAACTCCTCTGTTTCCTCTGAGGAGCATTGCTTGCTTGACTTGGTCTGAGTTTAATAGTCATTGGCTTATAATTTATTAGAGGAATTGGCCACTGTTCTCAAAATAACAAATTAGATAAGAGCCTCCCCCCACTTCCTTTGGTAGGGCTGTTGTAGAGCGTTTCCTCTGTACAGGGTTTCTATCATGTTCATAGGACAAGGCCTCTTTTTTGAGGGATATGCCTGCCATCCTTTGTTCTGTTCTACATACCTGAGGATTTATACAGCTGCTGTTGTGTGGATTGGTAAGTTTACCCACAATCTGTAATGTCTTCTTAGCTTTCTACTATGGAGGATAACCATAAAATATCTCAGGAACAGGGTTCTCAAGTTCATTTTCTTTTGCTGTTGTTCTTTACCATCCATTAATACAGTTAATATGTATGCCCTTAACCTTTCTATGTATGCTCAACAGTCCCAAAGCTTAGAGTACAGACTCAGGCTCCAGCTTCTGTAGGGTAACCATGCATCATTCCACGAAAACTGGGGGAGTTAATGTTGGTTTTTAAACCCTTTACACCTTATCTCATTTCTCCTGTCACTTTCTCAATTTGAGGAACATCCATCTTAATCTGGCTCTAAAGCTTGATGATCATCTTTAATACTTCTCTTATCACCAAGGAATATCATTCTTGAAACAGCTTTCTAATCTATTTCATCCTTTCTTTTCCAGGCATCACAGTTCTGATTCATGTTCCCACTATTCCCAGCAGATGACTGGAGAAGCATTTTAACAGTCATACTCTCTATTCCCTTTCTCCTTCTTCCAGAGCTTTGTTTCACAAGAGACGCGTACGTGATCATCTTACCGGCCAGAAAAACTCACCACTCATTATTCTCATAAAAGGAACCTTTTCTAGGTTGCTGCCAATCCATGCAAGGGTGGTGCAAAGGAATCTCGCTTGGATGGTGGAACATTTGGGTTCACTTCTGACTAGAAGTAGTTAATGCTGTCATCTTTGTAAGTCACTCTGGATGTCTTTTATTCCTTCATCTCTAGAAATAGGTGTTCTCCCCCGAGTGTCCTGCTCAGAGGTACATGTCTACCTTCGAATGTTTTGCAAATAACTTGACTCACACCAGGGTACTTAACTACAACAAACCTACTAATGATTTTTTGTTGTACTGTGTATGTAGAATGTGCTACATCCATTCTTGTTCTGTGTACCTTTGCTGTCACATTTGTTTAACATTCATGTATACTTCCTTTTTTCCCCCCTTTGCTGAAATCTTACTCATCTCTCAAGGTTCAGATCAAATTCAGCTTTCTTCATCAGCCCTCCTGATGACTGAGTTAGAATGAATCCTTCTTCTGGAAGAAATCTTGTACTATTGTACTCACAAATGCTGCAAAGTGTTGCAGTTGTTCAGGTATCCATCTGCTTCTTTCAAACAAACTCCATCATCTTTCAGTGGGGACCCACCCTGTGCAGTCTTATTCGTACCTCTAGTCTGGGCTCTTACAGCATCAACAGATATTTGTTGGTTCACTCCATGACATTATAAACATTTCACGTATTAAGGAACAACAGCCAATTTTAAATTCATCATTAGAATCTCTTTATTAGATTTGACTGATGAACTTCTAAGTGAATCTTGGACAACTGAAATAAAATCAAATTTAGCCTAAAGAGATAGATATAAACAGTAAATGCACTTTCCTGTTTATACTAAATTCTAAAACAAAGAATTGGAAAAGGTGCTGGGCAATGAAGGAATGCTTGGGTTAGACACGGCTTTTCATAGCAGCACAACTGAAACACACATCCCTTTGTTCATATAATCTTTTATGCAATATCTAACCATATTTTTAGTTGTATTTCATATCCCCAGTTATCTATCTTTTTTTTTTTTTACTTAATATTATCTCCTGTGTGCTGAAAGGATGGTCTCATGGAGATAGAAATTGCTTGGTCAAAATACTTTGACAAGCCCTTATATTCCTGTTTGAAGGTGTTGACCAGGTTGAGAAGTTTTTACCTTTAAATACTCATTAAATTGGACTTAGACTACAAAGCTGTAATTTTGTCTTTGTACATAAAGGAGCGTGATTAATTGCTGTCTATTGAAAAAGTCAGTTAATGGAATGAAAAAGAAACCAGACCCAGTATGAGACTGCCTCCTTTTCAGGGTCAGAAATGCTCATAAGGCACTTGTCTGATTTAGGCTCTTCAGATGTGGAGATAAAAATGCTAGCTAATTGTATCTTTAGAATGGGATAAACACTTGGGTCTTTCTCTGAGATTCAGCAGCGAGGGTCAGCCTCGATGATGCTTGCCATCTGAAATTGGACTGCCACAATCAGAGTAATTTTCCATTTAGGAGCCTCCTGCAGAAGCTGAACTCTGGCAGGCCACTTTAGTCCTGCGCGCTTGATAACTTTGTGGCCTTTGTAGCACTAGGGGTAAAGGAGAGGCTAGAGAAAAATCTTCCCATATCTTAGCAACTAATTGATTTATTTAGGATTCATGGCATTCAACAGACATCCTTATTACTTGCCTTGTCTTGTCCTAAATCCATCTTGGAACACTGTGACATAGAAAAGCAATTTCTTCCTATGGAGATGCTTAAGTAATCTCACAGTGTGCAATAATGTCCAGTGTTCAGTCTGTCTCCACAGCATGTTACTTCTTCAGTTTTGTGACCTAATTTGAGTGAATGACATGCACTTTTTTTTTGAAGGGGGGAGGATTTTTGTTTGGATGAGTGAAAAGAGGAAGAAAATTGCACATTCAAAAGTATTTCATTCTACGATAAGCGAAATGATGCAAGCACCAATATTTCTATATGGAAATCAGGCCAAGTAAACAATGCTGTAAGGTGTTGGACAAGCACAGCATTATTTAATGAGGCATAGTTGTGCCACTTACTTGAACTGTTTAAGAATCATTGTTAGCATCTGGTGAGAGACTGCCAGCTTTCACAGCTAACACACAGAACCATGGATTGGTTATGAGACAGAATAAAGTACTTTCGCTCATTTTCCTGCAGGAGCTCTTCCTCCCTTTCTCTGTCAATTTTAAATTCAATTCTCAGTGGTCATTCAGGAACTAAGACTTTATGCCAAAGCCCATTTAACTTATGGCCCTGTATTTTAAATATTGGGGAAAGGAATGTTTAAGTACCTGGGAGAAATCTGTCTTGAGACAGAATTAAGTAAATGGAGAGTAGGTGAGAAAAAGTGAAAGGATCAGATTTATCCAGTGGGATAAGAAGGGGTCACTGGGGGATTTGGGAACCAATGCAGAATGCATCAGACATCAGGTAATAGTGAGTCAGTAACTGTACTGGACACATTGTTGGGCAGTAAGATTATAGATTGTAGATAGAGAATAGAATCATAATAGGTGTAAGGCTTATAGAGGAGGCTGGATCCAATCATACATTCCCAGGGGAAATGGATTTCTGAGTTGATTTTTAAAAAGTCAGATTGTAAGTGATTTGCCATAATAATTTAAGAAGCACAGATTTGTCTAAATGGCTTAATCTATGTAAGAATGTCAATTATTTTTTTCTTAAATGAATGTCAAAAAAGTCATAGTTCCAAGACAATTTCATTTTTCCTGAACAAATGCAATACAGGGATTCCTATGTATAAAATTTATTTGGAAACATAACTCTTTTGTCCTGTTGACTGGCCTTAATTATTTTTCATTTTTCTTTAGAGGATCAGAAGGTTTGGCTGCTTTTTCTCTCTGAGGATAAAGCTAGAACTTTCGAATGGCCGGGAAAATAGATGCATCCTGTACTTGCTACCCAATAGAACAATGTAGCTGAAATTATTACTTTTATGAGTATTAATACTGAATTATGCTACGAATGGTCGAATATCATATGATAAAGGAGCTCTGTAAACATGAAATCACAGAGTTAAACAACAGCTGCATCATCAGAGGATATTGGAAATTCACTTATGTAGATTTAGATATGAGAAGGAGCATGGGATGTGTTAGCTTTGGAGATGAGGATGTGGATAAACTTGCTCATGTGTTGTGATTATTTGAAGACTATTCTGGTTTATCCAGCTGTTCTTCCTTACTGGATTGATAGCAGATTTTTAATATACTGGTTTTCTTTCATGTTTCAGCCACCCATGGATGACTTATGCCATTAAGTAGTAGGGTATAAGATGTTTTCTGGTAATGCCTGACCTCCAATAATCATGGAATGACACCTTTGCTCTAAGTAGACAGAGAACCAAGGGTGAAGATTAGTGTCCTGCTTTAAATCTCTTGTATTTATGTTAGAGATCTAAAATAAAAATTTAAGGAAACACTTCTTCCGTTTTCTGTGTTTCATTTCAGTGTAAAACATTTGCAGAGTACTATATCAGAGAATAGCTCCAGACATGTGGATATATTGTCTTAGGGATCATCTCTGATGTCTCTTTTGGTTCCATGACCTTCTTATAGATGACAGAGTGTGTCCTGTCCTCTGATAATGCTTCTCACCCACTTCCCTGAAGCATCCTTTGAAGTTGTGAGGACACAGGGACTAGTGGATCATAGACCACACAGAGAGGGAAGACCCTTGCTAGATGATGACTTTAGCTGTAATTCTATCTTTCACTGCTCTATTTGTGACAAGAGTAACTTGAAAGACAGTTTGAGGGCCCTTCCTGTATTTCTCAGATATATTCATTTGGGACTTTTCATTTTTCACAGAACAAAGTTATCCATCTATGCATCATTGTTGATTTTCTAAAATCCCCTTAGTGATAGAATTGTCAAATACATCAAAAAAATTTTTTTATGAAGCATATTTGCATTACAACACTAAACATTGATATTAAAGTGTTTGTAGAAAGTTCAAACTTGAGTCTCTCTCCTGTATTTTCCTTTACAATCTTATCTGGGACAGCCTTTGGAGTTTACTATTATTTTCCCTCCCATGTCCTCAGGTTGGGATTGATGTATGATGACTCAAAATACATTTTAATATACTAAGAATGAAGCCACATCAAAGAAAAGACTCATAATATATGTGATTGACCATGAACCTTTCAATAGTCTATTTCACTGAGATTGTTTTGGGAATGACTTTATATACTGTACTCTGTAGAACCTTTGGGTATATTTAGGACTTCTTTTCAAACTCCTGCCCAGGCTTTCCTCCTATTTTGCTCTCCTAAAACCCTGGCTTCTGTCAAAGGGAACGGGGAGGCCAGAGAACCTGGCAGTCTTGCTAGCTGATGTGACAGTGGGGCTGGAGCAATAAAGATGGCTTTCCTTCCACAGATCCAAGGAAGCAGGTAATAAGATTATAGCTGTTTCTTAGAAAGAAAGCTGCCCCTCTACAATTTCCCAGCTTCCATTTTTAATAGTTAAGGGGATAGGTGAATTCATCAAGCTCTGGCAATAGTCCCCCACTTTACTTAGCTCCCATCTCTCTTCCATTATGTTACTTGAACCAGCAGGACCGATCCCATCATGAACTTCACTTATAACTATGTCAGTTACCAATGTATTGATGGGCATGGACTCTCAAACAACCCTGCCCGCTTGCCCTTTATCCTTTTTTTCCCCCCATATCCAGAAATCTGTTGCCTCTTCAGCAATAAACGGACCACTGTCATGGACATCCCTGTGTCCTTGGCTTTTCCTATGCAAGCTTCTTTCATTTTTTTTTTCCTAAGCAAAACCTGAACATCTGATAGTATCACCTCTACTGTGCTACCTTCCAGTGTAATGCTTTCCTCTCCCATATACCCAGTGAAGAGAAGACAGGCAGCTTCTTTTCTCTTTTCTTACTACTTCTAGGTCATTCTTCCTAAATTTTTCTTCCTGAAAAGTAGTCAGTGCTCCCTCCCCTGATATCAAGTAGTAGTTATCACCCACTGCACCTTTAGTTGTGAGCAACCATGTCCCACTTAGCCCTTTTGGAAATCCCTTCTCATCTTTTGAAGATTTAGCTCCAAGCTTGCTCTTCTACCAACACCACTCTAGTCACAATCTTAATTATTTAAAAATCCATGTGCACGGTTTACCTAGTGCTCTACGTGTTCAATTTCTTGGCCCAGTTTTAGCTCAGACAACCTCCTGTGGCCATGATCTTGATGCTTTCTTTACTCAGACACATCCATTAACTCAATTTCAAACATTTCATTAACTGATTACCACCCATCCTTATCTTCCCAGTTTACTCAATTACTTCACGTACAGCAATCTTCCAATGCCTCCCACAGTCTATTATTTTTTCTTCGTTCCTAACCTCCTTTCCTAATCCCCGATCAATTTTGAATTTTGTAGTCAACCATTATCCTCATTTCCTTGCAAACACTTTTAACTCCCTTATCCTCTTTCTTTTTGTTAGCACTCATTTAGCTAAATCACAATATAAGCCTTCTGAACACACACAGGGATGGCCAATTTAGCTTAAAAATGAGATGAGAGCTGTGTAAGATGGTGTATCCTAGAACTTAGGTGGCAGAGGCAGCAGCATCTCTGAGTTTGAGATTATCCTGGTCTATGTAGCATGTTTCAGATTAGCTACGGCCACAGTAAGACTCTGTCTCAAACAAACAAACAAACAAAAAGACAGACAAACAGACAAACAAAAAGTCTCAAAACAAACCAACCAAATGATAATAAAAATTGATCATTAATGTTATGGTAAGCCTTGAGCTTCATCTTACCAATGCATTTATTGTTCTCATCTAAACTAACACTACACTCACACACACACACACACACACACACACACACACACAAACACAGTATCTGCAGGGCCTCTCCATAATTACTCTTACTCTCACTTGACAATGTTTCTTTGTATTTCACTGATAACATAAATGTTGTCAGGAGAAAACTTCTACATGCTCTCATTATCTTCTTGTGTCTTAACATGCATTTCCTACCATCTCTTTGACTGTAAATGGGCTATTGATATTCTGGGCTGAAGACAAACCTTCCAGATATGATTAGATGCCTTCATGCCTTCCCTACTCAAGACTTTAGTGATTCTGTTTTTTTTTTTTTTTTTACTTTGTGGACCACACATCTTTCTATTTTTTTGAAATATTCTAAAAAGAACATATGTATTTGTCATTTTCCCGATATTTAAAAGTACCCCCTTGTTGGAAACAAATATTCTTGGTGTTGTACAAAGAAACATAAGAACAAAGCAAAAGTAACTCAGTAAGATAATTTTGAAGAAAGGATATACAACAACTCAAGCTGATTAACAAATACAGCCTGTTCACTTTCTAAATATTTTAATATAGGTAATGTCTGTGTCTTTTCCCCCTTGGTCAAGGTAAGACACCATTGTCTTTCAGAATTAGCTAGTTTTTTTAATTTTTATTTTTTACATTAATTATAGTTTATTCATTTTGTATCCCAGCTATAGCCCCCTCCTTTATTCCCTTTCAATCCTACCCTCTTTACCACATCTCCTCCCATGCCCCTGTCCAAGTCTACTGATAGAGGAGGTCCTCCTTCCCTTCCATCTGACCCTAGCCTATCAGGTCTCATCAGGACTGGGAGCAATGTCTTCCTCTGTGGCCTGGTAAGGCTGCTCTCCCCTCAGTAGGAGGTTATCAAAGAGCCAGCCACTGAGTTCATGTTAGAGACAGTCCCTGTTCCTCTTATTAGGGTACCCACTTGGATACTGAACTGCCATGGGCTACATCTGTGCAGAGGTTCTAGGTTATATCCATGAATGGTCCTTGGTTAGAGTATCAGTCTTAGAAAAGACCCCTGTGCCCAGATTTTTTTGGTTCTGTAGCTCTCCTTGTGGAGCTCCTGTCCCTGTCCCTGTCTCCTGAGCAACCACGTGGTGGCTCATAGCCATCTATAATAAATTGACTAATTTTAAAAAGTTAGTAAAAAGGAAATGAAATGTGTTTATGGGAGGGTGTTGGGTTGAGGATTAGGAGTGGAGTTTGACACCCTGGGCCATCAAGTTCTGGGACTGTATCAGCTACCTTGCATAAACATAAATTTTAAGGATTGGGTGAGATTAATAAAAATTTCATGAGGCAGGAAAGATTTCTAAGATATTTGCTTACGGTGGGCTAAGTATCTTTGACAGAAAAAATTATTACATTGTGATCTCCACTTTCTACTCTAGATGTTGAGCGTTCTCCTTGAGAGTATCTGAGTTTGCTTACTCACTGTTTTTACTTTCCTCCCTTTTGTGTGGAACTTACATACACCCTACTTCATTACTAAAATTAGTCTTGTTTAAGTCCTTCATGTTGTTCTCATCACTGAGTGTAAAAATTATAGCTCAGATGTCTTCTCACTTAGTCTTTCACAAGTGGCTGATATAGCTCATCCTTGACTTCTGAGGCTTAAATTTCCTATCATCTTTCTAGACATTTCTCTACTGGGTCCTTTTGTTTCTGTAAGTCTTTAAATGTGGGGAACTGGGTGAGTTCACTCTTTAAGCATATGCTCTTTTCTATGTTCAGCTGAAGAAGAGGCTGCCACACCTTTCTAAGCATGACTACATGCTTGTTAGTTTATGTCTCATGCCTGAATCACTCCTGTAAATTCCAATATCCAAATATTCCTAACTATCCCAGATTTACCAATGACTGTGAGGCCTTCAATTGATATATCTACTAAATATCACACACTGAAGATGTACAAAACAGATTTGCTTGAATTCCATCATTTCCAACTGTCCCTCTACAGATACATCACAAATTTTAAAAATCTATTGCCTATTAGTTTCTAAAAGTCTTGGTTTTGTCTTTAGACTCTGACATTCTGTCATTCTACATTTGGTTCTTTACAATTCTTCTGGTTATACCTTCAAAGCTTAGTCTGAGTTATGTTCCATTCTTATCAACTATCTGTAGCTCTTGAGTGACTTGTCCCATAGAGTACAATAGATAGACAATCCTGCTTCTTCTCTTGGCTCCCCTCCCTCATTGGCTTCTTTTCTACCAAGGAGATAAATATCTTGAGAGGTATTGTCAAGATTAAGACCTTGTCAAGATTAAGACTTAGTTGAGATGTATAACTTAGTTCTTTTCATTCCTACCGATCTGGCTCTCCACATCCAGTTAGACTCTAGATTATTGCTCCCCAGGCCTCTCTGACTTCATTTCTTATTGTTGTCATTAATACAAACCACACAAGATTTTTTACTTCTTACCTGGTTCCATCTCAAGGCCTTTGTACTCACTGTTCATTTATTAGAAATGGTTTTCCCTTGCATTTCTGCAAGATTATTTCCTATGCTTCGATCAGAAATTTTATTCAACAAATCTCTTCAGGGAAAGCTTACCGATATATTTTATTCAAATATGCTTCCTTACATTCATCTGAGTACTTCTTTGTAATTTAATAATTAAGATATTGTAGGTATTTAACAGTCTAGAAATTCTTTTAATAATTTTATTTACTATATTCCCCATTATAATCTAAACATAGTGAAGGCAAAATTGTTTTATTCTCGCTGTGCATCTTTGGTGTGTTAGCACATACACAGTGTTTACACATTCGTTGAAATGGATAGATGAAATTCTGCACACTGGTATTACCACGACAATGAGGAATAGAAAACAAGTAACACTGTGGATTTTACTCATTTCCTTCTTAGTATTTAATGGATGGAAACATGCTTTCTAGAAGCTCATGGAAGGAGCATGCTAAACTCTGGACTTAGGACGCAGGATTATTTTAAGCGAACAAGTGATGCTTTTGTGACGCTTAGCCTTCTAAGAGATTGGGTTACTATAAGGGAAAGTCGGTGCAGCCCGCATGCGGCAGACTGTTTCAGCAAATTGACAGAACAAGGAGCAGGATTTATGGCAAGAATCACTAGGCTCTCTGCGCTAATGCACATCATCTGTGTCCTAAAAAGGAACAGGAATCAGGAGGCACAAGCATATGAGCATAAATAAAGTAGAATTTCTCACTTTTTCTCAAGAAGTGATATTAATATTTTCTGTACCTTGACTTCCTTGAGGGTCTGTGATTATCAATTGATATGGATATGGGAAGGTACTATAGCTTCTGTAAGGCTCGCGGATGCAGGGATTTTTTTAATTTTTTCTTCTTTAAAACACCACTACTCAGCAATCGTGCAGTAAAGAGTGTGAGGCAATTAACAGTAAACAGCTACCAGGATGAAAGCCATGCTTCATGGTTGGCTACTAAAGAGAGGCAGAATATGGATAAAGTAACTCGTGTTGATGGAGGATTGCCTTCTGCAGTGTATAAGAGGTTAGGACAACCAGTTTCTAATTGAACAGAATTTCTCTGTGTAGTTTGGAGTTG
Source organism: Meriones unguiculatus (assembly GCF_030254825.1). NCBI lineage: Eukaryota > Metazoa > Chordata > Mammalia > Rodentia > Muridae > Meriones > Meriones unguiculatus. Next base: position 82,442,196 of record NC_083357.1, on the reverse strand, counting down.
GCTTGCACAATCCTGATGCTATAAATATCTGAAGAGGAAAAGGGATGGGAGACATAAAGTAGGTATCAGGAATCTGTGTGCCCAATAAACCACATTTGACCAGAAACTGTAAAAGGCAAGAATCCGGTGGAAGGGGTCACTAGAGTCTTCTAGGTAAGTAACTTGGTTATTCTTTCAGGGTGAAAAACGAAAGATGGTAGGCTGCTGTGACTAGGCTAAAGGTCTAGGCCAAAGGTCACAGGCTTTGGGATTGAGTGGACCCCTGGTCTGACTTACAGGAGTGATGAAAGGTGATGGATCTGAATGCAATGTGGCCAACTGGAAGACCTGCATTATGCCCGCTTTGGGGTCTCACCCTTTGTCATTGTGGAGTTTTTCCATATTTCTAAACCTTCACAGCAGTTTAATCCTGTCTCCTCTTTTATAGTGGTCATAAAATTATTCAGCCTTCTTTTAATATACAGCTGCTGCATTTGCCTCTCTGATCTCCCGAAGCACTGTGTGCAGAGTATTCCATTTTACTGGTTTTTAAATTTTCTTGCTGCACTCTTTCTATGAATAGTTATTCTCATTTTGTGCAATGGCATTTTAAGCTTGGAATTGATAACTTTGTTCCCCTTTTCCTAATCTTAAATAGTGCAATTAAGTTCCTTTCTAACTATGCATATTGTCAGACCAAAGAAGCCAAAGTGCTTAAAAACAAAACAAAACAAAACAAAAAACAACTTTTGACTGCCTGTCAGTCCAGTCAGACACTCAACCTCCCTTGTGTACCTACTCTGGGTTCTCCATTAAGCATGCTGCATCCTTCTGTATAATAACCACCAGCAGCAATTGGGAGCACCTTTGAAAAACCATCATGTCATTACCTGAGAAAATCTTCTATTTAAGTAACTTTTTTGTCCCCAAAGATACTTGCTGCTCTATGGCAACAATCTCGATTCCCCAGACAGCATCTGCTTAATGGAAAAGCATGCGTATGCTATGGCAAGTCAGCATGTGCCTCCTTGCCGGGAAGTTTATCCCCACTTAGTGTCCTCCCGAGGGCAGAAGTTGTAAGGGTTGGGAGAATGGTCAAACAGGTCTCATGCAGGAAGCGATGTTTGCTGTTGCTGCAGGCTGGTCTTTTAAGGTGGTCAGCCAAAAGCCAAATGATAGGTCCAAATAAAATCAAACGGAACACTGAGCAGTTGCTAGAGGCAAAGAAAAGTGTCAATCTAGCCTTTTGCTACAGCTCTGAGTTAAGCAGAGTGTGTGTGAGAGCCTTGGCCTGGCCTGGGATGCCACTTTGCAATTCGAAGCTGGCAGAGCACAAGCGCTGGTTCCTGTTAGTATCTGCAGATTTTAGTAGTTCTGCCCATTTTCCTTTTATAAAAAAGAATCCCTCCAAAGGGGTCCATCATTTTTACAGTCCGTGTAATTTTCAGCTTTTTGAAGTGTCCATGTGGCTCTTATCTCAGGGATGGTTTCCCTGCCTTTGTTATGAAACTGCCTCATGGAGGGAGGGAACGTATTTGCAGGGCCAACAAACAGATGGCTTTGAAGTGATTTAATACTATCTCTTCAGGGATCACACGTGGGGCAGGCCTTTCCTGTTATGAAATAATAATGGGAAGCGAGGAAGCATCAGCTGGTATTGTATTTCAGGTGTGATAACATCTAGAAATGCAGATGAGCATGACAGAATAATACAAATGATGGGTTCGATTCTGCAAGCAGGCTCAGACCAGGTCAGACCCATTGAGATTGTTTAACTGATCTTCACAAAATTTTACCCTGAGTGCCAGATGTAAGGTAGATAAATAAACTCAGCAATCAAAATAATAATAATAATAATAATATCCCAATGAAGTAGTAAAAAATAAAATAAGCCTGCAATCATGATGAAAATATCAAAACTTTAAATACCAGTGTATTATTTCTTTTTTTGCCCTGGACTCCAGTACATGTTAAGGTGACATTAGAATTTTCCTGTGTCCTGGGGCAGGATGGCATCTTACTAATGTCTGCTATGCAGGTACAATCCCTAGCATGGTTCTTAGGAATGTCTAAGGTTTGGAACATGTGCCAGAGAACAACCTCATACCAAGTTCATCCACAGTTGAGTTCTGTGGCTATCCCAGAAGGCATTGATCAGCCAGTGGATTGATACTGACTCTATTTTGTGGTGATGTTCTTAAGTTCAATACCTCCCAGATAGAGAGAGATGGTGGCTTCTGAGCTGTTTTATTTTATATATTTTAAAATTACAGGTTTACTGTAATGAAGGGAAGTTAGAATATCACTATCAGGGTAGCATCATTTAAGAACTTCAAAGAATACTCATTCTTGTGTCTTACATTTTATTTAATATACTGCCATGCAGAATTTTTGTAGTTTCATAATTACTTAATATGAATCACTGAGAATTAAGGGACACTCATCTACTCAATATTATCCTGCAAAGTTGTACTGTGAAGCATCTCAGACTGCTTCATCACTCTGCCACACTTCCACTTAAAACTTTTATCTAAATTGAGGACTACCATACAGGAAACGATAGGTTGGATCTAATTCCCTGTTCATAGTTTATCTCAGTTGCAGAACTGAGCATTGTTCTGAGGTCAAAATGAATTTTCTTCATCATTTCTACTGTCTCTAATTAATTTACCCATTACTAGAGCAGACTGGAAAGCCTGATTCACTCCATTCTTGCTTGAGAACTAAAGATTGAGAGTTAGTGTCCGTTATTTTTCCCAGTAGATATCCTTTCTCCAAGTTCATCCTACTCCCTCAAAATGAATGTCAATTCAATCCAGTTGTAGAAGAGTTGCCTTAATGTTCTATTAGTTGAGAAAAGATTAAAAAATTGACTGATAGAAGTATTTACTGATGAAAATAGATACTAATGATAAGACAATTTTGTGGACTGGATTTCTGTTTCTAAACAATAGCCAAGTTTTCACATGACGTTAAAATCTGAATATGTAATTGCAGACTGTGTTAAATGACGGGGGTATGGATATATTTTAGAAAAGATTAGGTTCTGCTCTTGGATGTAGTCGAACAGATAGAACATAATACAAATTAGCAATGGCCTAGGCAAGATGGGATTGTACTTATTGTCATTTGAAATCTAGGAAATAGTCAAAGTTGGTATGGTATTGGGAATCAGAATCCTATCATTTGCTTTGATCTTTTTTAAAATTTTATTTTTATTAATTACAGTTTTGCTTTAATCTTTTATTCTTAAGGCGACGAGCCAGAATGGCTAGTCCAGCTTCTATCATTGTGCTGACAGTCCAGAAAACAAGGAGTAGCAGATATAAAAAAGATCAAAGTTAGGCATTAGCTGTCCCTCAGTCAAAATATTTGAAAATTGCCACATATACAGATATGGTTTTGAAAGGTTGTACTTTAGGGCATCTCATCTCTCCAGCTATATGTACCCTCTACTTATATCACATTGTACAAATTAAGGAAAAGGGACATATCTAGCAGTAAGGGAAGTTGGTGGGCTTGAATATTCTGATCAACTTGGCATGTAGCAAAAATACTGAAAAAGAAGAATAGATGTTGTCTTGATACAACAGTCTCATGCAAAACAATTGCTGTAGAACATTGGGAAATCCTAGTTTCTTAAAGTCTGAATAACTTCCATCCAAGAGCTAGTTTCACACAGAGGCAATCTAATTGTTCACCATTAAGCATTTGAAATTTTTCATACATTACTTTTGGTCCTGTCCTTAAGTTTTTATCTTTGGTCAGTTTGTTTTAATTATTAAATCACTTTATTTGCACATGATTAGGCTAAAATTCCTTTTTGATTTTTATTTCTTAGTTATGACCTACTTTATTATTTTGGTTTTGTTCTTTTAAGGTAAAAATTAAAATATAATTTAATTAAATAATATGTCACACTTCACTCCTGCTACAATCTTTTTCTTTTCTCCTTTTGGTTTCACAATATCAAAATTTTATCAAGTTTTTTGCAAATTATCTTTACACATTTCAAAGAAATATATTGAAATATGGAGTTTCTAATTTTGAGATTATAGAATTTTTAGGATATGTAGATATACATTGCATCAGTTTCATGGAGATCAAGTGTCTGGAGAAGATGAATTACTTGTAATTTAGGAATGGGACTGTCAATTATGTTTGAAACTGCACAATGTTTATGATTCTCTACTTTTTTCTAGAAGGAATTATTAAACAGCAAGAAGCCTAAGTGGGGGATTCGTCTACTTAGGTAAATAAATTCTATAGTCTTGGAACATAGTAATAGTAAGACATGAAATCACTACTGCACATGTGTTAAATTCTAATGGCCAAATCATTAAGAACTTTAATGATACTCATTATTAGTGCTATGGCAACAAATCCCTCTTCGACCTTTAGTTTAATAGACCATTTTGTTCACAACATGGCCAAAGAAAAAAGGCCATTCAGTACTATTCTGTTCAATTTATTATTGTGTAATTAATTGCAAGTATAGATAGTTTATACTATTGAAAATTGTCAGGAGGTGGCACAACAAATAGAATCAGTTACAATGGGTCAACCTACCACTGTCCCAAAGTATTCTGCTTCTCCGTAGTGGCTGCTCACTTTCAAATTTTATACATTGCTCCCTCTTTTATTTGATTTTACCTGGTTGAAAACTGTAAGTCTGTCAAAGCCCTTGATCCCCAAACACAAGCGGCTATTTTTAAAGTCATTCTGATAAAGGATGAATCTATCCTTATGGAAGCTATACTTGTAGCGGTAAATTGCAACAATGCATCCAAGATTAACGAGGTGGGACCATAGAGATTTCGATCTTGCATAAATAAAAAAAAGCATCAAAATCTGTTTTAAGGTTAGTCCAGGGGGGCTAAGCAAGATCCTTATATCTTCCAGATCTTATTAATGTTCCCTCTGGATAATTGCTGCTACATAAGCTGAATTTATCTGCCAATGAGAAAGAACTAAATCAATAAAATTGGCCAAAAGAAAGAAAGCATATGATGCTCTTGACTGTACAATTCATTGCCTAAGCTGATAACAAGTAAATAACATTGACATATAGCCTCTCTTGCCATACAAGAGGAGGAAGGCAAAGAGAAATTGAGATGGATAAACGTTGCAGCAAATTTAGGTGCTATGTTACTTGTTGCTCTGATTAACATGAAGATTTTATCATTAGTCAAAGCCCCACAAAGCTTCAAATGATAATACATAAAAATTTCCAAGACTGTTAGCAAAGAATACAATTTTGGATTTTTAGATCTAATTTTCTTAGGGTTAATATTTGCAACATTCCCAATAACAGTAGAATAAAATGGGTATTAAATGCTGTTAAATAATTTTAGCATTAGTTAGCGTTTGTTAATTTTGTTTGTGGCTGAGTTTTAGAATTTGGCTCACTTCATAGTTTGTTGTTGTAGAATAAATAAAGATTTTATAAAAATACCAGTAGGGAAAACAAAAATTTTTCTTCTGGAATTAGAAAAGTTTTGTAATACCTCAAGCATGGTTTATAATAAGTCCTAGACATTCAGGTATAACAACTCCAAAGGCTTCAGTGAAAGTCTTTCTAAAGGCATCATGAATACACATGGTCAAAAAAATTTCTATCTTTTTCTTGCTTGGAAATGTAAAGTAGATGAATTTCTCCAAATGCTCTTTCAATGCTTGAGGAAATATAGGGGGACAGTCCACTATTCCTTTCTTAAAAGGCATCTTGTCCTGAAAAAATGCTTGGAGATCCACAACTCTGTTATAAAAAGAGGGTTTCACAGTAAGAACATACTTTGGAATAACTCATCAGCTGGTGACACTAGAAAACAATTCTGAAAAGAAACGTGTGAAGGACTGGAGAACTGACTACTCCCACTCCTGAAGACTCCAGTTCAATCCCTGGGCTTCACTTGCTGGAAGGAGAGAATCAACTCCAAGTTGTTCTCTGACCTCTACTTACATTCTATGGAACACAGACACAGGCACACACACACACACAGACACACACACACACACACACGCACACACACAGACACACAGACACACACACACACGTGCACACGCACAGACACCATTAAAATTATTAATATTTTAACTTAGTTTTTTTAAAGTAGGGACTAGAGACGAGGAACACATGTTCAAGCTGCATCCTGAGGACTCCCATAAATACATGGACACACACATGGCTCATCTACTCACACCAAGCTAATTGATGATATAATCAAGGTCTTAAGTGTCATTTGTTATACCCTTGCAAGTATCTGCTAGTGACCAGTTTGCTACAGGATATCATTTTTATTGCTGGTGGGAGTCAGTGATAGGTTCAGAATTATTGCTGGGTAATGACACCATTACTGTGTGTCGCTACTGTATTTGGTCTTGGGGCTATTTGTAACTTGTTTGCTTTCCAGCACAGAGCGGTAACTGTACAGGCTATTCTAAATGTGCACATTTGTTATCCAGATACTATAGATCAGGGTCAGCTGGGAAGCAACAGACAGGACATTCAGGGCTGTTGTATTCATGTTGAGTTATGTCTGCTCACCCAACCCAACACCATTCACTCTTGGCACTTTCAGATGGCGCTGGCCTCTATGCCAGTAATTTGTGCATATTTGTGATTGAAAGTAGGTCCAGTAAGGGAAGCCATATGGTTTGCCGTTCATGTCTGATGCCTTTGTGAGGTAACAGATGCAGAATTGAGCACACCTGGAATTCAGAGGCAGAAGCCCTGACAGAACAATCTGTTATGTAACACTGTATATGCTGGAAGTTTTGTGGGGACAAAGTCCCCACAGAAACAACATGCCTGCATATAACCCATGTCTTAATACATAACCTACACTGGCTGGTGGGCATTTATTTTTCATAGCTGGCTACATTTATACTCTCATTAGTTTCTTTACGACAAATGAATAAATATGGCAGCCCATAGTTTATTTGAGGGAATGAAAAGAATAGGGGTTATAATTTGCAAATGCAGGCATTTCCTTCGGTATATTATTTTGCAATAATGTGGTGATGTTTATAAGGAAATAGAGCACCCTTGCATTTGGTGAATGGTATGCCTGAGTATTGCTGAGTTTTATGTAAATAGATGTGATAGTTTTCTCTGCATTATGCTTCTTCTTTATTGATAGTAAGAATCCCTCTGGGCAGAGGTAGAGCGTGTTGCTCAGTGTCAGGTAGACTGTATACTTGGGTTGTATAAATCAAATATCACTGTATAAAGCTGGACTCTGGGTATAGCTGGGCTTATACACTATATAACTCTGGTATATTTGACAGCTAAAAGTCCTCTTACATCTTCATCATGTGATAACACAGTTACCCTGACTGACTGATAGAGAGGTAGTTTTAGCCTCATAGGAAAGTAGACATTTTATGATCTTTGATTTAAGGTCTATGTTGAACATTTCAGCTGCCACCTGGGAATTCACCAACTCATTCTGGAAGAATCTGGCATTTAAATATATATTTTTTAATGTGGGAAACAGTGGGACAAAGAAAAAGCAAAGATAATTATCTTGGCCAAAGGATTTGCTCCAGTAGCCAGCAATTGTGTTAGGCTAAGGAAAAGGAACCCATAGATAAAGAAGAGATTATGAGTGTTGCTACATTGTGCAGTTTAACATAAGAATTATAAAAGAAGTATCATTATTTGTCTAACATTATGTGTTAATAAAGTTATAAAGCTCAACAATGGACCTTTTTATTAATGTAGATATAAAATTTTAGAAACTTCCTCAGAGTGGAGAGACACCACGAAGAAATGGGTCTCAGGAAGATAAGTTTATACAGATAATAATATACAGATCTTGGAGAGTGAAAGCAAGATAAGGAGAGAAATGGCCAAGCCCCTGGGAGGAGTTATGTCATATTAACCCAAGTGTGAGTGAAGTCCAAAGAAAGGGATAACTTTCCCATATATAGTTCTAGTTCTTTATTCATCTTCCAACAAATTCTGCCTTGATAATAGAAGTTCACTTTTTAACAACAGCAATATATTAGAAAAGAAATGTTTTCAGGGAATGGTAGAGATGCAATGACCTTCACTTTGAGAAGAGCCTAAAGGGAACTCAAGAGAGATTTTGTTGTTGTTGTTCTTCTCTTTTCTTTTCTTTCTTTCTTTTTTTTGTTATAAATAATGTGATTAAAGGAAATACTGGTGCTTTTATGTGGCTACATTAGTGAGACTATATGCAGCAATCGGTTACCAGGTGCTGACTCATGGCTCTTCCTTCTCACCCAGATTATGTCATTATCCTGTATATGCCTTTCCTCCCTTCAACCCTTCATCACCATCACTGCTTCAAGGTGAAGCTAAGACATCTTTTCTTGGCCTCATCCTATTGTGGAACCTTAAAATGTGCAGAGAAACATTGGTATCTACTATTTGTTTTTTTTCTCTCTTGTGTAATTGCCACCACAGATATAAAATCCTTACAGTTGTATTTTTAATTTAAATCACATTCTTTCATTTTGTATCATTAGGCATTTGGGATATTGTTACTGAAACATGTATTTTGTCTTATCCATAATTAAGTCATCAACATTATGGTGTCTTGAGTAGTTAAAAAGATCAGGATTATTTTTAAAACATGTTTATTTATCTAACACATTTGTCAAATACACACATGACACCAAATCTCTGCCAGGTACTATTCTTAACACTTAACCAGTATTAAAGTGTCACAGATACAATAAGACATTTTATGGTGGAGTGAGAAGAGATTATTTTTGGCATAAATTATTCAGATTATTAAAGAATTTGTTGTTTATATTAAGAGTAGAAGACAGAAGAGTTTTAAATTAAATAGATAAGTCATACTGGAAATCCACATTATTCATCATTCCTTATAGGTGATATGTTAGCCATGTCTCCAAGTCCATGGATAGGCTTTTCAAAACTCCATTTATCAGATCACTTATTTAATGATAATGATCTAATATATATATTTAACATATATAATTATATTTATGTAGAGTTTAAATATATTATAATTACATATATAATTAAAATAGAATTATGTCGAGGAATTTTAGTTCAGCAACATGGTTGTTCTGGCAAGGGAACACATCTAAAGACCTTCTAGATCTATGTGATCCAGCTGGAATGCAGACACATCCTGGATTACAGTATGATCTGGCTGGAATATGGACATGTCCTTAGTATACATATTTAATCCCAAGCAATAAAAAGTAAGATTAGTTTAAAGAAGGAATCAGCCATGTTTAAAAAAGTGACATATAATTGAGATGCAGACAAAGCAATAAGTCAGGAAAATAATTGAGAGAATGAGTTAGAGATAGGTTAGAAATAGGCTTTGCCCAACTCTCATGAGAGCAGGATAGGAAGTAGAGTTCAGTTGGTGCAGTTCAGTTGAATTAGTGCAGTTTTGTTCAGTTCATATAGTCTGTGCAGTCAGTTCAGTTCAGTTTGTGGAGTTCAGAGGCAGTTTTCCCAAACAGCAATTTAGTCAGAATCCAAAAGGAGCCAGTTTGAATCAGTCAGCTTAGAGGGGAGTTTGTGCCAGAACAGCTGAGTTGAACCAGCCAGCCATCGTTCAGAGAGAACTAGAAAAGGTAAGTATACTCAGCAGTAAATATCAGAGGCTGAAAACACTCTAGTCCTAGGTCAGTAGATGGAGGCTGTCAGCTGAAACCTCCAAAGTCTAGGCTTACAGAATATCAGATTGTATGAAGTTTAGAAGCATTTAGGCCTATGTAGCTAAAACAGAGAAAGCAACACCCTGGGCTCACCTGAAGGGGTGTATTTGTACAGCTTGCGTATGTTTTCATCTTTCCCCCAACCTCAAAGAAAATGAAAGAAACATTTATAGAATTATGTGACTCCCCTGTTGTGGTGGTTTTAACTCCAGGCCCTAAGATCCTGTAATAAAGACTCATGCAACTCAAAATATATTTACATATACTTCGGTCATATAGTTAGGCTCCTCTCTGACTAGCTCATAACAAAATAACTTATTTATATTAATCTAGATTCTGCCACACGGCTGTTACCTCTGCTCAGGTACCATGCATTTAGCCTTCGCACATCTTGCTGTACAAATATCCTGTCTTCTCAGTTAATAGACCATCATCTCTTCATTGACAGGTGATGCTTCCATACAGTACACAAGATACTCTCCCTTTCAGTCCAATAAAAACCCTATTTCTTCTTATATTAAACCATAAACAATAAGAACAATTATGAAACAATTAAGAAAACCATCATGTAAGAAATACATTCAAATGTATTTAGCAACTTAGGAGAAAGTACTCTATTATTAATCCTATCTTGGTGAGCTCAGAGTTCTGAATTTAAGTCATTTCCTATCATAGTTTGTATTTATCATCCTAAAAAAAATCTGCTTAGCCCTGAAAAATATCTCTAAAAAACGGTTTCTTGTACCACAATTTCTGTATCCGTTTCTCAGTTGAGGGGCATCTGGGTTGTTTCCAACTCCTGGCTATTACAAATAAAGCTGCTACAAACACGGTTGAGCAAATGTCCTTGTTGTGTACTTGAACATCTTTTGGATATGTGCCGAGGAGTGGTATAGCTGGATCTTGAGGAATGCTATTTCTAATTGTCTGAGAAAGTGTCAGATTTATTTCCAGAGTCGTTGTAAAAGTTTACGTTCCCACAAGCGGTGGAGGAGGAACTTGGGTTCCCCTTTTTCCACAACCTCTCCAGCATGTGTTGTCACTTGAGTTTTTGATCTTAGCCATTCTGATGGGTGTAAGGTGAAATCTCAGGGTCTTTTTGATTTGCATTTCCCTGATGACTAAGGACATTTCTTTAAGTGCTCTTCGACCATTCGATATACTCTATTGAGAATTCTCTGTTTAGCTCTGTTCCCCATTTTTTAATTGGATTACTTGATTTCTTGTTGCATCTACACAATGGAATATTACTCGTCAATAAAAAACAAGGAAATCATGAAATTTGCAGGTAAATGGTGGGAACTGGAAAAGATCATCCTGAATGAGGTATTCCAGAAGCAGAAAGACACACAGGGTATATACTCACTCATAAGTGGATATTAGACATACAATATAGATAAACCTACTAAAATCTTTACACCTAAAGAAACTAATCAAGAAGGAGGATTCTGGCTGAAATGCTCAATCCCCATTTAAAAAGGCAAAGAAGATGGACATCAGAAGAAGGAGAAAACAGGGAACAGGACAGGAGCCTGCTACAAAGAGCCTTTGAAAGGCTCTACCCTGCGGGGTATGAAAAGCAGACAGTGAGATTTATGGCCAACCTTTTGGAAGAGTGCAGGGAACCTTATGAAAGAAGTGGGAAGTAGTAAGGTCTGGAGAGGACAGGAGCTCCACAACGAGAGCAATAGAACCAAAAAAATCTGGGCACAGGGGACTTTTTTGAGACTGATACTCTAACCAAGGACCATTCATGGATATAACCTAGAACCACTGCACAGATGTAGTCCATGGCAGTTCAGTGTCCAAGTGGGTTCCACAGTAATGGGAACAGGTACTGTCTCTGACATGAACTGATTGGCCTGCTCTTTGATCACCTCCTCCTAAGGGAGGAGCTGCCTTACTCGGCCACAGAGGAAGACAGTGCAGCTAGTCTTGATGAGACCTGATAGACTAGGATCAGAAGGAAGGGGAGAAAGACTTCCCCTAACAGTGTATTTGGGGAGGGGCATGGGTGGTGAATGGGGAGGAAGAGTAGGAGGGGAGGAGGTAGCGAGCTACGGGGGGGGGGGGGGGATACAAAATGAATAAATTGTAATTAATAAAAATAAACAAATAAAAACATTTTCTTAAATACTAAACAACGTGATCTTAATTGTGAGACTATAACTATCTAGTCATCAAATCCACCAGAGACTTGAGAAGGAATAAATACTACCTACTATGCAGAAAGTGTAGAGCAAGGAGCTTCCAAAATAATAAAAATGACAGAGACAGCTGCCTGCCTGGTCAATTGCTCAAGTTTTCTCTGCAATGTTGTAGCATCATCTTCGGCCTTCTGGTCTAAAATATCTGATAGACTTTTTTTAAGCAGAAATTATGAAAAAATGCCTACCTTGCCTTGGCAAAGCGTGTTAGTTGACTTTCCTAAAGTCCACATTTGAACTGCATACACTCTGCAATTGGATCAAGGGCAGTTTCTTGCCCAGTGGCTAGCTTGCCACACTTGAAGCAAACTCCATATGGAGGTTCCTCTATGCCCATCATCTTCTTTGAATTAGAATGGAGATGATGCTCACCAAGATAGATAGCAGAGTATTTTCGCATGTTTCCAAATACATTGTGAATATAATTCTTACATGATAGTTTTCATAATTGTTACTATTTTTATTAATTTATTTTGAAAGAAAAAGTCTTTTATTGGACTTAAAAGTGAAATTGTGGGCATAACTTTATTGGGCACTGTGTATTGTTTACCCTTGTCTTAGTCAAATGCTGGTTTCTCTATCCCACGATCTGGTTTCAATCCAGACATGGATCTGTTATGCTTAACCTCAGAATCTTCTGTCTCAAGTTTGTATCAATATTGCTCCTTATTCATTCTCTACCTTACCAATAAATTGCTTACCAGCCAACACTGAGCAAAAGAGAGACTAGTGTGGGACATCCAAATCCAGGGAGAGCAGGAGAAAGAGAGAGGAAGTGGGAGACTGAGCCATGAGGAGAGGTCTTCAAAGTGTCAGGAAAAGGGAGCTGGAGCCAACTAAGAATTTAAGATAGGCAAGTATTATGGAGATTTTGAATGAGAGAAGCTTGACTAGCTTGGAGGTTAAAGATGGAGTAATAATTGCTCAGTATTATGCTCAAGGCTAACTAAATAAATCATAGTTTCTCTGTGTCATTATTTGGCTAAAGGCAAACTGCAACTGTACCAATTTATGCATTTATGTCCATACTAATTATCATATTACACCCCACATTCCTCCCTACAACCCATTTCATTCAACCTCCAGTCTCAAAATTGGTAGCTTTTCCCCTTTGTTTTTCTTAAGTGTGTAACAATGTATAAATATAACCTGCTGAGTTTGTTTTTTGTTGTTAGTGTTTATATGGTTTTTGGTCTGACCACTTTACACTGGACAACCAATGTCTCAAAGAGAGCCTAATTCTCTTTTCTTCAGCAGTCAATAATTGCCTGTAATTCTTTGTCTAGGAGTATGAGCTCACAAAATTCCTCCTTTTTACACTAACAAGTCTATCATTCTGGTCCTATTTATGCAGCCATTTCTATAAGAGAGTGTTGCACAGCATACATCCTGGTATTACAGCTCCTACATTTTTTTTTGCCCCCTTTTCCACGATATTCAATGAACCACAGATGCAAAAACTGTGGAAGGGATGCATCAATTGGGGCTGCCTCCTCCCCCCCCCCCCCCACCGTCCATTTATCTCTGCCTTGTGGTTTTCTGTGATGGCCTTCATTTGCTGTAAAGAGACATTTCTTATCTTTGGGTAAAAGGACAAGATTTACAATGGAGTAAGGAATTACACTGGTCTAGCAAAGTGGTGGTAGTAGATTCTCTAATATCCATGACCCCATTATCCCCAGTAACTGTCTCTGTTTTCAGCATGAGGTATGATATCCCTACTTTTGAGTGTTCCTCATGTCCAATTAGATGGATCTTGGTTACCACTTAATGGACAAACATTTTTAACAAAGGAAAGACCCCCAAAGTCATCCATAATTAGCCATAGTAGTGGTGGTATCACCCATGGGCTAGTGTTTTATCATTTCATCGTTTCTTTATTTTAGGTTTGGCTTTTATGAACAAACTAATTGTGAGAAATTAAAATATTTACTGTGGAACGTGGATGCAGAAAAAAAGATTTTGGTTTGTATAGAAGAATTACAATTAAATTTCTGTTCTTACAATGTATCTAAACAGCAGTAATAAGAAACAGAGCTGGGTGTGTTGTACCACACCTTCAATCCCGGTACTGGGAAGGTAAAGGCAGCTGAGTATTTGTGAGTACATATCCATTGAGACCCTATCTGAAAACGAACAAAAATCCACAAAAAAATAGTTAAAAATCGTTGAAAGTGTTTCAGAGTGAAATGAGAACAGACAATTATGAAATCTAAGCTGTTAAATATGACCTTTGATCCCAGTTATCCAGACAAGGTGTTATGCTGAGTCTTGACATAGATCTTGCATAATCTACAGCTAAGTCCTGATCTTCTCTAAAATGTCACAGATCTAAACAGAACAGTACATTGAATTAATCAAAGCAGTGGACAAAACATTCTATCATGACATTTACATGATAATATAGAAGCACAGAAGAAAATGACTAAGAAAATTCTTGACAGTGAAAAACGCTGTGGAGAAATTTAAATATGATGATCACTTGAGGGTTAGTGATCAGTAGAATTTCTTTGAGTGAATTGCTGGGTGATGAGAAAATGCTGACTTGGCAAATATGTGGAAGCAGAGCATGCTTGGGAAAAAGCAGAAAGTAAAGGGACTCTAAGACAGAATGACTTTCAGAGAATCAAAAATAAAAGGTGATGCCATCTTCCTGAGACAGTATGAAATTAAAAAAATATATATGTATATATAATACCAGTATATATATTCTGTAAATATATACCAAATTGTATATATATATATATATATATATATATATATATATATATATATTGACTCACAATGTAGAATCTGAATGTTATTAAATTTCAGGAGGGGGAAATACTTAAGTTGGGCTAATTTCTTCACCTTTTCTAGCAGGACATCAATACAGGGGTGTTAGTATAATGTTCTTGTGGAATGTATACAATTTACTCTTGTTCATTCAAATGCTGATTTCTCAATCCCACTCTGGTTTCAATGGAGATATTGCATTGTGATGTTTACTCTAAACATCACCTGTCTCAAGTTTGTGTAAACATTCCACCATTTGTTCTCTGTATTGTCAACAAAACAACCAGCCAATGCTGAGCAATAGAGAGAAGAGGGTGAGACATCCTGGTCTGGAGGGGAGGAGAAGCAAGTGAATGGGAGGAGTTAGAGAGCAGAGTTCAGCAGGAAAGGACTTGGAAACATGAGGAATGATGAACTGGACCTAAGATATAACTAAAGACAAGTATAATGTGGAAAATCTGAATGGGAGGAAACTATGTGGGCTTGGAGGTTTAGAATGGAATAACTATTGTCCAGCATTGTTCTCTGGGTTAATTAAATACATCCCAGTCTCTGTGTGGTGATTTGGATATACAGCTGGTTTAGGAATAACCACTGTTTAACTAAAAGAGGAATCAATATTAAATGTTAATAACTCACGACAGTGGGACTCTAAAGTTAACACACATTGCTCAACAGTATAATGATATTGTATTAGTGTTACGCTTGTTGTGATAAAACACCATGACCAAATCAATTTGGGAAGGAAAGTGTTTATTTGGGTTCTATTGCACATCACTGTTCATCACTGAAAAAAGTCAGGACAGAAACTCAGGGAAGGAACCTGGAGGCAGTAATTGATGCAGGGGCCATGGAGGGGTGCTGCTTACTGGCTTGCTCCTCATGGCTTGCTCAGCCTAATTTTTTATAAAACCCCAGGACCACCATCTCAGGCACCGCCCAAAATGGGCTAGATCTTCTCCTATTAATCACTGCTTAAGAAAATGCTATATAAGCTGCTTACAGCCCAATTTTATGGAAGCAATTTCTTATTCATGGTTTCCTTCTTTCAGGTGACTATAGTTTGTGTTAACTTGTCACAAATTGGCCAGCATATATACTTCTAACTTATAATTAGTTCGTTAATATTTAAAATAGTTATACCATATAGAGCAAATAAATTTTTGCATGGAATCAACCTCTTTTACTTGCCTGTTACTTTTACTTCTACTGAAAAATTCAAAGGAAATTTAATGTATGTTTGCTGAAAAACATGGTTATGCTACTAGATTTATAAAATCATTTTCTCTTTGCCTTTCTCCCCCATTCTTCCCTGTAGGTTCAGTTTGCATAAGATGTCTAGAGTTGTGCTCACCAAATTGTTGTGGATGTAAACATGTTTTTGTTTTAATCCCAGGTGTGGGATATAGGACTGATTCAGATTGTCCACAGCAGCACGTTATTTGCCTCGTGTGGGCTCTGAGAGGGGCTCTTTGCCTGCTAGAATTAGTTGAATTCTGAGGACTTTGAGGGGTTATGAATATGATAGCCCAAGGGAAGAAGGGGCAGCAGCTTGGAGGAGTCAAAGGAGGACTGCTTGCTGCTCTTGATGGCTTGCTAGTTTCTTGGACTTCTGGATTTCCTGATGACAGATATTGGTATTCCCCCCAAGAAACCTATGACCCTACCCAACAGGAAGAAGTAAAGAGCCTTTACTTCTTTATCTTACAACCTTATTTTACCCCTACCTGAGGTTGGGGGGTTGGAAGGGAGGTATATGCTTTAAGGAACCCTGAAATAAAGTAGTGTTTGAAAAACTAGTGCCTACACCAAATGGCATTGATAGCTATTTTTTCTTATTATCTATTTGTCTTATTATTAATTTTTAGTATGTAAGTATGTATTATCTGTCATTTGCTAATCACATGATTTTGTTTTTCTGATGTATTTTTTACTTACTCTTCTTGCCTTAGAAATTGATTTTTCTTTTCACACATGTCTCTGTCTTCTTCACTTTATTTTTAGCATCAGGAATTATGTAGGATGGCAAGATCTTTGATCTTCTATAAGGTGTAGCTTTTTAATTTTTTTCGAAGACCTTGTAACATGGACTATTTCCAATATATTTCCTAGTATTTTGTATAGTCAAGGATTTTAAAACTTTCTTCTAACCTATCTTGTTTTAATTGTTTTCCTATTGGATTTACAAATATCTTTGTGAAAACTATAAATTAATACCCTATACTAAACTGTGGCAGCTAAAGTCTATTGATGTTGACAGGATTAAACACTTCTCTTGCCATTAATCAGCATTTATTTGGATATGACAGTTTGGACCTTCCAGCATTTTTTTTTCTTTTTGGCTCATTCTATTTAAATAGCTATATGTTTACCTTCATTTTCAGAAAAGTACAAATATAAGAATATGTGTACTTTATCAACAAATTCATTTTAAACAATGTTGATATATACTGTTTTATCTTTAAATAATACCACAAAATATTGCTTATTGAAACCAAGACTGGAAATATGAATGTTATATTTGATTGGATTATTGTTTTCATTTATTTGCCTTCCAAAGTGGAATATTATATATGCACTTATTCTGTGTGAACTTTGTAGTACCTGAGATAATTAAAGTAAGTGAAATCTATCTATCTCTTTGCTAATTGACGGTGGACTTGGTCATGTGTACTGCATTAGCCAATAAAATGCAAAAGTAAGCAGACGCTGTAAATGTGTTACTACGTGTCATTCACCCTTTGCTTGCCCCAGAGAGATTTTTGCCTCAAAGGATGAAGAAGAAGGTGAATTTGAATTTCAAGTCTCCTTGCCAAGCACAGAAGTATCTAAGTGACACCGGTAAAAATGAGCCACGTTATGACTGGCACAGAGACCCATGAGTAAAACAAAACAAAACAAAACAAAACAAAAATCAAACGTTTACTGCTATAGCCAACTGAGATCTTCAGTTTATTTATTTATTTTCAGCATTAACACACAGCTTTATATTCTTATTTTTTAAATTAGGTATATTTTCTTATTTTCTGATTCCATAAACAACCATCTTAAAAGCCCAGGGAGTTTTTCATTCATTACACTGACTTGATCTTATTGTGATTTTGCCAAGTACCACTTCTGACCACTGAAAAATATTCTTCATTTATGTGAACCTGTCATTTATTTATTTTAAAAAGTGAACAAAAGAGGGATGGGGCTTCAGAGAGGATGCAAAGTGAATAAATTCTAATAAATAAATAAACCCTAAAAAAAGTGCATAGAAATATCTTTAGAGACTGGGGAGTTGGCTCAGTATGTGAATGCATGTGATGGGCAAGCATGAAGACGTAAGTTAGAAGTGCCACAACCCACATAAATAGCTAGGAATGAAGCTGGGCACAGTATCATGTTCCTGTAATTCCAGCACTTGGGGAGGCAGAAATAAGAGGGATCTCTGTGAGTTCGAGGTCATTCTGGCCTCCAAGGTGAGTCCAGAACAGCCAAGGCTACACAGAGAATACTGTGTCCAAAAAACAAAACTAACCAAAGGAACAAACAAAAGACCTGGGCATGGTCATAAACACCTGTAATCTGTAATCTCAATGATGGGAGCTATTTAAAGAGCAGGATTGCTGGTGCCTGCTGATTGCCAAACTAGTTCCAGGTTCAGTGATAGACTATCTCAGGGGAGCAAT
This sequence comes from Meriones unguiculatus, assembly GCF_030254825.1. Taxonomy (NCBI): domain Eukaryota; kingdom Metazoa; phylum Chordata; class Mammalia; order Rodentia; family Muridae; genus Meriones; species Meriones unguiculatus. The sequence continues at coordinate 82,423,889 of NC_083357.1, read as the reverse complement.
ATAAAAAGTGATAAAGCAGCACAACTGAAGTATTCCTTTCATATGCATACGGGCATCTATACATATGCACTCACACAGATAACCATACACAAACACACAGATATCTTTAGCATATGGTACACTCTTTTCTATGGCCCTAAAAATATGCCCAACAATTTGTACCACACTAGCTACCAAGACATATGAAATAATACTATTTAATATTCACGTTGGATTTATTCGTCATTTAGCTAATTCTAAAATACATTATTTTATACTTCATAAGTCCTTATGTTAAATTTATTTTGAAAATTAGTGTGTGAATTTTACTACATATATAATAATTTTAGGTTGAACAAATGTAGACTTTGAAATATATTTCATTAAATAAAAAGTAAGCCTTATGAGTATTATAAACATCTATGACATATTCATAGGAATATTATTAGTATAGCCAGTCACAGAAAGAGTTGTGAAAGTGCTTATGTATTTGAGTTCTTATCAGACAAAATAATGTCACATGATGTATCACACCTTATGGAGAACAAAGCTAGGCGGGTGGATAGCATACGGAAGAAATGACCATGGATTAATTAAATGAAACTTACGTTTGAAACAAGATTATAAAATGATGATTACCTATTGTTAAGCAAAGTGTCTGTGCTGAAAGAGACAGGCAGGAGTATCTGTGTAAACCCACAGCTGTAATCTACCCAAGGCAGGTGGAGGAAAGAGTGCTCTGGATAGGGGCTAGCCAGTGTGTGCACAGTCGCTGTTTTCCTTGTCTTCTCGAGGGTCAAGTTTTGGTGCCTACATACACACAACTCCTGTGTATGCAGGCTGTTTGAGCCAGTGAGTAGAGGACCCGCCTCTATGGAATTCACAGTCTTTAAGAGAGATGGAAGGCCATCTTAATTTTCTTTGTCTTTCACTTTCACAGAAGCACATTAGTTCTTTTTACTTTTAGGTCAAGATTTTTTTTTTCCACCTTATTCACCCTTGTTCTCATCTAAACCTGGAAGGCTTTTCTCCTTTGTCTTGGCAGCCAACGCTGGTTGGTTAATTACTATAAATTAATTGAAAGGAGCTAAAAAATATTTTCTGCCAATGCCCTGATATTGTGAAGTTGAACTGTCACCAATGGCATGAGTCACAGTCACCACCTACATCAGGAATAAAAGATGGGAGCCATGTTGGCTCTGATAGATAGCTAGCCTGGTTTGGGTTCTGGCGCAACATTTTGTGTGTGTGTGTATGTGTGTGTGTGTGTGAAAAGAATTACCTTGCAGAACCGAAAAAAATATTTTTTTATTCTTTGGCAGTTAGATACATACGTATGATTTTTTTTTTTTTCAATGCAGTTTATTCAGGAACCTTGAACAATCCTCGGACACTGGGGAAAGCCAGCCCACAGCTTATATAGCCTCTGGGTAGCCAAACCCAGCGTGCCACGTGGGCAATGCAGATAGGTCCACATACATGGAAGCAAGCCAGATCCTCAGCCTTAGGCAAATGTGGAGTTGTTTGTGACAGAGAGCACTCACCATCGGGAAGGTGGAACGGCTTTACGCAGCTCTCTAGAGTTCCCCCTTTTTGTTTTAGACACATCAGGCAAGAGTAGAGGTCTGATCTCTGATATTAGAAATAAATTGGGACTTTGTAACGATGTTCCTTTAGGTGTCATCCACCCAAAGAGCATCAGACCCGTCCGATACCTTTTTCTCAGAGGCGGGACCTGGGGCATCAACCTGCATGCAATCAGACATGCTCTTCTCTGGGTCGAAAGTGGCTGACCCTGAGTGCAGTGCTTACCCTCGCATCCTGAGCATAACATTTTAGCTTTTTATGGTAGCCAACCATGCTTGGGGAGACTGTCCTGCTTCAATGGCTTTAAAGGCCTGAATGGTCATGGCTGCATTATGCTGTTGTGAGACTCTAATCTTGCATATACACCACAGGCAAACCAAGGAGACCAACACCAGAAGGCCTGCTAACACTCCCATGCCCGCCCATTCCTTCAGATGATTCATGGCTGCAGCAATCCATGGTGATAATCCTGTGGCTAGTCCTGCGTTCACTCTGGTAGAATTTACTGTGATAATGGCCACTCTCAGCTGCTCCATCGTAGTATCGAATTCTCCAGTCCAATTACCTAAAATATAGCTAGACAATATTTAGACAGATTTGCAGCCCAGGAAAAATTCTCATGTTGTATGCTAGTGACACAAAGTCCAGCATACTTTCATTGACAGCCAAGTTGAGCGATTTGCCATAGGGTATCAATTTGCTCCTGCACGAGGACAATCCTCTGATTGAACACCATCAAGCCTCCTTTTAGTTGACCATTAATTCCTTTTTGTACATCTAAGGTATGAGCTACATTGGCTAAAAGATTATTCAGGGTCTGAGCAGTCTGCACAGTATGACTCATGGCTAATGCCATGGTGGTAGCTCCAACAGCCGCCAATGAGATGGTAGTAACAGTGGCGGCTGTAGTTCCAAGATCCCTTTTCTGTCTGAAGAGAGTCATAGCGTGAGGGGCATCAACGGGCACAGGCACCCAGCGAGGCATGCGAGTAACCAGGGCATACCTAAATTCACTAGCATTCCAGCATTGGGTAAAAAAGCAAGTATCATCACCACAATTACTTGGCTCTATCTGGCTAATAATGAATAAAAATGGGGGATATAAACAAACAGGTGTGGGCTTATAGGAAATATTATGAGAAGCCTTAACCCCCTCGTTGGCACATCTTGCATCAGTTCTAGAACTAGCAGTGGTGGTGTCCAAGGTCTGAGTAGGTTCAGGAGACCATTGCCCCCAGGGGCAAGACGTACTCCATGTAAATTGACTAACTAACTAAAAGTTTTCCTCCACTTTTGAAAGTCATTTAAGGTTCTTAAATTATTTTTCCCCTTTTTTAAAAAAATTTTTTCTCAATTACACTTTATTCATTCTGCATCCCCCCATAAGCCCCTCCCTTTTCCCCTCCCAATCCCACCTTCCCTCCTCCCTCTGCATGCATGACACTCCCCAAGTCCACTGATAGGGGAGGTTCTCCTCTCCTTTCTGATCTTAGTCCATCAGTTCACATCAAAAGTGGCTGCATTGTCCTCTACTATGGCCTGGTAAGGCTGCTCCCCCCCAGGGAGAGGTGATAAAAAAGCAGGCCAATCAGATTATGTCAGAGGCAGTCCCTCTTCACATTACTATGTAACCCAATTGGACTCTGAACTGCCCTGGGCTACATCTGTGCAGGGGTTCTGGGTTATCTCCAAGAATAGACCTTGGTTGGAGTATGAGTCTCTGGAAGGTTCCCTGTGTTCAAATTTTCTTGTTCTGTTGCTCTCCTTGTGGAGACCCTGTTCTCTCCAGCTCTTACTATTTCCCAGTTCTTACATAAAATTTCATTCACTCTGCCCAACAGTTGCCCATCAGGCTCAGCATCTGCGTTGATAGTCTGTAGGGCAGAGGGTTTCAGAGGCCCTCTGTGGTAGGTTCCTAGGTTGTTTCCTGTTTTCTTCTTCTTCTGATGTCCATCCTCTTTGCCTTTCTGGATGGGGATTGGACATTTTAGTTAGGGTCCTCTCTCTTTCTTAGTTTCTTTAGATGCACAGGTTCTAGTGGGTTTGTCCTATGTTGTATGTCTATATGAGTGAGTATATACCATGTGTGTCTTTTTGCTTCTGGGACAACTCACTCAGGATGATCCTTTCCAGGTTCCACCATTTGCCTGCAAATTTCATGATTTCCTTATTTTTCATTGCCGAGTAATATTCCATTGTGTAGATGTACCACAATTTCTGCATCCATTCTTCAGTTGAGGGGAATCTGGGTTATTTCCAGCTTCTGGCTATTACAAATAAAGCTGCTACAAACATGGTTGAGCAAATGTCCTTTTTGTGTACTTGAGCTTCTTTTGGATATATGCCTAGGAGTGGTATGGCTGGATCATGGGGAAGCACTATTCCTAGTTGTCTGAGAAAGCACCAGATTGATTTCCAGAGTGGTTGTACAAGTTTACATTCCCACCAGCAGTGCAGAAGGGTTCCTCTTTCTCCACAACCTCTCCAGCATGTGTTGTCACTTGAGTTTTTGATCTTGGCCATTCTCATGGGTGTAAGGTGAAATCTCAGGGTTGTTTTGATTTGCATTTCCCTAATGGCTAGTGAGGTTGAGCATTTCTTTAAGTGCTTCTCTGCCATTTGGTATTCCTCTACAGAGAATTCTCTGTTTAGCTCTGTTCCCCATTTTTTAAGTGGATTACTTGGTTTGCTGCTTTTCAGCTTCTTTAGTACTTTATATATACTGGATATGAGTCCTCTGTCAGATAAAGGGTTGGTGAAGATTCTTTCCCAATCTGTAGGCAGTCGCTTTGTTTTGGTGATGGTCTCCTTTGCTTTGCAGAAGCTTTTCAGTTTCATGAGGTCCCATTTATTGATTGTTGCTCTTAGAGCCTGTGCTGTTGGTGTTCTGTTCAGGAAGTTTTCTGCTGTACCAATGAGTTCTAGGGTATTCCCCACTTTTTTTTCTAGCCTATTTAATGTGTCAGGTTTTATGTTGAGGTCTTTGATCCACTTGGACTTCAGTTTTGTGCAGGGTGATAAGTATGGATCTATTTTCATTTTTCTACATGTAGACATCCAGTTGGACCAGCACCATTTGTTGAAGATGCTATCTTTTTTCCATTGTATGGTTTTGGCGCCTTTGTCAAAGATCAGGTGTCCATAAGTGTGTGGGTTTATTTCTGGGTCCTCTGTTCGGTTCCATTGATCCACCATTCTGTTATTATGCCAGTACCATGCAGTTTTTAAAACTGTTGCTCTATAGTACAACTTAAGAACAGGGATGGAGATACCTCCAGAAGATCTTTTATTATAGAGGATTGTTTTAGCAATTCTAGGTTTCTTGTTATTCCATATGAAGTTTAGAATTTTTCTTTCCAAGTCTGTAAAGAATTGTGTTGGTAATTTGATGGGCATTGCATTGAATCTGTAGATTGCTTTTGGTAAAATGGCCATTTTTACTATGTTAATCCTGCCAAGCCATGAACATGGGAGATCTTTCCATCTTCTCATATCTTCTTTTAATTCTTTCTTCAGAGACTTGAAATTTTTTTCATACAAGTCTTTGACTTCCTTGGTTAGGGTTACTCCGAGGTACCTTATGTCATTTGTGGCTATTGTAAAGGGTGTTGTTTCCCTAATTTCTTTCTCAGACCTTTTGTCTTTTGTATACAGGAGGGTTACTGATTTTTTTGAGTTAATTTTGTATCCGGCCACTTTGCTGAAGGTGTTTATCGGCTGTAGGAGTTCCCTGGTAGAGTTTTTGGGGTCACTCACGTATACTATCATATCATCTGCAAATAGTGATAATTTGACTTCTTCCTTTCCAATTTGTATCCCCTTGATCTCCTTCAACTGTCTTATTGCTCTAGCAAGGACTTCCAGAACTATGTTGAAGAGATATGGAGAGAGTGGGCAGCCTTGTCTTGTCCCTGATTTCAGTGGGATTGCTTTAAGTTTCTCTCCATTCAGTTTGATGTTGGCTATAGGCTTGCTGTATATCGCCTTTACTATGTTTAGATATGTGCCTTGTATTCCTGATCTCTCCAATACTTTGAACATGAATGGATGTTGGATTTTGTCAAATGCTTTTTCTGCATCTAGGGAGATTATCATGTGTTTTTTTTTTTCTTTCAATTTGTTAATATGGTGGATCACATTGATGGATTTCCGTATATTGAACCACCCCTGCATACCTGGGATGAAGCCTACTTGGTCACGGTGGATGATATCTTTGATGTGTTCTTGTATTCGGTTTGCGAGTATTTTGTTGAGTATTTTTGCATCAATGTTCATAAGGGAGATTGGCCTGAAGTTCTCTTTTTTTGTTGAGTCTTTGTGAGGTTTAGGTACCAAGGTGACTGTGGCTTCATAGAATGAGTTTGGTAATATTGCTTCTGTTTCGATTTTGTGGAATAGTTCGAAGAGAATTGGAGTTAGCTCTTTTTTGAATGTTTGGTAGAATTCTGCGCTGAAACCATCAGGTCGTGGGCTTCTTTTGGATGGGAGACTTTCGATGACTGCTTCTATTTCCTTAGGGGATATAGGACTATTTAATTGATTTACCTGGTCCTGATTTAGTTTGGTAAGTGGAATCGATCAAGAAAATTGTCCATTTCATTTAGATTTTCAAATTTTGTTTCATATAGACTTTTGAAGTAAGTCCTAATGATTGGTTGGATTTCCTCAGTGTCTGTTGTTATGTCCCCCTTTTCATTTCTGATTTTGTTGATTTGGATGGTGTCTCGCTGCCTTTTAGTTAGCTTGGCTAAGGGTTTGTCTATCTTGTTGATTTTCTCAAAGAACCAGCTCTTGGTTTCATTGATTCTTTGAATTGTTTTATTTGTTTCTAATTGATTGATTTCAGCCCTGTGTTTGATTATTTCCAGCCATCTGCTCCTTCTTGGTGTGTCTGCTTCTTTTTCTAGGGTTTTTAAGTGAGCCATTAAGTTGCTTGAATGCGCTGTCTCAAATTTCTTCTTGAAGGCACTTAGTGCTATGAACTTTCCTCTAAGCACTGCTTTCATTGTGTCCCACAAGTTTGGGTATGTTGTGTCTTCATTTTCATTGAGTTCTAGGAAGATTTTAACTTCTTTCTTTATTTCTTCCCTGACCCAGCTGTCTTTTAGTAGCAAGTTGTTCAGTTTCCATGTATGTGTAGGCTTTTTGCTATTTTTGTTGTTACTGATGTCCAGCTTTATTCCATGGTGATCAGACAGGATAGAAGGGATCATTTCAATCTTCTTGTATCTGCTGAGGCTTGCTTTGTGACCAACTATGTGGTCTATTTTGGAGAAGGTTCCATGAGGTGCTGAGAAGAAGGTAAATTCTTTTGTGTTTGGGTGTAAAGTTCTGTAAATGTCTGTTAGTTCCATTTGATTCATGACCTCTGTTAGAGATATTGTTTCTTTGTTTAATTTCTGTTTTGTTGACCTGTCCTTTGTTGAGAGTGGGGTGTTGAAGTCTCCCACTATTAGTGTGTGGGGATCTATGTGTGGTTTAATTTTTATTTATGTTTCTTTCATAAATGTGGGTGCCCTCGTATTTCGGGCATAGATGTTCAGGATTGTGATGTCTTACTGGTGGAATTTTCTCTTGATGAGTATGAAGTGTCCTTCCCCAGCTCTTTTGATTAATTTTGGTTGAAAGACTATTTTATCAGATACTAGAATGGCTACTCCTACTTGCTTCTTGCGTCCATTTGCTTGAAAAGCTGTCTTCCATCCCTTTACCCTCAGGTAATGTCTATCTTTGTGACTTAGGTGTGTTTCTTTTATACAACAGATTGCTGGGTTTTGTTTACACATCCATTCTGTTAGTCTGTGTCTTTTTATTGGAGAATTAAGTCCATTGATATTGAGAGAGATTAATGACCAGTGGCTGTTAGATCCTTTGAATTTGATGTTGGCTGTGGTCATATGGTTGTGTGCTTGGTTGCTTTTTGTTTTACTGTAGTGGGGTTATTTATTTCCTGTGTTTTCTTGAATGTAGCTAGCTTTCTTGGGTTGTATTTTCCCTTCCAGTGTCTTCTGTAATGCTGGATTTGTTTGTAGGTATTGTTGAAATTTGTTTTTGTCATTGAATATCTTGTTTTCTCCGTCTATGAGGACTGAGAGTTTTGCAGGGTATAGTAGCCTGGGCTGACAACTGTGTTCTCTTAGGGTCTGCATGATATCAGTCCAGGCCCTTCTGGCTTTCATATTCTCTGTTGAAAAGTCAGGTGTGATTCTAATGGTTTTGCCAATATATGTTAATTGGCCTTTTTCTCTTGCAGCTTTTAGTATTTTTTCTTTGTTCTGTATACTTACGGTTTTGATTATTATGTGGCGGGAGGATTTTCTTTTCTGGTCTACTTCATTGGGTGTTCTATAGGCCTCTTGTATTCTTATTGGTCTCTCCTTTAAGTTGGGGAAATTTTCTTCAATGATTTTGTTGAAAATATTTTCTGGGCCTTGGAGCAGGGAATCTTCTTTTTCCTCTATTCCTATTATTCTTAGGTTTTGTCTTTTTATGTTGTCTTGAATTTCTTGGACGGTCTGTGTCAGGAATTTTTTAGATTTAACATTTTCTTTGACAGATACATCTATTTCTTCCATTGTACCTTCCACCCCTGAGATTCTTTCTTCCATTTCTTTTAGCCTATTGGTTATGCTAACCTCTGTAGTTCCTGCTTTCTTCCCTAAGTTCTTTCTCTCCACAATTTCTTCCATTTGTGTTTTTTTTTAAGTTTTCCAATTCTATCTTCAGGTCTTGAGCTATTTTGTTGGTTTCCTTCCCCTGTCTGACTGTATTTTCATGTTTTTTCCGTCAATTCCTTCAGCTGTTTGTTTGAACAATCCACTGTTTCTTTTATTTCATTCAGTGATTTAAGCATTTCCTCTCTAAAGGCCACAGACTGTTTGGCTGCAGCTTCCTGTATTTCTTCACGGATGGCCATAATCTCCTTGTCTTTAATTTCCTCCATTTCTTTATGGATAGCCATGATCTGTTTGTTATTATCTTCCTCTAATTCTTTTCACATTTTATTTGTTTCCTCTGTTATCTTCTTCATGAGCATAGATGTTAGGTCGTCTCCTTGAATTTCATTTATGCTGGGGTGTCTAGGGCTATTTGCCCCTGGATAACTGGGTTCTGGAGATGCCATATTGCTCTGGCTTTTGTTGGTTGAACTTTTACGTTGTCCTCTACCCATTGGGCTATCTTAGTTGTTTGAATTTAGTTTCTGGTTGTTCCTGGACTCCTGTAGTGGAGAGAATCCCTTTGGCAGGAAGATGGTTTTTCCTGAAGGAAGCCTTCCCAGCTTTTTGGGTATAGTCACTCGATGTCCGGTGTTTTTCAGGAGTTGCTACAGTTCACCTCAGGCATAGAGGCCTGGGTGGTAACTGTGGTCCTGATTAGTCGAGAGGGCTCTCCTCTCACTGGGAGAAGTCCTGGAGACAGCTGCCCTCCTTCTGGGTTTCTTGCTGTAAATTTAGTGATCAACTGCTGTAACCTGTGTGTCCCGTGGTTTGGTTGGTTTTGTTAGGGATAACTGGTTGCCCCTTGGAGCAGTATCTGGGGGGTTGATCACAGGGTTCCCGGTCTTTTGTAGGTCTGAGGTTGGGGCTCTGAACCCCAGAACCCAAGAGGTAATCTGTGGCGGGTGAGTACTGCTCTGGTGTCTTTGGGCGCACAGTTCTGCCTGTAAGGTGTATTTGGTACAATGCAGGCCTCTGAGCTGGTGGAGCGTGCGCCCGCCTGCTAGTCTGTGGGAGCTGAGTTTCCGATCACTCTGTGCTCCCTGTTTGGGCCCAGATCTGTGATGGCTGGGCGTACTCACCTGTCTGCGATCTGCAGGCTGCTAGACCTTCCCTAGGTGACCCCAGCAGCACGGTTTCTTCCTTCCCTGTGGGGTCCTCTCTGGACAGGGGTTCCCAGTCCCTGTTGTACTGGGGCGCGCAGCTTGTCTGAACCGCTGAGCTGAGCGCGTAGCTCTCTGTGCGGCAGGAGCTCAGTTGTGTTGCCGGTGGGTACCCGCCGTCCTAGAGAACTTCCAGAGAAAGACTGGGTGACCCGTGATCAGTCTGGCAACTTTGCTTCCCAGTGGGGTCCCCCCGCGACTGGGACTCCCAGTCTCAGGTACCCTTGTGCCCCCGGATCAGCCTGGGAAAGTGACTGGGACAAGCCTGCTTGCGGCTCCAGCCTGGAGACACAAAGCCCGCGTTACCCGGATTTCTTCCGGGTTCTGGCAGGGTAGCCGGGAGTGGACCGGACCGATTCCCACACCGTGGGAGCCTCCCCTCACCTGGGAAACACGATTGATGTACTTTCAGGGCCCCGAGTTCAGTCTCCTGGTCTCTGCACGGCGAGTGCTGTCCTGCTTCTCAAACGCGGTGCTCTACTGGCGCCGCCATCTTTGCTCCCTCATATGTATGATTTTTTAATCATATTCATGCCACAGTATGAGAGGCAACATTTCTGCAGGGACTTTGAAGTAGGAGAAGAACTGGGCATGGGTAAAGAAGTCTGAGTTCTCTGGGTTCACGTAGGATGAAGGTGAGAGCAAGAGCCGCACTTATACGAGGAGACAGGTGATAATGACACAGAAGGCATGAAGTCTGACTGGAAGTAAAGCTGGAAGTAAAAAGTTAAGAGGGTGCGTGTTTAGGTTCAGATTAAAAAAGAAACTTTACATTTCATAGAAAATAGATGATAAAGAGGCAGTGAGGACAATGAAAAGGGAACTACTGCAAAAATTCTGGTAGAAGGTTAGCTGGTGATCTTGGTTAGAATGGCCATTGTGAAAATAAAAACGGAATGGGGTTTTAATCAATCATAACAAAAAAGAAAGTTCTTTTTGCAGGAAATGTATCATTCATGTTAAGTAAAATAAGCCAGATTCAGAAAGACAAATACCAATTTTTCTTTCACCTATACAATATTATGTATATCTTTCTTCCATCTATCTATCATCTGTTTTTCATCAATCTATTACATGAAATTAGAAAGGAGACACTCTGATGTTACGAATAAAATGTGAAGGGAGAGGGAAGGTAAATAAAACAAAAGGTTATAGGGTGTGTGAAAGGCAAAATATCACTACTTTGTATTAAGTGAAATGACATTTAAAATTCACACACACACACACACACACACTCACACATCATGAAGCAAAGTGGAAATGTTGGGGGTAGGTGGAAGTGGCCCAAAGAAAGAAGAGCAGGAAAATGAGTGAGGTAGTGGGAAGACAAATATGAGCAATGGTACACATGAATGACAATTCCATAAACCCAGGCTTCTGTTTGCAAACGAAACAGTAAATTATCTGGGAGCCACAACAAGACTAAGACATGACTTAGAAGGAGCAATTAAAGACAACTTTAATGTTCCTGAAATATGGAGTAACAGTAGTCAAAGGTTTGCTGGGCAGTTTTGTAGAGTGGGTTGCTGGCTGAAAACATGCCTTGATATAAGACCAGGAATAAGATTGAGTTAAAGAAGGGCTTTGGTGTTTTCATCAGAGAAATCAAAGCACAGACACAGCACAGTAGCTGTCACAGACAGCTAAAGCCAAGATGGGTCATGTTCACAGGTTATTCTTAGTCTGTTGACCTGGTCCCACCATCATGCTGTAAAACAGCATTAAGCAACAGTCAGGGTGTGAGGCAGCCTCCGAGGACACAGAGCACTGAAGTGTAAAGAGGTTTCCAAATCAAGCCCACAACAGAAACAATTACTGGTTGCAGGCTCTTCAGTGAATTTCATGAATTATCTAATGCTATTTATAAAGTGGGATGAAAATATTTACCTGTGTGTTCGACTTGGATCTTAATTCAACCAATATTTACAAAATAACTTTCATGTAGTTAAATGATCAAAATGACGGTCTCCTGGCCTCCTGCTGTGTAAATTAATTCATATCAATGAGAGCTCTCATTCAGCTGCATGACTAATGAATATCCATTTGCTGCTGGTTTTACTCCTTGTCCATTTCATCTTAAGGCCTAGAGTATGAAAGCATGGAGGTGATAATTATGCTACATTCTCTAACATATGATATATTTTAATACAATCTACCTTTTATATCACATCACATAGTATTGATTTTTACTTTTTGTATTTCCCAAGTAATTCTGTGGGATCATTATTTGTTTCCTTTAATAAATAGTGACAGGTAGGGCTAGTTTTGAAAGTTCGAGAAAGGCCTCTTAGCTCCCGCCTGGAAAGCCTGAATTCTTGTGTTTTTGGATGTGCTTCTTACCATGCTGCTTCTTCAGGTAATAGGGCTTCGTGAACCTCACTCTTAGGCCTGAAACAAGCCTCGATTTCCAAGGGAATAAATTCTCATTGCTTAAAAATGTACCATTTTGTTCTCTCAGCTTTATTTGTGGGGGAATTATTTGAGAGAATTTGTAGCTCTTCAAACACGGTCAAACCGAGTCACTCACTCGTGAATTTGTCCTACTCCTTTTTAAAGCTGGAGCAGTGCTGTGTACAGATCTGGCATCCTGAGATCACTCAGCCCATGCCTCTTTGGCAATTTTGCTTCATTGATATTTCAATATTTCTATGGTGCTTGGGACATTGATTTTTTTATTTTTCTTTGACTCCATGATACCATCCTCTCCAGAAGCAATAGTCACTTTTCTCAATTTATAGGCTAGCCACACATCACATACTACTCCAACCTCTAATTGGAATGTTAACTGTCATCCCAATTTTGGTATGATAAGAAAAAAAAATTTTAATTTCTCTGACTCAAGCTGCCCCAGATTCTCCCTCCCAGAGCATGAATCTTAGCCACCTTTGAGTCCTCTTGCTCTGCAGAAATAGACATGCAGTCTGATAGTCCTGGAAACATTGCTGTGCCCTGTCCTGCCCCTTCACAACAAGGTCTTGCCTGGACTATTTTAGTACCCTGCTAGCAGTCCTCTGGCCTTCCTCTGATGCTGATCTCTTGCTACCATCCCACAAAGGACAGGCTTTATCCATTTACAATGTTAGGTCTACACAACAGCTTCTCTACTTTATTTGATCCCAATACTCCTCTATCAGACTTCCTTTTTCTCTCCCATCCACTTAGCTCTAACTACAATGGCCCCCCTTTAGTGCCTTGAACCAGCTCTCAAAACCTCAATGCTTTTGATCATTCTTAAATTCTTTGGGAACAGAATCCTCTTCAAATTTTCTATTTCCAATTCTTCTTTATGTCTCTGTTGAAATATACCTGAAGAGTTTTTCAGAGGCCCTCTGTGGTAGGCTCTTGCCCTGTTCCCTGTTTTCACCTTCTTCCAATGTCTATCCCATTTGCCTTTCTGAATGAGGATTGAGCATCTTATTTAGGGTCCTCCTTCTTGATCAGCTTCATTAGGTGTACAGATTTTAGTGTGATTATCCTATATTATATGTCTAATATCCACTTATAAGTGAGTATATACCACGTGTGTCTTTCTGCTTCTGGGATACCTTACTCAGGATGATCTTTTCTAGTTCCTACCATTTGCCTGCCAATTTCATGATTCCTTAGTTTTAATTGCTGAGTAGTATATTCCATTGTGTAAAGGTACCACAGTTTTGTATCCATTCCTTAAGTGAAAGACATCTGGATTGTTTCCAGATTCTGGCTATTATGAATAAAGCTGATATGAACATGGTTGAGCAAATGTCCTTGTTGTATAGTAGAGCATATTTTGGATAAATGTCTAAGAGTGATATAGCTGGATCTTGAGGAAACACTATTCTGGTATTAAAGCAGATGCTAAGACTCATAGCCAAACTATGAGTGCAGGAAATCTTATGAAAGAAGGGGAGATAGAAAGACCTGGAGGGGACAGGAACTCCATAAGGAGAGCTACAGAACCAAAAAATCTGGGCACATGAATCTTTTCTGAGACTGATACTCCAACCAAGGACCATGCATGGAGATAAGCTAGAAACCCTGAACAGATGTAGCCCATGGCAGCTCAGTCTCCAAGTGTGTTTCCTAGTGATCGTAACAGGTACTCTCTCTGACATGAACTCAGTGGCTGGCTCTTTGATCACGTCTCCCTGAGGGAGGATCAGCCTTACCAGGCCACAGAGGAACACAAAGCAGCCATTTCTGATGAGACCTGGTATGCTAGGGTTAGCTGGAAGGGGAGGAGGACCTCCCCTATCAGTGGACTGGGAAAGGGGCATAGGAGGAGGAGAGGGAGAGAGGGCAGGATTGGGAGGGGTTGAGGGAAGGGGCTACAGCTGAGATACAAAATAAATAATTGTAATAAATAGAAGAGAATAAAAACAGAGGCTGGAGAAATGGCTGCCATTCTTAGGACTTAAGTTCAGTTCCAGAACTCATGTCAAATGGCTAACAGCCACCTATAAATCTAGCTCCAGAACATCCAATACTCTCCTCTGGCCTCCATGGATACCCATATACAGACACACATACACATAATTTAAAAAATTAAATTAAAAGAATAAAAATAAATGTCAGGAAATAACCCTAAAAAAAAAAAAAAAGAAGTATCACAGTATCAGTGAGGCATCTTGGGATCACTCATTATTATTATTTTTTTTTATCAGTTACATTTTATTAACTCTGTATCCCAGCCATGTCCCGATCCCTCATTCCCTCCCAGTCCCTCCCTCCCTCCCTCATCTCCACCGTGCCCCTTTCCAAGTCCACTGATGGGGGGACCTCCTCCCCATTCATCTGATCCTGTTTTATCAGGTATCTTCAGGACTGGCTGCAAAGCCCTCCTCTGTGGCCTAACAGGACTGCTCCTCCCTTCGGGGGTGGGGAGACCAAAGAGACAGTCATTGAGTTCCTGTTAGAAATAGTTCCTGTTCCCCTCACTTTGGGAAACCAATTGGTTACTGAGCTACCACAGGCTACATCTGAGTGGAGGTTCTAGGTTATATCCATACATGGTCCTTGGTTGAATGTCAGTCTCAGAAAAGACCCTGTGCCCAGATATATTTGGTCCTTGTGGAGCTCCTATCCTTTCCCCATCAGACTAACTCCCCTTCTTTCTTATGATTCCCTGTACTCTGCCAAAGCTTTGGTCATGAGTCTTTGCTTTGAAAATACTGCTAGTTAGAATCTTTCAGATGCGCTCAGTAGACTCCTGTCATACGTTCAATGCACATCCCATCTGTCTTTCTAAATGAGGATTGATCATCTTACCCCATGTCCGCTCAATTGATTATCTTTTTTAGGTGTATAGATTTCATTATGTTTATCATATCTTATAGGTCTATATAAGTGAGTATATCCCATGTTTGTCTTTCTCCTTCTGGGATATTTCACTCAGAATGATCTTTTCTAGATCCCACCATTTGCCTGCAAATTTCATGATTTCCTTTAAATAGCAAACCCTGTGCTTCTACTCTTTGCCCACTTGTGCTATGCTATTGCTTTCTCTTAGCATTGTTACTGCCCTACTAATGCATTTCTCATTCCTATCTTGCCATACTATTAGCTATATTAGATCACTAAGAATAAAGGCTTTTGGACAGTTGTTTACAATTATAATAATGCTTGTCTTGAACTGGGAACTCAAAATCATATTTGTTGAATGAATAAAGCAGTGATAATATTTATAATACAACTTGTCATTCTGATGAATTGGGTAAAGTCCTTAAGTTTATAAATTTCAATTATTTTTTCTTTGATTGCCTTGATGCCTCTGACCTTTGGATTTATTCTAATTAACTGTGGCACTGATAATAAATGTTCTCAGATTGTGTCATAACTTCCACAGCAACCCTTTAAGTATGGTGAATGGCTAATATTACAGACAAGTCATTTCATGTAAAATATTAGAAAGTAAATCTCCCTTAAACTTATTTTACTTGCATATAATTTTCACACAATGTTAGATTTTATTGCATTTCTCTTATTTACTTTAAAATTTACTACTTCCTGTATTTGGTAGCCTGAACTGAATGAAAAATAAACCTGGTCTAATGGTGTTAATAGATTATATTTAACATCTCGTAGAATAGAGTAGAATTACTTCTTCCGAATTAATTCCCATCGAGCATCCTTTGCATTATGAAGATGAAGGTTGGCATTTTAGTTTGTCTTTCAGCCACACTAAGGCTGTGTTCCTGAATTCAGAAACACCGGCATCTGAAATGGAAAGTCTGTTGACTGCATGGAGAACCTGCCATGGCCACATTTTGCCTCCTTCCCTGTGATGGGCTATGGCTGATCTTAGCTTAAGCGCTTGCGACGCTTGTTACTGCTGAGGTGTCCATGAACCTAGGGTGCTAATCAATTAGCAGCAAATAGGTTTCTTTGTCAATTTGGAAACATCCCAATGGAGGTAAAAAGAGAATGGGATAGAGTGATAAATAATTTATACTTGGAAGGAATCCTAATCCTGTGTACCCACTTGTAGGTTCTAAGTTGTTCATTGTGAAAGGGAAAACATGAGACCAACAACCAGAAAAAACACAGACTATAAACTCAACCTGTTTAAAAAAGAGATGCTTAGATTTAATAGTGTGTTAACTTCCCTCCTTCTCCCTGGATTTCATACACATACAGGAATTCCTACACTCCATTAGTCTCTAACTCTCATCAGCAGTGCTGGCACTTATCTTTTGCTGTGACGCCTTGTCTTTTGCCTCTCCTAAACTTACTCTCATGTATGCCCTTAATGCTGTGTTTATTCTTTGTAAGTCTTTACGTGCATTTTAGGCTTTCAACTTGTCGAGGCTTTTCATTTATTACTTCATTGACATCTTGGAGATACTGATTATGATCATCAGAGCTCTGAGCGTGGATGCTCTGAAGAGACTCTTCTTATTTAGAAAACTCAGGCGCCTACTGAAAATTGCTTTCAAAACTTGGATATCTTCAGTTTATACATATGTCCTTCTCCCTTGTATTAGATGCTTAAATAAGGGATCTGGTCCAAGTTGAAGAATGATAGCCACCCTCCCCCTCCACACACATACACTTTTATGGCTCCACTGGACTTGTGTCTTTCAGTATCAGATCATTCTGTTAGTTTTTGTTAGCTGACAGTTTTAGGGATTTAAGTGTTGATCTTGGTCTCAGTAGAAGTGCAATAAAAAGAAATAACCACCACTTTTAAACACAGAGACAAACATCTGTAAAGCTTAAGCTATTTTATGTGAGATCAGTTAAGAGAATTGTGTTTTCTTCACTTTAACATTTTTGTATTTCTATTCATTTTTGGCGGTGCTGAAGAGGAACAAGATCTTTTTCTTTGATATGATTGAAAGAATGTAAATGAAATACCTTCCTTCTGGACTACTTAGAGTAGATTAGTAAACCTCGTTAGCAGTTATTTCTATCAGTAAGCTGTGGCTAGTGGACCAATATTGGAAAGACATGGCCCTTTAAGAGAACCATCTGTTCGACCTTCAGTGCATCGTACTCAACCTACGGTCTACTTTGACTTCTCTAGCCAATGGTAGACCAAGGCTAGTGAATAGAGTTGGGAATTCTTGCCCAACGCAGGACTCTTCTGATGGTAGTCTGTGCTCTGAGCTAAGGTTTCTTAAAAGTGGTCTGAGTACTTTCCCATCAAATCCTTCTTTCCTTTTGCTTTTCTTTCCCAGGAGTCAGGTCTTTAGCATGGGCTGAAACCTGTTTACCTTACCACCCTGTCTTTCATGTTCATTTATATTAATAAAGCCATTGTATATTGAATTCTGCATTGGTGTCACTTCTTAGAGTGTTCAAGGGTTTCACAGGCTGGTCTGTGTCTGACCTTAGATTTAAACTGAGTTTAGATGACTCCAATCTTGGTCATTGCTGCACCATTTTCATACACCCACTGGTCCAGCAGCTAATCATTGATTATTTAACTCACACTTCATATCATTGTTATTTATTCTCTATGTTTGCCAGGATAGGATGATAGTTTCCTCTACTTTCTGGAATATAGAGCCTTTTCATAATTTTCTCACCCACCACTATTATACCTATGTAGATATTTGTTAAATTCTTCCTAAGATGAAGAAATAATAATAGATTATATATAGTTCAAAAATGTTTCGATAGTAACAACTATCAGAAATTGGTGAATAAGTATCATGAATTGGAAGAGATTTTAAGATTAATCATTAGTCCATAAATCTTAACTGCCTTAAAATAGTACAGGTCACTGATGAAGTAACTGTGATAGAATCTCAAATATAATGAAATAAAATTTACATAGTATCGACAACAAAGGCTTGTGAACCGATAGAAACTTATAAATGTATTAAAATTTTTTTAATTTTTTTATTACTTTAATTGTTTTATTACTTTCTTGCTATAGATCGGACTTGGGTCCCCTGAAGCTCAAAACACCGATGTGGCTCTCTGTGGAGGAGTAACAGAGTGTGAAGGAACATAGAAGAGTGAGTCTCTGAGAACAAAATGACTGGAGTCTGTATGAAAAGAGAAGCAGAGAGCTCATTCTACTCTCCACCATGTAAATGCTCAGGAAGAAAGTAGAGTCTGTATGATAATAGAGGAGTCCCCACCAGAGGCTGCAAAGCTGGTCTGAGACATGATCTCTAGAACAAGAAGACAATTGCTGTTGTTTCAGCTCCTCTGTCTACTGTGTTGTTATGGCAGCCAGAGCTGACTAAGACAATATCTTTCTTGCTACCAGGAGAGTGACTCTCACTTGGTGTAATTTTTCTCCATCTGGTATTGTCTGGAGATAGTTTTGATGGTCACACTGTGAGAAATCCCTGCTGAGTTCTCACAGGTAAGGAACAGAGTCACTGAAATAGTTTATATGTTGTATCTCATAGACTTCTTTCTTTACAATCCCGCTAAAATTACTAGTTCAAAATATCTAAAGTAGTGAGGTTGTAGACCACTGCATTATGAAATGAAATCTTATAACTGATGAGAATTTGTGACATATAAGACCATAATTTCATAGATTCGCTTACAATTTTTATATCTACTTATTACTTTCTCTGTCTCTCTCTTACATATGTGAAATACTTCTAAATTTGTAGTTGATTTTTTAAATGTCTTGGTCATTAATAGCCATTTAATAAGTGTTTGGTACCTTTGGTATATTTTTGCAAAGTACATTATTAACAATTTTATTCTGCCTGTGGTATGTACTTCTGGGTCAGTTTTGTTAATTACATTTTCTTGGGGGGGGGGTGACATGTTTTATTGATAGTTTCGAAGATGTAACATAGACCTATGTTGTACTTTAATAACCTCTGTACTTAGATTTTTCTTTGTCAATTGTAAACATTTGTGCTAGGATGTTAGGTCAAATTAATTTTTAATAGAGAACAGCTCTTTTAATTTATTACCTTACTTGGATGGATTAATTCTCCTTTAAAATTTTAAGCTTGAATTATTAACATCTGCTCTAAAACAAAGAATCAGCTTCTTCTAATTTTCCTAAATTGCCTTTTTTTAATTTCAATTCTTAATTTATGGAATAAAATATTTATTTTACATTTCCCCCTTCTTTTTTCTCATTCACCTCCTCCCTCCTAGTATGGTTCAAAAGCAAAGAGTTTTAAAAGTGAAGCAGCACATTTGAACAGTTTGGTCATTTCTCATACTTTTGAAAAACTTTCTATAATTATTATTTTTAAAATGAAAGACATTTTGAGATGAATAAATCTTTCAAACTCTTAAAATATTGGTTTACCTTTTTGACATTAACACACACTTTTAACATTTGTTTCAAAGAAATCATAGAACTGTACCCTGGAACTTCTGTAGTGTTTTACATGTATTTGTACTTTTAAATAAAAGTTCCATTAATTTTAAGAAAAGCATACTTCCACTTTCCCTTTGTAATTCAGCATAATTCTTTCCAATATATCTTATTAAATAGTTATATATTTAAAGGACCTACATACTGCTGGCTTCTGTCTTCTGGGTCCTGTATAAAGCACAGACCACACCCAAACACCAATTTCCAAACACAAAGAGATCTTTTATTAAACGAGGCAAAGAGACAAGATGGCTGAATCTGAATCAGGCAGAAAAAGCAGCAAATAGCTTTCCAAGTGTTAATTTTAAAAGGGAAAAAGGAGAGGTCTGTGGTAGAGTGAGCTCGAATTGTTTGGTAAATTTGATTGCATATGTTAGGGTTGCCAAATGAGGACATTTGATTGTTGGACCTTGATGTCTTGATAGTTGGAGCCTGGTAATCTGCTCCACGAATGAGTCAGGCATAAGAAAGTGGCCAAATAAGGGAACAGACCCTGGTGGCTAGCTTTGGGAATGTAATCTTTTACAGTATTTAACTTTATCTTAAAGATATTTTACTTTATCTTAAATCTAATTTACCTATCCAAACCATGAGCTTGAATAAATCCTAACCTCCTTTTGTCTTCCTAGTCCTTTCACTGCATTTTTGCTTCATATGATTCAAAATATATTATATAGTACAGGTTTTTAATGACTTCACAATTATTATTATGGGTTGTATCTTGAAATCAGGGTAAAATTACACATACTTTATTTTTTGTTGACTGCCGAGTTTTTGCTAAGAATGTGCTTTAACTGTCACTTCTATTTTGGGTGTGACTAGTGAATACTTGTCTAAACATTTACTTTTAGTTCTTGTCATTTTGTTTTAGGAAAATCTATATCTGTGAGATTTTTGATGTAGGCAAATCTAAGAATTGTCTTCTTGCAGAAGTGTTTATTATTATAACATTATATTATAAAATTGTATCTTCATATCATTTTCTCATTTTATTGGGAGACTTCTATATTTCACTGTATGTTTTTGCTTATTTGAACATTTCAATTGCTTTTTAATATATATGTTGTTATTGTTTTTTGAGACAGTCTCTCTTTCTATGAAGTTCTGGCTGTCCTGGAAATCATTATGATACCAGGCTGTCCTCAGATTCACCTAGATCCACTGAATTCTATCTCCCAATTGCTGAGACTTAAGGTGTGTGCTGCCATGCTGAAGCAGAAGTTTCTGGTTTCCTTGAAGACTCAGTTTTCATGTGATGTTTTGCTGTGAGCTCTCTTGCGTGAGCGGCATGACTGTGGTCAGCTGAGAAGATCTGTGGGTGGACTTTGAAGAGAAAAGATACACGGAGGCCCACACGCAGTGAGACGTAGCTCTTTAGGGTGACATCCCTGCACTGCACTAAATTTTGTGCTTCAGCACTTGACCTTACAGAGAGAAATGTTCCAGAGAACTTCTCGAGGCAATCTAGCTGAGTCTCGCAGCTTTCGCAGACTTGTCCAGATCTTCTGAGTTGTGTTGCTGCTTGCTGTTGGCCTTTGCACTGGACTGCTGGTATCCTGAGTACCCCTAAAGGCCCATCAACCCAAATCAGCGAGGTAGATAGAAGAGGCCTATGGCCCTTTTCCCTTACTCATCTATCTAAGATTGTGGAGTTGGAAGGGAGGTAATGGTATTTAAGAACCCCAAAAAAGTAGGTTTGTCGAAAAATTTAAGCCTACACCATGCCCAGTTGTTAACTGTTTTTTTTTATAGAACATATATGTATTTTGTTTTTAATACTTAATAAAGTAAAATTATACCTGAGAACAACACTTTAAAAGATGCATTTAAATTACTTTTTTAAAGCATATTTTATCTTTGCCACTGACCTTTTGACTATATCCCATCACTCTTTGACAACATGTTTTTTCTCAGATGAGTGTTTAAACTGAACAGTTGTGACCAAATTATATTTTAACATCAAGTAGTTCTTATACAATTTTTTTTTTTGTACTTAGTTTTTATTTTACAAATAGATTCAGTTAGGGTCAGTTTCTATCACCCTTCCTTCCTTCCTTTCTTCTTCCTTTTTTTCCCTCCCTCCCTTCTTTTTCTCTTTGTTCCTTTCTTTCCTTTTTTGTAGTTGTTTTGATTTGACAGTTTCTTGACTCTTTTAAAATTATAACTCTTTTTTAAAATTTAAAAAATTTATTACAATTTATTCATTTTGTATCCCAGCTGTAGCCCCTCCCTCTTCCCCTCCTAATCCTATTCTATCTCCCTCATCTCCTCCCATACCCCTCTCCAAGTCTATTGATAGGGGAGGTCCTCCTCCCTTTCCATCTGACCCTAGCTTATCAGGTCTCATTAGGATTCTTAAACAGTTAAGATTTCCAGGGAGAATACTGGGAGATAACTTTCTTACTGTTTTTATTACCACAATTAATTTTTTTTAATCTCATGTTTTGAATCATAGTTTGACTAGCAAAGGCTTTGATGGCAACTTTGGCCTTTTAAAAACATTAAAATTTTTTTTTATTTCATTCATGTTTTCTAGTGGCTTTAAAACTATAGAGTAGACCATAGGAGACTTTACATATTTTTCTCTGCAAGTGGGGATCCTGCATGTCCTGGCCTGGTCCAGTCTCAGTTGATGAATAAGTAGTTCCTTTTTTATTTTTTTGATTATTAATTTATTTTGAATTTCAAGTCTTGACCAAAATGTGATGAGAAAATAGCAAGGCCAAACAACTTTCTTGGGAAGTTTCCTTGATTTTTTTTGGGATAACCATTAGAAAAAATTAAGAATGTTTTTAATCTACTGGAAAATACAAGAAAACTTTATCCTGTTATGAATTCTTTTGTTCTTCTACATTGATTATTTTTATTGTATATTATTTGTTTCATTCTTTTATGCCAACAAAGTATTTATCAATTTTTGATATGAGACTGACTTTATTTTCTATCTTTCATATGAAGTATCTTTAACCAAAGATAAGTTCCCCTTTCAGCCTTTTTGTATTCTAGAATTGTTTGTAAAATTTGTTGTGTAATGATTGTTCATAACATTATGCTCATTTTTTAAAACTGAAATTACTGAGACCTACATAATAACGTATTGGATCAATGATTTAATCTTGTTATAACTTTATCCCATTAGATTTTTCATTCCTCTTTGTTCGTTAGTCCTATCTAGTCAGTTTCATTTCCACTTCCATTACGATACTTTGTAAAGTCCATGCTTTCTTGGATTTTATGAGTAAAATCTATTTCAAACAATACAGAACCTATTACTTTATCATTTCATGTAATATATATTTCTTAAAATCTTTTTTTTTGCTTTTAAAAAACATTATCTATCTATCTATCTATCTATCTATCTATCTATCTATCTATCTATCCATCTATATTTAAACATCCCAATAGTAGGCCCCTCTCTCCTCTCCACTGGTCCTAGCCTCCCTCCCTCTTCCTTTTCTTCCCCCTCTCTATCCTTCAGAAGAAGGGAGCCTTTCTCCCACTAGCATACTTGAGGACATCAAGTTGCATTAGGGCTGAATGCATCCTCTTCCACTTAGGCCAGGCAAGGCAGCCCCACAAAGGGAAAGTGATTGAATAGCATGCAACAGAGTCCTTGTCAGAGACCACCCAGGCTCTGCTTACTAGAGAAGTCACATAAAGACCAAGCTTTCCCTAAGGTACATAGGCCTAGTTCATGCATGGTCCTTGGCTGGTGCTTCATTCTATGCAAGCCCCGTCTGGGCCCTGATTGCTTGGCTCTGTTGGTCTTTTCGTTGAGTTCTTCTCCCCTCCAGGTCCTTGCATCCTTCCCCCAACTCTTTCACAAGGCTTTCACAAGCCCAATGTTTGGCTCAACATCTGTTTCAATCCTTTGCTGGGTGGATCCTCTCAGAGAACAGCTCCCATCTGCAAGCATAGGAGAGTGCTATTAATAGTATCAGAGGTTGAATCTCACCCTGGGTGTGGGTCTCAGGTGGGGCCAGGCTTTGGTTGGATATTCCCTTAATCTCTGCTCTATCTTTATCCCTACACATATTTCAGGCAGGGTAAATTTTGGGTCAAAGTTTTTGTGAGTGGGTTGGTGTTCCCTTCTTCCCCTAGACATCCAGTCTGGTTAGAGGGTGACAATTGCAAATTCCATGACCACCGCTACTAGGGTTCTCAGCTAGAGTCACCCCCATATCCTGCCAGGACCCTACCCTATTTTAGGTCTCTGGCTTGTTTCAGAGATGCCCTTGCCCAGTGGTTTCTCTTCTCTCTGCAAATCCCATCCCCACTCACCCTATGATGCCCATCCTCATTTCAGTCAGCACATCCTCTCCTATCCTGTTCTCTCTCTTCAACCACTACAGATATTTATTTTGTTTCCCCTTCTGAGTGAAATTCAAACATCCTCCCTTGGGTTCTCCTTTTTACTTATCTTCTTTTGGTCTGTGAATTGTAGTATGTTTGGCTAATATCTGCTTATTAGCGAATGCATACTATGTGTGTCTTTCTGGGTCTGGGTTACCTCATTCAGGATGATCTTTTTTAGTTCCATCCATTTGCCTGCAAATTTCATGATTTCCTTGTTTTTAATAGCTGAATAGTATTCCATTTTGTAGATCCACTAGTTGCTTTGTCCATTTTTGAGGGTGAGGGACATCTGGGTTGTTTCCACTTTCTGGCTATTACGTATAAAGCTACTATGAACATAGTTGAGCAAATATCCTTGTCGTATGGTTGAGGATCTTTTGGGGTATTTGCCCAGGAATGCTATAGTGGGATCTTGAGGTAGAGCTATTCCCAATTTTCTGAGAAAGTGCCGAATTGTTTTCCAAAGTAGTTGCATAAGTTTGCATTCCCACCAGCATGTGCTATCATTTGAATTTTTGATCTTAGGCATTCTGATAGGTGTAAAATGGAATCCAGAGTAATTTTGATTTGTTTAAATGTTTTTATCTTTTGTCTTACTATTAGTTTCTCTATTTTAAATAGTAGTCTTCATAGCACAGCATTTATTTATTTATGCTTCATTTTCTTAACTCTTGAATGAGGAAAATGTGTCCCCCCAAAATATATTATATTTACCTGTAAAATTGATATTTTTTCTCTGGATATTATTATTACTTTATGTTTGACAGATTTTGAAAATCCTCATATTTTAAACTGGAAGCCAGTGTTAATAGTGGTTGGAGTCTCTGAATTCCTTGTTTTTTGACATTTTTTGTATAATGTGGTTCAGTTGGCTTTGGAGAACCCATTTCCTGATCCAATGACATGGCATTGTTGTGATCTGGGAATACATTTATGAGTGATTAAAGCAGTCTTCAGTTCTACCTAGCCAAAGCAGTGAATAAACCATCCATATTCTTACTTCTCAGATCCCCCTGAGGTTGAGCATTACATTTTGATGAATTGTCCATCCTAGACATATGCTATTCATTTCCTGGCATATTTACTCTGCAGAAGGTAGAAAGAGAGGCACTCTATTCATATGGGCATTGGCCATAGGAGCATAAACAGGATGCTGGCAGCACAACTCTGACTGTAACAGAAGGCAAATCACAAATACATACAGGAAGCCTCTCAGGAATATCTCCAAGAGGTAGGGGGAGAAGTTAAGCACTGGCCTAAGCACCGAAGCAGAAATCTGCCAACATCAATCCCATAGTTTCTAAATCAAGGAATACTCTGAAAAAAAACTAAGGTGAGGGGGAGTTTAAGGGACTAGAGCCATCAGCAATTCCTCAAGCATTTCAGAAGCAGTCTCATAATTTTCTGACTAATATATCCATACATTTATCTACTGTGTACCCTCACCTCCAATGCAGCCTTTCTCATAAGATGCTCACTTAGATGAAATTGCTGTCTTTGTCACTGCTCTATTGGTGTGAAGAGACCCCATGGCCAGGGCAATTCTTATGAAAGAAACATTATATTGGGGGCTTGCTTACAGTTTCAGAGTCTTCATCCATTATTAAGGCAGGAAGCATGGTGCCAAGCGGGAGTAGTGCTGGAGAAGTAGCTAGAGCTACATCCTTCTGCAGAGGGAAAGAAAGTGTTTGTTTGTTTGTTTGTTTATCCATTTATTTATTTATTTATTTTATGAGCATTGGTATTCTGCCTGCATATATATGTGTGTGTAAGGGTGGCAGAGCCTCTGGAACCAGAGCCACAGACAATGGTGGGACACCATGTTGGTGCTAGAAATCAAACCAGGGTCCTCTGGAAAGAGCATCGAGTGTTTTCAACTGTTGCGTCCTATTCTAAGTTTTCAAAACTTCCTTATTGTAAAATACAACAAGTAAGCCATAAAAAAATAAATCTTGAAGATACTTTGCAGAGAATAAATAGATATTCAAGAGCTTTATCCAAATTGACATGTCCTGTGCCATTTTTTTTTTTTTTTTACATTCTCTGCTCTAGACCATAGTGTAGTTATTTCATTCTCTCTTTGTGATTTCTATCCTATAGGAAATACAAATATGTCCAAAGCAACACCGAGCAGAAACTATGGACCTGGGGCTTGTGGCTCAGAGGGAAAGAACTTGCCTTGTGTGTGTCCAAGGCTCTCACTTTGATGACCAGCCCTGGGGGAAAAAAAAACAACAAAAAAACTGGCAGCAAGTGTGGGCTTGAACTCTGGTATTTCCTTAGTTATTTTATTATTAAACCATTGTCCTAACTTCTCTGATTGTAGTTTTGCTTTCCAGCAAAATATGTTTTTCTGATTAAATGAAACAAATAACATGAGAAAGCTTTATACATTATGACTTAAATGCTAAAACCTTTCTAGTCATGTATATTTTATGTTTCCTATGACATTCAAATACCTCATATATTTGATCATTATTTAAAGAACAACACATTGTATTAAACACTTGTCGATTGAGTGAGCATATTTAGAACTTGCTAGATTTCTTTTAGGTAGATGGAAATTATTTTTCTCCTCTATACACTTTTTATGTTAAGTTCTATAAAATCAAGAAATAAATGTTTACATTGAGACTTTAGCAACTGGGTGCATCTATTTTGAATGACATGACTAAAATTATTCTTGATTATTTATCATTTGTCATAGTCTTCATTACTTAGAATAGTGTATACTAATTTATTTCACTGTTAAGAGACAGTTCTCTTTGTCTAGCATGTATAAAGATGTGGGTTTGAACTCCGCTGACAAATACATTGGGTGTGGTTGCTCAAGCTTATAAAATTATCTGCCACATTTATCTCACATTTGTGAAGATTCTTTCATTGTAAAGACTTTCACTCCTATTTTTTTGTTGTTTAAAACATTAAATAATACCACTTAAATTTCTGGATATAATGGAAGAAAAATAATCTTTTATAGAATGCTAAAATATTCTCCTTTGTATATAGAGTTTTTTGTGTCTACATAAGTATGAATTTCTATAATAAAAGAAATCTAGAAGTTCTTATGCTAGAAGAAAAGGTAGTGGGGTTCATTGTGGAAAGGTGGCCAAAATTCATAGTAACTTCAGATTCTGTTCCACTTTGATGATTTTCCATTACTACTGGAGTCTAGTGGAGTGTATCAGTCAGGGTTCTTTAGGGTCACAGAATGATAGATTATTTATATTATACAATATAAATTATATATCTATGGGATTTATTAGAGCTGATTACAGGCTGTGGTCCAGCTAGTACAACGGTTGCTGTCTACCAATAGAAATCCAAGTAATCCAGTAATGTCTTAGCTGGTCTCCAATATATATCAAAATCCTGTAGATGTAGGCTTTAATACCAGTGAAGAAATTAACTAGCCAGCAAGAGCAAGGGCAGACAGACAAAGAGTAAGAGCTTCCTTCTTCTGTGTTCTTTATTTAGGTGCCCACTAGAAGGGATGGCTCAGAATTTGGGTGGATCTTCCATCTTAAGAGAGCTGGATTTATGGCGTTACCTACCACCTCAAATAATTCAATCAAGAACACCCCTCACAGTCAGACCCAGATGTTTGAAGTTTAGTTAATTCAGATGTAGTGAGGTTGACAAGCAGGAATAGCCATCACAAGGATGTTTCTCTTTTCAATCCTGAGGCTTCAGGAAATACTCATCACATTTTAGCTCTTGCTCCATGTAGTCAAATGAAATGAGAATATCGGCTTTATTAAAGGTGAAGGATTTCTTCACAATGGATGCTTTGTAGGTAATGGTGGACTCATTTTGCTCACTCATTCTGGTGCTCTGCATAAGGGTCCATTCCTTTCCCTAAAATGCCAGTTCTGTCCAGTTCTTGTTCCTTCTATCCCTGTGGCCTTAACTAGCACACAGCCACAGATATATCCAAAGATTCCAGTCCTCTCTGAGTACAACTGAATAACATAATTCAGAACACTTAGGGAGTCAAAGGAAAATGCTGTGAATAATTTAACCTCAATGACAACAATAAGCTGGGAATGTTCTACATAATATAGAATGATAGTTTTCTTGAAGCCCAGAGAACCATATAATGAACAGGGAGAAAGAAGTAGAGGAAAAATTCTTTTGCATAGTGGGCAGGCATGTTTTAAAAAAATCAAGCAAGAGCCAGCTAACCATACTCAGATGCAACCTGCCCTCAGAGCAATTTTACACTCAACATTTAGAAACACTTATTTTATCCTTCTACAAAAATGAGAATATAAAGCTTCAAGTTTGGCTTGATGGTTATTATTTTTCAGGGAAAATACATGTGTGTTCACACATGCTGCTATCTGGCTACTCACTTTAAGCTGTGTCTGTTGAGTGAAACAAGGTTATCCCTGATATCAGCCCTTGAAATATTCCTACCCTGTTTGATTCTTTAATTCACTGGCACTTGTTGGGTTTAAATCACTTGTGCTACTTTTGAAGGCGACACCACCCACTGCCCAACCCAGCGCTGAACTGCTCCCTTCCATTTTTCATCAAATGCTTCATCTCCCTTCCTTCCTTCTTCCCTTCTGGCCACACGGACCTTTATCTGGCAGGAGAAAGGAAAACACATCTTAGGAAAGTGTTGGAAAAGGATTCAATTCCCCACATCAGAGCTCTGCTTCTCCTGGGATCTCATTATTTCTTTGTGGTACTTGCCCAGCAAATTAGGTCTGTTCTCTTGGTCCTTCCCTCTGTTATTATTATTATTATTATTATTTTATTCCTTTGCTTTAGGACTAGACTCCTGCAGATGGGTAGAATGCACAGTTTTTACAGCTCTGGGCAATCCTTCCACATTCTAATTGTATTCCTAATGTTTAAAACAACATGTTAAAAATACCACATTTTCAAAAATTTGTTTTTGTAAAACAGAAGAAATCCCCAGCCATCTATGAAAACAAGGAAGCCTGGAGCTTCTTTAGCCTAGAGAATTTCTTAAGACTAGAAGACCACTGGGTCACATATAGATTTGGGAAAGTTTGATTTTTCTGTTAGGTTCAAAACAAACAAGGCAGGAGGAGGGGAAAAACTGTCCTGACAAATGTCACTAGCAGCCTGAAACCAACGAACACATTTAAAAATCCTGTCTGCTCAGGTGAGAACTTGACAGGTGGCACCCTGAAGGTTCCTTGGACATGTTCGGCTTGCCCTGCCCTTTGGCAGGGTCAGGTGGGTCAGGTGGTGTCTGGACGAAGCATGGGGCCCCCTGCTCGCCTTTTCCATTGCTCCACCTTGGAGGCAGGCAGGAGGCTCATTCTCAGTGGAGGCTGGCGTTTTCGTCTTGCTCCTGCTTGTCACTGGTGGTGCAGAACCACTTGTGTTCATCATTCTCTTTTAATCTGGCTCAGGGATGAGAAAGACCTACAGGGGCTGCCTGGCAGGTGAAGCATCCAGATGCTAAATCTCCGGCATTAATTTTGCTGGCAGTGGCTTCTGGGAGTTAGCTCCTCTCTCCTGGTTTTGCTGGCAGACTGGGTTAACACCTTATTGTCCAAAAGGTTTATTTTATGTGTCAAAGAAGTAGTCTGGTTCTCTTGGCAGAAAAAGCCACATGGATGATGTTTTTGATATATAAAAAAAATTCTTTTTAAACATCAGAGCCATGAAGTTTGATCAGAGTCTATGTCCCCCAAGGGACTAAGAGTAATAGTCCTTGGGGATGATAAGTAATGTATGATGATCAATGTCCATATTCATCAGAGGAGAGGAAAGGCAGAGCCTAGAAAAACTGTCCCTACTTGTGGGAATTATATGTGGATGAAAATATTACCCCAGAAAGTAGCAATTAGATGCCTCTCCTACAGTTGCCAGTACACACACACACACACACACACACACACACACACGGGGGTGGGAGGTGGGAGAGAGAGAGAGAGAGAGAGAGAGAGAGAGAGAGAGAGAGAGAGAGAGAAAGAGATCCTCCTCTAATTCTCATGTCACTGAAATTTGCCTTTTTTTTTTTTTTGGTGAAATTGTATTCCTTGTTCCCAAAAGTCAAGAAAAAAATTTACAGTCTGCCTTTGCCTTCGTGAAATCCTGCCTCCACTGTGACAATTTTTTTGATGTTGTTGTTGTGGGGGAAGTTTACGACTGAGTGTCTGCAAGCAACAGTACTTTTGAAAGGGGCCCTAAATATTAAACTCATTTCAAGTGTGACTTGAGACTCAGGCAGACTGCAGGAGCAGTGACAATTTATTACTCTTCCGAAGCCCTAAAGCAGAGTAAATATAGATTTGCCACTGATAATATGAGAACAACAGATCAATTTGATTTTAAGTAAATCCTTCCCCCCAAAAGGTAGAATGTGATTAATCCATCGAAGCTCACAGGAATCACTTGAAAGTAATTGAAATACACATGAGTTTCTCTTCTCCTGTTAAATGCACCTGGCTCAAGAAGAGGCTGTTCTAGACTGTCTGTTGGTGCAGATCATGATAATTTTGTTTAGTAACTGAGTACCTTAAACTTAAATCTCGTATATCCAGTTTCAAAGAAGTTGGGAGGCCTAAATTATTACATTATGGATGCAGACAATAGCAGCAGCAGCAGCAGCAGCAGCAGCCAAGTCTCCTACTGGAATTCTGAGATTCTGTATCCAGTGTGTTCAGAGATGACAATTTACAGCAGTTCTCCAGATCCCAGAAACCATCTTCCAATTTAATTTGCATATGTCCTAAGGACAGAAAAACCATATAAATTCCAGAGAGATATAGCAATACCTTAGTGTCACCTAACCCTTACTAGCAGTTTGAATTTGCTGGCTGCTTTGTGCACTGTGTCAGAGAAACATTTTGAAACATTCATGCATTCCCCAAATATTTGTGAGTGGTTAAGATCAACTTAGTTTTACAGGCAGGGACACCTAGAAAAGCAGACAATGGGATCTCATCTAGCAGTGCCAAGAGACTAACAGTCAGGATGATCTAGAAGGGAAACCTCTATGGATCACCTGATAAGCCACACCTCTAAAAAGCCAAGGTCATGAAGCTTAGTAAAAATGTAGTAAGAGTGAACTCATATGTTTTATTGTTTGCAGAGCACTCTGGCATGCAGTCTTTGCTGCTTGAAGAATTCAACCAAAAGCACATGAGGTCCATTTTCAGATGAAGAACCCAGTGAATATTAGGTGACCTTTTATGTCAACAGTACATTGATAACACACAGTATTGAGCCTGGGTGAGAATCATCTCAGTTCTTGCTCAGTATGCGCAAAGACTTTTTCTAACTTGAGCCCTTGAGTACAGTTGATGTCGGAAGTTGAAAGGCTGCTTGCATCTTTTTAGAAAGTGCCTACTGATTATAATGACTTTTTCTGTTAGGAACCTTAAAAAATAGACTTTATTTCTATTCACATTCATAGACTCTGACAGTTAATTTATTATTTTTCCCAAGAGCAGCCATTATTCCGTTTATTTTAAGTAATAATGATGGCAATGATATTAAGTCCATTAAGTCAAAAGGTTGAAGAATGCCCATAGAATGGCGGACTCTTCATATTTAGAGCTGATTTTTATTCTAGAGAATTTGATAAGCATTCTTTTATAGGGCTATTCTTGAGAGTTAAGTGGGTATTTTCTGAAAGAGCCATGGAGTCCTGATTCTATTCATCTGAAAAAAAAGAGAAATGATTTATGCACAACTGCATATAAATGATATGTGCGCTATATTCCCATGTGTCCCAGAAGCTCTACTGCTTTTTAATATTGCTTAATAAAATTGAAAGTGAAGGGTTTTTTTTTCTTAGTAAAAGGTCTTAGTTTGCTTTGCAAATAGTTCCAGGTAGTTTTTGTTCTGCTATAAACTTCATTAAAACTTTGGAAAATTTTTTTTGGAATCATGTTGCTGCCTACATTTTTACGTGAGATACATAGTGAAGGTTTGACTTTTCTTTTAATTCTTTCACTGTGGAAATTTTCAACTAAGGAAAGCAATCACAGGAAAGGGATGTGGCGGTGCGTGTTGGCCATTACTGGAAAGGGAGTGTCACTGAAAATGTTGACTAATGATTTTTTCCCAGTGAATTATGAGGCCTATAATCAAACCGCATCAGTCGGCTGCTCTATCTGATCTAGTTAACTAACAATTTTCACCACTATTAATCCTGGGCTGAGGTTCATTGCTTTGGATTAAAGCTCTGACCCATGCAGAAGAAATAAAATACTGAACATTAGTCCCTTTTGAGGAAGATTCTGGCTAAGTTATCGACACGGCTGGGCCTTCCTAGGCCAACAATTCAAAGAGATGTATAGGTTCTGAATTAATTTAGAGTGACCTGTGTTCTTTGAAGGCTCAACTCTACCAAAGCTTTTCAGAAGTGCTTAGAGTACATTATGCTGTCTAAGTGAGTGGATAAGACTGGAAAGCGGATTCTAAACTGTAACCTTCCTGATCCTCTCCTGCTTGGAGAGTACTGAAGATGCATAACAGGAGGATGGCAAGTCACATGACCTTGCAAAGGGACAACACTCAAGGGACAAGCAATACTTCTGCGCTGTTGATGTGTCACATCCAGGCTCAGATATGGATTTCCTACCTGTATTTCAAGCTTTTGTGTAAATGTATCTGCTATGTACACTGTCTCTGTTTCCTTGATTGCAATTTTCTCTTATTTTTTTTTTACCTTTCTCTGCTAGTATTTATCATGTTCACATTTTATTATTATTTTGGTATTATTTTTTTTTCCTTTTTTAGTTGTGTGGGTGTTTGTGTGTGTTTGTAGGTACCATCTGCATGTTGTATGTGGAGGCCGGAAGCCAACCGAGAGTGCTGATTCTATGTTGCCAACCATTTTATTTGAGAGAAGGTCTCCACTGCTGTAGCTTGAATTGGCTGGGTGAACCAGCCACATAGCTTCGGACACCTACCTGTATCTTCCTTTTCAACAATGGCATTACACATGCACATGACGATGTCTGTTTTTTCCACCTGTGCTGAGAGAGCCTTCAGGTCCTCATGCACTGCAAGCATTTTACCAGCTAAGCTATCTCATAGCCCAAATGCTTTCTTTTTACCTCTAGATTTAAAGGCAGCTTTGAAAGTATTTATCTTGGAACATTGAAACTTAAACCTGCCCTTTCATATAGAACATATCCTAAATATATACTGTTTTAAAAAGTCAGTGGGCTTCCATGATAAATGATACCATGAACTATCCTTCAAAATGCATGGATATAAATTAAATTATAATATTAAATACTCATCTATTGAAGGAGATAGATTATAAACTTATTATTTGCATCTGTACTAAATGTGTGTTTGTGAAATCCAACAGGTTTTAGGACAAATTTATTCTAAATGGTCTCAGCTTAAAACTCAATATGAAGCCAGGCATGGTGGTGCTCCTGTAATCCCAGCACTCTGGGAGACAGAAGCAAATGATCTCTGTGAGTTCAAGGTCTACCTGGTCTATGAGGTGAGTCCAGGACAACCAATGCTACACAGAGAAACTGTGTCTCAAAAAACCAAAGGAAAAAGAAACTAAATATGAACTTTCATAGAGGATATTTCTCCCAAAATTTAAGGTTTTTAAGTTTATATTGGATTATGTTTTATATGTGATCTCTTTTTTATGTCCTGTTTTGGCATTTTTTACCCATGATGTCACTATTGCTTTAGTAAAAAATGCACAGAAATATTTGAAAAGTGCATATTTTAGAGAAAGAAACTTCTAATAAAACAACAAAATAAAAAATTTAAACTATATAATGGCTACATTAAGATTAGGAAGAGAAATCTGATCCTACAAGGGGAAATCTCAGTTTACATGAGTAACTGGAGGTGAATTATATTGTTTCCATTGTATAATTTTCTATAGTCATAACCCAGACTGACTGTCTCTATAATTCAGTTTGAGTAAATTATTCCATGTCGGCATTCCTGATCTGTTCAAATATCTGAAAAATGACTTAAGGAAGGGTTTATTTTGGCTCACAGTTCAAGGGAGCAGTCTATCATGGGAGAGCAGATAATAGGGTGGGTGGTCACACTGAGTCTCGTTAGGGAACAGAGATGAATGCTTTTGCTCAGACAGCTTTCTTCCTTTTATTCAGCCCACAGCCCCAGCCCATGGAATAGCACCAGCTGCACTTAGAGTGAACTCCCTCCTCAATGAACTTAATCTAAATCATCCCTCAGGGACATTCACTGAGGCTTACCTCTTCAGTGATAGGAGATGTTGTCGAGTTGACAACCAGTTAATGCCTGTTAATCTCTGTAACTTATGCAAATGACACATACCGATGATGGATACACTATGGCTGTGAGGCATGTCCTCTTCACTGGAGAACCTAGCTGACTCAGTAGCCGTAACCTTGCCATACTCTATTTTTACAAATCGAAAGACAAGACTATCATTTAATATGATATATATTCTTTATCATATTAAATGTGGAATACAGGATGTGTGGTGCTGCTCTATTATTAAAGAGAGAAGCAGCTATGTGGATCAGATACACTGTTTAAGCCCAGCAGGAAATTGGACTTTTATGGGGCTGTTAAGAAGGGTGCAGTCTTGGGATTCATGGGTTGATCAGACAGGGTTTTGTTGACACGAGCTACAGAGGGTGGTTGCTAGGGGAATCCCATCATTGAATAGTTGATATTCAGAACATGTTTCTTGCAAAAGTCCATTCTCTACTGGGTCATTTTTGAGAAGCAAGAGCTGTTACTGATTGGCTGATGCTCTTGAGCAGTTCTAGTGATTATTATTGCCATGGCTACAGAACTGTCACTGGTGGATCAAATACACCAAAAGAGTCTGCTTACTTGTTACTATGGATTCTGAATGATCTTTTTTCTGAGAGTTTAAGCTTCTGTTATTCTATTCTCCTTTGGTAATAAGAAAAGAAAAGATGGTGGGACCGTGTGGAGGTTTTATGGCTTGGGAGTGACAGATACCACTTTTATTCACATTTTATTGTTCAGGCAAAAATCACAGAGATGAGCTAACAAGAATGAAAAAGGTGGGAATAGTCCAAACACTATCAATGGGCAGAAATATTTTCAACAATAACAGGTCCTAATACCTGAGTAGAAGTTATGGTAGAGGAGAAGTGCAGTACACTTATCTGCCTGCTTAAAAATACAGCCAATACTATTATTACTTGAAAAAGTCTATTTCTTCCAAGCGTCTTCTGAGTGCCTTTATTTGTGGCACTTAAAAACTGATCAATACCCTGGAAATCATGTTCATAAATGTCATGCATTGTTTTGTAATGTATATTTTCTATAGTAAATTCTAAGAAACAATAATCTGTAGATCTTTATTTTGGTACTTTATCTGAATAATAAACTGAGAAACCAAACCCAGGAAATATAAGACGAACTTATAAGACCAATCCTTTAATGTACTTTAGTTAAACCTAGTATGGCATTTCTGGTTTAATTTATTTTATCCTCATGTTAGACTTTTGATAATGAGTGTAATAATACATCATATTATTTTCTAGTTTTTAAAAATCTTACATATTTCTTTTTTTAAGTCACTTATCTAATAACACAAAACCCTTTGCTTTATTGAAATGAGAGCCAAACAATACAACACAGGTGCTCAGAGCCTTGGCTAGTCACAAGAGAAGGTGCACCCAGTCCTACATCAATTAGACTGCAGTATTACGCCAATGTAGGTTAATATCCATAGGAGGCCTCCCTTTTTCTGGGGAGAAAGGGGGGAACAGGAAGATGGGGGGGGAAGTGTGGTGAGGGGGAGGGACTGTGAGGAGAGGATGGAGGGGAAGCTGTGATCAGGATGTAAAGTAAATAAATAAATTAATTTTAAAAAAGTTTTCTTTGCAGGCCAGGGAATGGAAATTGAGATTTGTTTTGGGTCTACTTTGCTTTGCCCTACAATCTGTTGGGCCAGACAAACTGACCTGCTTTTAACTTCCCTCATCTCTTTTGTTTCAGTTTCCCTTTAATCATATTATTCCAACCTTTATTGTGTGACTCAAATGACCCACAACGGGGGCAGATGAGGCAATGTTGTTCTCTCTCAGATAATCAGCTGACAAGATTTTGTCAGTACGGACGGAGTATCATCATCTATTAATGAACTAATCATTTAAGATGAGACTTGGAGACATTTTCTTGAGTTTCATCTCATAATATATTTAAATTAAAAATAAATACTATCTTCCTAAATTTCAAGCTTTGGTTAGGATTATGTAATTCTTGTTTGAAGATGGTTTTCAGTGAATATCTCAAGTGCCTGTGTGGAGTAGTGAAGGTAGAATCTGATATGGCTTTTCCTGATTTTCTTCCTGGAACTTTGTTTTGCCCGCATTATTGTCTTTAATGCTTGCCACAACAGTGTAGATTAGACATAAGGTATATAAGCGCTATGTGACAGGTACAGTTTGAACATCAGTCAACAATCAACTGGAAGTCACGTTCAGGTACTTAAGCTCTAGAGTGACTTCTTTTAACCACATCCTTCTGTTTTTTCACAGCAGCAAATATGCACTTGTGAGTGGGTGTGCGTGTGCATGAGTGGGCAAGAGCATGCCTGTGACTTGCACACTTTTTAAATGAATTCACCTTACTATCTGAGGAGGTATCAGTGCTGTGTGTATGAGCAGATCAATATTTCCATGGCATTGTCTACAACCCTGACATAGAAACCAGCATTTAACAACTGGGTAGCAGAATTCTTTAGCTTTATCTGATTTCAATCACTATTATCTTAATGGTAGCTGTATTCATCTGACACAAAGCAACTTTTTCACCCTTTTGAGCACGTCTGTCTACTGAATTATTTTAGACTGCCTCTCCTTGGTACACAAATCGCTGAATAGTCTCTTCCTTGCACAGAGTGCTGCTAATATACTCCAGACACCGTTATAAGAGGTTAAATTACCCAGTGTCAATAAAATACTCACTTTTCATGTCACATAATGTGTGGAAGAAGCATGCTTCACTCTCTTCTGCTCATTGGTGGAATGCTGTATTGACTCTATAAACATAGTATTCTGCATGAAAAAAAAACATAGTTTTTAGGTAAACAGACTATTTAATTATCTTCATTTTTCTTCCCTGCATATTTTTTTTCTTAAGAATATATGAAGTATGTTTTGTTACTGCCTCACCTGGCACTTTCAGGTTGGTTTCCTTTAGGATGAACAGCTTTTAGATTTTCCAACACAAGAATAAAAGGAACACTGTGAAACTTGCCTTCTGAAACAGCCCAAGTAGATGGAACAAAGTCAGTTGCCCAGTTGAGGTGGTCTTTAACTAAAGGTCAAATTAAATTGTACTGGAAGCTGTGAGATTACCTTCAGGTGGCTATTTTAGGTGGCGATAAACTGAAAACTGATGACAAAACTGTAATACTCTAAAGCCAATGATCTTTATCCCTTTCATTTTCTCCTCTTTATTTAAAAGAAATAGAAAACGCTGACTTGCTTTTTTTTTTATTTACTTTTTCTTCATTAGACTATGCAAATGTAGAGAAGGGTATTTATGGTTGGAAAGCTTTTAGGTGTGATAGAATATACCCTCTGAAATATACCACATTGGTAGGTATAGGCTTATTTTGAGCTAGAGGCACTTCCAAAACAGCAGAGGCCAAAATACTCTCTGCCCCAATCTCCCCTTTTCTTTCTGAAACAGGAGATTGAAAAGCCATGTGAAAACTGTCCTAAAAATTGGAGAAAAACTAATTATTCATCAAGGAGTCAAAACGTAGAAAATTCTGTACAAAAATATTATTTAAACAATTATTATTTCTATCTACCTCACCCACCACATCATTTGGTTTTTTTTTTTTTTCATAGTTACCTATCTTTGTTCAACCTAATATCAAAATATTTGGTCTTTGTTATCTTATGTCCACATGAGAGACCTGAATCCATGTTAAAATACAGGCTTCTCTCCTGTTCATATTTCTTATTTCAATTCATGCTTTTCTCTTGTCAGTTTAATTTTCAAGCCCAGCATGAACTATAAGAACTATAAAATTGTTTCCATACTCTAGAATTTTGGGGAAAATTAAAAGGTACATTCTAAGTTGCTTTAGTGAATTTTTACAACCTGCTTGCTCAGCACAACAGGTAAGTATTGTCTGACAGTTCTGGAAGCTAGAACTGTATTCCTATGGGAGGGCTCTAGAAAATAATCCACTCTTGATTTTTCCTGGCTTCTAATGGCTGCTGGGAATATTTGGTGTATTGAGGCCTATAGCTTTATTATTCTGGCCTCTGCCTCCAAAGCCACACAAGTACCCAGATTACTACAACTATTTATACAGTTTTATTCTTAACTTGATACCTGTAATGATGCAGTGTCCAAACATCATCACATTCTCAGACACTCAGAAACAGGAACTGAACAACATCG
Source organism: Meriones unguiculatus (assembly GCF_030254825.1). Taxonomy (NCBI): domain Eukaryota; kingdom Metazoa; phylum Chordata; class Mammalia; order Rodentia; family Muridae; genus Meriones; species Meriones unguiculatus. The sequence goes on along the minus strand of NC_083357.1, from coordinate 82,385,925 downwards.
CTTGTGAGGAACATAACACTCCTTAGATCATAGAATAAGACTACACTGTGTTAAAAGCAGTAGGCTTGGAGTAAAGGTATTACCAAAAACCAATATGGTGATAACTGTCTGCATCATTTTCATCGGCCCCTATGCCCATTATTAATTTTTTTCCAAGATAATAATTTTATATATTATTTGAGAATTAAATACAATGTGCCCTGATCACGTTCACTTTCCACTCCTCCCAGGTCCATCCTCCCACCTTTGTGGCTGCCCCCACATAGCAAGTCCAATTTGTGTTGCCAGTATACTCACTGGAACATGGTCAAACTCCCAGTGGCCAGTCCCTTAAAGGTAAGTGAGTCCTTTTCCATACTCCCAGCAGAAGACATTAGCTGTGAAGAACTATTCTTAGCATCTTTAGCACAATGTTTAAGAAGTTTCTTTAATTGTTTCCTGTCTAGACTTTCTTTTTTGGGGGAGGAGGGTTGTCAAAAAAGTCTTTAGTGTCTCCCATTCTTAATTATGAGTCTGTCCTTGCAAAAGAAGTTTCCTTGCCCATAACAGCCAGCTGCAACAGGGATCATAGAATTCCACATGGTTTCTAGCAACAGCAAGGACTACCAGGTGTCCATGATCAGGTCTGCCACAAGAGGCCGTGTTGATGTCCTTGATCTATGCTGGGGCCATGCTGATGTCCATGATCCATGTTGCTGCCAGATGCCATTATTAGGTCTGTGTTCTGGGCTGCCATGATTTCTTTTTTTTGAAATACAGATTTAAGAGAAGTCTTTTAGTTTATCTTCCCTAGCAGACTGCCAGGGCTGAACTCCTCAATGTAGAATTATGGACCCACTGACATGAGATCAGAAGACACTCCTTTGGGAGCTCCAGCACTTTAGCTGTGTTCTCTTAGGCTCTTGCTCTTTATTCCGTCTGATCAAGGTAAGTCAACGTCTCGCCTAGCCCATCAAATTAAATCACATATAACAATAGAGCAATAGAAGGTTGGGTAGGAGTACCCCTTTTATCAGAGAATGTCAAAACGTATGAATAAAACTCACTGCCTAAAATAAAGAACAAGAAAAAGGGGCATGGTAGAACATGCCCATTGTCACATAACTCGGGAGGCTGAAGCTAGAGAATTGTGAGTTCAAGGATGGCTTGGATTATGAAATAGCATCCTGACTCAAAACAAAACAAAACAAAAACCCTAACAATCATAACAAAAATACACCCAATTGAAAACAATTTTGTATCAGTTTTATACAAGGATATAGTGAATTTTAGCTATTTTTACCCATTACCATCTCTCTGCTGTCCTTCTTTTCCCACTGAAACCCCCTTTCCCTAGAGATCCTTCTTTCATTTCTTTGTGTCCAAATGTACTAGTTTGATGCAGAGTGCTTGTATGAGCATGAGTCAGAGGTCATTGAATCACATATGGGCTACTTTTTAGAGGATAAACCACTGAAGAAAATAACAACCCCTTCCTCAGCAACCATTATTTGCTAATAATCTCACTCAAGGGAATTAACAGCACTAAAATTTGAACAACTTTCTATGTGGTTTTGAATCCATATAGCTGTTTCCAATTATTTCCTCATAGATCCTCATAAACTCTCACCTCGACAAATGTAAACAGAGGATTGTGGGTAAGAATGGGAGTGAGAGAACAGCCTGAGTCCTATGTCTTTAACAAGAAGTGTTGTCACTGTTGTGACCGAAGGAGTTTGGAGAGGGACCAGAACCTTTACCTTGCCCCTCTCAGTCCACAGCTTTGGCAATATGGCTTTCTAGTCTTAAAAGGTGGACCTTTTCCACATTTCCTGTATGGGTTAGATTTCTGGTTTGCTTTGCGCAAGAGGATATAACAGGAATGACTCTTGAGTCTCGGCCTAATAGTTTAAGAAGTGTTTTGTATTTTCAGCTCTTTCTCTCTAATCCAGCCATTATGGTTAGAACAAGCCCCGGTGAGAGTTTCTACGAAGAGTAGAGGAGACTTGAGTTGTCCCTGCTGCACCTGTACAGGACCATCCAGTTCCCATGTGACTCATAGCTCCCTGCTCATATATGAATATGCAGATATGTGTAGATGACCGTTAACTAGATTTTCAGAAATGCCTTGCCAAACTTAAACTCTTGGAGGTAATGCACACTTTTTTTTAATTTATTAATTCATTTAAAAATTAGTTTGTGTGTGTGCATGTGTCATAGTGTATGTGTGAAGCTCGGAAGACAACTTTCAGGATTTGGGTCTCTCCTTCTAACACATGAGATAAAGCTAAGGTCATTAGGTTGTACAGCAAATGCCTTCACCCACTGAGCCAGCTTGCAGCCCATGCTTATTGGTTTAAATCACTACATTTTAAAGATTTTGGTTGTGAAATGTCAATATGGTACAGAAAAAGAACTTTTGGCATCATTTCCAATCCCTAAATACATTTTATTGATTTTCCTAAAAAATAAAAATTGAAAGTAATTATGACCTTTGTTATATGGGAGAAAAAAAAAAACATGTTAAAAAATGTGGTTTGAGTAATTTAGAAAATAGAAACTGCTCTTTATGTGTGTTTGGACTCAGTCAAGATGGTTTCCACGACAATATTTAAAACAGTGACATCTGGTTGCTCTCAGCTGCATATGATAAAGAAGCCTAAAGAAAGACGAGTTAAAGAAAGAACTAGCTGTGTGCAGAATTCAGAGGTGTTATAGAGAGCCTTCTTTGTCGGAAAATAAAACTGTTTCTCAGTTTCAGTTCTGTTGCCAAGATCAAGTTTTCAAAGTAATATAAGACTGAAAGACAAATTAGAGTTAGCTTGTGAGAGCCTTTGCTAAGATTTTAAAAGGAATTAAGGCCATGCTTAGTAGACCTTGTCAGCTGGATAAAAGGGCTGTTAGGAAGCTTGTATAGGCCGGGTGTCACTAAAGTCTGATTCCAAAGTAACTGTGATTACATCTAGAAAGTGAGACTGAAAAAGAACTTTTCAGGTCACTTTTCTACCATGTAGTAGATAATGATCAGGTTCATAGAAAAGCCCACAAAGTTTTTAATTGACTTCCATTGACTGAAGAGCCTCAATATTGAACTAAAAGTAATGGGCATCTTTCAAATAGCAAAACTAACTTTGTTCCCTTAATTTTACTTGAACAGAAATCATGTTGAGAAATCTACACAGCTCAAACACAGGACCTTTCTTCAGAAATAAGATGTGACAGAAAAAGGACATTTCAGACCCAAAGAGATAAGTACTTTGCAGAAGGTTGCAAGGGGAACACTGGACAAGCGACTCACTCCCAGGTAGTAGAATCGAGATTGGATAAAGGAACACTGCTTGGACCCAGTATGTTAAATCTGACATTGTTTTCCTAACCAAAATCTTAAAATTACTACTGAACACTGCTTATTCTATAACTCACACTCTCTGAGTTTTTAATAGGAGTGATAATTTGCAGTGGGTTAGGAGTATCTGCCTTGAACCATTATTGCATTTGGAGGACAGAAGCCTTGTCTTTTTTTATTGAAAACATCTCTGGAGTATGAGAAAGCACAGAAGACGTGATATAAGACCTTAATGACACAGTCTGGCAGAGACTGTAGGTCTTGAAAGATGGTGGCTATATCTTGTATATGAGATCGATGTAATTAATTGCGGCCACAGGGTCTTTACAGTCATTCAGTTGTAAAAGTCAACCTGATTTCCCAATCTTTCATTTTTTATTACTTTTTAAAATGTGAAGATGTCATATGTACTATCACAATGTAGCACCTGTTTCCTTCCGGTTTGAATGTCAAATGACCCTATGGGTTTGTTTTTGTCAATTGATACAGCTGACGTGATGTTATTCCAGCTCCATGTCTATGCTCTGTGAAGTTTTGCATTTTTCTCTTCTTGCTCTTGGAATCTGGCCAGTTTCAGTTGTGTGCGTCTAAGTTAGTTTGTTAGAGGAGAGACATGAGGGGGAAGAGTCGAGTCTCCAAACTGCTTCCTAGCAGGGTCAGCGCAAGAGTGGACAGGCCCAGCTTAGCTGCCTGCTTAATTCATGTTTTAGTGACTCAAGTCAATACGCAGTGAGCCTTACACCTAGACCATTAGTGTTCAATGGTTCCATCTATACTTCTGAGATATTACAATTACTTATGGTTTAAATGCATTATATATTATAATTTCTTATACAGCACTAGCTAACAAATACTGTACTGCTATAGCAAAAATATCAAAGAGAAATACGTAAGTGGCAGATGTATGTTTCTCACAGTTCTCTAGGCTAGGAAGTCCAAGACCAAGCCATGTGTGTATGTGTTGTCTGCTGAGGCTTGATCTCTGTTTCCATGATAATGCTTACTGCCACATTCCCCAGAGAGTTGGGATGCTGTGTTTTCCACATTGAAGACAGAACAGAGAAGATCAAAACTTACCCTTCAAGTGATTTTATGAGCTCTGATCCCATCTACAAAATCTCCACCCTTCTGACCTCTTTTTAAAAATATCATATCACACCAACCCCGCCCACAAAACCTTCGAGCCAAAATTTACTCTGCCTACAAGATGTGCAGGGATAACAATGGCCAAGATAGAGCAGAGATTGAGGAAATTCCCAACCAATGTTTGGCTCAACCGAAGACTCACCCTATGGGAAAGTTCCAACTCCTGAAAATATGAGTGATGCTATGTTAAGCTTGCACAGAGGAGCCTGATGGAGTTGTCCTCTGAGAGGCTCTACCCAACAGTGCCTCAGAACAGACACTGAGACTCATAGCCAAATATTGGGTGATAAAAAGGGATTCTTGTGAAAAAGTGGGAGAAAGAGAAAAAACTTGGAGGTTACAGGAGCTCCACAAAAAGACCAACAGAGCTAACTAATCAGGGCCAAAAGGGGCTTGCTGAAACTGAAGCATGAACCAAGAACCATTCATGAACTGGACCTCTAGAAAGATGTAGCAGATGGGCAGCTTAGGCCTCACGTGGGTCCTTTAGTAAGGAAAATGGGGACTGCATGGGGCAGGGACTCACTTGCCAGCTTTTTCTTTCCTTGCTCCTGTCACGACTGCTTTCCCAGGCCACAGGGGGAGTGAATAGGCTCAGTCCTGTTGGAATTTAATGAGCTGAGCTGGATGGGAAAAGGAGCTCCCCTTTTCCTCAGAAAAGGAGGAGAGGGAGGGAGGGTGGGACTGGGAGGGTACATGGGATGGGCTACAACAATGATATCAAATGAATCAAATGAAAAGAAAATATAAATAAATCCTATCATATTAGTTTAAAGTCAACAAAAAATGATGGAGCTCCTTTAGACCACAACTCTCTCTAAACCAAGAAAAAGGAAGAACTCAATAAAATAGGTACAGAGCTTGAGGACTCCTACAAGCATGTGCTCTATCACTGGGATTATGTTTGTGAGTGGGGCTTGATCCCAGTCCTGTTTATGTCATGATCCCCCTAAAGAAGCTGAGGGAGTTAGACAGTTTCATGCTTCTTTAGGACTATAGGTTTTAGTATGTTTACTCTACATTATATGGCTAACATCCACTTAGGAGGTAGTATGTACCCTTGTGAGGTGGCCTAACTACAGCACGGAGAAAGAGGATCCAGACAGTCCTGATGAGACCTGGGTAAGAGAGTAGGGGAGGAGGACCTCCCTATCAGTGAATTAGGGGAGGAACATGGGGGAAGGAGTGGGAGGAAGGGTGGGAACAGGAGGAGATGAGGGAGGGGACTACAGCCTGAGTACAAAGTAAATACATTGAAATAAATATTAATAATAAAAAAGCTAAAAGAAGTTTTCATGCTGTAGCTGTATCAGCTACTTTTGGGAAGTCCATAATAAATAATTGTTGATGAAGATTCATAGTAGAAATGGACACTGGGGAAAAGAGGGACAGGTCAGTGTGTTGTGGAATGGTGACAGCCAGTGTCACATTACAGGCAAGTGAGAAGATGCTTCCTCCCAATCCAGGAGGTGCTAAAATCTGAAATTGTATTAGAAAACACAAGAGCACACCATCACTGCTCCCAATTCTGAGACCCCTGTGAGTGTTTGTGGTGGGTGGGGTGGAGAATGTAAGACTGCTATTTACAGAAATCTTGTGGCAAGGATTGGATAAATATAAAACTGCTTCAAGTCCTAGCTAAGCAAATTGAAATTACTCTTCAGAATGAATACAAATAGCTACAAATGCCATCCATTTGCATTTGTGGTTTACAGTTTATGAATAAAGTTTCCAAACATGTTAATGTGTATATATATATATCTGTATATATACATATATATATACAAACACACACATACACACGTGAATAAAGATACAAAATGTTAAGTGTTAAAAAAAGTTAAGTGTTTTCTAAACTGTAGTTCTAAAAATGAAGGATTATGTCAATTATATTTTCAAATATTTGTTTCCATATGTATTATTATTTCCAAGTAAAGCAACTAAATAGTTACAAACAACCTTTTGCTCCAAAAGATACTTTCTTTTCTATGTCTTCTATGATTTCAAGTGTGGTGGCTAATCTTTCTTATCACCTTGATTAGACTTCAAATCATTGTGGAAAAACACCATTCATGTGCCTATGAAAGATTTAAACAAGGAAAGATCATGTCAGAATGTGATCTTAGCCTCCAGACGGCATACACACTGTGATCAGCCACCCTGTGCTTATACTCTCAAACTGTAAACCAAACACATACCTTGCCAGGTATTTGTCCACAGAAACAGAAGACTTTAATAAGCTTCAAAAATAATAAAAGTTTGACTTTCTTCCGATTTTATGATATTCCTGCAAAGAGCTCAGACCTTAGAGTCAAATTCAACCGAAACATTTTTAATTTTGTAAACAAGATAAATATACTAAATGTTTCTACTTTGTCTACTTTGCTGATTTTTCACATTTTTCCATTGTGTGTTCTGTATTCATTTTTCAAAGCTTTTGTATGTGTTTCACTTTTAATGTTTGTCAAGACATCTCCAGAGAGGAAAACTGATAGCATATGTGTGTGTGTACATGTGAAGAGGGTTCAAAGACCATTTGCTGGCAGTGGTCCCCCTTATTTCTGGGCGATCTCTCTTTTGCTATACATAGGCCTTGGTGTTCATTTACAGGAGGCAACTTTTTCAACTGATTGGAATGTCAGTTTCACCTAAAAATACCCTTATAGAAAAAAAATGAGAATAAATATTGAACAAATACCTGGACACTGGTCCTTCTAGGTCTAACTATAAAATTATACAATGTGTATGTGTGTGTGTGTGTGTGTGTGTGTGTGTGTGTGTTTCTAAACAGGGGAGATTCCCCAGTAATTGTACAGACCCATAAGTAAGATTCTTCTAAAAGTTTTTGGGGCTATTTCTTTGACCAAGTCTTTTCCGCTTGAGTTAAGTAATGATACAGCCATATTTTAGCAGTGATTTTAGTCCTGATTTAGCAAAATGTTGATGTTCTCCTATTGTTATAATTTTTATATTCCTTTACTGTTCAGATTGTTCATTGTATGGATAAAACTTATGTAGCCATGTGTTATATCAGGTATGACATTATTAAGCTCAAATATTTAAATGCAAATAACTCATTTTTACAAATCTTTGAGACTCACAAAGTCACAATCATGCATCCAGCTGACTAAGTATGTCTTATTTTTTTGTCTCACTATCATAGTGAAGTGATGTGTCTTGATTGATTCTAACCCCAAGCTCTTGACTTACAATGCTGAATCTATCAACTCCTATCAGCTTTCCACTCCTTAAGCCTTTACTTTTTTGTTATTGCTGCCTTCCTGAATATGACATAATACAATATGCCCTCCTGCCCTGCCTTTCTCCCTCTCTTCCTTCCTTCCTTTGCAATTTGGGACTGTAGCATAAGGCAGCCTCGATCTTCATTTCTCAAGCAGGTATGGTTGAAAACACTGCTGAATCAAATCACAATAAAGACTTTCCAAACCACTGTGCTATAGTCATCCATCTCAATGCAACGCCTATTCTTGGTTACTTGACAATAATTTATTTACCTTACAGTACAAAATTGAATTTATGGAGTCTTGTGTTTTCCTCCACAAAATTATTATATTTCCACAAAATTTATAAATAAATTATCACTTACATGAAAAAGCTGAACATTCCTCTGACCTTCAGTTTCTCATACAGGAATCCCTTTAGCTCTCCAAGCTCATCTCATGTAACTCCCAAACACCAATGTTCAATTCCAACCAGCCTCGGTTTATCCCTCTCCTCCAGACACTTTGCCGATGACGATGACACACTTCAAGCCTTTTATCAGAGTGTTCCTTCCTGGTGCACACTTCTTTCTTCCTTTGTCTTGCACCCATGTTCCAGCAGACTTCAAGGCTCAGATGCTCTCTGACTTGTTATGGGCTCCCTTCCATGCTCCCATCAATTCAATTAGAACTACCGATCTATCTTAGTACAAAACAGAGCATCTTGGTTATCAGATTAGCAGTTTTGGTTTTTTTTCATTTTTGTTATTTTAGAGTCTTCTTTTTCTTTTTAAAAAGATTTGTTTTATTTATTATTTATACAGTATTCTGTCGGTATGTGTGCCTGCATGTCGGAAAAGAGCACCAGACCTCATTATAGATGATTATGAGCCACCATGTGGTTGCTGGGACTTGAACTCAGGACCTTTGGAAGAACAGCCAGAGCTGTTAATCTCTGAACCATCTCTCCAGCTCAGTTTTTCTTATTTTATTTATTCACTTTACGTTTCGAGTGTAGCTTCCTCTCTCCTTTCTTCCTGATCCAACCATCCCTCCTCCTTCCCACAATGCCCCACTCCCCTTCTCCTCAGATAAGGAGAGCCTCCCCAACACCCTCCCCACCTCCCCCACACCCCCACCCCCGCCAACCCACTCCAGCACATCAAGTCGCATCAGGACTAAGCTTGTCTTCTTCTACTGAGGCCAGGCAAGGCATCCCAACCAGGGGTTTGTAATAAAAAAGCAGACCACAGAGTACATGTCAGAGATATCCCCTGCTCTTAGGGGATCTTAACGAAGACCAAGCTGTCTACACATGTCAGCTACACACGTGTAGGGGCCGAGGTCCAGTCCATGCATGGTTCTTGGTTGGTGCTTCAGTGTCTAAGCCCCTCTGAGCTTAGGTTATTTGACTTTGCTGGTCTTCTTGTGGTACTCCTGTCACCTCTAGATCTTTCTATCGGCCCCCTGTTCCACAAGGATCTTCACGCTCTGCCTAATGTTTGGCTGTGAGTCTCAGCATCTACTTTGATCAGGTGCTGGGTGGAGCCTCTCAGAGGACAGCTGTACTAGGCTCTGGCCTACAAGCATAGCAGAGTATCATGGATAGTGTCACAGGATGGCTTTCTCCCATGGGTAGGTCTCAAGTTGGGCCAGGCACTGGTTGGACATTCCTTCAATCTCTCCTTTATCTCTATCCCTACACATCTTGTAGGCAGAATAAATTTTAGGTCGAAGTTTTTGTGGGTTGGTTGGTGTTCCCTCCCAACACTGGGAGTCCTGTCATGGCTAGGGGACTAGAGTCACCCTGCTATTCCACCAGGAGCCTACCCTGTTGTAGGTCTCCAGCTTGTCTCAGAGATGCCCTGGTCCTAGGTTTCTCTTCTCTGTCCACGCATTGTTAAGGAAAGCTGACATCTAGCAACTCATTATTTATAACCTATCTGTTCTTTGAGAATGATCTGTAGACGCCCTCTATGTGTACAGTTTCACATTTTACAATGCATTCTGACATACATTTTCTCATTTGATCCTCACAACAACCTCGCCAGGAAGCAATAGAGATTTCATCTTCTTTAAAAATCAGAATAGTCAGTCTCAGAGAGCTCAAGACGAGCAGAGTTTACAAAATAGCCTCAGGTCAGGCGACTGGTAATGACAAGGTTTAGAGTACAGGTTTTTTGACTGCTTTTGTTATGGTCATACTGTATGGGGAAAGTACACATCTACCTTAATAAATAAAAAAGATATCTTAAAAAGTTTGTTTTATGATATCTCTATTTTAGAACATTTTAAGAACTTCTGCATACTTATCAAAACCATGCTTATTCTACTTTGAGAGTTCAACCAGCCATTCATAATGAAATAATAAGCCAGATTTTTGCTAATAATATATCTTTGCTGTTCTTAAGTATTCAGCTGCCACCACCAACAATCTGATAAGGGCATAATGAAGACTATGTATCTGAAATATAAAGATATCCACAATAGGATTGGCTGGGTGTTGATGCTCACCTGCAAAATTACATATTAAGTCTCTATACTGTGTCAAATATTTAAGTAACAAATCAAGCAACAGAGCCTTTGTCAGCCTCTTATTTGGAACCAGATGTACTTCAGACTTTTGTCCCATCTGTATATTTAATCTTAGATATGAAAACATCATATTAATTAGAACTACCCCATTAATTACAGTAGACTGTTTAGGGCATGAGACTGTGAGTTTATCCTTAGTGCAGCTGGAATGATTCTTAGAACTATCATATTCATGGCAGGCTGGGCAATTTATTTATAATTCACCTTGAGTAAAATCTATCTCATCAAGAAAGTATATAGATACTTCAGTCTTTAAAAAAGCACACCACAGTCCCTTTGTTGCAGAAATTTTTCTTTATATAATAACATTTTTCTTAAGAAAGAAAAAATGACTTTACCATAATTGGTTTCTACTGTACTTTATTCTTTTGTGCATACACCTGTCTTCTTATCTTCATGTCTGTAGGATTTAAAGCTGCAGGACTGGCTCTCATTCATCATGGTATTTGTGATGTACTATGGTTTGAGTTGAAATCCTTTGAATTCATTTAGGCAGTGACATTTTATGGCAGATTAATTAAAATGATTCGTATTAACGTTAGCCTCGATGGGAAAAGCCAAAGGGGTTTCTGGTGTGAAATTCTGTCCTGGTCCCCCTCAGTGCCGCCTACTCATGCTAGCAGTCTCTGCATCTGTTCTGTTACAGGTTCTTCAACAAAGATGCTTGGTTAAAGGCATAGGTAATTTTGTTCATGGCCCAAGACAAAGCATTTGCAATAATAAGTGTTTGTGACTCTGCATGTGCTTTTCAGTACAGGCCCACCCTAACTGCCTGGGAACAGAGCATCATGACTCAGCAGGCATTTTTGTGATCCAACAGTGCTTCTGGACTGATTTGTTTGAGGAAATAAAAAAATGGAGACTGCTTCATGCCATGGCACAAAATTGTCAAGAAACTTCCTCCAGAAAGAATTTTTTTCACCTCAATGGATATTTTATTATTTTAATAAAGTATTTTTTATTTTTATTTTTTATATTAATTACATTTTATCCATTTTGTGTCCCAGCTGTATCCCTCTCTTTCATTCCCTCCCATTCCAACCCTCCTCCCTCATCTCCTTCCATTCCCCTCTCCAAGTCCACTGATATAGGAGGTCCTCCTCCCCTTCCCTCTGACCCTAGCCTATCAGGTCTCATCAGGACTGGCTGCATTGTATTTCTATGTGGCCTGGCAAGGCTGCTCCCCCAACATATCCAGAAAGCAAACTTTTTTTTTTCGTTCAAAAATGTTTTAATCTAATGTCTTGTATGCTAATGACAAAACTGCAATAAAATAAGTAGAAGGGAACATATATCCAAGTAACAGAGTCATGGCTGAAGACAGGGAATACTGACCACTCCACTGTACTCTTGACACGTTTACATATGTGGATTCATTTCACACAAGCACATATCACCCATATTTATGCTACTAACAATACGGACATCTATACAGTCTGCCCTCGATAACTGCAGGCAGCACACACAGGGTTAAGTGACTAAAGATCAAAAGTATTTTATAAAAGTTGTGCTTGTGCCTCTGCCCTTCAGACTATCAAAGCAGATGCTGAGCCGGATGGGCAACTGTTGGGCAGGTGAACGGAATTTTAGGTAAGAACTGGGAAATAGTAAGAGCTGGAGAGGACAGGGTCTCCACAAGGAGAGCAACAGAACAAGAAAATTTGAACACAGGGAACTTCCCAGAGACTCATACTCCAACCAAGGACTATTCATGGAAAGCAAACTTTTTAAATTTTTTATTAATTACACTTTATTCACTTTGTATCCCCCGTGTAGCTCCCTTCCCCCCTCCCAATTCCTTCCTTCCTTCCCCTTCTCCACGCATGCCCCTCCCCAAGTACACTGATAAGGGAGGTCTTCTTTTCCTTCTGATCTTAGTCTATTAGGTCTCATCAGGAGTGGCTGCATTGTCTTCCTCTGTGGCCTGGTAAGGCTGCTCCTCCATCAGGGTGAAGTGATCAAAGAGCAGACCAATCAGTTCATGTCAGAGGCAGTCCCTCTTCCCATTACTATGGAACCCACTTGGATACTGACCTGCCATGGGCTACATCTGTGCAGGGGTTCTAGGTTATCTCCATGCATAGTACTTGGTTGGAGTATCAGGCTCAGGAAAGACCCCTGTGCTCAGATATTTTGGTTCTGTTGCTCTCCTTGTGGAGTTCCTGTCGTCTCCAGATCTTACTACCTCCTACTTCTTCCATAAGATTCCCTGCACTCTGCCCAAAGGTTGGCCATAAGTCTCAGCATCTGCTTTGATAGTCTGTAGGGCAGAGCCTTTCAGAGGCCGTCTGTGGCAAGCTCCTAACTTGTTCCCTGTTTTCTCCTTCTTCTGATGTCCATCCTTTTTGCCTTTCTGGATGGGAATTGAGCATTTTAGCCAGAGTCCTGCCTCTTGATTAGTTTCTTTAGGTGTACAGATTGTAGTAGGTTTATCCTATATTATATGTCTATATGAGTGAGTATATAAAACCTGTGTCTTTCTGTTTCTGGGATAGCTCATTCAGGATGATCTTCTCCAGTTCCCACTATTTACCTGCAAATTTCATGATTTCCTTGTTTTTTTTTTTTTTTTTTTTTTTTTTTTTTTTTTTTTTTTTTTTCAATGCAGTTTATTCAGGAACCTTGGATTTCCTTGTTTTTTTTTATTGCAAAGTAATATTCCATTGTATAGATGTACCACAATTTCTGTATTCATTCCTCAGTTGAGGGACATCTGGGTTGCTTTCAGCTTCTGGCTATTACAAATAAAGCTGCTACAAACATAGTTGAGCAAATGTCCTTATTGTGTATTTGAGCCTCTTTTGGATATATGCCTAGGAGTGGTATGGCTGGATCTCGAGGAAGCACTATTCCTAGTTGTCTGAGAAAGTGCCAGATTGATTTCCACAGTAGTTGTACAAGTTTACATTCCCACCAGCAGTGGAGGGGGGTTCCCCTTTCTCCACAACCTCTCCAGCATGTGTTGTTACTTGAGTTTTTGATCTTGGCCATTCTCATGGGTGTAAGGTGAAATCTCAGGGTCATTTTGATTTGCATTTCCCTGATGGCTAATGAGGTTGAGCATTTCTTTAACTGTTTCTCTGCCATTCTATATTCCTCTATGGAGAATTCTCTGTTTAGCTCTGTTCCCCGTTTTTTAATTGGATTACTTGATTTGTTGCTTTTCAACTTCTTAGTTCTTTATGTATACTGGATATTAGACCTCTGTCACAAAAAAGGGTTGGTGAAGATTCTTTCCCAATCTGTAGGCAGTCGTTTTGTTTTGATGACAGTCTCCTTTGCTCAGAAACAAATTTTTAAATGACAGTTCAAATCCTTAGCAAGTTACATGGGATTCTTCAAGTGCCCACTTTAACTGAGACTGGCTTATTTTTTCACAAAATGTCTGAGTCAAAAATACTGATCACTACACACAGTATTCACTAGGGACATTTTAGCACTACAACTGTAATCATTTTCAAAAGTTTGTCTGTTTTAAACAAGGTAATCAGTACGTAAAATATGTCAAGTAAGAATATTACATTGAAGATGAGCAGGAAGCTAGCTCTTGATTTCTTCTTTACTTGACATTTTAGTTGTTTGTTGTTTCAACTTTTGTCTTTTATTTTTCTCCTGTTTAGATTTCTCTTTTCTGGTTATCTTGATATGTATTAGCTTTGGCAAAATAAAATGAAATTAGTCTTGCTAATTTCTTGCTAAATATTCTGGTGAAAGGAAAGCTGAAAAAAAAAAGCAAAAGTAATAAAACTTAAGGGTTTAGAAAATACACAATTCAATTTCCTTATTTTCATGTCTGTCAAATTTTAGATTTAGCTTTCAGATGAAAATAGTATGAAAAAGATCAATTTGGAAAATCATTTAATGAATATTAAATAGATATATAGACAATTTTGTAAATCTTTTAAAAATTATTATTTATTACAATGTAATAAATACAATGATATAAATTACTTTATATCCTGGCTGTAGCTCCCTTTCCCAGTTCCCCCCTTCCCTCCTCTCCCCCTATGCCCTCCCCTAGTCCACTGGTAGGGAGGGACTCCCTCTGTGGCCTGGCAAGTCTCTGCCCCACAGGAGGAGGAGATCAAAGAAGCTGCCTTGAGTCATGTCAGATACAGCCCCTGATCTCATTACTAGGCTGCCCACATTGAGACTGAGCTGCCATTGGGCTACATCTGAGCAGAGCTTCTAGGTCCTCTCTGTACATGGTTCTTGGTTAGAGCATTAGTCTCTGCAGGACCTCTTGAGCCCAGATTAGAGGTTCCTTATGGAGCTCCTGTCCCCTCCAGATCTTTCTATCTCACCTTCTTCCATAAGATTACCTGCAGTCTAGCCAAAGTTTGGCTGAGTCTCAGCACCTGCTTTGATACTCTGCTGGGGAAAGTCTTTCAGAAGCCCTTTGTGGAGGGTGCCTGTCCTGCTCCCTGTCTTCTCCTGCTTCCAATGTCTATCCTGTTTTTCCTTCTGAATAAGAATTAAGCATCTTCCCCCAGGTCCTCTTTGTTGTTTAGCTTCTTCAGGACTATAGATTTTAGTATGTTTTTCCTATATTATATAGCTAATATCCAAATTTGTTGTCCCTCAACTGAGGAATGGATACAGAGATTGTGGTACATTTATAAAATGGTGTACTACTCAGCAATTAATAACAAGAAAATCATGATATTTGCAGGCAAATGGATGGAACTAGAAAAGATCATCCTGAGTGAGGTAATCCAGAAGCAAAAGGACAAAAGATAAAGATTTTTAATTATATTATCTTAACAAAAAACAAGAATTAAATAGCATATTTTAGATGTACTGTATGACTATAAGTGATGTTAACATATTTTACTTATTGTAATAACATTTTTTTGTGAGTACCATATAAATGACACATGACTATTGATTATGTTGGTATATCAATCAATCAGTTCTGAAGGCTTTGATGAATACAAGAATTTGAACCTTTGGATCCCAATCAGAAGATTTTTGGTGTACCTTTCTTTTTTTTTTTTAATTTTTCATCAATTACACTTTATTCATTCTGCATCCCCCCATAAGCCCCTCTCTCCTCCCCTCCCGATCCCACCCTCCCTCCTCCCTCTGCATGCATGCCACTCCCCAAGTCCACTGATACGGGAGGTTCTCCTCTCCTTTCTGATCTTAGTCCATCAGTTCACATCAAAAGTGGCTGCATTGTCCTCTACTATGGCCTGGTAAGGCTGCTCCCCTCCAGGGGGAGGTGATCAAAGAGCAGGCCAATCAGATTATGTCAGAGGCAGTCCCTCTTCACATTACTATGTAACCCACTTGGAGACCAAGCTGCCATGGGCTACCTCTGTGCAGGGGTTCTGGGTTATCGCTATGAATAGTCTTTGGTTGGAGTATGAGTCTCTGGGAAGTTCCCTGTGTTCAAATTTTCTGGTTCTGTTGGTCTCCTTGTGGAGACCCTGTCCTCTCCAGCTCTTACTATTTCCCAGTTCTTAAATAAAATTCCATTCACTCTGCACAACAGTTGCCCATCAGGCTCAGCATCTGCATTGATAGTCTGTAGGGCAGAGGGTTTCAGAGGCCCTCTGTGGTAGGTTCCTAGGTTGTTTCCTGTTTTCTTCTTCTTCTGATGTCAATCCTCTTTGCCTTTATGGATGGGGATTGGACATTTTAGTTAGGGTCCTCTCTCTTGCTTAGTTTCTTTAGATGCACAGGTTCTAGTGGGTTTGTCCTATGATGTATGTCTATATGAGTGAGTATATACCATGTGTGTCTTTTTGCTTCTGGGACAACTCACTCAGGATGATCCTTTCCAGATCCCACCATTTACCTGCAAATTTCATGATTTCCTTATTTTTCATTGCTGAGTAATATTCCATTGTGTAGATGTACCACAATTTCTGCATCCATTCTTCAGTTGAGGGGCATCTGGGTTGTTTCCAGCTTCTGGCTATTACAAATAAAGCTGCTACAAACATGGTTGAGCAAATGTCCTTTTTGTGTACTTGAGCCTCTTTTGGATATATGCCTAGGAGTGTTATGGCTGGATCTTGGGGAAGCACTATTCCTAGTTGTCTGAGAAAGCGCCAGATTGATTTCCAGAGTGGTTGTACAAGTTTACATTCCCACCAGCAGTGGAGAAGGGTTCCCCTTTCTCCACAACCTCTCCAGCATGTGTTGTCACTTGAGTTTTTGATCTTGGCCATTCTCATGGGTGTAAGGTGAAATCTCAGGGTTGTTTTGATTTGCATTTCCCTAATGGCTAGTGAGGTTGAGCATTTCTTTAAATGCTTCTCTGCTATTCGGTATTCCTCTACAGAGAATTCTCTGTTTAGCTCTGTTCCCCATTTTTTAAGTGGATTACTTGGTTTGCTGCTTTTCAGCTTCTTTAGTTCTTTATATATACTGGATATGAGTCCTCTGTCAGATAAAGGGTTGGTGAAGATTCTTTCCCAATCTGTAGGCAGTCACGTTGTTTTGATGATGGTGTCCTTTGCTTTGCAGAAGCTCTTCAGTTTCATGAGGTCCCATTTATTGATTGTTGCTCTTAGAGCCTGTGCTGTTGGTGTTCTGTTCAGGAAGTTTTCTGCTGTACCAATGAGTTCTAGGGTATTTCCCACTTTTTTTTCAAGCCGATTTAATGTGTCTGGTTTTATGTTGAGGTCTTTGATACACTTGGACTTCAGTTTTGTGCAGGGTGATAAGTATGGATCTATTTTCATTTTTCTACATGTAGACATCCAGTTGGACCAGCACCATTTGTTGAAGATGCTATCTTTTTTTCCATTGAATGGTTTTGGCATCTTTGTCAAAGATCAGGTGTCCATAAGTGTGTGGGTTTATTTCTGGGTCCTCTGTTCGGTTCCATTGATCCACCATTCTGTTTCTATGCCAGTACCATGCAGTTTTTAAAACTGTTGCTCTATAGTACAGCTTAAGATCAGGGATGGGGATACCTCCAGAAGATCTTTTATTGTAGAGGATTGTTTTAGCTATTCTGGGTTTCTTGTTATTCCATATGAAGTTGAGAATTTTTCTTTCCAGGTCTGTAAAGAATTGTGTTCGTAATTTGATGGGCATTGCATTGAATCTGTAGATTGCTTTTGGTAAGATGGCCATTTTTACTATGTTAATCCTGCCAAGCCATGAGCATGGGAGATCTTTCCATCTTCTCATATCTTCTTCTAATTCTTTCTTCAGAGATATTCAATATAATTATAAAACAGGAATTATTAGCATGCTCCTTAGTTTTATATTTTTTAAATTTTATTTTGTGATTATGCTCCCCCTTTCTTTGAAAAAACAGTAGACTTATAGATATATTATTTTTGGCTGAGCTCATAGAGTTTCACTAACCTAAACCTAAGCCTGACCTGAACAAAGACAGGAGCAGTAAAATTCTAACATATATGGAGAAAACCTTATGAGGCCTCAACTCCATACAAAGAAGTACTGGCAACTAAAGAATACTGAGTGGGAGGGGATGTGGGAGGAGAATAGAGCTGGAATACAAAGTAAATAAATTGTAATAAATAAAAAAACAAAAAAGAAAATAAAAAAAGGAATACTGAGAATTGGAGAAATAGTTTTCATAAGGAAAGTGCACATCAGTTTCTTATCCAATACCATATGGTCAATCCTGAAAACATACACATACAAGTAACATTTCTGAGACTGATACTCCAACCAAGGACCATGCATGGAAAAAACCTAGAACCCCTGCACAGATGTAGCCCATGGCAGCTCAGTGTCCAAGTGGGTACCCCAATAATGGAAACAGGGACTGTCTCTGACATGAACTCAGTGGCTGGCTCTTTGACCACCTTTTCCTGAGTGGGGAGCAGCATTACTGTGCCACAGAGGAAGATTATACAGCCAGTCCTGATAAGACCTGATAGGCTAGGGTCAGATGGAAGGAGGGAGACTTCCCCTATCAGTGGACTGGGGAAGGAGCAAAGGAGGAGGTGAGGATGGTAGGGTAGGATTGGGAGGGGACTAGGGATGGGGCTACAGCTAGGATACAAAGTGAATAAATTGTCAAAAAAGACTAAAGAGGTTGTATTTTGTACTAAGAAACATATTTATATATGTTTATATACACATAACATACATATGTAATATATAATGGTATATAATTATATTAAATATTTATATTATATAAATATATAATCATATGTAATTATATAGTATATAATTATATATTATATAATAATATAGAAATATATGATATTATATATTGTATTAGATAATGTATAATAGTATATAATATATGATTATATAATTAATATATATTATTTAGCATATAATCTATTTTAATATATCATATATATTATGTAATAATATAGTATAGCTATATTTGTATATATATATACTATTAATTTAAGTAAATAAAAGAGGTTGGAGAAAGATAAAAGTAATAATGATACAATTATGTTATAATTTCAAAAAAATTTTTAAAATATAATAAAGTAGACTTTCATAAGCAGCCATGTGTCTCAGACTCCAAGCTGTCAGTAGTCCAATCTTTATATCTTCAGATAAATATTAGTTATATCCTATAACTCTTTGAGACCTCTGGTTTGTGTCAGTTGATTTTTAGGTGCTATTATACAAACTCTAATCTGGTACCTTCTCTCTAGAATACAGAGTTTTACAACCATGGACAGGTATCAGGCACTACCTATAGCTCTAAGAGGAGCATGTATGCTTGGGATAGTCTACCCGTGCAGCTATTCATTTTCTCTGAACTTCAAGTAATCAGTCATGGCATCTATCTGTTAGTTCTTTGTTGCCTTTCAATTTTTAGTTTTCTGGAATCTTGGTCCTAATGAGATATATTCTCTTCCTGTCATCATCTCCAAAGAATAAAATTATTTGAGCAAAGAGCATAAACTGAGAAGCTCTTCAAAAATGAAAACAAGAAAACAAAACAACGACAACAACAACAACAAAACCACTCAGAGGTCTCCACCCCTGCAGTATGAGATCTGCATGAACTTCTAAAGTCCAAAAATGGAAGTAAAGAAAAAAGTTCTTATTGGCTAAGACAAACATTTATTTCAGTTGGATTGATCTGGTTGGCAGTCCTAAATTAAAAAACAAAACAAAACTAAACTAACAAAAAAACAAAAACAAACAAAAAAACCCTGACTAGTCAGCTCTCTGTAATTGGCTGTCCAAAATCTATCAATGTTTGCATAAGAAAGAAAAAAAAAAACCTAAAGAGAAGAGTGCACAACCCATGGAGTAGAAGAAAATATCTACAAGCTATCCACATGATCAAGCATTAATACCCAAAGTAAGTAAGGAATTTTAACTCAATAACATGAAAACAAGTAACAAGCTTAAAAATAGGCAAAATACCCAAAGACAGTTTCCTAAAGAAATCATAGAAATGATTGACAAGTTTACTTTAAAAATTATGTTCAACAATATTAATCATCAGAAGAATGGAAATTCAAAACATAGTGGGAAATCACTTCACCCTGAAAGGCTATTATCAAAAAAGGGGAAGTGTGTAAGTCTGTGAGGAACCTGAGAAAGTGGAACTTTCACACATTATCATTACCAATGTAAACTAATACAGTCATCATAGAAAATAGTGTGGATGCTCCCTCAAAAAAAAAAATCAAACTAGAGTTACTGTGACTTATTAACCACACCCCTAGGTAATATACAAAGGAGAATTTAAAAACATTTATAAGCACCTTTTATGCCCTTAATATCATATTTATTATAGCTAAGCTACAAAACAATACTAAACACCTGTCAATGAATGCAAGAATACAGAAAATATGATACCAGCACATACACAGTGTAATATTTCTCTGCTTGAACCAAAGAAAGTAGGACATTTGCAACAGTGTACATGACCCTGGAGGACAGTAATTGAAAATGTGTCAGACACAAACACTACATGATCTTACTTATAGGTGGAATTAAAAAATATAGTAGATCTATCTTATAATTAAGAATAAAATGCTGATGACAGGGTCAGGATAGAGAGGGTAGAGGTATTTAGGAAACTGTCAGTCAAACGAAGCAAAACTTCTGTTATATAGTGGAAATAAGCTCAAGAATTCAATTGAACAACATAGGGTCAATAGTCAATGTTATTTTATCTTAAAAATCTCTAAGAAAGAGCTTGCCACTGAGTCTATTTTCAAGACAGCCCCTGCTCCTCTTACTACGGAATCCACGTGCAGACTGAGCAGGGAGTGTAGGTCTTCTCCATGCATGGTCCTTGGTTGATTCATCAGTCTCTGCAGGACACTGTGAGCCTATTTTTTTTTTTTTTTTTTTTTTTTTACTCTGTTGCTCTCCTTGTGGAGCTCCTATCCCCTCCAGGTCTTTCTATCTCCCCCTTCTTCCATAAGATTCCCTGTACTCTGACCAGAGTTTGGCTATAAGTCTCAGCACCTAGAGGATTCAGGTAGTCCTGATGAACTTGATAGGCTTGGGTCAGATAGTAGGGGAGGAGGACCTCCCCTATCAGTGAACTAGGGGAGGGATATAGGGAAGGAAGAAGAGTGGGACCAAGAGGAGGTGAGGGGAGGGACAACAGCTGAAATACAAAGTGAATAAATTGCAATAAATAATAATAATAATAAATAAAAATCTCTAAGGAAATAAATTTATGTTCCCAATATAAAAATTAAGTGTATGATGTAATCAAAGTTAATTAGCTCAGTTGAGTCATTCATATATATATATATATCAAAATAATATCCTCTATATGATAAGTACATATGATTTTAATTTATTGATTTAAAAATTAGTCAGCGACAAGAAATATCCTTAAGTTTAATTTTAGTTTGCTTGAGTAATAATTTGGAATATAGAAACAATCAACAGCTTTCTACCTATTTTGATTTAGCATTATGTACGCTAGGTCTCTCCAGCTCAGCAGAGGAGTGGAGCTTTGGCCTTTAGTCCCAATGGTCTAATGTGTTTTCTCGATGACATGTATTACATCCATGAGCACTTGCTTGCAGAAGTAGAATAGGGAATAGAAATTCTGTCTAAGCAACTTGTCTTTCATTTTCATATACTTTCACTTCTAAGCTGTTACATCTTCTCCACCCATATCAGGTGTATTTGATACTCAGTGTTTTCACTGTTGTCAGAAGATAGTAACTGACAGCCAAGTTGAGCGATTTGCCATAGGGTATCAATTTGCTCCTGCACGAGGTCACTCCTCTGATTGAACACCATCAAGCTTCCTTTTAGTTGAGCATTAATTCCTTTATGTACAACTAAGGCATGAGCTACATTGGCTAAATGATTGTTCAGGGTCTGAGCAGTCTGCCCAGTATGACTCATGGCTAATGCCCCAGTGGTAGCTCCAACAGCCGCCAATGAGATGGTAGTAACAATGGTGGCTGTAGTTCCAAGATCCCTTTTCTGTCTGAAGAGAGTCATAGCGTGAGGGGCATCAACGGGCACAGGCACTCAGTGAGGCATGCGAGTAACCAGGGCATACCTAAATTTACTAGCATTCTAGTATTGGGCAAAAAAGCAAGTATCATTACCACAATTACTTGGCTCTATCTGGCTAATAATTAATAAAAATGGGGGATATAGACAAACGGGTGTGGGCTTATAGGAAATATTATGAGAAGCCTTAACCCCCTCGTTGGAACATCCTGCATCAGTTCTAGAACTAGCAGTGGTGGTGTCCGAGCTTTGAGTAGATTCAGGAGACCATTGCCCCCAGGGGCGAGACGTACTCCATGCCAATTGACTAACTCCATGTTTTCCTCCACTTTTGAAAGTCATTTAAGGTTCTTAAATTATTTTTCTCTTTTTTTTTAAAATTTTTCATCAATTACACTTTATTCATTCTGCATCCCCCCATAAGCCCCTCCCTCCTCCTCTCCCAATCCCACCCTCCCTCCTCCCTCTGCTTGCATGCCACTCCCCAAGTCCACTAATAGGGGAGGTTCTCCTCTCCTTTCTTATCTTAGTCTGTCAGTTCACATCAAAAGTGGCTGCATTGTCCTCTACTATGGCCTGGTAAGGCTGCTCCCCCCCAGAGGGAGGTGATCAAAGAGCTTTGAGTCACTAGCATATAACATGAGAATTTTTCCTGTGCTGCAAATCTGTCTAAACAATTTCGAGCTATATTTTAGGTAATTGGACTGGAGAATTCGATACTACGATGGAGCAGCTGAGAGTGGCCATTGTCACAGTAAATTCTACCAGAGTGGATGCAGGACTAGCCACAGGATTATCATCATGGATTGCTGCAGCCATGAATCATCTGAAGGAATGGGCAGGCATGGGAGCGTAGCAGGCCTTCTGGTGTTGGTCTCCTTGGTTTGCCTGTGGTATATATGCAAGATTAGAGTCTCACAACAGTGTGATGCAGCCATGATCATTCAGGCCTTTACAGCCATTGAAGCAGGACATTCTCCCCAAGCATGGTTGGATACCATAAAAAGCTAAAATGTTATGCTCAGGATGCGAGGCTAAGCACTGCACTCAGGGTCAGCCGCTTTGGACCCAGAGAAGAGCATGTCTGGTTGCATGCGGGTTGATGCCCCAGGTCCCGCCTCTGAGAAAAAGGTATCGGACCGGTCTGATGCTCTTTGGGTGAATGACACCTAAATGAACATCGGTACAAAGTCCCAATTTATTTCTAATATCAGAGATCAGACCTCTACTCTTGCCTGATGCGTCTAAAACAAAAAGGGGGAACTGTAGAGAGCTGCGGAATGCTATGCCTTAAAGATGGAGCTGGTTTCCGCCTTCCACCTTCCCGATGGTGAGTGCTCTCTGTCACGAACAACTCCACATTTGGCTAAGGCTGAGGATCTGGCTTGCTTCCATGTATGTGGACCTATCTGCATTGCCCACGTGGCACGCCTGGGTTGGCTACCCAGAGGCTATTTAAGCTGTGGGCTGGCTTTCCCCAGGGTCTGAGGATTGTTCAAGATTCCTGAATAAACTGCATAAAAAAAAAAAAAAAAGAAGATAGTAACTGATCTTCAGTTACAGGGTGATGGGCTGGCCATCATTTTAAGAGAAAATAAAAACAAACCAAACTCAAGTTTCCCACTACCACTAACCTACCCTCAGTGAGGGCATGAGAAAAACTGCCTCATGATTAAAATCTTTTCAGAATGACAACCCTCCCTTCCTGGTAGAAAAAAAAAAGTTACTTTTTGGCAACTTCTTTAAACTGTGACATTCTAGGACCACAAAACAAACTGCATTTGAATATGACTATGAAAAATTTAGCACTTGAAAATAAAAGCTGTGAGCTATTTCATTCAGTATGCTTACATCAGTTAGCAATCCCTTGTAGATCATGAAATGATCTCATCCGGTATTTTATTTACAAAGTACAGTCTGTTTAGATCAATGGATAAAATGATTGATAGCTATATATTGAATGTATCTCAAATAATATGTTGCAATCATAACTTTGGTAATCATGTCTAGTGGGATAACTGTGTGACAGGTAGAGACATTTGGTGAAAGATACTTAGGTATGAATGTAAGAGACAAACCCTGCTGTAGGGCTGCCCTCTAAAAGCCCCATAGCAAAATCAATGCCAAATTTTCACTTGTTAAAAAACAGAGGATTCTTGGATTGTGCTGTCTCTGAATCAGAGGGGAAGAAGCATTTTCTGAAACCTGTCTTTCAGACAAATATCAAGTGTGACTTTTATGAAGATAAAGCCTGAGAGTCACTGATGTTGGCACTGTGAGCTATTTATGAATTTTGAATCAAAGCACAGTAGGACAAAGCAGTCTTTTTCTCTACCACGTTGGCACGAAGGGGAGACTAGACAAGAGAGAGCAGGAAGGCTGATACAAGACACCAGGTAGGGAACCTTGGATGAATTCCAAGTGAGAGGACAGATTTGTTGGCACTGGTAGGCAAAGGAGTGGAAAGCCGAGAATAGAAAACACGGCGAATTACTAGGCGATCACAATGTAGAGGGAAGGAGCCTGGTGATTGCAAGCTCCTGTGATGACGGGAACACGCTACCCTTCTCTTCTCAGGGAACAAACTGCAGAGGAGGACAGTGGCAGCTGCTGCCTGCGAATCCATGCTGATCTGTAGGAGGCTTCCTATCCCACACATGTGAGTCATGCTGTGTTTGCAAGTACGTGTACCCATAACAAAACTCGTGCTCGCTCCGTGGATGGTGTTGCATCTCCCTTACCCAGCTCATGAGTAAGAGGTCTTTACAAAAGTGGGTGAAGCCCACTGATACAATGACACCGTGCAAGACTACTGGGCAAAAGCCTTGTGTAGCTTTTACTTCAGCAATTTTATTCATTTCCATTTAAAACGAAGCATTGTATGAAAACAACCTTTATATAATATACAACACAGTCCATAGGGGTTATTCCATCTATTTTTGCAAGAAGTGTTCTGTGGTAGACTGCACAAGTCATTTTTCTCATATCTATGAGGAGAGATTTATTTGCTTGTCTCCAGGAGAGATACATCTGCATCTACCATCCTCCTTATCTTATCTTTAGAAAGCAAAGTAAATGGCACCCCTTTGAAAGTCTAGCCAATCCCCCTTCACAACCTCTTACTTCCTCTAGCTGCTTGAAAATGTCTTTACATGGGGGGCATCATCCTTGTCATTTCTCTGTATTTAGTTATGTAGTCACCGCAGTCTCTATCTCTGACCAGAGTGTGGTCAAAAGAAACTCTGTAGACCAAAGCTGAGATTATGTTTGCATCTAAGATCAGAACTGTCAGAGATGACAGAGCATCAATAAACAAGTCAGTAAAGCTCTCACTCAGGCTCCAAGGCATTCAATGGACATGATAGGCTTCCTGTCACACCGCACTTAGTCTTAAAGTCGGGATCAGGGGAAGGAACCTGACACTTAAAATTGTGGATGAATGCCCTTAAAGAAAATGAAGCAGGAGCACAGCACAAGTTAGTTTCTTAGTCCTGAAGGATTCACCTGCTGTCAGTCTGTTTATTTTAGTCCAGAGAGAGTCATCCCAGAGGTCACACCCAATATCCTTGTCCCTTTTGTATCCATTGTGTTTTTGAATCTGCCTAATTGTGCTCTATGAAATGTGCTATTCAACAAGCATGAATACAATTCTGATATCCATTCCCCCTTTCATCAGTTTGGGAACTGGAGAAAATCAGCTGTATTAACTCCAGCATCCCACAACAGCCTGCGTTGTCATTATCGATGACATTTTACCTTTTTTTTTTTTTTTTTTTTTTTTTTCTGTCAGATCTTTTTAGAAAGCATTCATGGCTGAATCAGTTTTATCTACAGTTGAATTGAAAATGTGCTGGGTATGTGTTAAACATATTGTGATAGTGCAAATAGGCAACATTTACCTGATTCCCTTCGTCCTCTAATTTTGTCAGTCTGCTGAAAAGAGATATTGATTGTGTCGGGTATGGCTTGCTCTTTTGTAAAACCAGGCTGCTTGTTGTTCAGGATTCCATCATCCTCTAGGTTTTGATAAATTCATCTCAGGGGACCTGTTTTCTTTTTACACTGTTGACTTTAGCCTTACCTGGCCATTATGTTCAAATTCATTTCTCCTGCGCTTTGTAAAATCTGTACTTGTCCTAATATACTTCAGGATCTTTCCCTCTGTCATGCAGTGAATCCTACAATAACTGAAACTACACTATTTTAGCTAAACAATTAAGGGAAGGTATTACAGACGAGCTTTTTAAAATGCAAATATTGCAGGAAGTATCGTGGATTGTTTTTACATTTTGGTGGCAATTTGTCCTTAATCATATTGTTTATGATGAAATAACATCATGAGTATATGAAGGGCCAGAAAAAGAAAAGCAGCATTGAAATGAGAAAAGAAACAAGGGACAAATGAATGTATGTCTTTGTCAGCTTTCTACTATTTGAAATAAATAACTCTTGCCTTCTAAGGAAGAAATGGTAACCATGTCTGCTTTTCCACCTTCAGTTCCCACAAACACACCTACAGAATAGAACTGTAATCTATATAAAATTTAAAAAGGGAGAATGTTCAACTACAAATCAATTTTAGACAAAGTGAAGAAGAAAAATACATTTTTAAATCTTTTTTAATACCAGAAAAAAAAGTATAGTCTGTGTTCTTACAGTTAGTGCTAAACACTTACCAAACAATGCCAATGGTAGGTGCTCTTGTTCACAGTTTACCTGCAAGGTACAGGTACAGAAAGGCTGACAGGTAAAACCAACAGCCAGTGAGAAGGCTGGGACTCAAACACAGGCAGGCAAAGCATTCATGCTACCTGTGTGCAAGGTTCAGCTCAACAGATTGTCTCGACTGTTCATTTCCTGCTAGGTTCTCTGAAGGACTCAGACTCTGATCTCATAATTGACACTTGATGTTCTTTTTTTGTTTCATTAGTTTGTTGTTGCTCGTTAAATAGAGCCTTTCAGACTACAATATGTAAAGTTAATTGCATCATGGAAGTGATATTTGTGTAAACCACTAGAAGAAGAAATTAAAATTCACAAGTGGAGGAGGATTTTTAATGTAAAAAAAAAAAGAAAGAAGCTAACTTTCACTGACTTAAAATAAAACTAAAAATTGAATACAAATGCTTTATGGTACTTTTGGAGGATTAGGAAATATTAAGAATGTCACCTCAATACAAAACAAATTCTTCTTCATTGTCTACTATTTGGGAAACCCTGTGAAGATAAAACAGAAAAATTAGTAGCATTCTGTATAACAGAATGTTAAACAGTCTGTATTTTCATTCAGTTGTTCATTCATTTGATAATATTCTCAAGAATCTGCTGAGCACCATGAAATAAGAACAAGAAAACCATACACTTATCTCTTGGAAGTACATCACGAACTGATAAGCAAAGGGAATATAGACCATCTATGGCCATCTCTTATAAGTTTTATTTTCTTTCTTGTTTTCTAATGCAAATGTTTATTATTATTAAGTTTTAAAATATTTCATTTTATTTTAAATTATGTGCATGTGTTTTCATGTGGCTATGTTTACCTGAGTGTAGGTACTCCTGGAGGCTAGAGGTGTTTGCTCTCTTAAAGCTGACTTCTTTGAACACGTATGCCATGTCACTGAGAGTCTTCCATACCAATCAGGATTGAGAACTGTAATGTTAGGTTGTTGATGAAATTTGCAAACATTGGCTATATGATGGGAATGACTGAGTCAATAAAATGATAAAGATTATTTCTCTTAATCCCATAGTATCACTTTTCCAATACAAATAAATGTTTAAAAAAACTAAGTTCACTGTATAATGTAACAGAATTTATTGACAAATATGATACGATAGGGGATTTAGTACCTTCTGTGGAAGTAAATAGCTTACGCAAACAACATACTTTGCTTTGAAATATATTCAACTTCAGTTACTAAAATGTAATAAAAATTTTACTAAGTTGTAGGAGGTTCATTATAATATTTGACCTGTCTATACACTAAGACTGCAGCCTAAGGATGGCTTAGACTACTTAGGAAAACTTTTAGAATTACATAATTATTTATCAATCTGATTAATTAAATTTTGCCTAGAACCTTAATTAGGAATGGAAGTATAATTTCCTAACACGTGAGATTTTATAGTATTGTTGTTGTTTATTTTCGTTTTTCTTCTCCACAGGAGTAGAAGGAACCCATTGGTTTAATTACACTGGCAAAGATAGTAAATTATTTTCATGGCTTTTATCATTCTTCCTTATTTTGTTTACATGAACAAACTTATTAAGACATTTAATTTGTGAGTACAAAGACTCCCATAAGCCACTCTTTGCAGCCTCCATCTTTTATTCCCTTTGTGAAAATGTAAAGTCCTCACAGCTGCTTTAGAGATATAAAAAGCTCTGATTTGTTTGAAAAAGCTTCAGTGCGCATAGGCGATGTTTAAAGAGGCTTTGGCAAAATAAAAAGTAAAAGCTTTTAAAGCAGCTGTAGAGATTCTGTCAACTGAGGAGTGGATCCAAGATGGCAGTGTGCACTGGAAAACCACCCAGTGTGGCTCAACAGTCCCTTCATGAAGTGAGGCTGACAGCTGGGGTAGCCTTGTTATTTCCTACAGAGTCCTTATTGACCAAGGATTAAAGATTCAGCCCTGCCCATCAGGGTCTTCCAAAATGGGTCTGAGATTAATTACTGCAATAGCTAAGTTTATGGGGAAAAAGCTGTAATTTCTCAGCTATGTATATTTAGGTATTATGTTTGAAATTGATTTTGAAGCGATGGGAAGGTCTTCATAATTGTGAAAGAATTAAAATTATATCATAATATTTTTATTTTATGATTTATATATATTTCCACTTTTAGTCTTATTTCATTTCACCCTTTGAAAGAATTATATTATTTGTAAAGTATATTCAACTAACAACAAGTAAACCAATGTGAGTTTCCTTGCTCTGTTTTGTTGAATGTTGAGTTATGCGTTTCCCTAAAAACTAGAAAACATAATAGAATCAGTAGGCTAAGTCCTTGACTTCAAAGAGTGTATGTTCTCATTGAAAGAGAAAAATAAATGTATACATAAATAATTAAACAGCAATAGAATGAACTGTAAAAATGAGATCTTTGTGCTGGAAAATGCAGGTAACTATGTATTAAAATGATTTACATAGGTGTAATAATTTTAAACTATCACAGCAGGAGATTAAAGTGCTAAAGAGAACAACAGAATTTTTTTAATAATAACTTTTTATTGTATCTTTTTAAAAAAAAATTTATATATTTATTTATTACAATTTGTTCACTTTGTTGTTGCTGTTATTTTCTAGACAGGGTTTCTCTGTGGAGCCCTGGCTGTACAGAAACTCGATTTGTA
The DNA here is from genome assembly GCF_030254825.1 of Meriones unguiculatus. Taxonomy (NCBI): domain Eukaryota; kingdom Metazoa; phylum Chordata; class Mammalia; order Rodentia; family Muridae; genus Meriones; species Meriones unguiculatus. The sequence continues at coordinate 82,356,873 of NC_083357.1, read as the reverse complement.
GACCAGGCTGGCCTCGAACTCACAGAGCTCTGCCTCTGCTGCCCAAGTACTGGAGTTAAAGTCCTGTGCTACCAATGCCTGGCTAATTTATTCACTTTGTATCCCTGCTGTAGCCCCCTCCCTTGTCTCCTCCCAGTACCACCCACCCTCTCTCTTCTCCCCCTATGCCCTTTCCCTAGTTTGAACAACAAACTTAAAAAAAAATCAGGATTTAGTATCTAGCACTGTTAGTCACAATTTAATTCACTTTGGTTTCCCTGAGACAATACCTAATTTTCAGAACTTTTCTTTTTCCACTGAGTAGTCAAATGTCAGGATTAATAAATTTGGCACTGCCACTTTATTCAAAACTAGACAAATTCTTCCCAAATGCATTAGGAAGGGGGGTATTAATATCCTCCCTGTGGTTAGATATTTAGTGTAAGTCAGATTCTTTTCTTAGATGTAATATGTTTAATTCCAATTACTCATGAAAATGAGGAGGAGGGCCATGCAGACTTGTGAATTTTTGCAAATCACTCTTTGCCCAGCTCACTGTGTTATTCTCTGTCACTGGGCAACAATGCTCCTCCCGCAGTCCCCAAAAATCAATTTAGGGGAATAAATGCGAGCTTTTGTTTTTCTGCTTCTAGTTTCAGAGTTTCATTCTGATTACTTAGCTCCTGTTGCATTCAGCTTCAGGAAGACTTTAAAATCCTAGCAGGGAGTATGCGATAGAGCTGAGCAGCCCACTTCCTAATGTTCAGGAAGTGAAGAGAAAGGAAGGGCCACAATCCAAGTGCTTTTCCCTGGCATACTGTAAGGAGACAATGGCCAACATCTACGCTCTGTCTTTGAAGGGTTATGTCAGTGACCAATAGTGTCATAGGCTGGAAAAAAATCCTAACTGTGTGGCCTTTTCAGATCATAACAATCAGTAACTGAGAAAAGGTGAAAATGGGTAATATAAATGCATTGTCAAGGACTGCGGAAGCAAACAAGGGTCTGATGACAGAATGCTCTTCAGTTCAGTGCTGTGCAGAATTGGTTGGTGGATCAGGGCTGGGTCACGCACTGCTGGCTCTGACACTTAGACAAAGATCTGAGAACCCAGTGCTTAGAAATTTCTATAGTAATTTGATAGTGCATTCACCATCTGCTGAATTAATAACAGAATTAGAAGATTGAATGTTCCCTTGTCCGTGGATTTATTTTCTTCTAAACTTTATTTTTATTGAATTTTACAGTTGTATCCATTTGTAATTAGATCTTCATTTCAAATAACTTGAGAAGTCATATTATAGTAGATAGATAATTATACCATTTGTAAGTTGATATGTAAGGCAATTAAAATAAAACAACTGCACAGTTTGTTCTGTTTTGGAACTATGATGTACATAGTATGCTCTTGTCAAGATGATGCTGCCAGTTAGGTCTTTGAAGATTACATGGGGCACACCTGTGACTGTTTAGGGGCTTTTGGGAGGCAGGAAAATGAGTTTTTTTTTTTATTTTTAATGTGTATTTGTGTGTATGTGTCTGTGTCCTTTTGAATATATGTGCACGTGCCTGCCTATGAAAATGGAGGGGGTCAGATCTCTTCAAGCTGCTGTTTCATGTGTCTGTGAGCTACTAGTGTGAATTCTGGAAAGCAAATTCAGATCCTCTATAGGAACAGCAAGAGCTCTTAACCACAGGGCCATCTCTCCAGCCCCTGAGAAAAGAGTGTTTACAAATGTCTCAGACAAGAAGAAAACTCGTAAACAAATCAGCAAGGGTTTACTAACAGGAGAGCCCACACTAGCAAGAAAATTGTGGTTGTCAAACAGACAACACAGAGCATAGGATCCCAAACAGTTTAATTCAGACTGGCTCAGGCTACTTGGGTAAATAGCAGCCATTAGCATTTCCTTCCCAGGTGACATATGTGCCCCATTCTTGAACTCTGGCAAACAACTGGAGGAGAGGGAGGACTGAATAAGAGACTTCTGGTGTTGTGAGTAAACTGGGTTAGGACACTGAAGCCACCGACAACAGAATGTGTGCTTCCTGCCTGAACTGCCTCTGTCGTCTGGCCGTGCTCTCTTGTCTTGTTTACACAAATATATATAACTGCATGTGTAACAAATTCCCAGGCATAGCTTAGGTTGAATTCTCTAACTGGAGATATCAGGAGCGTAGGATGATTTATTTCAAGTTGATGACTGAGAAATAAGAGTCAGGAGAGTTAGTACAATAGATGTCTGTGATACTTGGACAGCAGTTACATCCTCAAAAGATGCTTGGTGTCAATATTTCCTACTCAAAACAAACAAACAAACAAACAAAAACCACTTGCTGGATAAAATAATCTACTTACCTGTTGCTTTAAAACTTTCATTTCAAATTTATTTTAATAAAATTTATTTTTGGTGTGTGTGTGTGTGTGTGTGTGTGTGTGTGTGTAGATGCCTGTGGAGGCCAAAAGAAGGTGTCATATCTCCTAGAGCTGGAGTTGCAGACAGTTGTGGGCCACTGGACATGGGTTCTGCGAACTGACCTTGAGTTCTCAGCAAAATCCAACACCCACTCATGTTTAAAGTATTGGAGAGATCAGGGATACAAGGCACATATCTAAACAGAGTAAAGGCAATATACAGCAAACCTATAGCCGACATCAAACTAAACAGAGAGAAACTTAAAGCAATCCCACTGAAATCAGGGACAAGGCAAGGCTGCCCACTCTCTCCATATCTCTTCAAAATAGTGCTGGAAGTCCTTGCTAGAGCAATAAGACAGTTGAAGGAGATCAAGGGGATACAAATTGGAAAGGAAGAGGTCAAAGTGTCACTATTTGCAGATGATATGATAGTATACTTAAATGACCACAAAAATTCTACCAGGGAACTTTTACAGTTGATAAACACCTTCATCAAAGTGGCTGGATACAAAATTAACTAAAAAAAAAAAAAAAAAATCAGTAACCTTCTTGTATACAAAAGCAAATGTTCTTAACCCAGAGTCATCTCTCTGGTTCAAATAAAGAAAGGAAGGAAGGAAGGAAAGAAGGAAGGAAGGAAGGAAGAAAGGAAGGAAGGAAGGAAGGGAGGGAGGGAGGGAGGGAGGGAGGGAGGGAGGGAGGGAGGGAGGGAGGGAGGAAGGAAGGAAGGAAAGAAGGAAGGAGAAAAGAATGTTCACTCTGTGGAGTAGTATTCATGGTATGGTAAGGCATGGTCTGGGACAGTGTGTGCAGGGAGGACTTAAGGAGGAGATCTTCCTTCAAAATGCTGGTTGCCCCTTCCAACCAGCAGCCTTCCCCCCTGCCGCCCCCACCCCACCAAAAGCAGTGTCACTGACTCCCTGCTTGTCTTCCTGAATGTGTATTTTTATTGTTGCTGCAGCCAACATATGCTGACTCCAGGTTCAATGGCCTTCTAGTGGCTCTTCAGGGAGCCAGCTTTAGGCTGTAACAATGTATAGGGACATTGAGGTGTCCTGTTTTGTGGCCTGAATTTCTGACCTGTTTCTCAGCCCCTCTAGCAGGGAGATAGCCATTGTTGGAATGGACAGGTCCTATTCTGTTACCCAATTTAATACATTACTTCGTATTTATTTATTAAAACTACATTTTATTGGTTCTGTTCCTCTAGAGAGCCCTAATATACTAAGAACTCACATGTAATATGTAGTGTGTTTATATGTATAATTCTGCAGAGGGGGATAAGTTTATTACACAGGGAACAATCCTGTGTTGGTAGCTTAGACAACCCACCTTGCTTATAGACTGCAAAGTGAAGACCTGATATGTGGACCCAGTATATTTGATTTTGGATGCTAAGATTTTACTTCTTCTGTTTCCATAGTATCAAATACAGTGCTGCTAGAATTTTCTGCTTAATTGCTTTTGTTTGCTCAATACATAACTTCAAGTATTTATCCAACATTTTTGAATGTACAAGTAAATAATGAAAAGGAGCACAAAAACGTCTCATATATAAAGGATGAAATATTTAAAGTCGTTTATTATTTGCAAATGCCAATTTAATATCATTAGGCCATGAACGACTTAATCATATGAAAGGAGTTGGCAGCGTTCTTTCATTAGCTCATTCCTTGTGCTCAAGGGCTGGGGTGTGTGAGGTACATGGCGGTGGGGGTTGAGACTGGGAGAGGAGGCTAAGTGCAGAACCCAAGTTGGTCCATTTATAGTTTCCTATAAATTGGCTCTTGTGTCTTTTTTTCTATACTAGATGATTAATCCTGTTTGGGAAAAGGGATTTCTCGGCATCTGCATATTATCTTCCCCATGGACCTAATTTTACCTATGTACTGAATATCGCCAGCTGGAAGGACTAGAGGGAAATCTCAATTCCTAGTTAGAGTAGTAATGTATGGGCAACAATCACAGTGCTCCCCTTCCTAGTGAGATGGCAATCAAGGGTTTTTGCTGCAGGTTCCCCCCAAAACCCAATGAAACTGCACATTGATAGGAAGTGCAACTGGGCTACTTACTCTAGGAAGCAGAGGTTTGTCTTCCCTCTGAAAAAAACAAAACAAAACAAAACAAAACAAAACAAGGTATCCTTCTTTGGGAATGCTTTAATTCATTTAGGAAACTAGAGTCAAATCCTTTAAAATGGATGATTGATAAACAAGAGAAATTTAGTGAGAGTTGATGAAGCAGGCTTGGAATCCTAGCTACTTTGGACTCTGAGACAGGAAGAATGCAAACACAAGGTCTGCCTAGACCACAGGTCAAGTTTATGATCATCCTTGAAATTTTATTTCAAAATATAAGGTAATAAGAAGGTTGGGAACTGCATTTACCTTGACTTCATAAGGCCCTGAGCTCAGTACTTAGTACCTTGAAACAAAATTAATAGGATTCTTTTTTATTCCATAGTTCTGAATGCTCGGATAATCAAGGTGCTTGCAGATATGGATCAGGATGACATATTTTTCTGTGTTTTTACATGGTGGGAGGGTCAAAAAGCTCTTTGGAGCCTTTTTCATAAAAGCATCAAAGCCATTCTTTTTTTTTTTTTAATTTCTCACAAGGCTTATCACCTCATAACACCATCAAGGATTAGAAACCAGCACATAAATTTGACATGTATCCAAACACTCAGATCCCTAAATGGTCTTTCTAACTGTAAAGGTTAAGTCAAATATGCAGACTAGATTTAATCTACAATTTGAGAAGAATGTGGGATGTATCGGTTCATGTCAAAAGTCAAAAAAAAAAAAAAAGGAACTGTGAAGTAGTGAGAGTTTGTAATAGATGTCTCATGTTATGGGGAAAATAAGGCCAGAGAACAGGGAGATGGGAAAACCTTGGTTCCCTTTCCACCCTTTTGATAATGAAGGCAGTTATAACGCCTCAGCTAGGAATTGGGTTGCTAATTTAAACACCCTTACCTTTTTCGTTCTTTCTTTTTTTTTTCCTTTTGAATAGTTACTGATATGGATCCTAGAGACTGTGCATATTAGCCAAATACTTTAGCACTATGTCCTCAGGCCCCTCTGTACTTTTTCAAATCTTGAGCCAGGGTTTCACTAAGTTTCCAAGGCTGAACTTGAACTTGTAATTCCTCCTCAGCTTTAAAAATAGCTCAGATTAGAGTCTTCAGCCATACAGCTGGACTCAACAACTGCTTTTTAATGCGATTTATAGAAAATCTAAGAGGTACAATTCTGAATGAAACACCCCCATGTACACCGTTAATCAACAGCATTGAGATCCAGGCCCTTATTCCATTTCCTTTATCAGTCAGAGTCCTCACATGTACAGTGAAAAGATAGTTTTGGATGATTTTCAACATTTAAATTGTACTAATTTTGTTCTACTAAATAGTTAACGTTTCCATATTCCTTTGCAACACCACAATTCATTACAAATGTTATTGTTATTTAAATTGAGCCACTTAAATTGCAATCTGCTCATTTAATCCTTATTTGAATATATAGCAACATCTAAATAACATTGCACAAACACAAGCATATAAAACTATTGCATGAGAAAATATAAAGTGTAATTTTGGCTAGTGCAGCATAGGCAGCTTTTTGTTTTGTTTTGTTTCATTTTGTTTTGTTTTTTTTTTTTTTGTTTTTGTTTTTCAAGATAAGATTTCTCTCTGTAACCCTGGCTGTCCTGGAACTCACTTGTAGACCATGGGTAGTTTTAAATACTTGAATTGTTTAAGTCTACTCACTCTGAAATATATGGAGTCATATTTCACTATCATGTTTATACTCAGATTACAGTTGTGAAACCAAGGCCTAGGCAGACAGGAAGGGTAGAGGTGATACTATATGGCTGAATGCTGCTCAAGAAGATGAAATCCATTGTTTAACAGAAGGCCCTCCATAGTGAGGGAAGAGAAAAAGGGCCGAGTAAGATCACAATGGACAAGGAGCTCTTGCAGCCCCTCCTTAATACAGTAAAGATTCTTTTGGAGTGGAGGGTGGTTGAGGAAAGAAGGAAATGTGCTGCTTACTGCACTTCTGCTGCCCATTCCTAGAGCTATTAGGAGTTAGCTGAGGAAGGAGGGAGATTGGGAAAGACTGGTTGAAGGACTAACTGAAGAGGGAAAACTCCCCACTGAGCTGGTAGCTGGTATCTTCTGGTGTCTCAGACTTAAAAAGGTCAGAGGGAAAAGTAGGGTTGCTTTCGCCTGCTCAGCTTTCTTTCTTTCTGGTAACTCCATCTACTTCGTTGCTGCTACATGTATTGCCATCCATCTCCGACATTAGAACTCAGTGTTTTGGACCATCCAATGAGTTCTGAAGAGCCAATGGCTTTCTAAGAATCCCCCAGGTTACCTCCAACAGTTTAGGACATCTAAGGCATCTACCTTCATGGACTGCAGAGCTGTCTACTAGGTCCTCAGCCTCTCCAAGAGTTCAGAGAGCCACTGTCTGGCTATTCAGCCCTAACAAATCCAGTGTGTCACATCTATTTACTCTGTCAGTTCTGTTCCTACAGGTAACCTTGACTAACAGGGGAAGGACACAGAAGAGTGGCAGCCATCAGAAGACAAGTACTCACTAGGCTTTCCAGAGCTTGGTTGGTCATCCAAAGATACTTGGTTTGAAGCAAGTGTGCTAGGAAACATCCATAAGAGTGCACCTCTGTTGTCATTTTATTTGAAGAAACAGTAAGATGAGCAGTCTACAACCTGTAATGAGTACATAGATTGCTTCTTCACTATCCACACACAGTATGAGATGCTTGGCCACATGATATCTGCATCTTAGAACGCGAACAATGAGAGCTGCACCCAGAACTTGTATGCAATGTTGATGGTGAAGGCAACTATTACCCATAACAAAAAGTAGCAAAAAAAAATTATGTCCTATGATATGGTAATAATTAGAAATTACAATAAAGATATTTTTTACAGACAAAAAAAAAAAGTTACTTGTAACTTCATGGTGAATTCACTCCTGAGAAGAAATTCATTGTTTAACTAAAAGAAACAATTCCATACGTATCTGAATAAAAATAATAATCTTCAACATAAGTCTTTTTTTCAGTGCTAAATTCATCTCATTAGATTTCCAGTGTCTAACTTAACAGAGTCTTTTGTTCTCTTTAACACAAACACTTTGACATGCTTTTGCTTCCAGATGCTTTACATTGTTAAGTTCAGTCAAAAAGAGAGAGAGAAATCTCTCACAGGTTGTCATTTCCTCCCCAAATGTTAACAGGTTTCTCTCCGTTTTTTTTTTCCTCCCTTAAATACTGAGTGAATATACCGACAAGCTTCAGTGAGTAAGTTAAATAGTAAGTTTTGACATTGGTATTCATTTCCCATTACCTCATTACTGATCACTGTACCACTTAGATGGACAAGGCAAGGCAATTCACACATACCAATAAGATAAAATATAGAAACATTTCCATAGTAAATCATAATACAATGGCATACACTCATATAATATTTACTACATTTGAATTATCCATGTATGAAGATCCTATAGCTGTGCTGAAGAGGTAGAACCAATACTGTTCCTTATTTCTATTAAAAGTGAGAAAATGATTTCAAAGGAGTTTAGGGGCTCAGACTGACAGGTATTGGGGTTAGTACATGTTTAAGACAAATCTAGAACTTTTGACTCATTGAACAATCTATCTTTTCTACACATATGCTTTGTTTTTAGTCATTCAAATAAACCTCAGAAAATACTAAGCATCTTGAACATTTCAGAATTCTCTATGACATTCATTGCTTTGTGACAGCTTGTTAAAATTGAAGTGTGTTATGTTCACCAAGATGGAGCCTTAATATAGTAAGTCCTCAACCCTATCAATAGCCTGAGCTACTTGACCATTTCAAGAATGTGAAAAGATGAAGAAAATGAAGAAAAATCAGTTGTGGCTGTGGCTTCCCAACCTCCTTGGAGGGAAGCGTGTGACAGTTCCTTCTGCTTGCTGGTCATATGTTTTCATAGGCATGGAACATTCCAGGCTCCATTGTATTCTGAGGGTCCAGCAGCAGGAGCAAGAGCAGCAGCAGCAACAGCAACATCAACATTGTCAACATCATTATCATTATCATCATCAGCAGCAGCAGCAGCAGCAGGTGATATGTTATGGGCAGGACATTTTTTTTTTTATATATATAGCAGTCACAGTGGTAGATCTGCATCTGCCAGGGATGATGGCTCCCCTATGAGGGTACACATGAAACCCTAGCCAATTTTAGAACATTTTTATTAATCTGCAAATTCAGTGGGTTAAAAGTCCTCATTGTAGCTTTCACTTAGATTTCTCTGATCATTAGTGGCACTTGGTTCTTTTCTTTTTAATTTTTCCCATTAGAACTATTTCTTGCTTTGTTGACTTATTCAAAGTACTTTATCCGGCATGTAAAACTTAGAAAAATACTGAGCTCTTAGCAGAAATGAGTACTAAAATTACTGCCATTAAGTAAATATGTCGTTATCCAATAAGTGCAAATTAGAACACAGAACTATACATTTGAGCCCAATCTTTATTTTGTCATTTGATTAACATTTTCATACTTAAGTTTTTTATTTTTATAGTGTTGAATTTAGGATTATTTCCTCCTTCTTTTTTGCTTGCTTGTTTTAGTTGTATAAAATAAACCTAAGGAGGCTTATTTTACCTCTACCTAAAAATTGTGTTAAAGTTCAATTTTTTTTCTCATTTTACTTAGAAATATTTAATTTTTCTTAGCTTTGTTTTCTTTGAGGCAGTATTTGTCTGTGTATCTTTGGGTGTCCTGAAACTTGCTCCATAGACCAGATTTTTTTCCATGCCTATTCCTCCCACGTACTGGCATTCAAGGTGTGCTCCCACTGCCTACCTAATACTTACTGTTAATTTTTTTTTTAATTTCTCAAAAATTCTTTATGTTGTGTGGTATGAGATTACAGTGTAAATAAAACCCCTTGTCCCTTTCTCCCACCATGTCCTCTGCTGAGCCCATTTACTTCATGACCATTTCATTATGCTGATTTCTGATGCTTGTCTTTTCATACCAGCAATGAAATTTCTTAAAAGATACCTTTCCCACTTGTAGCGTTCTAGGTTTGTCTGAAGATAAGTCAGCTAGTGTTTTAATTCTTATAGCTGTACATTTCATTTTGTATGTATGGTTTGGTTAGTTATTCTCTTCTGAAAAAAATTTAAAACATGATTTCTCCTGGTTATTCTTTCAGACGATGCTTAACAGTCCCAAATGTTCACAGTTTCAAAGTGGATTTCATTGTACTTTATTTTATGAATTAATTTAAAATGTTGGTACCTATGCAAGGAGACCAACAAAGCCAAAATAAGCAGGGCCTAGGAGGGACTTCAGAGACTGATGCATCAACCAAAGACCATACATAGAGAGGACCTAGACCCCCTGCCCAGATGTAGCCCATAGACACCTCAGTCTCTGTGAGCTCCCTAGTAAGAGTAGAAGAGCTCCACAAGAAGAGCAACAGAACCCAAAATTCTGGGCCTAAGGGTCTTTTCTGAGACTGATACTCCAACCAAGGACCACGCATGGATATAACCTAGAATCCCTGCACAGATATAGCCCATGGCAGCTCAGTCTCCAAGTGTGTTCCCTACTAATGAGAACAGGGGTTGTCTTTGACAGGAACTCAGTGGCTGGCTCTTTGATCACCTCCACCTGATGGGGGAAGAGCCTTACCAGGCCACAGAGGAAGACAATGCATCTAGCCCTGATGAGACTTGGTAGGCTAGGGTCAGATGGAAGGAGAGGAGGACCTCTCTTATCAGTGGACTAGGGAAGGGGCATGGGAGGAGAAGAGAGAGGTGGGGCTACAGCTGTGATACAAAGTGAATAAATTGTAATAAATAAAAAAAATTAAAATAAAAAGTAGAAGAGACAGTTTTTGACATGAACTTGGTTGCCTGCTCCTTGATCACTTCTCCATGGTGGAACAACCTAGCCAGCCCACAGAGGAAGAGGATCCAGGCAGTCCTGCTGGGACTTGATAGGCTAGGGTCAGACAGTAGCGGAAGAGGACTTCCCCTATCAGTGGACTAGAGGAGACAGACCGATGGGGAGGAAGAGGAAGGTAGGGTGGGACTGGGAGGAGATGAGGGAGGGGGATACAAATGGGATACAAAAAATGTAAATAATAATAATGATAATATAATAATAAAATGTTGGCACCTTCAAAAATGCATGTAAACACAAAATAATAATGTAGATATATCTTTTTCAGGAACAAAACATGCCTTTCCTATAAATTTATCCATGTGAACTATTCACTTTGCTCATTGAAATACTTATTATTTAATAAATACTATTTTTAAAGTAGAGAGCTTATTGTTTTTCTAAAAGTTGGCTTGAAATAAAAACTGACACTTTTCTTTTTTAGAGGGGTTTAAAATGTAAATGGCTGTGGTATTTTATCAAATGCTGTCTGCTATCTCATTAAAGTGATAATAAATTTTTTTCTTTTCATCTTTTTTATGTGACATATAATATTAATCAACTTTATAAACATAATCCACTTTTCATTGCTATATGAATATCCTTTGTCACAGTAAATTATTGACTTCTGTTCCTGTTGTGCAACACAGTCATGGGCATTAGCAGCAAAGTATTGGAAGATTAACCCAGGCTTTAGTGGACAGAATTAACTAGCAGAAAAAATATAGATCAACACAGACGGCTTGCAATCTTATTGCAGCATGACTGAGGAATCATAAATGTTCATGGTGTACAGTGACTCTTGTGTCTGAGGGTAGCCTAGTTCTGGTCATATCCAAGTGTCTATGTAGAGGGCCAGGAAGCATTTGAATACTATGCAGGCATATATCCCTGAAGTGGAAAGCAGCCATTTTGAATGAGAGCATTCCAGGGACACAGTGACTGATGTTAACCTTTTGTTACCTTGACCTTTCTTGAAGTAACTGAAGACTCTGAAACCAGCTCTGACAAATTATCAAAAGTGAAATGAAATGAACATCTGTGCACATGGAGAGTTCTCCTTCCTCTTGCTTTACTTTAAGTTCCATATTCATCTAGATGATTGAATTATACTATTTTAAGGTCTTAAATTGTTGTCTATGCATTTCTCCCATTTTAAATTGCATGTCCTCTAAAAAAATAGACATCACAAGGTGTGAGAGTATTTTTTAATAGTTTTTATTTTTTATATTGATCACAGGTTATTTACTTTGTATTCCAGCCATAGCCCCCTTCCACATTCCCTCCCAATCCCACCCTCCCTCCTTCATCTTCTCCCTGCCCCTTTCCATGTATGGATATAACCTAGAACTCCTGCTCAGATGTAGCCCATGGTAGGTAGCTCAGTATCCAAGTGAGTTCCCTACTAAGGGGAACAGGGATTGTCTCTGACATGAACTCAATGGCTGGCTCTTTGACCACCACCCCAAAGGAGGAGCAGCCTTGCTAGGCCACAGAGGAGGAGATGGCAGCCAGTCCTGAAGATACCTAATAAGCTAGGGTCAGATGGAAGGGAAGGAGGACCTCCTCTATCAGTAGAATTGGTGTGGAAGTATTTTAATTTGACCCATACAATATATTTTTAATCTAACTTTGTTTTAATGGACTTAAGTTATCTTACTAATGCTTTTTAGGACAAGTTTTTTACCTGTTTTGTGTTCTTCAGTACAAAAGATGCCCTTCATGACCTCCTCATATGAAGTAATTTGGAAGATGAGGAAATTTATTTTAATTCTATGAATGGCAAAATCAACATATCTCAAAGTTACCTTAAATTTGTATGTGTGATGCTTTTATAAAAAATATTTGATTTCATTACATTTATCCTATGTTATATGGCTAATATCTGCTTATAAGTGAGTATATACCATGCATGTCTTTCTGTCTCTGGGTTACCTCACTCAGGATGGTCTTTTCTAGTTCCATTCATTTGCTTCCAAATTTCATGATTTCCTTGTTTTTAATAGCTGAGTAGTATTCCATTGTGTAAATGTACCACAGTTGCTGTATCCATTCTTCAGTTGAGGGACTCTACATTGTTTTCAGATTCTGGCTATTATGAATGAAGCTGCTATGAATGTAGTTGAGCAAATGTCCTTGTTGTATGGTTGAGCATCTTTTGGATATATGCCCAGGAGTGGTATAGCTGGGTCTTAAGGTACTAAAATCTAAAGACCTAGGAAGATAAATAACAAAGGAGGACCCTAAGGAGGATGCTTAATTCACATCCAGAAGGGCAAACAGAATAGATACCAGAAGTGGTGGAAGAAAGGAGACATGACAACAGCCTATCACAGATGTCCTCTGAAAGACTGGACCCAGCAGTGGTTTGAAGCAGATGCAGAGATTCACAGCCAAACCTTGAGCAGAGCACATTGAGTCTTACTGAAGAAGGGAGGGATAGAAGGACCCAGAGGAGCGAGGAGCTCCACAAGGAGACCAAAAAAAGCCAAAAAATCTGGATCCAGAGGTGTTTGTTGAGACTGATGCATCAACCAAGGACCATGCAAGGAAATGATCTAGACTGCCAGCTGAGACATAGAACATAGGTAGTCGAGTCTCCAAGTGGGACTCTAAGTAAGGGAAGCAAGGGTAGTCTCTGACATTAACTCAGTTGCCTGCTCTTTGATCACTTCCCCCAGGTTGGGTGGCCTTACAAGGCCATATAGGAAGAGGCTCCATGCAGTCCTGATGAGACTTGATAAACTAGGGTCAGCTAAAAAGTACTCCCCCTTTTCAGTGGAGTAGGGGAAGGGAATGAGGAGGGAAAGAGGAAGGAAGGGTGGGACTGGAAGGAAATGAGGGACAGGGCTACAATCAGGATACAAAATGAATAAATTGTAAAAAGTAATAAAATAAAAATCAAAAGAGAAATACTTTAAATATATTATTACATTGAAATTTCAAAAAAAATCTGTGAATTCCATTTTATAGAACCATATGCATAGTATATGAACTTTTTCTCTTACCAACACAATGTACTTTTCATTAATTTAATCCGAAGTTGCAGAGCCTGGTATTTTTTAAAGAGATGTGTTTTTTTTTTCTGAAGCATATTTTGTCATTTGCATCCTATGTTAGTTACCATAGTTACACCAATTAGTTAGACTTACAAGCATCAATCTTTTTCCCAATAATGCTCACTGGTTTCTGAATATTTTCTTGCCGATATCTGTATTTTTTATCATGGCTTGCTAGTAACAGATGTTTTAAACTTGGTTCATTTTGGTCTTTCTGGTGTGAGGCTAACATCCTTAATGTTCTTGTATGAAGTAGTTGAGTATTTGCCCCCAAATCTTTAAGCTCGTTGGCTGATAACCTCCCCTCTAACTGGAATGACATTTTCATGTCATTACCTCCTCCCATCTTTACTGGCACTGCCTCCAACAACACAGAAATAACAACAACAAAAATCTTCAAAGACATTTTAAAAAATACTGTTCTTTATAGAGAGGGGGGGAATTCAAACATTAACTCTTAGTATGGTCAAATTTTGGAGGATTCTTTGTATTTCAGTTTAGGTTTCAACATCTTTTTTTTTAATTTTGTTGTTCTTGAAAAACTAAAAATGGAACAGGAGACATACTGCTTATTATACTTGTCACAAGCTTACTGAAACATCTTTGATTTCACTGGTCTTTCTATTCTGGGAGAACCTTCTTCTATGATTGGTTATTGATACATTTGTGGGGAAATATCATTATTTGTAAGTTGGCTGTGTCATTTATCCTCTGTACTGACATTCTTTGCTTGCCTTCATATCTTTCCTGTCTGTATTGTGAGATTTCCTTTTAAAATTCTATTACTATTTTCAACAAGAGAATCCAGCAGGAGTTGGAGAGGGACAAGACAGGGTAAGGATGAGTAACTACAGTTACACTTATTCTGTACTTGAATGACATGTAAAAGGTAAAATAAATAACTTAATTATGGTTCTGCCTTAACAAGTTGGGTATTTCATGCTACCAATGCAGATTTTATTTCAGTTTATAAACTTTAAGCATTAAGTTCAAACAATTACTTATGTTTGTTTGCTACACATGTGCTTTTACATTTTCTTTAATGCCATGAGCTAGGAAAAAAAATGTTCTTTCTTGTTTGCTGGGGTACACTTATTTCTAGGAAAGAAACATAAAATTGCATAAAACATGTCTGTTTTGAACACATTGTTCAACTTAGTGCCTGTTTAACTAATGCAGTTCAAGAACTTGAGCAAGGGCAGTAGCTTCTACAGGGTCAGTTACGGGATTTCAAGACTTCACGCAAAACTAAAACATTTCAAAATTGTTAAAACTCCTAAGACATTGCAGCGAAGTTTTACATGGAGAAAAGTGTCTGCCTGGCCATGGTAAAGCTCAATTCCTGGATTGCGAAGACACTGTGAGGCGTGAAGAGTTCAATGCATGCACAACCTGTTTCCAGAGCTGGCCTAAGCATGGGGTGTGAGCAAAACATAACTTGGTTTTCTCCTTTCCCACGGTCAGGCAGTAGAGTCCTCTGCTCCTGTAGAGAAACTATATCAGCTCCAAATTATTCTACAGATTGTGAGGTAGGTCACAATGCTAGAGAAAATTAAACATACACATGGCAAAGTTTGATAATCCAGATGCTTTTTACTGAATAACATGCAAAGCTCCTAAATTTTCTCATTGCTCTCTCCATGAATCTAAAAATGAGGGTGATGGGTCCTTCACCCCAGCTTACTCAATGACTTCTGACTTCTACATTGCCTATGAACAGGAAAGGATTGAGATAAAAAGATAACATTGTCTGTGATCTAGATCTTTTTCTCTGGAATATTTTTCAAGTTTCTTTTCTTTTTTTTTGCTGTGTATTTAGTGTGTTTGTCCATCCTAAACTTCTCTACTGTTTCTTTGCATTTCTTCAAAGGATGTGTCTCTGCCCTATGGTTGCTATTTTTGTTTGTTTCCTTGCTTGCTTACTTTGTTTTTTGTTTTGTTTTCCTAGATATCTGACAGCTGTAAATCCTTATGAGAGCCAGAAAATAGGTGTTTGAAAGAAAGTCATCTATGCAGTGTATGGGGTTTTGATGTGGGTCCTTTAGAAAAGGGTGTTAACCTGCCTTTAAAGCTGTGTGTGTGTTTCTGTTTCAGATAAGCCCCTTCAGAAAACCTTACAAGGAACTAACCCAAATCATTATCATTTTGTCCATCACTTTTTAGGAGTTACACTTTAGTCCTTTACATTGGGGAATTTCTGCCCACTACATTTTTAAAAATATATACAGTGTATGGAGAAACAAGGATTTGTACTGTAATGGTCAGGCACATGCCTGCCCTCCATTTTCATGTGATGGTAGCACTTTCTCATATGAATATATTTAGTTTTTCCACGAGTCTCTGAAGCCCCTTGCTTTCTTTACTCAAGAAGAAACTCCGTTTTATCTCTAGTGTTTCCTTATCTGATTCAAGTACCAAACCTTCATCTCTCCTTTTTCTCCCAGTTGTGCTTATGACTTTTGCACACCAAGATGTGACCAACCCCTGTGCTAGAATTCACCTATTGTTGTGACTGCCTACCATAGTATCCCTGGACTTCCAAGGAGCAAGTTGAAAGACAGCATCATTGTTTTATTCTTTTTTTCCTTTTTTATATAATATACTTCGATCAAAATCAACTCTCTATTCACTCCTCCTTCAATTCTTCTCCTATATCCTTTCTATTATTGCCTCTCATGTTCGTTAGAGTTTTAAAACCCACTGGATTTACTTAGTACACTGCCTATTTGGATTTAGGACTACCTACTAGAAACATGGGAAACCTGTTATGTCTTTCAGCCTGAAGAAGACAGAATCTCTCTCACTCAGCAGTCATTAATTGCCAACAAGTCCCAAGCTAGAGGTGGGGCTTCATTACAATTTTTCTTTTCCATGCTGGTATTTTTTTCTGAATTAATCTCTCATTGTACATAAAGTCACAATCACTGTGGGTTAATGTACGCAATTACCCTGTTGTCTCCTGAAAACAGTGCTTTGTTGTAATGAATTTGAGTCCATACTGTATCGCACCACAGCCATTTTGTACTCCATCCATTCACAAAGGATGCTAGCTATCTTTTAAACTGATGAATTCAGCATAACCTGGAAACAATCTAGATGTCCCTCACCTGAAAAATGGATGAAGAAATTGTGGTACAGTTACACAATGGAATACTACTCAGCTATTAAAAACAGGAAATCATGAAATTTGCAGACAAATGAATGGAACTAGAAAAATTTATCCAGAGTGAGGTAACCCAGAAGCAAAAAGACACACACAATATAACTCACTTATAAGTGACATATAATATCAGATAAACATACAAAAATCTACAGACAACAAGGACACTAGGGAAGATGCTCAGTCTCCACATCATGGGTTTTCTAACAAGAGACAGTCTCTAACATGAACTTGGTTGCCTGTTCTTTGATCACTTCTCCCTGGTTGGGTGACCTAGGTAGCCAACAGAGGAAAAGGATCCAAGCAGTCCTGATGAGACCAGATAGGATAGGGTCAGACAGTAGGGGAGGAGGATTTCCCATATCAGTGAATTAGGGGAGAGGGATACAGAAGGAAGAGGGAAGGAGGGTGTGAAGAGGGTGGGGACCACAAGTGAGATACAAAGTGAACAATTTGTTTTGTTTTGTGTCTTAAAAAAAATGCTGATCAGAATGCTTTCTGCTGTGCCATTCAGCAAGGTAGGGCATCTCTTCTTCAGCCTTCTGTGAAGGCCTGACATTGGGCCACAGTCTTCTACTGAAGCCAGGGACATTTGTCCTCTATGACTCTCATTTGTTGGAACTTCACAGAAACATGTTTAGTTCTTCTAAAGACCATCTGGCCTTCCACAGACCATCATGTTCCTAACAGACTTTAGATGAGAAAGGACTCTGAAAAACATGACTTGTCTCCAGAGATAATAAAATCCCCACAATGACATATAAATAGTGCTTCAAAATTCAAGTCCTAGGGCTGAGGTTATAAGATTCATTGAGGTATCATTTCTTTTTCCTACAAAAGCTAAAAAGCCAAGTGAACATTCTGGAAAAGGCAAAGAGTTATACTTGTTCAACCTGATAAATTACAAATTTGCAAGGAAAAAAGAGGCAGAAGGAAGCTTCTAGTAGGAGGGTTTGTGTGCATCTTGAAGG
The DNA here is from genome assembly GCF_030254825.1 of Meriones unguiculatus. Taxonomy (NCBI): domain Eukaryota; kingdom Metazoa; phylum Chordata; class Mammalia; order Rodentia; family Muridae; genus Meriones; species Meriones unguiculatus. Next base: position 82,339,304 of record NC_083357.1, on the reverse strand, counting down.
CAAAATTCAAATGTGGTATGAACTAGCTGAGCTTCCACCCAGAGAAATGGGACTCTAAGTAGTTAACTCTCTTCCGCCTCTTTTGGTGTTTATCTTGTTTGACCTTCTGAATGAGATTTAAACATCTTCCCTAGGGTCCTTTGGTGTTTAGCTTCTTTAGGTCTATAGATGGCTATCCTATAATATATGGCTAATATCCACTTGGGAGCCTACTATAGAGGTTCCTCTAAAAGGATTCACCCAAAAGAGGATCGAAGCAGATATTGAGACTCATGGCCAAACTTTGGGCATAGCACAGGGAGTCTTATGGAAGAATGGAGGGGTGGGACTAGAAGGGCATGGAGAGGAGAGTAGCCCCACAGGCAAACCAACAAAATGAAAAAATCTGAGTCCAGGGGTCCCTGGAAGAGACTGATGCACCAACGGAGGACCATGCATGGAGAAGACCTAGATCCCCCCCTGCTCAGATATGGCCGATTGGCAGCTCAGTCTCCATGTGGATCTCCCCTCCTGAGTGAGGGGAGCAAGGGCTGCCTCTAGCATGAACTCAGTTGACTATTCTTTGATCACTTGCCCCTGGTGATGCCTCCTTGCCAGGCCATGGAGGAAGAGGATCCAGGTAGTCCTGATGAGACTTAACAAGCTATGGGGAGATGACAATAGTGGACATCTCCCCCTTTCAGTGGATGAGGGGAAGGGGATGGGAGGAGAGGGAGGGAGGATGGGACAGGGGAGAGTTGAGGGAGGAGGCTTCAATCAGGATATATAATGAATAAATTGTGAAGAAGAAAAAAAATTAAAAAAGAACTAGTTAAGTTGAATAGCTGATGCCAACAGAGATATGAAATTAAGAGAGTGGTTGGAAAGGGAACTGCCTCTCAAAACCAACTTATGAATAAAATACAAGGAAAATAGTGTCAAAACTTGATCTTTTAACTTTTTAATTTTTACCTTTTGTCATCTAAGTGCAAAAAAATCATTTCAAAATAATTACATGTGTATTTTAATTAAAAGATTTTGAAAGATATTTTCAAAAATATCTTTCCCAGTATTCTCATGCAACAGAAGTTGTTATTAAAACACAGGGAACATTAAGTTTGTGTTGTTATCTTTAATATCAACATTCACTCATCAGTTTAACATAACATTTACTTACTGAATAAATAGCTATGAGCTTCTATCCTGTCAGACACTCTGTCAGTGCTAGACATGCAAAAATGAACCAAACAAGATAAAGCCTTGTTCTCATAGAATTTGCCTTCTGGGGTTGGAATCGGGATCAAGAATAAATACATAGTTATAGAGATAAGCAAGATTCCACTTCATCCTAAATTTAAGAGGAAAACTAAGTTATGGTCAAGGACTGAGTGTCATTTTAATTTCATTTCTGTTGCTGTGATAAAATATCCTGGGAGGGGGGTGGCAGAGGAAGCATCTATTAGGGGAAAAGGGCTTATTCAGCTTACAGTTCCAGGCCACTGTCCTTCATGGATATCAAGGCAGGAACTTGGCTAGACATATTCAGAGTCAAGAGCAGGAGAAAGAATACATGTATGCTTACTCCTCAGCTCAGTTTTCTACTCTTATACAGTTCAGCACCCACAGACAAAGAATGATGATACCCACAGTGGTCCCTGTCTTCCTACATCATTGATTAACATAATAAAGACACTCCCACACAGACAGGCCCACAGGCCACCCTGATCTAGACAGGCCTTCACTGACACTCTCTTCCCAGGTGATTCTAAATTATACCAGGATGATAATTAAAACCAGCCATCACAAGCAGTGAGTAATGAAGACTGGAAAGACAGCATTTAGTTAAGTTGGTCAAAGAGCTAATGTAGTAAAAAAAAAAATCTCAAGATTAATTTTACTAATTAAAGAAGTGAGTAATTATAATGATAATAGTAGCAATAGGTAAAATCTGTTAAATGCACATTATATTTTCTATTCCTTATATAAACAGTTAATGCATTCTTTACCTTCATGCTATTATGAAATTGTCTGATGCCCTTAAAGATTTTATTTTTTTAATGCAAAGGACTATTCAGCTACTCATTTTAATATATTATGTTGAAAATATACAGTTTTGGATCCATGTGCATTTACAAGGACTAGTAGAGTGGAGTCATTTGTGAATTTCACCTGCTTTTTCCCAAGAGTGATTGATCTGCATATGTAGAGCACTATAAGCCAGGATACTGACAGTCCTATTACCCACTGATTCTTATTCAACTTTTGCCTGTTTTTAATCCACTCATGTGCGTGCTTGTGTACTTTATCACACTGCCATGTGTGTGCACTACCACAGCCAAGGTGCCAATAGTTCAAAAACGAAACTCCTCATGCTGCCTTTTATGGACACTGTATCTCCCTTTACACACTTGAATCTGTAGATGCTAATATCCTTTCCATCTCTATAAGTCTTTCATTTCAATATTATAAATTAAACTTTGCAGAATATATTCTTTTACAATTGCTTTATTCACTCACTATAATTCTTTAATATATTTACCCACATTGCTGAATTTCTCAATAGTTTATCAATAGTTTCTTTCTTTTTCTTATTTATTTATTTACTTATTTTGTTTTGTCTTTTGTTTTCGAGACAGATTTTCTTAGTGTAGCCTTGGCTGTCCTGGACTACCTTTGTAGACCAGGCTGGCCTTGAACTCACAGGGAGTCTCTGCCTCCCTGAGTGCTGAGATCAAAGCTATGCACCTCCATGCTTGGCTTCAGTTCCTTCTTTTCTTTCACCCTTCTTTTCATCCACTTTTTTTTTTTTTTAAGACAAGAGGTCACTATGTTTTCCATGTTTCCCTGGCTGACCTGCAACTACCTACATAAACCAGCCTGGACTTGAACTCTCAGCTTGCCTCTCTGCCTCCTTAGTGCTAGACTTAAAGGTGTGCACCATCACCACAGGCTGGAGTTACACCGTAGATAGTATGGGTCTACAACTTACTAAGGTTCATTTGTGCTGTTTCTAGCTTTGAGTTTTTAAATGTTTAATGCTTAATCTTGATTGTCAACTTGAATAGATTGAGAAACATCTAGAAGGTCAGCAAAGCAAATCTCAGGATGCTTCTGTGAGGGCATTTCCAGGGGCAAGTCAATCATGAGTGATGTCACCTAATGACATGCTAAATCACTTGATAGAATAATTATCTTATGGAGATATTGGAAAGGAAAAGGTGGAGAGGTAGGTGAAAATAAAAGTTGGTGGGAACAGCTCACTAGGGTTTGTACCTCTTGCTGTAAAGATTTGAATATTCAACCTATAGACTCTTTCTGCATCCTGGGCGCCATGATGTGAATTGCTCTTTACCCTGTGCCATCTCTGCTGTGGTGTACTGATACTGAAGATACTGTGAACGGAAATAAATCTCTCCTCCCTGTGGCTGCTTTGTTCAGCTCTTTGGTTACAGGGATGAGAAAGTCTGAGGAATACAAAAAGATACCATTACAAGCATTTGTGTGTGAGTTTCATATATATATATATATATATATATATATATATATATATATATATATATATAAATTCTTTGGATGGAAAACCTGGGTCATATGATAAGTTGTGTTTAATTTTTTTTAAGACTTCCAAACTGTTCTCCAGATTGGCTATCTCATGTTCTATTTCCCAAAATCAATGAATACAGGGTTTAGTTTTTTTCCATTCTTACCACAATTTGGTGAATTTTACTGCTTTTCATTTTTCCTATTCTAATAAATTTAACTATGTTAAATTTTAAAAATTAGTGGTATTTACCATACTCATATAGTAAAAACCAACCAACCAAACCAACAAACAAAAAATCTTCCCTTTGAGTATGTAAGTGAAACTCATGTGATTTTTGTAACTTACAGGCCTAAGAAATTTTACTAATCATTTTAAAGTGTTATTTTAATAATGGCTGCTTCCTTCATTTACATATTTAGTAATCATTTTGTGACATTTTAAAAATATTTATTTATATTTGTGAGTGTTTCACCTTCGTGTATATATTATGCCATGTGCATGCCTGCCTGGAGGTCAGAGGAGGGGGCAGATTCCCTTGGAACTGGAGGTTCAGACTGTTGTGAGCTGCTACTTGGGCACTAAGAAATGAACCCACATCTTCCTCTGCAAGAGTGGTGTGTGTTCTTAACCGCCAGCTGTTTCTCCAACCCTCACTTTTCAACATTTTAAAAATCATCTACAAGATACAATCAATTCCCCTTTAAAGCATTTAAATTGTTTGAGTAACGTATAAAATATTTGAAGCACATAAAAGTACAGTCTTAGGCTACGACTCTGTGTTAAGTGGTGTCTCAATTAGCTTTAATTATCAGTACAATAGAGCCTAGAGTCACCTGAGAGGACAGACTCAGCTGAGGACCTGCCTGGATCAGACTGGTGGTATACACTAGAACAAATGGACATGAAAGTCCAAAGAATAAGCTTTGCTCTCAAGCTCCCATTTTACAAAACTTGTTGCGAAATAAATTCTCATGATCTAAATGAAATGGGTACAGCCATGAAACGTTTAGGAGAGCTTATCATATAAAAATCATGTGATTCTGTGTTAAGTGGTATCTCAATTAGCTTTAATTATCAGTACAATAGAGCCTAGAGTCACCTGAGAGGACAGACTCAGCTGAGGACCTGCCTGGATCAGACTGCCCTGTGGCACGTCTGTGGGGAACTGTCTCTGTTATTAATAGATGTAGGGGGGGCCAGTGCACTGTGAGAATGTAAAAGAAAGCCGGCTAAACACAAGTCAGTGAGCAAGCTAGAGAGGAAACTACTAGCAGCATTCCTTTCTATTTCCTGCCTCCTGGTTCCTGCCTCGATATTCTTCTCTGACTTTCCTCAGCGATGGATGGTGACTTAGAAGTGTAAAAAGCAACAAATGCCTTCATCTCTGGGTTGCTTTTGGTCTAGATGTTTATCTCAGATGCAGAAGCAAACTAGAGCAGGTAAGAAGTCTGAATGTCATTAATTAGTCAAAGAAAGGAAGAACCACAAGAGAAAGAAATAATGCATGTCTAGGGCAGCCAAGTACACAGTGAACAGACTGCCAGAAAATGAGGAAATATTTGAATATTGGTTGCTCATCAGTAGAACCCAAGAGTTTTCCTGAGGAAGTTCTCACTGTCCAAATATCAAACACTTTGATTTTGAAAATGGATTATGATGACAGTACTCTGTAACATATAAAATAAAGGAGAATCTAAAAATTACAACTCCACAAAACAAATTTTCATAAAATAAAGGAGTCAACAGAAAAAATGTCTACATAACAAAAAAAAAACTAAGAAAATTTAAAATGATAAATTTTTACCTGAAATTACTCTTCTCAGTATAGTTCATTAATAGATATTTAAAATGTTAGGTAAAATACATGTTAAGACTTAAAATATTCATATGTCACTATATTAAATTTTTATGAATTATAAAAATATCTATATATTCAATGGGTATGATATAATGTCATTGATATTAATTTCTATGTTGTAAATCGGCAGAATTTGCCTCTTCATGTTATTAAGCAAGAAAGGTATTAAATCACGCATTGTAGCATTCTGTCCCAGAGTTGTCAAAGTGAAAATAATTATAAAGATGAAGTAATACCTTCCCAAATCACCTCATGAGATCCTGTACAAATTTATTCTTCTGTATTCCTCCAAAGGACCAAAAGACGGGCCCATTGTCTTAGATTAAAGCACAAGAAAGAGATATGGTCGGTGCTTGGGGCACAGCAAAGATATAATTAACAAGTGTGCTAGTTAGTTTCTATTGTCAACTTGGAGCAAAACTAGAGTCATTGTGAGGAGAGGGAGCCTCAACTGAAGAACTACCATGATGAAATTTCCTTGTGGTCATGTCTAAGAGGCGTTTTCTCAACAGGTAACTGAGTAGAAGGACACAGTCTATGGCCCATTCTGCTATCCCTAGCTAGGTGGACCTGAGCTACAGAAGAAAGGTCATTGGACCTGAGCCTGGAAGCCACCCAGTAAAGAGCATGCCTTCATAGTTTCTGCTTCAAGCTACTACCTTGAGTTCCTGCTCCAGCTTCCCTTGATGATGAATCATAACCAGTAAGTGAAAACAAACAAACAAACAAAAAAACCAAAAAATTAGTCATTTTTTCCCCAATTTGATGTTGGTAATGGTGTTTTTGTCACAGTAACAGAAACCAAACTTGGACTTATGCTTTCAATGACAAACTAAATATTAAAACACATATTCTATCAGACAAGTAATCTCAGGAATGTGTTCATGGGGTGTGAGAACAGGTATCAACCATGACTGAGTTTTGACTCTCTCCAATGACAGCAGTCTGGAGAACTGAAGTTACTTTTAACTGCTTTGTTTCCGATGAAAGATGCCATTAGAGCTAGAGTTCTTCGATTTCATTTTAATCAGTTTTATAAGTCATTGTCTTGTCTTTTACTGTATATCACTTGAATATAATTTGTTTCATAGCAATGTTGGAGTGATTGTGACTAATAAGGAATAGAGGATGTGAGTGATTTGCTCAGTGTCATGATGAGAGTTGATTACACAGGAGGAATTGAAAGGTAAAGGCTTGATCTTTAATATACAACAAAAACTCATCATATTAAAAAATCCATATTTATCACCCTGCACAAAACTAAAGTCCAAGTAGATCAAAAATATCAACATAAAACCAGATACCCTAAATCGGTTAGAAGAAAAAGTGGGTAAGACATTGAAACTCATTGGCACAGGAGACAACTTCCTGAACAGAACACCAACAGCACAGGCTCTAAGACCAGCAATCAATAAATGGGACCTCATGAAACTGAAAAGATTCTATAAAGCAAAGGACATAGTCACCAAAACAAAACGACAGCCTACAGACTGGGAAAGGATCTTCATCAACCCTATTTCTGACAGAGGGCTGATATCCAGAATATACAAAGAACTAAAAAAGTTAAAAAGCAGCAAATCAAGCAATCCAATTAAAAAATAGGGTACAGAGCTAAACAGAGAATTCTCAGTAGAGGAATATAGAATGGCAGAGAAACACTTAAAGAAATGCTCAACGTCCTTAGCCATCAGAGAGATTCAAATCAAAACTACCCTGAGATTTCACCTGACACCCACCAGAATGGCTAAGATCAAAAACTCAAGTGACAGCACATGCTGGAGAGGTTGTGGAGAAAGGGGAACCCTCCTCCACTACTGGTGGGAATGTAAATTTGTACAACCACTTTGGAAATCAATCTGGCACTTTCTCAGACAATTAGAAATAGTGCTTCCTCAAGATCCAGCTATACCACTCCTAGGCATATATCCAAAAGAGGCTCAAGTATACAACAAGGACATTTGCTCAACCATGTTTGTAGCAGCTTTATTTGTAATAGCCAGAACCTGAAAACAACCCAAATGTCCCTCAGTTGAGGAATGGATACAGAAATTGTGGTACTTTTACACAATGGAATACTACTCAGAAGTTAAAAACAAGGAAATTATGAAATTTGCAGGCAAATGGTGATCAAAGAGCAGGCCAATCAGTTCATGTTAGAGACAGTCCATGTTCCCATTACTATGGAACCCACTTGGACACTGAACTGCCATGGGCTATATCTGTGGAGGGGTTCTAGGTTATATCCATGAATGGTCCTTGGTTGGAGTATCAGTCTCAGAAAAGACCTCCGTGCCCAGATATTTTGGTTCTGTTGCTCTCCTTGTGGAGCTCCTGTTCTCTCCCAAAGTTTGGCTATAAGTCTCAGCATCTGCTCTGATATCCTGCAGGGTAGAGCCTTTCAGAGGCCCTCTGTGGTAGGCTCCTATCCTGTTCCCTGTTTTCTCCCTCATCTGATGTCCATCCTCTTTGCCTTTCTGAATGAAGACTGAGCATCTTAGCCAGAGTCCTCCTTCTTGATTTTTAATTTAATTTTTTATATTTCATGTATTACAATTTATTCACTTTATATCCTAGCTATAGTCCTATCCCTCATCCCCTTCCAATCCTGCACTCCCTCCCTCTTCTCCTCACATGCCCCTCCCAGAGTCCACTGGTGGGAGGGCCTCCTACCCTCCCATCTGATCCTAGCCTATCAGGTCTCACCAGGACTGGCTGTATTGTCTTTCTCTATGGCCTGGTAAGGCTGCCCATCCCCTCAGGGGTGGGTGATCAAAGAACAAGCTACTGAGTTCCTGTCAGACACAGTCCCTATTCCCCTTACTTGGAACCTACTTGGACACTAAGCTGCCATGGGCTACATCTGTGCAGGGTCTTATCTCCATGCATGGTCCTTGGTTGGAGTTTTATATAATATGTTCTGATCACAATTCTTTTTTTCTCATCTCCCAGATCTACTCCCCCCTTCTGACTCCATACCATTTTTCTCTCTCTGTTAAGAAAATAGCAAGCTGGTCATGGTGATGCAAGCCTATAGTCCCAGTACTCCAGGAGTTAGAGGCAGGCAGATCTCTCTGAGTTCTAGGCTAGCTTGTACTACAAAGTGAGTCTGGGAGAGCTAAGGCTACACAGAGAAACCCCTTCTTGAAAAACTAAAAAACAAATAATAAAATAACATAAAATAAAATAAAAAAATTAAAAGAAGAAAGAAAATAAACATATAATAATACAACCAGAAGAGAACAGAAAAAAAGCACACACACATACACACACAAGTTATAGAAACAGAAAATCAGAAACCATAATATATAGGCAAAGAACCAGTAAAGTATCTGCCCTTGTGGGTAAATACTCAGTGGAACTCAATTGGATGAAAATAATTTTTCATTTGTGAGTAGTTGCCAATGGGAGATAGCTTCTGCATTAGGGATGGGGCTCATGTCTCCTCTCGGTTTTGGGACTTCATCTGGGTTAGACATGTTCAGACCCTGTACATGTTGTCACAATCTCTGTGAGTTCATATGTATATCAGATACTCTGGTATCTGGAAGGCATGGTTCGCTTGTTGATATTCTACACAATATTTGAACCTCTTCTTCTGAAGCGTTCCTAGATCTTTGAGGGGAAATGTTTGATAATGACATCCCATTTAGGACTGGATATTCCAAATTTTCTCACTCTCTTTGCATTGTCTGGTTGTGAGTCTCTGGGTTAGTTTCCATCTCTTGTAGAAGGAAGCTTCTGGTGATGGCTTAGTCATATACTGATCTATAGGTATAGCAGAATATCATTAAGAGTCATTTTATTGCTATGTTCCTTTAGTAGGACAATAGTATTTTGGGTTTTCTCTAGGTCCTTAGCCACAAGAGTATTGTCAGCCATGGATTCCATCTCATGGAATGATAGTAGTTGGCTACTCTGAAGACATTTATGCCTCTATTGCATGAGTGTATCATTCAGACCACCAAATTGAGACTATTTTTTATGAATTATGAGTACTTATGGAAGAAATACAGATGTCTTAATGACTGCATTAATTCTCAACTGATTTGTATTTGAGTCAAATTTCTAATATTGGGATTTGGTATGTACCAACAAAGGCATTATAAATATAAAAGACTAAACAAAACACCCATAATTGGTGTGCTTTCTCCCATCAAGTACTATGCTAGTTAGCTTTTTATTGGTGGAACAAAATATGAGAGAAAATAAACTGAAAGAATGAAAGGTTATCATGGTTCATGGGCTTAGAAGTTGTGGTTTAAAGTCACTTTGTCACTTACTTTGGCCCTGTGGTTGCAAAATACATGATAGCGGCAAAGTATACAAGAAATCTACTCACAGGATTGGAGGATTGCTAACTTAGTGGTGATAATAGCTGGTCAGGAGTTGATCGAGAAGAAGAGAGATGAGGAGGAAGATTAAGAGTTGGAAGAGGTACTCACTTGTAAGTGGATATTAGTCATGTAATATAGGATAAACATACTAAAATCTGTAGTCTTAAAGAAGCTAAACAACAAGAAGAACCTTAGGGAAGAGGCTTAATCTTCATTCAGAAGGGAAAACAGGATAGACATCAGAAGTAGGAAAAGGCAAGGAATAGGACAGGAGTCTTCTACAGAGGACCTCTCAAAGTCTCTGCCCAGCGGGGTAGTGAATGAGATACTGAGGCTCATAGCCAAACTTTTGGACAGAGTGCTGGAATCCTTATGGGAGAAGAGGGAGGTAGAAAGACCTAGAGGGGACAGGAACTCCACAAGAAGAACAACAGAGTCAAAATATTTTGGCCCAGGGGCACCTGCAGAGACAGATACTGCAACCAAACTCCATTCACGGAGAGAACCTAGACCCCATGTTCAAAGGAAGCACACTGGCTGCTCATTTTCCAAGTTGGTTCCCTAGTAAGGGGTACAGGGGTTGTCTCTAACATGGACTCAGTGGCTAGCTTGCCAGGCCACAGAGAAAGATGACACAGCCAGCCTTGATGAGACCTGGGAAGCTAGGGTCAGAGAGAAGGGGGGACTAGGGAAGGGCATAGCGGAAGAAGAGGCAGGGTGGGTGGAACTGGGAGGAGAAAAGAAAGGAGGCTGCAGTGGGGATACAAAGTGAATAAATTGTAATAAATTAATATATACATAAAATTAAATTTAAAAAGAGTTGGAGGAAGATGAGAAGAAGAATAGAAAAAGAAGAAGGAAGAGGAGGAGGAGGAGGAGAAGAAGGAGTTGGAGGACCCAATATCCCCTTCAAGGGCATAAACTCAATGTCCTAATTTGCTTCTAATAGATCCTATTTTTTAAGACTCCACGCCTCTCAACATAGTCTGACAAGCAATCTTTTAACACATGAGCCTTTGGCAGCCATTCTACATCCAAACTTTAAAGAGTTCCATGCTGTCCTTATGTTTATGAAGGCAATTAGTTCCATCTCCTCAGTATGGTGTTGCTATTTGGGAAGACCAGTACTTTTTATTGGTAAGGCTGTCTTGGTTCTCTTTTGATCTGTGACGCTTGTGTTCATTCTTAATGTCAGGTTGATATTGGTCTGGACTCCTCACATTGCATTCACAATGAATAAATTCACACATTGCATATTCATCTCAACAACTGCTATTTGTGCAGATCAGATTAATGTGCTTTTGGTTCTCTTTAAGAAATTGAAAATGTGAAACAGAGCTTTACACATAAATGATAAAATCTGATACATGGAAGTAGTTATTCATATATTTTATAGCAGTGCTAAGCATAGATTCTCACATACAGTGCACTTTGAAAATTTACTATATACATTTACTAAATAAAATTTACCAAATAAATAGTAGGCTGTCTTAGAGGGTGCGATTGTCTAGTGAGTACAAATGAAAGCTCATATGTCAACAACAAAGTGTGTTCTAATTTGAAAGCCAAAAATGTTTGAAAGAATTTATTGATCAGTATTATTACAATTATGACCTGTTGCTTCTGTAATGCAGACATGTAAAAAACAATTGCAAGCACTAGTGATCACTGACAAATGCAGATGATTTAATGAAGGTAACTTGTGATGGCTTTCTGTTCTTTCTTTTCATCTTAGTCCTCTATACTATTTTGTTTCATGGGACCCCTACCTTCACATTTTTATGAGGCTGAAATGTCTTTTACTATATCTATGTCTGCATATTGAGCCTATTCTTTTCTTTAAAAGAAAAACAAAACCAAGACTATGCTTCAGAAGTTGGTGTCATTCTTATTCAGTTGTTATTGCTTTTATTTTTTATTATTTGTGTCTGGGATGTTGTGTATAATGCCTGCCAACATTCTCCCTGCCATTTTATGATTGACTGAACTCATAGAATATTTAAGAAGACATTTGAAAGTGTGTTATTAAAACATTCATGATTATACGCAGGCATTTTCTTATTTGTGGAAGAAACAATTAACTAATTATTCACAAATGCAAGGAGAATTTCTGTCGGCTGCATTTTTAAATATTAAAATTCTCTATTCCCTGTCCAATGATGATTAATTGCATCTGTATTTTCCTTAAGAGTCACTTCTTGGCAACAGCTGTTCATCCTGATATCAGGCTATGTCAAAACGGTTGCTGACTTAAAAGGTCTTGCAGTGTACTTTATTATATACCTAATCAGAACTGACATGTTACTGCTGAGAAGTAGGGCTCGGCCCCTGAACATCTTCCGGAGTTGTGCGGGATAGACCTGCTGAACTCTTGCTGCCTCACCGTGAACCACCGGCATGGCATTTTTCTGAATATCGTGCTACCATTCAACACCCCTAAATCTTAGCATAGCAATGCAAATAAGCGTGTGAGGAGAATTTTTGAAGGAACCACAGGGATGACAAATAAGATGATCCTTTTTCATTAATTTTAGTATGGTCTTCCCAGTGGTCTGGCTCTACATGTGACCTGAATTTAGGGGTGATAAATTGGGGGAACTCTACATTTGTTTCCCACTTATTTGAGGAAGCTACTCTGACATTGGCAGTCAGTTTAATCCAGAACAGTGTATTTTGTTTTTAGTGTGCTTGGGTTTTAAGCAAAGCCCACAGTACTTAACCAACCATATCTGGTCTGACCAGTTTACTAAGTGATTTCTGAGGAGACTGGCATAGTCTGACTAAATTTTTCCTGAAACCATTAATAAAAAGATTCCATTGATAGTCTGCAGGGCAGAGCCTTTCAGAGGTCCTCTGTGTCACGCTCCTGACTTGTTCCCTCTTTTCTCCTTCTTCTGATGTCCATCTTCTTTGCCTTTCTGGATAGGAATTGAACATTTTAGCAACAGTCCTCCCTCTTTATTAGTTTCTTTAGGTGTACAGATTTTAGTAGGTTTATCCTATATTATATGTCTATATGAGTGAGTATATACCATGTGTGTCTTTCTGCTTCTGGGATATCTCATTCAGGATGATCAGTGCAGATGCTGAGACTTATGGGCAACCTTTGGGCAGAGTGCAGGGAATCTTAGGAAAGAAGTGGGAAACAGTAAGATTTGGAGAGGACAGGAACTCCACAAGGAGAGCAACAGAACCCAGAAAATCTGAGCTCAGGGGTCTTTCCTGAGACTGATACTCCAACCAAGGTCTATGCAAGGAGATAACCTAAGACCCCTGCACAGTTGTAGCCCATGGCAGTTCAGTAACCAAGTGGGTTTCATTGTAATAGGAACAGGGACTGTCTCTGACATGAACTGATTGGCCTGCTCTTTAATTACCTCCCCCTGCGGGGGAAGCAGCATTACCAGGCCACAGAAGAAGACAATGCAGCCACTCCTAATGAGACCTAATTGACTAAGATCAGAAGGAAGGAAAAGAAGACCTTCCCTATCAGTGGACTTGGGGAGGGGCATGCATGCAGAGGGTGGAGGAAGGGAGGGATTGGGACTGGAGAAGGGAGGGAACCACAGGGGGGATACAAAGTGAATAAAGAGTAATTAATAAACAAGTTAAAAAAAAAAGAAAAAAAAAGATTCCAAAACCCAGATTATCTGAGCGTGAACTAGGGAAGTTTAAAATGAAATGTAAGAGAAACCCTCCTACGCTGTCACTCTCCACTTTCACTGAGTAGTTTTGGATAGGTCTGGATTCAGTTGGGTTGCAAGTGCCAAAATGCTGTTATCACAGCTGTGAAGCTCTGTAGCAGGACACAGAGAAGATGGAACACTGACATCACTTCCCTTGATGCTTAGAAAAAAAGCCAAAGAGATTCTTCCTGAGAGGCTTGTGGCTGGAAGTAGTCTTTCCCTCATAATGTGTGAGACATGCAGAAAAACAGGTATGGCAATACTCTTGGGCTTTAAGAAGAAAAAATAGTAATCATTTGGCCAATTTAACACTGGTATTAAGTGATATGTTTCTGTTTCACTGGTGTTGATGGATAATTTGCATAAAAACCTTGTACTCATTCCACGTGTCATCACACCCTGCCCAGAAGAATAAAATGTTTCATCTGTTTTTAAGTGAACAATAGTGTAGATTAGGGAACAGGCAATTGATTTGTTGAGAATATAGAATGTATTCAATTCATTACAAATTCAGAGGAAGGAGACACAAGGTCCATTGAGCCATCAATGGTAGCTAGTCCTTTGTTTCAATAATTATTAAAGAATAATGGAAATGTAATGAGACCAATCTTGATATCTTTTCTATGAATGTTACAGAATTGGACATGCATAATTGCTCATCTATCCTGTAAGGTGAAGGAGACTGTTCTCCAACCCAGAGCAGAAAGTCATATTCAGCATGTACCTGAATTATCTGCAGTGTGTGGGGAAAGGAGGGAGACTGGCATTCACCAGTGTTTAGTCTACCAACCACAAAGTTTCTTCCTCATGCAATCGGCAGAAGTAAAGCATTCAAAAGGGCGAAAGCCAATTACGTATAGTAATGTGCTTTCAAAACTTTTAGAAAATCATTGAGCATACACTCCATTTTTGAACTGACAGTTTTGATTTGAATTTATTTTTCTAGCCCCTTCTCTCTATTCCTACACCACATTTCATTTCCCACTTGCTGGTCTATATCTGGTTTTTCTTATGGGTCTCCACCTGATGGACTTCCCTCCTCCATTTTAAAAATTTTCAAACAGGGGACATCCCATCAAGCTTCTTGGAGGTGTTATCTTGTTCCACATTTTCTCCATTTGTTATGCCAAATATCACCCTACAGTGATTTTTTTTTTCATCAATCATAAAACACTTCTGGGCATATCTTTGTATTATCCCCAAATGAAAGTCACCACAAAAGACATTAGTGTGAAGTGTGGTATTTATTAAATAAGTTGAGAAAGAATTACATACCACATACCACAAACATTTCTGCTGTGAATCTGTCTTTCATCTTCAGTCTTTTCCTGCCTCCTGGGTTATATGTATTTCCTCTAGCAACCCATTACATAAGAAGTAGAACTCAGTTATTGGCCTTGCAAAACATAGTTGTTAGCTCAGACCCAGGAAAATTTATCAAAACACTTTCTGAACAGATGACAGGCTCTCTTCAAGATGATATTTAACCCAAATACGATGAAAGATTAAGTCCTGTGGAATACACAGAATGGAAAGTAATAGCCATCTTTAGTTAGACTCTCCATTTTGTATGGTACAAAGCTGTGTATCATTTATCTTGTTATCTTGTTAACCCACTCACCAATTTCTGTGTCTTGTGTTCATAAGACATATTATCCTTTTGTATTTATCTCCTTACCTTGTTTTGGTAACAAAGTAATGCAACCCTCAAAAAATGAGTTTGGAATTATCTCTTTCTTTTCAGTTGCTTTTATATAGTTTGAAAAGCATTTATAGTGTATCATCTTTAGCTGGTTTATTTCAATATGCAAGCAAGTCAGATTTTTCTTTCATAAAACAAACATCATGAAAAAATGAATGAATGAAACTAGAGGGGGGATACAAAGTAAATAAAGTATAATTAAAAATAAAAAAATAAAAAAATTAATGAATGACCTCTCTTGACTATATGAACACTTGGCAATAATTACGTCCTTTTTTGTATGTATAACAATATAGCTAAACTATTTTTTATACTTTTTCTTGTTCATATTTCATTTTCTTCTATCACTTTGTAATCCAATGAATTTCATTTGGTTATATCCAAAATATTACTGAGTGCTTGTCTTACTATATAATTCTTAGATAATTACTCTTCATGCTCACTCCCCTATTCTTGTTATATGTTCTTAAACACTTACTGTCCACAGATTCCTGTATTTAAATTAGGTTCCACACCTTGGATCATCCCTGTGTTGTTCTCTTATATAATCCGATTTCTCTACCAAAACATGATCATTTCCTTGGTCTGAGCTCTCTTTTTAAATATAATATCATTTTCCTATTATTTCACCAATATTAATGATGTTCATTATTTCTCTATGAAACCTCCACAATTTGGAGCTGGAGAGATGGCTTATTGGTTAAGAGCAATTGCTGCCCTGGTGACGGCTTGAGTTTTTGGAACATACATGGTGGCTTACAACCATCTGGAACTCCATCCCCAAGTGATACAACACCTTCTTCTTCTTTCCTCTCTCTCTCTCTCTCTCTCTCTCTCTCTCTCTCTCTCTCTCTCTCTGTGTGTGTGGATGTGTGTGTGTGGATGTGTAGTGAAAAAAAAATTTGGTTTCAATGACTCATGTAATAAAGTACTTTACTATTTTGGCCACTTTGTATCCTTTTGTTTGCTATGACAAAGTGATGCCATACATCATACATATATATATATATCTTTACTCAATATTCTTTTTGCATATACTTATATGTATGATACAGGTTATGTGCATGTTTATTATTATTTTATTATTAAAATAAC